>NC_079482.1:19340153-20590153 GCF_026230105.1 Diorhabda sublineata
CAATTTAATCATCGTTGCCATCTACTTGTGAATCGTGCATTGTCTTGGTGAAGCAGTGGTTTTTTTCTTTTAGGCATGAGGCCGTTTTTTCTTGATTTTTACATTCAAACTATCCAACAACAATATGTAGTATTCGCTATTGATTGTCCCTCCCTTTTGGAGAGATTCGATGAGCAATATTCCATGCACGTCCCAAAATACTGAAGCCATAACCTTCCCAGTGGACTGTGCCCCACAAATCTAAAAACTAAATTAAGTCACGGGTGCCAAATCTCTAGGAGCAGCGTAGCTCCGCAAAGATGTAAACGTTCGCTTCGCTTTCCCGAGACAGAATAAGTTTTTCTCAGATTCAAAACATCTTGCCTGGGTTTATGTCTGTGCCAACGCGTACCAGTTATATCAAAGAGGAAGTTAATTGCAGGTCAGATATCGGTCGGTTAAGGGTGGAAGGAATATTGTTCTATTGACGAAGTTATTCGGAAAAATATTTACCTGTATTAAGTGTTTTTAAATACGATGGTGCATGGCGTGGTTGCCACATTCCTGTGCAGGCGCATACCCAGATATTATATTTCATCACGTTGTGAAATTTCTTTGCCGTTGAATGTTGTTATTTATTTTCATTAATTTTTTTTTCCTCATTTTATCATCCATTGATGTATTTTAGACAGGTTACTTTGCAGGGTTTCGATTTTGGAATTTTTGTTAGATGCAAGAATTGCTGTGTCTTCGGCGAATGTGGACGAGGTAATGTTTATGTCTGTTGGCAGGTTGGCTGTGAATATTAGATACAGTAAGGGCCTAATACACTTTCTTGGGGTATGCCAGCGTGGAGTACTAATTGTGGTATCTTACGTGGGAGTATCTATTGCTGATATAGGATATCAAAATTTTATGGAAATTTGCTGACAAGTCCTGTTTGAATTTACATAGCCTTTCACATACCTTTATGCCAAGCAGATTTACGAAGATATGCTCAATACCCTTGGTGATCGATGTCCTTGATATGAGACCGTGAAAAATAGGACTGCAAGCTTCAAAAAAGGTAAATTTTCCATTGAAGATGATGACCGATCGGGAAGGCCAGTTTTTGTGTCAGTCCCCATAAATATCGATGCAGTTCATGATATTATTTTATCAGACCGTCGAATTGGGCTAAAACGGATATCTGAAGCACTGAATATTTCATACGAAAGCGTTCATCATATAGTTCACGTCAATTTGGACATGAGAAAAATTGATGCAAAATGGATCCCCAAGGATAGAAGCATCGCCTTCGATCTGTGCTCGATTTGAAAAATTTGTTACTATGGATGAGACTTCGGTACATTTCTACGATTCAGAAACAAAGCAACAATCGATGGAATGGTGACACTCTGGTTCTCCAAGACCTAAGAAGTTTCGTGTCCAGAAATCTACAGGAAAAGTTCTTGCTTCAGTTTTTTAGGATTACCATGGAGTAATCATGATTAATTTTTTGGATAAGGGTAGAACAATAACTGGAGATTACTATTCGACATTACTGACCACTCTACGGGAAAAAATTAAAGAGAAAATACGCGAAAAGCTATCCAAAGGTGTTTTGATTTTGCAGGACAACGCCCCTGCACACAAATCTCATGTTGCCATGCAAAAAATTCGTGCTTTGGGGTTTGAATTACTAGAACACCCCCCTTATTCACCAGATTTCGCTCCGCTCGATTATCATATCTTTCTTCAACTGAAAAAAAGTTTAAAAAGTCGTAAATTTTCTTTCAACGAGGAGGTAATTAAAGCTGTGAAGGGCTGGTTTGCAGAGCAAGAAGAAACATTTATTTTAAAGGTTTAGAGACGTTGCAGGTTCACTGTAATAAACGTATCCAATTAAGAGGAGAATATGTTGAGTAATAAAATATTTCGACATTGAAATTTTTCAATATATCCTCGTAATTCTATTTCAGTATATCAATCAAGCAAATGTTTCTTTCCACTGACTATTTGACAAATTCTGTCTAACGTAATGGAGAAGTTTTCAACTATATTAATTTAGCTCTGTGTGATCAATGTTATAATGAATGGACACATAAAACGTATTGTAAGATACTGTTAATGTCGAATGAATTTGAATTACACACTCCAGATAATTCATAATATACCGTTAATACTTTCTTCTATTAATAAGTCAGCGAAAATAATAATGGACTTTTATTTTACAAGAACATCAAACACTTAGATGTAGAATAAGATTAACATAAATAATTATTTTCGGTCTGGTTTCTTATATTTGCAATAATTCTGTGTTTCTGGTTGGTAACAAAATAATGAGAAACAGAAAATATTAAATAAAATGAGAAGTTGTGCTTTGTTCGTAGTTTCGACAAAGATTTCAATTAAGATGAGTTTCATTCTAATTCACAGATTGGCAAAAATTTACGAAAAAGGACATGATTTTGAAAATAAACAATAGATTCGTCACAAACCGACTACTAAAATGTACGAAATACTACATACAACGTAAATTTATTGATGTAAATAACAGAACACCAAGTAATAATCCATTTATTATAATGAATTTCTAAGATCCAACTAAGATCCAACACAGAGTACGGCGTATAGGGGAGCCCAAAATATGACAAATCCAGAAAATTTACTTCTCCATTAAGTTGCGTTCGTGAGAAGTGATTAGGCCTCAAAATAGGGCCCAAAAAAATTGATTATTTTCAACGGATAACTCAAAAATACCAAATTTGGTACATTTGATGAGATAATAGAGATTTGATAAGTAGAAAACGATCGAACCGTTCTAGGGGGTTAATTAGGGGTGACCTAACGTTAAAATTTTACCGAACTTTTTTATCTGTAGGTTAATTTGAGAAGTTTTTTGAATTTTGTAATTTTTCATAAATCTTTTATTTTCAAGAGAAAAACGGATAACCAAAGACATGTTTTCAAAAATGCTATTTAAACTCCAATCTCTCGGGAAATGATTCTATGATTCTAAGTAAATATAAGAAAAAAAGTTTGTATAACAAATCTTCCGAACACACTTCGTAAGCGAGTTATAGTGACCGATAGATTTCGCCCGGTTTCTTGTTTCACCAATAATAGGAAGCCGTATTGAATGTCTTGGGTCTGAAATTGTCATGCAAATTTGTTTGAACTGTACGTATTTTGAGCTGAAAATTTAATAAAATAGGTTTCAGATCTGTAACTGTAATAGTTTTCACGTTAACTGACGTAAAATACAAAAATACACTTTTTTATGTTCGGAATGAAACAACTTTGTTAAATGCCTAATCAATGCATTAAACTTTCAAATAAAACTTGAAAAAAATTTAATTCTTAAAAGATTCAGGTATACAACTTCAATAAAAAGTAAATGCAAGTTGAAAATATTTTCATTATTCTATGTTACAGATGTAAGACCTATTTTATTCAATTTTTCAGGTCAAAATACGTATAGACCAAACAAATTTGTATGACAATTTCAGGCCCGAGACAACTTTTTTCTTTATATTTACCTATAGAATCATTTCCCGAGAACTTGAAGCGCTATTCCAAAACATCCTGTAGTAATTGAATTGTACATAATATGAAAATAAATTGACAGATAAAAAACTGTTGTGAAATGTTAAGGTTAGATCACTCCTAATTTGATCGCTGTTTACTCCCCATTACTTAATGCCCTTAACAGTCTCATCAAATGTACCAAATTTGGTATTTTTGAGTTAAAGCGTTACAAAGAAATTAAATTTTTGAAATTTTGGATCCTACTTTGATGCCTACTATAACTCATCAGGAATGCAACTTGATATAAAGGTGAATTGCCCGTAATCGTCATATTTTGGGCTCCCTCATATGTGTCTGCTAGGTGTCGGTTCTATACAGGACATTCCGTATATGTGCAAGTCAGTTTACATACACTACGTTGTGAAGAACGGCTTTAATCTTGCATAGAGTGAGAATACGAAAAATTTTAATGACTTTAATGATAATTAATTCAGTACTTAATGGAGTTTTTTGTAACGTATATACAGGAAAAGATGCAATCAATTCATCTATTATATATATAAAAGAAAGTCGTGTTAGTTACTCCACTTATAACTCAAGAACGGCTGAACCGATTTAGCTTAAAATTGGCAGGGAGGTAGTTCAGAGCCAGGAGAAGGACACTTTTTATACTTTTTATCCCGTTCGACAGCATTCCCGTGTGACTTGACATGAAATTTATCCCGTTCGACAGCATTCCCGTGTGACTTGACATGAAACGTCAGTCACTATAAAACGTGGTATAACAAAAAAGAATCAGACTTGGAATAACAAAACGCAAATGACAGCTATGTAATTGACGTATAATGACAAATATGTAATGACGTATGGATGACAATTTGATATTTGTAAGAAATCAATAATAAAACTATTTCTATTAAATAAATAATTAACAATTATAATGTTCCATAAGTTTGGAACAGATGGCGCCTTAAGCTAATTTCTTTACAGAGAACTGTAAAATTTCGTCCTTTACACCTCATAGATGGCCCCACACTTTAATGTGATATATTTTCTGAGACTACACACTATAGATGTCTTATTTTGCCTATGCCACTTAACGTCGCGTCTTTCACATCATTTTTCATTTTGTCTTCGTTGCGTACACTACTTCGAATATTTTTTTACTTCTAACTTACAGAGAACAGCGAAATTTATTCACATTAAAAATTCAATTACTATTTTTAGTAAAATGCCATCTAAAAAATCCAACCTTAATGCAAGCAAGAAGACTCGACGTGCACGTGTTGAAAGAGCTAATGAATCAGTCGAAAAGAGAGCAGAAAGAAATGCAGCTCAAAGAAATCGCACAGTTGAAATTCGTGCACGAGAATAGCGTGATAATCGTCGACAAGAAAATGCATTCAGAACCAGGGTGGCACGTCATCAACACATAGATTCTTGTATAGAACAAACCCGAGAAAATCATCGAACCAACCGCGCAGTAACACGTGGATCATTTGTTCGTCATTTAAATATGAACCAAACATCAATCACTCGGTTGATTCCAAAGTTACTATTGGTGCGATGGACAAAATATGCAATTATTGTCAGGCGTTAACATTTCGCAACGAAGCACCCGGCATGTGTTGTGCATCAGGAAAAGATGTATTGTCACCACTCCCTACTCCACCTGAACCTTTGAAATCCCTTCTTTCTGCATTTCGAATGAATCAAAATTATTTTTGCGTGAGACACGAAAATTAAGTTCTTGCTTCCAAATGACGTCGTTTGTGGCATCCAAAGTTTGTGATTTGTCATCAAATGGTCGTAATTTTGAGAGAACAATCAAAATTCGAGGCCAGGTATATCATAAAAATGAAGATACAAAATTTCTTCAAATCTATTTTATGGGCAATTGTGAAGAACGTGTAACAACTCGATGCCAGTATAATTTCATTGAACAAGCAGAAGAGAGAGCAATTGTATTGTCATTAGAATTATTTCAAATCAAATCACTCAGCCACAGCAACGCGTGGCCGGGTCTACTAGTTGTAACATAAAATGTACGTATCCTTACAGAAACATTGGAATACCGCTTTACGATCCTCAGATAACCCCTATTTTAAAACTCATTTTGCCTTACCCTCGCTTCCGAACTATATTTTTGAATAAACAACTTCGAAAATTTACTCAGCAAGTATACTTAGAATGAAGACTGGTCATTTTGCCAAGCTTTGTATTATACAATCATCAGCCTATACTTGCGATGATAATTATTATGCAGATTCCAATCACATTTTTTCCGTATGCTCCAATGACATTCATAAAACAAACAATTTGTTATAGTTCTTCCAATATCAAATGCAGAAGACAGTTGAGCGAGGATAAATCGATATTTCATAAATACGCACGGCACTCATACCAAATTAAGGAAAGAAAAATAATGTTTACTCCTTGAAAAAAATTCAGTAAATATCTAACAAACAGTCAGTCCACGTGGACAATCATCCACTTTACAACCCATCATAATTCAATCAAATGATGACTCTATTTAGACGATTCTGACTACCATGATTATTTATTTATAAAGATACTTTGGAATTGAAATGTATTTTTTTCTTTTGTTTTATTTGCAAAGAATTTAATTTATTTTATGGTTTTTGCTTTGAAATTTCGTTTTCCAGAAAAAAAAACGGATGGATGGAGTACAAAAAGGGCTCAGTTTACGCCTGGTACTCTGTTTAAACCAAACGCCCTTACAGGCATGTACATTTTACTCGTCTATTTACTTTTTATATTTTAATATTCAGTTCTAGTAAGTTAATGAGGTATAATAATTATTTTTTTCCAAGTTCCAAGTAGGAATACAATTAAGTGCATCTGTCCAATTTATAATGATTCGATTGCCTTTCAACGAATACTTTCTGGCATAGAATATACATATTTTTAAAAGTATTTATAAAAATTATAGATTTATAAAATGAGTTATCTACGCCTATGGTAGATAGATCAAACAAAATTGTCGGTTAGGGTTTTTATGATCTGCAATTGATATTGGAAGAACTACACAGTCACTTGTTAAACAAAGCTACTCCCTACCTTTAAACCTCACACACCTTTTAAGCATAGATAACCGAAATACTTCAGATTTATTAGTAAATTTTATCGAGGATATTAAAATTAATATTTAGGTAGTATCATCCGAGTCTTTTTCTTTCCAACACAAACACAACAGTAGCTGAACAAGAATGCTTTAGTTAATATAAAAACTTAATTAACTGAATTAAATTTTAAGCAAGTTATAAAAAAATAAAAAAAAACATTCAGCCAATACGAAATTTTCGAATTCTGTTTTTGTATCCAACAAGGTAATAACCGTGAGACTAACAACAAAAGTTTGTTAATAATTTTTTCTCTTCATATTTGGTCACAATAAGCCACAATTTGAAATATTATTCATCATAGCGGTATTTTCAGTTTAAGAACCGCAGTCCTTTTCATGCCCATTTTTGATAAGCTCACTTAAGCCGTTATTAACCTACAAGGCCGGTTGAGGAATTTATTTACAAAATTTAGGAATTTAATTTAACTACGTTGTAAATAATTAAAAAGCCTACATTATTATTGTGACATTGAATCGTTTCTTTCGTATTTCTTTTATTATTGGAAATCATATGCGTATGTCGACTACGTAAATTACAAGGTGTAAGAAAACTTTTTTCACAGACAGGATCCGAATAGATCGACTGTTTATCCTTGCAAAAAAATATTATTTGAATTGAAACATATAGGAACATAATTTGTTAACGTTTATTACATCAAGCATTTCAAAATTGACTCATGACTCAACCTTAATTTTAACAATATCCATTTTTTTGGAACGACGTTCAATTATAGTATATGTTTTGTTCAGAATACAAGTATCACCATTCCTTTAAAGGGCTATTGTGAAACAAAGAACACTTAAATCATTCATACTGTCAAGTGAAATGAACGTACATTTCATTCAATGTACAGAAACGATTTGCTATTAATTATTCTTGCTATTTAAACGTTATTGGCGTCGAGAAGGTATTTAGCGAACGAATACCATTTAAAGTAAAACCACTCCATAAAATAAAACAAGGTATTTTATGTATAATGGCGAACTATTAGGCAACATTAGAAGAAAATTTGTAACAATATCTCAACTACCTTAATGCAGTGTAAATATAATACAAGGCGAAGTACACCTGCTCTGATTAATAATAAAGTGATAATTGAATGATGAAGAAAAGAAGATGCAACTGAAAATTATGATATTTCCAAGTTAAGACACATGTTTACCTAGGAATTATTCCGTAGTGAATATTTATTTTTAAGAAATGAACTACTAAAAGCCTACGAGTTGATGTACTCTAAACAATTTGAGTAAACAAACTATTACTGAGCCGTAAGTCATTTTTTGTTCTTCTTTAATCGACATACTACAGATCTACTAGGTGAACATATTGTCGTTCAAATATCGATATTTCTTCGTATCTATCATTACTGTAGTTGTAACTTCAGTACTAGTTCGTTTGGTTATATTATTATATTATTCAATATATGTTAATATCACACATCATGAAACAAATCGACAGAATATCCTCAAAAGGCCTGCGATTCATTAAGATATTCTTCTTCTTCTGTTTATATCGCCTATCTAGATATCAATGGTAAAATATGTCTATTTGCAGACGACAATTGTCTCCTTTGGAGCACATAGGACCATTTCTAGAGATCTAGTCACCATTAAATCATGGTGCGATTCTAATCTTATCTGTCTCAACGTTTCTAAAACCAGATTTTATCATATACAAACACATTGCAGCCTTTTTTTATTAAACCACCATGGACGTCGTTAAATCTGTGAAATTCTTAGGGCTTGTTGTGGACAATTCTTTGAAATGGAAGTTATATATTACCGCCTAATCTAAAAAATTAGGTTCCTCCTTTTTTGCGTTGAGATCAGTTTCCAAAGTAGTGAACTTATCTATCTCCTCAATCTATTATGCCCTTATTGAGTCGCATCTCCGATTTGCCCTTCCCTTCTGGGGTACGTGAGATGCGACTCAAATTGAGCGAATCTTCAAACTAGAAAAGAGAACTGTTAGATATTTACTCGGACTAAACAGCAGGGCTCACTGCAGGAACTTCTTTAAAAGATTAAAAATTCTGAATCTTCTTTCCTTATTCACCTTTGAATCCGTTTGCCTAATTCGTAAGCAAGCTTCTCCAATTTCGCAAATATCGTTACACGGCTATTCACTTAAAAACGTGGAGCACAACCTTTACTTACCTACTCCACGTTCAGAGTTAGTTGAGTGCTCAATATTTTACAATGCAAAAAAATGCACAATAACTTGCAAATTGATATCAAATCGATATCATATTTTCCCGCATTCCGCAATAATTGGAAAATGCCTTCTACTCAGTAAACGACTTCTATTCTAATAATACTGCATACTGGTTTAATTTTTGCTATGAACTTATATACTAATCATTACCTGTTACCTATAATTTTGTTAATCATTGTGGTTTTCTTCTATATATGGAAATTGTATTTTATTTGTATCTTTAGGTTTATTTTTTAGTTTTTGTAACAATTTTCTGACAATAAAGCATTTCTCTCTCTCTCTTCTCTATGGAAAAGAGTTAAAAACTACTTATGAAAAACTGAACCCATTACCATTCCAATTAGACCACTCGATAGATTTTCATGGTTGTACGGGGGTGAAAAGACATATTGACCTGCCTTTGTAAGTTTAAATTATGCAAGTGAATTTGCCGCTAAGGATAGAAAGGAAGAAATTTAATTGCTGATCTTGTTTCAGATAATGTGAACGAACATGATTGATTATTTATAAAAATGGCCAATACTTACAATAACCGTTAGTGTAGTTTTATACATATTTCAATTAAATAAAATATAGAGACTGTTTAATTGCCAAATTAGGTTTAACAATAAGTTCAACAAACGCCAAATTTGAGTTGGGAAGGATGAAAATGTCACTATGTGCTAGATATGGATGATATAGAAGTAGAATCCTGTCCATGTAGATAGTTGAAATAAACAGGATTATTTTCCTGATCCTACGGCAATTTTTTCGTTTTAAAATAAGATATTTTTTTATTAATTTTTGTCTTCCCTTTCTATTTTACTTTATTGAACTCAGTCTATGAGTAAAAAAATCAGGACGTTGGTAGGTCTCCCAAAATTATTAACAATGCGATGTCTACCGTGTCTGTAGACAAACCAGCCGTAGCCTTTGTTTGTATAGAAACTGTTTTTTTGTTTTGCTGTGAAAATGATCAATGTAAATCTTGCAAAAACTGCAACTGAGACTTATTGACGCAAGTGTATGAAAATGAATTTTTCACGCGTCCTCGTGTTTTTGCGCGGTTTAAGCGTTTAAAGATGACCAAGAAGATGTTTAAGATGATTCACGTTCGGATCGCACTACCAGGTCAAAAATAGATAAAAATTTCGAAATAGAAGGTAATCTTGTTCGATCTGACCATCAGCTAAATAGTTGAAATAGTCGTGCTATTGCTGAATCTATAGCAGTTGATAAATAATATGTGTGACAATTTTTAAAGAAAAAATGTGTGCAAAACTGGTGCCTCTTTCCGCACTGTCCATCAGGATGTTTCTAGGCAAGTACAACGTATCAGTGTTAGACCCACCTTATTCGCCGGATCTTACACCGTGCGACTCCTACATACTGCCTACCTCTTTCCTGAAGTCAAATCTGTATTAGAAGGAACAATATTTGAGTCTGTTGAAGCTGTGAAAGTAAAAGCGGCGCACGTCTTGAACGGCGCACTTCCTGAAATAACTGACAGAAAAACACTGCACTGTCTTGAAACTCCTATGGAGCTATGCACAGTTCTCCTTAAAATATAATAGTCATCACTTTCTGGGACTACCAAATTATCTTTTCCGGAAAAGTTCACCCTTTGCAATCTACTGATTGTTTTTTCATCTCAAATGTAAAGTGTTGGATCCAAGGTTCAGAAATTGACACAGATAATTGGACTTGTTCTACTTAAACTTGAAAGAACTGACAGAAAAAGACTGCACTGCCTTAAAAATCGTATGGAGTTACGCAAAGTTCTCCTTTTATTCCTAGATAAAAAAATAAAAAAATCACCATCACCATCTAATTCATCTTAATTATTCAAAACCATCAGCTAAGTAGTCGTGCGATTGCTGAATCTACAGGAATTGATCAATAATATGTGCGACAATTTTTAAACAAAAAATATGTGCAAAACGGGTGCCTCTTTCCGCACTGTCCGTAAGGATGTTTATAGCCAAGTACAACATATCAGTGTTAGACCTTATTCGCCGGATCTTACGACTCTTACCTCTTTCAAATTTGCATTAAAAGAAACAATATTTGTGTTTTGAAAATCGTGTGGAGATATGCACAGTTCTCGTTAAAAAACAATAGATATCACTTTCTGGGACAATGAAATTATCTTCACATCTTTACAGAAAGAGTGTTACTAGCTTACTTTGAAACTAAATCCAAAATGTGGAAGTCTTCAACACTTTCGTCGACTTATTCAAAACTGAATGGCACCCTAATGGTAAATAATGAGGTAGACATCAGTAAATACTCGATACTCATTGCAAATTTGTAAAATAAATCAGTTGGCTATAGACCCAAAAAATCTAAATCATTTTTCCGTCAAGTTTCTGTTCCAAGCTCCAGACGATTATTATCTCATGCATAAAGTATGAATTTGAATGAATGAATCGGAGGGAAGAATTATATAAAATTAAGTGTAACAATATTAATAATACCGGAAATGTTTTAATTATCACAATACCTGATACAAAAACTGATGTTCAATGTCGATTTACGGTTATTGGTGAAATTCTGTCAATAGATTAAACTTGGTAAATAAGAAATATAAAAACCAACGACCCCCAAATGTCAAAACACATAATTTCTTTTTGCAGTATTGAAATGGAAAATGGCAAAACCCAAGTTGTAGGTATCGATACCTTTTCAAAAATTCCCTCGCTTCTCGCAACATATTTGAATTTACCTAATCGGAAAAACTACACTGGGCATACATTCCGACGCTCTTCAGCGACTCTATTAGTGGAATCCGGTGGAGATATAATTCAACACAGGAAGCACCGTGGGTAGAAATCCAACACAGTTGCGGAGGGTTACGTAGACGACACAAAAAAAAACAAAATGGATTCCGCAGTGGAAAGTCTAACGGGAAAAACTTGTTCGACTTCAAGCAACATTGTAAATGTTCACGATTCTACCAACAATCCAATAAGTACTAATACAACTATAGCCGATGTTATTTTTTTGAACTTGTTAAATGTTGCCAATTCAAGTACCAATAATGAGTTATTTAAATACTTAAAATACTTAAAAAGAGTCTCCGGCCGGGAAAGTAAGGTTACACGTCTTGAAGTTTCAATTTCAAAAAAACACGTTTGTTAAATACACTGGTTTTCAATATTATCGTAAGAAAACCTATGAAAGCTCTAAAGGCCGAGTTATAAAGTAGAATATACGTTAATGAAACATCGCAGAAAAAATCAAACTTAATTTAATAGTGTTTCTTTCTAATCAATGCAGCAAGTTATCTATGCATATCTGAAATGAAGTTTTGATATTTTTTTCATTAGTTCTATTCACAAGTTCATAGTCATAGTCTATCGTATATAAAAAGTTTAACAATGTTTCTGTAGTAATTGTGTTTACTTTATCTGTTTTATGCCTTTTTATCCCTCTGTTTAGTTTGATTAAGGCTCTCCAAAACAACAATATTTTATTTATCAAATTAATTACTGAACGTTTTTATTATTCATGGTTGGATGATCTAATTTTTTAAGTCTAATAATTTAGACGCCAACACTTTTTTGGTAAGATGTCAAGAGCTTCTTAAAAAAATGTTATAATGTGATATTGGTGGGCGAGTAATGATTCCGCAGGTGCTCTGTGTTGTAAACAAAGACATTTGAAATGTTTTGAATAGACCGCATAATTGTAAACATTATTTATTATGGAATAATGACAGTAATTTTGTATAAATATCTATTACGTTTTTTTTGCAAACGTTTTACCCACGTATATTGCCATACAAATTATGAATAAATATATTTTAAGGAATTTTTTGAATAATTAAGATGAATTAAATGGTGAAGGTGATTTTTTTATCTAGAAATAAAAGGAGAACTTTGCGTAACTCCATACGATTTTTAAGGCAGTGCAGTCTTTTTCTGTCAGTTCCTTCAAGTTTAAGTAGAACAAGTCCAAATATCTGTGTCAATTTCTGAACCTTGAATCCAACACTTTACATTTGAGATGAAAAAACAATCAGTAGATTGCAAAGGGTGAACTTTTCCGGAAAAGATAATTTGGTAGTCCCAGAAAGTGATGACTATTATATTTTAAGGAGAACTGTGCATAGCTCCATAGGAGTTTCAAGACAGTGCAGTGTTTTTCTGTCAGTTATTTCAGGAAGTGCGCCGTTCAAGACGTGCGCCGCTTTTACTTTCACAGCTTCAACAGACTCAAATATTGTTCCTTCTAATGCAGATTTGACTTCAGGAAAGAGGTAGGCAGTATGTAGGAGTCGCACGGGGTAAGATCCGGCGAATAAGGTGGGTATAACACTGATACGTTGTACTTGCCTAGAAACATCCTGACGGACAGTGCAGAATGAGGCACGAGTTTTGCACACATTTTTTCTTTAAAAATTGTCGCACATATTATTTATCAACTGCTATAGATTCAGCAATCGCACGACTACTTAGCTGATGGTCTGATCGAACAAGATTACCGTCTATTTCGAAATTTTCATCTGTTTTTCACCTGTGAATCATCTTAAACATATTCTCGGTCATCTTGAAACGCATAAGATATATATGTTTTTAAAAGTATTTATAAAAATAATAAATTCATAAAATTAGGTATCTACGCCTATGGTAGATGAGACAAAATTGTCGGCAAGGGTTTTTTATATAAGTTTTCATAATCTGCAATTTATATTGGAAGAACTAAAACACCTCGATTCACAAACCAAACAAATATGATGAAAGATAAAAATATTCTTTATAATCTCGAAGAATTTCTGTATATACGAGGATGTATTGAAATCTAGTTAATCTAGATCAGTTTGACGTCAAAAAAGTAAACCATAGTTACACAATAAATAAAAAGAGAGATGTCCACCGAAATTGTGAAAATCAAAAAATTGGAGTGTCGAGCCATCATCAAGTACCTGTATTTGAAAGGGTTAAGAGGTAAGCAGATTTACGATATGCTTAATACCCTTGGTGATCAATATCCTCATGACATGATTTTATCAGACCGTCGAATTAGGCTAAATCGAATATCTGTAGCACTGAATATTTCATACGAACGCGTTCATCATATAGTTCACGTCAATTTGGGCATGAGAAAAATTGCTGCAAAATGGATCCCCAAATGTTTGAATATTGACCAAAAGCGTGCAAGGCAAGGGTAGAAGCATCGCGTTCGATTTGTGCTCGATTTAAAAACGATGGAGACTTCTTAAACCGAATTGTTACTATGGATGAGACTTGGGTACATTTCTACGATCCAGAAACAAAACAACAATCGATGGAATGGCGACACTCTGATTTTTCAAGATTTAAGAAGTTTCGTGTCCAAAAATCTGTTGGAAAAGTTCTTGCTTCAGTTTTTTGGGATTGTCATGGAGTAATCATAATTGATTTTTTGGATAAGGGTTGAGCAATAACTGGAGATTACTATTCGACATTACTGAACACCCTACGGAAAAAAATTAAAGAGAAAAGACGCGAAGAGCTATCCAAAGGTGTTTTGTTTTCGTAGGACAACGTCCCTGCACACAAATCTCATGTTGCCATGCAAAAAATTCGTGATTTGGGGTCGTAAATTTTCTTCTAACGAGGAGGTAATAAAAGCTATGGAAAGATGTGTAAAAGATGTATCCAATTAAGAGGAGAATTTGTTGAGTAATAAAATATTTCGACATTGAAATTTTGTTTGGTTCTATAGTAGGCTAAGAATTTTTCAATATATCCTCGTAGATCTTGTACTAATGTTATAGTTTATATCAAAATCGTCAGCATAATTCTCGAGAATGGATTAAAAAGAAAATTATTTAATAATAAAAAAATTAGTTTTACTCATTTATCTAACAAAGGTACTAGAAAAAAAAAAAGAATTTCACTGTTGAAATTTAAATCGATGTTAATGAATGAAATATGGTTATATTAGAATAAGTTTTTTATTATGTAAATTTTATTACTTCCTGAAATTTTTTCATCAATTATCTTTCGGTATATCTCAAATTTTAATTCATATAATTGTGAATTAATAGTGCATAAATAATTATTATAGACATAATAAGTACTACCTCAAGTTTAAATAATAAGAAAAACCTCTTAAGCACAAAATATTAACCTTGCACAGAATGATTTACAAATAATATTTCCGAACTTAAGTGTTTTAGTCACAAACTAGTTCTTGATTCTTTCGAGCAGTACCAATTCACGAGACACTATCAAGTACGGTTGTAAATAATCGACTGCTGGATACTGTAACTTGGTACTCTGTAAGAAGGTGTCCGATTTGATAGTATAGTATATAATAGTGTGGGAGCTCTATATGCGTCTTTAAGTAGCGCGTTAATACGTCTTTATTAAAAAATCACTGATTGTAAAATATATACGGTATTGGAAAAAATTTATCCAATCTTGCAGTGTAAATTTCAATACAACGTTGCCATTGATTGTAACCAACGTTCTACTAGATTCTCTCTCCCCTACCCTAATAAATAGATCAGTATGAAAAGAAGATGTAGACTAGTCCCCAAAAATAATTTATTGAATTGAATAAATTATTTGACGTTCTTTCGTCTTGAAAATAAATTAAAATTTCGAAAAATGAATACCAAATATTGTAATAAGGGTTTATTTGTTGAAAAATATCTGAAACTATTATACAAAGATAGATAACACTGGCCGACAAGATTTTCGTAACACAGGCGAGACCTTTATTTTTAAAATGGAAATAACCGTCCAATAATAGAAAAAATATTTATTAAGCCCTAACACGTACCACTTTTCAATAGCTTAATTATTCCTGTTTACATTAGCAGGTAGGTAATTTTATAAAGGGGCGGTTAATTATATGACTGAAAAAATACCTGAACTGTAATATTCAGAATAATAAACATAAAAATAACATTAAAAATGAGTATTCTGTTGAGTTTCATGTTCTGTTCATAGTGCAAAAAGTGATTATAAAGACGAAAATACTGACAAATTTTGCTATATTTGTGGAGTGGAGTTTATGGTGGAAGTGAAGCCAGACCATTTTCCGAAAATGTGAAAAAATCCTATTTCAAATATTTTGGTGTAATTTAATTGGAGACCAAGACAAGCAGTGGGCCCCCCACGCGTGCTGTGTTAGTTGTAGCGTGTCATTGGTGCAGAGGATGAATTGGAAGAAAAAAAACATGCCTTTAACAATTCCAATGATATGGCGGGAACCTACTAACGATTTTGACGACAGCTAGTTTTGTATAACTAAGAAAGGAAAGCATAAGATCAAGTATCCAAATTTGCCGTCTGCTATACGACCTGTTCCCCATAACGAAGATTTACCAGTACCAATTGCACCTTCAGATCCGCAAAATATTGTTTTAGAAGATACTGGAGAATATCAGGATGAACATCCGAAGAACAATGCACCGACCCTATTTTTACTCCAAGTACCAGTTCCGGCGAGCCACATTTGACTATTCAAAGTGAGTTGAATGATTTAGCACGTGGTTTGGGTTTATCAAAGCAACAGTCTGAACTTCTTGCTTCCCGTCTTAAGAGATGGAACTTGTTAGCCAAAGAGACTAAAATTACGACAAAAATGGAAAATTCGTTGTGTGCGTGTACGGATATTGATGGTTTAATGAAGGAAGTTGATATTGAGCAAAATCCCAGTGAGTGACGCCTATTTCTTGACTCGAATAAATATAGTTTAAAAGCAATGTTATTATACAATGGAAATTTAAAACCGTCTATACCAAATGCTCATTCTGTTAAGATGAAAGAAACTATTCGCTTGCTTTTAGACAAAATTAACTACAACAAGTATTAGTGGCAGATATGTGGGGACCTGAAGGAATTTTGATGGGACTTCAGGAAGGATTTACGAAACATTTCTGTTTTCTTTATCTATGGGACAGTCGGGCAGATGACCAACAGTATGCAAAAAAAAATTGGCAAGCAAGTAGTGAGTTCCAACTGGGATCTCAAAATGTTAAGTTTATACACCTTGTAGATCGCAAAAATGCCCTTCTGTCCCCCTTCACATTAAACTTGGATTGATAAAAGGCTATGGATAAAGAGGGTGATGGATTCAAATACCTTAGAGAAGTCTTTCCCCAGTTGAGTGATATCAAATTGAAGGAAGGTATTTTTATTGGTCCACAAATAAAAAAATTGTTGAACGATGACAATTTTACAAAAAAGCTCACCGGACACTTCTAGACGACTACAAATTCCCATCTGACACTTTTTCTCGAAAATTTGAGAGCTGTCAGTGATGAGCAGGGTGAAAGGTTCCACCAAGATATTAGAACAATATAAATTCGGTATCAAGGACGATGGGATTCGGCTGTGATGGGTGATTACCGTTGGTTTTTAAAAAGAGAAAGTGAAAGCCCTCATAAAAGGAATTTTTTTTTGTTTTTAATACAAGTGAGGCATGTTTATTAGATATAAACTATAAATATTGTCAATATATACGATTTAAAAAACGTGTAAGTATTTTTTTAATAAGTATTAATTATTTTACCAATGAATATGGTTCTATAAATGTAACATAAAAACCTTACGTGTTACAATTATTTTTTTTCATATTTTCGTATGTGTATGACAAACGTTTTTTTTGTCGACCAGTGAATTATTCAAACAATTTTTGAAAGTCAATTATGTAGATTATTTATATAATGTATTAAAGGTTTAAAAATAGAAATAAGTCAGTTAAAGACAAAGAACTGTCGGACGTACTTCGATTTCAAACAAATATGAAATTTTATAAAAAGCATACAAATCAATTGCTTCGAACAGGTGTTTGACTATTTCAGAGCTAGAAAACCTCGTTTAGGTATCAAGTATTTCGACAGATGATTTGCTAATGCGACTTTTAACTCATGACAGAGAGACTGCTTCAATTTGCATGGAATTGATTGGATGGATAGCGAATAGCGATTTAATTCTTCATAAGAAGGCTCGTCAATAAAGTACAATAACAAGACCACGATCAGTGTTTTCTTCGAGTTTTAAGGAAAATAACTGTGAGCTTAGAATTTCACAACGAGCAATTTTCGAACACTAGTATTTTTTTTGTCTGTCTAAATTCGCCTTATATATACCAGATTTAGCACAATGGGACCATGAAAAATGTACTAAAAACGAAATATTTGAGACCATTCTTAATTTTGAGAAGGTTGGATACAGCAGAATCAATAAGAAGGTTGTACCTAAAGTAATATTCCCAATGAGGTACAGCCTTAAGGGAAGATGCTAAGCTAAATCGACCAATCAGAGATGGAAGTGTTGATTACCGCCATGTGCGAAGATCAAGTAGTTATCCGCTTTTTTCCCGCAAGGAAATTATCACCAGTCAGTCGAGATTAATCGGTAACCGACCTAGTTTATGGTGAAGAGTGCATGTCCGTTCAGCACGTCAGCAAATGGTGCAGTTCTTTTGCGATTGGTGATAAGAAAGTTCATGATGAAGAACGGAGTGGAAGACCGCCGGTTTCGGATAAGGTTGTCCAAAAGTTTAACAGTGAGCCGCTGAAAGATCGGAGGGTTATTGTTCCTGAATTTTTTTAACGCATTCTTGAAGTTTACCACGACACAATTGAAGGAAATTCAACAGAAACGTTGAATGATCGCATGGTGAGTGCTCGTTGGGTCCCCGGGATGCTGACAGACGGACAAAGCCTTGATTGTGTTTGCAAGTGAGGGAGTACGCGACAAAGAAAAGATTCTAGCGCACAGGATATGGAACATGGATGTTTCATTACACCACTATAACAAAATAAACAATCTCTTCAGAGGCCTCTCCTTGGTTCTCCGCCGCCAAAGTAATTCAAACAAACCCAGTTGACAGAAAAGGTTATGGCGACTATGGATTAGAAAGGGATACTTATCATCGATTTCATGCAACCTGAGACGACAATGTACTCAGACATTTATTGTGAATCATTGACCAAACTTCGGGCAGTAATCCAAACTTACCCAAGAGGACTAACGAAGGACGTCGACAATGTTCGACCCCACGTTGCTGGTCAAACACAGGTGCTTCTGAGGATATTTGGGTATACTGTTTTATGTCCCATTCCCTGTGCAGTCCGGTTTTAGCCCCAAGTAATTATCACCTCTTCCCCAAGCTACAGGGACACGTAGGCAACGACCGCTTCAAGAGCGACGATGAAGTTCAAGCACAAGTCAGAGGCTTCCTTAACGGATTAGTGGAAGACTTCTTAGGCTTATGAATATAAAAGCAGGAACACCGTCCTCAAAAGTGTGTCAAAATAAGGAGACTATGTTAAAAAATAGAAAAAAAAACAACAATACGCAACTTTTGGTTAATTCAAATTCAATAATTCAATAAAAAGAAATATATTAATTGATATTTTTTCAATTATTTAAAAGATTTTTTTGAAATACACTAGTTGGTGGACTGCTCCCGTACTAGAATGCTGTTTACATCGGCCTAGTCGTAGTATGTCAGCGGGTTAACGATGACTATGCATCGCATTCCTCTCGTATATATGATACGCGTATATCTGTTTTTGTGTTATGGTACGTAATTTATGCACAATACTAAGATTGAAGAGAAGAATGTCTATTGTATGAGAGTGAATGAATGTTAGGTCACATTTAATTAGAAATATTTGTATTTATGAGTCAAACATTTACGTGAGCAAATATCAGCAAAATACACAATGCAGAACATAAAGATGATGAATTTAAAGAAAAAATCGCGTCAATCAACGTCACGAGCGAATGTGTTTTTCAATAAATAAGAAATGAATATGGTCAAATAATGAATATAACAAAGAAGAAAAGAATGAGAGATCAGGTCGAAGTCACTTTAAAGGGCTCATAATATGGTTGTAGGAACGGAAGAATCATAATTTATTTATTTTTATTTCGTCTAATTCGTTTCTAAATTGTCTGGAAGGTTAACGTTGACCCAACTTTTGACTTTTTAAATGTCCCCACGGAAAAACATATTATGTTTCCCAATCTATTATTGCTAATAATATTTTAATCTAGAAACTTCATTTTTAAGATGATATATCTCAATATTATGGATTGTTTTATCGAAAGATCCTCAACAGGGGCGTCGCCAGCTTATAACTAAGGGGGCAATGGAGCAATATTATGGAGAGTAAAAAATATTAACGCCTAGTACATGTACGAGAGCTTGAAGTCTTTGCCTCGATGACGATTGTAATAAGAACGGTTCTAATACCAATATCAATGTATAAAACTTCACAATAATTATTTATTTTAACAAAAATTATATTTAATTGAAACAAAACCTGCGGGGATTTTTTGCAAAACTTTCCACCACTTTATCATTGAAACTATTTAGGTTTTTATTTATTGTAGTTCTGTGTACACTCATCATGGCCAGACCATTAAGGCGATCTTCTGCTATGGTGCTTCTTAGCCATGTTTTTAGTCTTCTGAGGCTGCTAAAGGATCGTTGTACTATACAGGTCGAGCATGGTAAATAGATCAAAATTTTTAATGCTTTTTCCGTTTCGGTAAACAAGGAATTTGTTTCTTTTAGGACATCAACAACTGTTAGATTTATTAGATTAAGCCTATCGTGCCACAATTGCTGCCTAAATTCGATTTCATTCTTTATGTTCGGTAAATCATAAAACTGGGCAATAGATTCACAAGTTTGTTTCAGATTTTCAGTTGTCATCTTTTGCATCTGCGCCAGGTGTAACTTAGATAATGCGAATGATGGTGTTTTCTTCAGCAAAACGTACTTCAAGTGAGGTGATAATTGAATCCAAGTATGGTATTACCAAAGACCTCTTCCAGTATTCTGAAGAGTTTTCTGCTGGATTATTGCGTCTATGACGCGGCACTGATGTAATGTCCTCCTCCAATCCGACTTTCTCTGCAACAACAGCAGCTTTCTTTATACTTTCGTCTGTCACTTTTTCCGGATTTTCACGGTGGTTTTTAATCAAAAGTAAAATCCTTTTAACGTGTTCCGAGGCTTTAACCATGTCTAAAGCTACAGATTGGACACAAATTACATAAAACTAACGTGAATGCTGGTGAACGGCAGTTATAGAAAGAAATGCAATGCATACACAAACACACACACACACACCATAACTACCTACATATTTTTAGACTGTTTAATGGCCCCCCTCTTGCCTCCCTTTGGCGACACCCTTGATCCTCACTGTTAACCGATTCGATTCCATTAGCCTAATATTTTCTATGGGATCGATTGAAAACGGTCTTTTTCAAATAAAACCTAGCAAAATTTAGGAATTAAAAAATTACCGCGGAGATAAAAAAATTGTAAGATGCATGTATTACAAAGTATGAGGAATCGAGTGGCTGACTGCATTTCTGCAAATGATTTGGTGATGAATTTAAAGATATCAATAATATCGACGATGGAGCATATCAAATTGCGAACTATTATAATGTTTTAAGTTTGGAATTGAAGCATTGAAATAATAAATCATACATTACCTGATCGCCTATCGATTGTCTTATCGTATTATCTTCTAATGATCCTCTAAAACAAAAAGAACACAACCAATTATTACCTCTAATAATATTAAGAAAACTGGGTAGTAGTGTCGTTTATGCGCACGTCGATATTTAATTGTTATTTCTTAATTTATCGTGTTCGGGAGACTGGGGATGGTTGGGTATGGGGGCGGATAGACTAAGCAGCAACAGTTCACCACCGTAACTCGTTTCTTATCAAAAAATCACGGGCAACAGTGCCTTCTCGCGGGGAGGCACCGTATCAGCGAGTACACTTCAAGGACCACTTTCTAAATGAGAATCTTGTAGGTCCAGAAGGTACCGCTTACCCATCTGGGTGGATGAAACAAGAAAATTTCATAAAATACGCAAATCATTGAAGTGATATCACGTTAAGCCCAGGGAATATATATAGGTTTATATGCAGATCATTTAGGTCCATAGCCTTGTAATTTCTCTCCATTTCTTTCGGTCTCTTACTTTTTCTCTCCAGCTCTGGATATTTCCCTCTCTAAGGTCTTCTTGCTCCCCTTCCCTCCACCGTTTTTTTGGGCTACCTGTTTTACTCTTGCCCTCTGGTATCTTCCATGCAACTCACTTGCAGAGTCTGTATGTGTGAATATCATGGTTTGATCTTCTATCCCATCTTAACTCCTCCAAACATTCTTCTTAATATTTTTCTTTCCCAGATTTCCAATTTCTGTTTAGTTTTATTCGACATTATTCAAGTTTCACAGGCGAAAATCAGAGTGGGTCTCAGCATTGTCTTATAAATTCTAACTTTCGTAGATCTGGATATCTCTTTTGATGTCAATATTCTTCTGAAGCGGCTTGCACGGCTGTTACTTTTGACAATTCTCAGTTCGATTTCCTTTTCTTTTTCGCATTTGTTATCTAGTACTACACCTAAATACATGAAATTTTCTACTCCTCGAATTCTATTAACGTCCTATCATGTTTATGTACTTTGGAATTGTTTTTTGTCTTACTTCCACATTTATTCTTTATTTTCATTAACTCTGTTTTGTCATTATTGTAGTGTGTGTAGGCCTATCTCTTCTGCTGCTGATTTGAAAGGTTAACTTTTCTTGTTAATAATTTTTATTATATTGGTATTGACTTTATAGAAATATTTCTATCAACGTCAATTTGAATATTAAATTTTGAATCCTATGAGTTTGAGAATTTATACAAGCATTAAACTTAGTCCATTTTGGTGCTTCATTGCCACATTCCCAATAAGAAACCGCTCATAATATAGCTGGCAAAAAGTTCTTTACAATTATATGTATATGTATATATATATATATATATATATATATATATATATACAATTTAAGGCGTTTTATTAAAAAAAATTAAAGATCATGTACAAGATTGGTCTGAGGAAATTTTTTTGAAAAATGTATAAAAAAAGTTATAGAGCAAAAAAAGAACATTTTTTTAAAAATTTTTCCACTTTTTTGCTTATAACTTCTTTAATTTTAAATTTAGTGCAAAAAGTTACATAAACATATTTGTAGGCAAATTATGTGTATTTGAATTTTTTGTAAGTTGCATAGTGTCCGAGATATCGGTAAAACGGTGTTTGTACTCCTTTTTCCAAGATGGCGACCGGGGGACAAGAGCGGCGACCCCTCAAACTTGAGGTTAAGCTTCTATTGCCCCCATACATGCAGGGCTGGATTAAGATTTATAAGGCCCGGGGCTAAAATAATGACGGGGCCCCTTAAGGAATTCGAAAACCCGGAAAAATTCACAAAATAATATCAATACGTTAGATTTGTGGTATCAACACATCAAAAAATACAGAATAATTTCCAAATGATGGGGCCCTCTTGGACCTGGGGCCCGGGGCTATAGGCCTCCCAAGCCCCTAGCTTAATCCGGCCCTGCATACATGTATCAAAAATTAAATTGCAGTCTCTAAAAAATGCAATATTCGGTCCTTAAATTGTAACATTTCAATGGACTAGTACCTGAATAGTTTTTTTTCTTTATCATTTGTTGTTTTACTTATATTAAGTTAACCATCAGAGATATACGAGCTTCAGACAAAAGTTAGACAACAATTCCCGGTCTCCCGTACTTCGAAATCGTGTCAAATATATTTTAAGGTTATTGTGACTTGTTCACTTCTGAAAGATTGAATATTAAACTTGTCGCAATTTAGAGAGAAATAGCTATCGGAATGCTTTTTGAGTTTCGCAAGACCTATCTAGCTTCTATCGACCAAGAAGATTAACGACGTGATAGGGACAGAAGTGGGCACAAATCCATGTTAGATAACACTGGAAATCTCAAACACCATTAACCAACCTTGATCGACTATCAAATTTGCAGAAGATTGGAAAAGTAAACAGAGGAAGTGTTTGAGTCGCCCATAATCTGTAGGGAAAGAACGAAGCCAGCCGATCCATCACAAACGGAACCGTACAGAATCGTTTTTTTAACGTTAACCACTGGAAAGGAAAAAATGGGTCTCATATGATTGTCCAAAATGCAATAGGCAGTGGCTCTCTTCAAATAAATCACCACGAAGTACGTTTTATCTTCCAAAAAGGCGATATCTGTTTTTAGTGTAGTACACATGGATCTTTGTTCCAGCTGTTGTCAAACGACAATGAAAGCGAGAAAATTTCGATGATGTTCAAAATCTAGTGATATTTTACTCAAAAACCAAACCGGTCTCGTTTAAACAGTGCTATTTAATATCTATTTTACTGTTTTGAACAAAAAAAAAAACAGATACACCCAGAAAAAAGCCGTTCAGCACCAATTTCCTCCATTTTCACGAAGTGACAATTAACGAAGAACTACTAAACAACGGGGCGTCTTCATACATTACTTATAGGACCACCCAGATATAATTGAAATGAAAAAGTCGTGTCAGAATGCATTTGAACAAATGTTTCTTTTTCAAGGAGAGAGAAAGAGAGGTCATATTAATACATTATCGCATTCAAATGATAATATTTGTGAAATAAATTTAGTACTTCTTTCCGTGAAACACAGGTTGAAAGGTCAAACAATTATAAAATGAAAAGAACGGGTCCCGTTTTTCCTATACTGTTAATGTTTACTATTTATAGCATCGAAAAACGTGGTCGATAATCTAAATTGAAAAGAATTATTAAAGATATTTATTGTTATTATTTATTGATACAGTTTAATATGCGAGAGTTGCTATTTATATATTGAAAATTAAAAGATTATTCCATTTTGCTACACTACTCCGGTTAAAAAAATTCCCGAAACAAATCAAATTTGAATCAAACGTGAAAATGTGATATATCTATTTGCAACCCCCATTAAATGAGACACAATGTGCAATTAACCTTCAAATATAGTAAACATCGCATTCTTGGTTCTGCTTTTGTTTACAGGATTTCCTAGTAGGTCGAACGTTTTGATTTTACACTTGATTTTTACCTTATCCGTCTTGCGACTCCTTTCCTTTATTCTATTGATTTGATTTTAAAAATCTCTTTATTTATCTTTCAGTTTCACATATAAATAGTTACATGTGTGTTACATTTATCTTTTTCCGTACTTATTCGTTAAATAACAATTTACGCAGTATAATTTTTATTTATATTATCTAGTTTGTGTATTAATGTATATTTTTTATTTTGTTCAGGGTAAAAAATTAGATATAAAAAACCTTTTAGATATTTCATTCTATTGATTCAAATATGCTGTCTATTTATATGTTACGGTAGAAGTAATAAACTGGTAATTATATACGAGATTTACTACTTTTGTTTTGAAATATGGCAACACTGATATGAATACGTCGAATTTGACATTTTTAATGATGAACGTACTCAGAATGTGTTGTCATACGAATGCTATTTGAGTTGTTTACAGATAATTGGAACATTCATCTTGGTCAAAAAATGGAATTCAATCGAGAACCTTTCGTGCGATGATTTTCCATGACTTTTGATGTGAATAAAACCGACAGCAGTGTGCCAATCAACTCGCTTCGATTTTTGGTCATCTCGAGCCACCGGATAAATTTTGTGAAGATCGTCCAAAATCGATGCTATGCGTAAACTGATATTGTAAGATAGTTTGTGACATACATGGAGTTGAGGCATTATTTCCACTGGAATACATTCAATGTTCCATAAACATTTGGCTGTCATAAAGATTTGTACTGCTTCATTTGACAATCGCTCAAAAAAAAGCTCGTAGCGATTTATGGAAAGAAATGCTGAACAAATTCAATCGCGATGCTTCAAAAAACGTCTTCGAGATCATGACAGGCGACGAATCATGAAGTCTTGCAAATGAACCCGAAAGTAAACAGCATTTGACTGTATGGGTCTTTCAAAACGACCCAAATCCAACAAAAGTTGTTCCCACACGAAGCCCTTCGAAGGTGAACCAGAAGTGTTCGAAAAACCAATCGCAGAAGACGAATCATTCTCTACCTCGACGATGCGAACTTTCACACACCAGTTCAAACAAAAACGTTTTAGAACAGCCAGAACATCAAATTGATAGGTCATCCGCCGTACAGTCCTTGTTTGACACCCAATGATTTCTTATTATTCCCGCAAATCAAAAATAAATTGTGAGGTGCACGTTTTCTTGACGTTTTCCGCACATGACAAGGCGGTTAATACGTTAAAATCGCATGTTTTGGAGGTACTTCAATCGGAATCGAAAAATGCTTCGACAATTGGTTCGAGCGCATTGTTCGATATTTTGATAAAAACTTAGATAAAAAAAAACATGAGAAACTATTCACCTATACAATAATTTCGAAAATTTTTGCCGTTCTTCAAACAACTACGTTCCTGTGTAATGCCTCGACGAACATTGAATTACAACCCCCCTGTGATATAAATCGACCTTTTTGTCGATATTAACATCCCCAATGGCTCGCAATTATAAGGAAAGGTGTAACTACTTACTAGTTTCGACGTTATTATGTCTCATCAGAGCAGTTTAACACCAAAAATAAACAGCAAAGTGTACTTACTCTAATATATTCCGAGCTTTCTTATGTATTCATTGTCTGGGGCTTACGTTATGATCAAGTACAATATAAAAATATGTTTGTTATATCTTTAAAAAAACAATAGATTCATCAACTTCAAAATTCAATATTCAAATAATTAACGCTTGATAAAAATCTTAAGTTTATTGATTCTGGTTATTATTATTATAAGATAGGTTAGATTAGGGTAGGTTGTTGTGAATGATGTTGAAAATTGATTAGTTGGTTTATGAATAACATTAAATTTTTATAGGCTAGGTCGTTATTAATGGAGCTAACGACCTAACCTATAAAATCAACAAATCAAGGAAAGCTTTCAAAAATGAGTTTCTTATCGGAGTTATAATTAAAATCTTACCTAAAATTGGACATGCCCGTTCCATTTAGAGACTTCGAAGCTGGTGGTTTTGCTCTCGATGTCAAGTTGCCGTTAGATAAACTGACGCCCGGATTATTTAAATTTGTACCGCTTCCGCTCTGTTTGCTGTAACAAAAATATATGAAAATTAGTAACGTGATATGTCTATAAGCCGTTTTGTCGAATGGTAACATTATTGTTATTTGAATTAATATATTACCTGGTTAATTTTGAAATCAATACCCAATAATGTAAATTTTGTACGTAAAAACTTTCTGACAATGGAGATGAATTCTTTTGTACAACTCCAGAAATAAAAAGGGTAGTTAGTGTTATCATACAGAATTAATCGCCCAAAAAATTTGAAACTTATATAGGTATATCGCCACTCAAGTTGTAACACCTTTTTGATTTTTGCATATCATTCGATAGGAAATCGAAAGATGCACCTCGTGCACCTCTAGACAACTGAGAGGAAAATCGATCTAAGTTTTAAAAAAATATATATGTAGAATGTTTTTATTTTTTCATTTTCAATATTGGTGTAGCAGTGAGAATATTAATCACCTAGGGTATTTGAACTTGTAGGAGTCGTGGGCAAGACATGGGTACTGAAGTCTAAGATGTTACACTGAGCGCCCACAGGCTAATTCAGACAGAAAAATGAAAGCCAGAGAATTTGACAAGTCATCTAAGATTTCTAGATTTGACCAAATTAGATACCAAATAAGACACAGACATCCCATTCGAAGTGGTAATCAATAATCGCCAATGATGGGTAAATAAAGATCTTTTGTAAACTCTAAATGCATCTCTAGATATAGTTGGAAGCTAGTGCGCAGAGCTAGAGTACGAATTATTCGACAAAAATGTAAGCTCTTCATACTACTTGGAAAGTCATTGACTATTTTTTAGGTATAGTTGCTAGCAAGGAACATATGTGCTCACGAGTATTTAAATAGAAACCTCTCTCGATCACCAAGCGGCCTTGAAGGGCCAGAAAGCTACAACAATAAATTGGTAGTCAGTCTGTCCCATCAAATATCACCTTAAGATGGCAGACAACTCAAAGGACGACAACTGCATATTCTGCGAGCAAGCCATAGAGGATCAACTTTATTAATGTCCTGCCCATTTCATCAATAAGATTAGGTACCTGAAAGAAGTAGTGAGAAGTAAGACATGATAACCGCAGAAAAAATAGCCTCTTTGGAAGAGTATACGTATTTTGGAAGCAAAGATACAAAGCCAAAATATTTTCTAGTTTTAGGTGCAGAGTGGCTAAATAACCAAAACGATTCCCCAAACAATCTACAAGAACTTTAAGTAATAGTTTACAGGAAATGTACTTATGGTAAATTGCAGCGAACTTAGCACTAAATATAAAGTATGGTCACTATGGAATTTGTGATATTCGTACCAAACATACTGTTTACCGTTATCACTACACGAAAAGTTACATAGGTAAGTACACTTTCGGAATCTGAATACGGTAACTTGGTTTTTGGTAATAGTAGTAAACAATGTGTTTGATTGAAATTTCGTGAATAAAAGAAACATGTAGCTAAGAAGGGAAACAACAATAATTTCATAAACGAAGCTCCTAATACAAAATATCTGGTGAACAAGGTAGTAGATCTCACGATAATTTAATTCGGTATTAAACTTACTGGTCGTTCAAACTTAAATTGAATAGTTAAGTTAATTAGTATAATATTATCTACTCGAGTAAACCAGAAATAACTATTGTAATTTTCCGGTTTCGATATCGTTGTTGAATGAAGATTTAGTGGAGAGTTTGACTTGAAAACCCGTTATTACGGATTAGATAAAAAGAGACTGTTCTTCCGCCATACAGACGTCGGACGAAGGAAAATCCGATTTGGAAATCTGCCACACAGGTCTCCGGAACATCACGAAGATTTTAGTAGCCGAGTAATTCTCTTTGTTTTTCCTCGCGGGATGCCGCTGATGCCATAGGCGTTACCAGGTTAATTTTTTTCATTATTTAAAAATAAAAAGGATTAATCTTATTCAATCAGAATACTTTAAAATTTTCGCATTTTTCAGGTTGTATTTGTAAGCATATAAAATAATCGTACTGTTCAATTTTGTGAGTTTCTTATTGGGCAATAGTTCTCATAGTTTATTTCTGTAAATGAAATATATATCATCAATAATTGTGCCAAGTTTCAGGAAATCTGGCCAAAACCCATCCTCTTATCGTACCCTTGGACTTTTCAGTGATAGCTTTGAGGGTTTCGTGTCCATTTAGATGTTTTAATCAGCTTGCTTTCAAATCATCATTGTGATAAGTTTCAGAACAATTGGCCAAAACCAATTCCTTTCCTACCATGGTATCTTCGGACACTTCAGCGCTAGTTTGACAGAATTGGGGAGTTTAGTGTTTCGTATCTATTGAGACTTATAATCAGCTTGCTCCAAACTATCATTGTATCGAAACTGAATCTCCATAAGGATTAATCGGGGCCCTTAAGTGAAGTAATATTTCCAATTTAATTTCATTAACAGCGTTTCCCAGTAATATTAAAATAATAACAAATAATTTTTACGCCATTTTAATAAAGTAAATATTATTATAAGTAAAATTTTTAAATGAAATGACAATTCTGAAAAATTAGTTAGTCATGAAAATATTTATGCAGTTATGGAATCTACTAAATTAATTTATAACCGTTCTTCAAACATTCGAAAATTCATGTGTGTATTAATCATTATCGAACTAGAGCGTAACTAATAAGCTACATGAGTAAATAAAAAGATCCTTGGAATATCACACTTGATATTTTATTTATTATCAAATTGAAACGATGACGGTAGTGACATTGAAAAAAAAATTACCGACCTTGATTTTTTGTTAAGGACCAACACGTACCCAGAAAACAAAATTTTTGGCGACCCCGTACATAAATACACTCTAGGTATCAACAAAAAGAGGTGGTCAGTATCTGCTCGAGGCACTACGTTCAAAGCTACTTTAACTTCGAGTATTAACTGCTCTAGATACTCTGGAAGCTGGTGCAAATTAACCAGTATCCTCCACATCAAACCTGATGACCAGAATAAAACATTAACTTCCTGAAGAAACTTCATAACTCGACTCAAAGAAACCAAAGGTTCGAATGTGGCGCGTGTAACAGGTTTACCTTTCCCTACAAGCCATTGGTCAGTCAATTTTTTCGATGCACCGACCAACCTCGTCCTAGTCACTACAAATGGTCTATCCTAATATTTTTGGGGTCGCTAAATACGAATATGATATTTATTTTTATCTAAAATCGGAGCTACATTATCAAAATCGAGTTTTTAACCAAAAATGCGAAAAAAAAGTTTTGCCATTTCGAGTGTTCAACTCGCTGTATCTTTGGAACTAATCGTTATATTTTGATGAAAATTTAATGCCATATACTAGAACGTATTTTGAAGGAAGACAGACCAGTTCAAATTTCTTTCCCAAATCATTATCCGATCGAACTGGAAATTTGAGTACAGACCATTTTCAGCGACTAGAACGAGGTTGGTCGGTTTTTCACTTTCTAAACGACTTTTTAGGGGTGATCCACTCCTCTAGTAATTTGACGAGTAGTGATAACTCGTAGCTACATATTTGTAATAAGTTTATATGAATCAAAACCAAATAAAAAGTTCTTACTACTGTAGTTTTTAGAGGTTCGTCAAAATATATTCCTATTTTGTAAAAACGTATCTGAAAGTTTCCTTGGTTAGCCGAAATATTTTTTTAAATTGGTCATCGCTTAGTTGTATTAGAAGGTGTCTTAAAACAACTCAATGGGGTTCTGCAACAATTTCTTCAGCTTCTTCTAGTTCTTCCAGCAGTTCAATGCGAATGCGAGTGAAAGAAAGCACTTCTCTTTGGCGAGAGCGTTCCTATGGCGAGGAGAGGGCATGAGAATCGAGAAAACAATGAATTCCGATCAACGACATCGATATTGCTTCAAGCCTTAGAATACCGGACCTGATCGACATTAAAAGTTTGGAAATACTAACTCAGGTATAATAATATTTTCCAATAAATTTAAATACGCCAGACCGTTTAAAATACCTTCAATGAATATATACATTTAGTTTTTTGGGATATTGGGTGTGGGATTCACGCATCCAACGAGGATTGTTACGTGACCAGTATATATGCCGATTTACGTTTCCATTGATACAAAAAGTGGCTTCATAGCAAAACATAACATTACAAAAAATTTTGTATCGTTTTGATTGTCTTCACGTCTATCAAAATCGTCCAACTGACAACTCTTGAATCAACGTTACGTTGTATGGATGGAATTTATTTTCACGTAAAATTTTCATGTTTACGAAATATCAAGTTCCCTGGATATTTGTCTAATACTCAAGTGTGGATCGTTTTCTAACAGGGCACAAACATCTAAGGATTTGTTTTCAGTTGATGCAGTTTTTCTGCTCCCTGATTCGGAGTTTTTACTGAACCAGTTTCGTAGTAAATCTTGTTATGAGATTTCGGTTAGGATATAAATTATTGAAGATATTACACGTGTCATGTTGACATTTGGCATTTTGATATAGAAAACATCAGATGAAAAATAATAACTTCATTATTTTTCCGGAAAAAGGAAAGATCTGACAACAATGTAAATAGTACCATAATACCGGCCGTATCACAAGACCCTTGTACAAAAAAATTTATAAAAATCATACAAGCCGTTCCCGAGATAATAGAAGTGTTTCATACATACTCAATCTGTATAATATAAAAAAAAAATAGGTGAATTTCTATATTTATTTTTAAATAACTAATAAGAAACACAAGAAAAAAATATATTCACTAAATGTATTTGATATATTTAAAAAAAATTTGTACAATTTTAAAAATTACGAATTTGGCATTATTTGTGAATTGTCCTGAGGAAATAGAAAATATCCCGTTCTTGTCAATGAAATTCCTTCTGAATAGGAAATTGTATGAGAAAATAATATTATACCTCTTTTGTCCATGTAATTGGCACAAACTTTTATCCATGTAGCTAACTACTTTGGTGAGCCCGTGTTCCTGCAATTTAGCTGTGACTGGTGGTTTCAAGAATCTGTTGTAATACATTGCAAACACAATCAATGTTCAAGAAACTTATTACTTAAACACCACATACCACTTGAACCACATGTAAATCGGAAAAAAAAGTTAAAAATGTTTGGCAAATTCGTAGTTCGTCAAGCGGAAGATTCGATTTTAGAAGTTTGGTCACGCCGTTTATCTTGTGGCTGTTATTACACGATAACGTCGTTCAATAAGTAGACTGAAAGTTTTCTAATTAATTAACTAAAATTACTTAATTAGTGTGAAATTGAATCTTGTAGGTTAAAATTGACTGCTTAAAAATGATGTTCGGATGTAGATTGAGGCCAACAAAAAGCATTCATTGAAAATTGAAATATTTTCACTGTTATACAAAGGTTACAAAGAGAAATTGAGCGAAATATTACCAGCATAATAGCAACTGTCTTCTTCCAATGTTAAAAATATTTAATTTCTTTTGACGTTTCTTACTGTTTTGGTAATCAACATTTTGCCATTATTTTCAATACCGGAACGATAAAAATTATAAGGTTTTCATGGCAAATATAGAAGGAATGGAATTTTGGACATTATCCAAACTTTTTGACGCTAAGAAACTGTTGTGAATGGAAATCTCAGTGTGTGATATCGAGAGAATTCAGTGATTAAGTACTTTCTATCCAAGTTAATAAATTTTTTTCGTCTTGCATTCTATTCTTACGAAAATGACACTCGCACATACAAAAACGAAGGTAAAGGCAAATCAAATACTATCAAAATGTTTCCAGACCAACATATATCTAAAACAGGGAGGTCCTTTATGCACTACACTATAGTATTAGAATGGATAGTTCGTGAAATCGGTTTGAACAAAACAGGGATTATAAAAGCAAGAACAACGCAACTACGATGTAGTAACGAGCTTAAGGAAACCTGCAGAGCCATAAAAATGGCAGAAACAGTGAATCTACGAATCAACGAAGATAAATCGAAGTTCATGATAATAAATAAAACACCACAAAGGAAAAGAACAATGAGAAGTTTGTCAATACAACTGAGCGAAGAAAAGGTAATGAGCTTAGAACTAGTTCAAAGTTATGTATATCTTAGGGTAGTTATCAAGGACGACGGTGACGAGAAAGAAAATCTGGAAGCGAGGATGACGAGGGGAAGTAAACAGCTGAGAGCGCCGAATGCGATAATAAGATTCCAAAAAATCTATATCTCTATCTATACAAAACAAAGCAGAGGAAGAGAAGTTAGATATATGGGAAAGAGAAAGATACTAGACGGTAAAAAGGAGGGAGATCTACGGCTGTGTAGAACAAATAATGAAATTAGGAAACTATTTGGAACATAAGGGACCTTTTCCCTAAATTCTGGCCTAAGAAATATTATATTTCGAGTTCAGTTGACTTTAAACCTTCAACAACTAATAAAGTGTTAATTTCATAAACCAAAACAAATAAAATTCAATAATTTTAGTTTAAAGATTGGTTTACTTTATCTAATTGTTCAAAATAAATATCTGCACTAACAGTTTGTCTAGGTTTCAGCACTTCAATGTATATTCCACCAAACATACGTAATATTCTTTTTAGTACGTAAACTCGGCTTCGCAGTTCTTCGTGATGATTCCTTTGGAGAGAACCACTGCCTTTTACGTTTTGGATTATCACATAGGATACATTTTTCGTCTCCAATGATAAAGCGATCAAAATATGTCGCATGTAATGGATCTCTTCGGACAGATTATGGAAGAGCCGAATATTGCTTATTTTCCCAATCCGCTGCATATTTTCCTGGATGATTGACTAACGTTGGTTAAAGATGTTTGTGAATTCCTTGATTGTGTTGTATCAGTTTTCTTCTTCTTGTCCTATCCTTAGCATGATGTTGTCTAAGTTGTTAGTCTTCCAGATCGAGACTAGTCAGAGAGATGAACCATCTTTGATATTGATAACCGTCTCATTAACTTTCATAAACACAACAGATGTTTTTGGTCGCAACTTTCGTGTTACTACCCTTGCTAAACTAAAAAAACAACCGGATATGCTTTTGTATTTAGTTGACTACCGCAAATAGCAAACAAGGATAATATTTAATTATTTGGGAGTGAACAAGGCACAATGAGCTGACAAATGATAAACAAATATAGACATTCGCAGAAACATTCCTTCCCAGTCCCCTTGATAAACTTATATTGTGTAAAGTTTTTGATTGATTCAGAATAATTGTAGATGAAACCTAGATCCATCACTACACGTCTGAAATGATAACGATCTATTCAATGGACAGTTTCATCGATCGAAAAATAACGACAAAGGGATAGTCATGGGATTGTGTTCTTTGATTATCTTTAAAAATGTAAAATAATGAAGGCGAGAATTCCTATTTACAAGATAAAGAGGGAAAATGTATAAAGCAGCCACGTTCGAAGAGAAAGTGCTTTTCCATAAAGACAACGCGCCTTCTGATAGTTTGGTGATCGCCCTGATTAAAATTCACGGAATACTCTTTTCATCAGACGAGATTTTATGACATGCGGTTGTAGATTTTTCTTTACTTTAGAAAATACCAAAATATATTCTTTAACGAGGTTAAAAGATGTTTGGAAATAGAAAACTTCATTTCCAAGTTGATATTATAAAAGTATAATATCTTAAAGGAGAAAGATTTCTGCATTCAATATTCCCACAGTTAAAAGGGTTAAAATATCATTAGAAAATTGTACAGTTAAATGGATATTATATAAAAAAATGTTATTTGGTTAGGTCAGAAACTTTTCACACAACCCTCGTATTGTGTATCTATGGGTTAACGAAACGTATAAACGGAATAATTTTTTGTAATAAACTAATTAACTAGTGACAGACAAAAAAGCATCCATCATTCATCAAATAGTTCTCTCAAAAACGAATAATTATAAGAAAAACTTTTAATTTTCCGCTTGACCAACAATTAAAAAAATGGAAACGCACCGTAAACACCAACTAATTCACCAGTAATTGAACTAATCACTCCAACAATTAAAAACAATCTGCATACGATGAAAAATGCACATCGGAAAAAAATGATAATTTTCTGGGAAAACAGTTCCACGTGTACTGTACGCCCACGACATCAATACTAACTGAGAAAAGTTTTAAAAAACAATCTCGGGCATCAATCACCAAAGGAATAACAATCAAGTGACGTTCACACGATTAGCATATATAGTAACAGTCATCGTTATCAACGTTCATGATTATGTTTTAATATATGATTAGAGTAAACGAACGATGCTTGCGGTTATAAGGCTCAATGGTACTTTCGACATCAAACCGTGCGAATTATTTTAACGTTTTTTATATGTTTATTCATTTACCTTAGGCAAAATAAATACAATCAGTCCCGGTCTGGCCCATAGAGGTCAGTATAAATACTCGGACTGATACCTTCGCTCCGCCCCTGACTAAATCAAAACAATAGAGTACTTGCATGGTTTGATAGTTTTGGATTGTTTATATACAACTTTATATACAACTTTTATTATCATTTTTTTCAATTCTTTGATCAATATTTATGGAGAAAAATATTATTGAGAATTACAACATATGATACAAAGTAAATACGATAATTATTCTCTCAGGTATTCTAAAATAAGCGTTATTATTAAACTTTGATTAATTTGAAAAATAGTATATAAATCTTATTTTGTGTAAGGATGTAAAAATACCATGACTAAAACACTTGATAAAGTTTTTTTGTGGTGCCAAAAAATTTGAATATACTACAAAGTGTTGGTCGTTTCGATGATCCTACGAAATGTAATTATTTATGATGTCAGTATCATTTTAATGCAAGTGAGATTCGAATTTAACTTATTTTAATATTTTATAGTAATTAATTTTATTATGCTTTTAATTATTAACGAGATTTTGTAATAACTTATCTTCAATCAGAGCTTCAATCACTTTATTTTTATATATAGAAAAATGTTCTACTTATACGTGAGTAATAAATAAAAACTGTATTATAACAGCACATGCTACGTTGCCGGTAACGATAACCTCGTGATCATCAATCAGACAATTGCTAAATGTTTTTTATCTCGAGTCATTTATATTTCAAGAGATTGCTGTCAAATTTTGAGCTCATTCCATCCAATAGTTTGTTTGTTAGAATTTTTATAAATAAACCAAATTTTTTAAACAATGTAAAAAATAAATCACCATGACAATGTGTCGCAAATTGATAAAAACGATGATCAAATTATATCAATTAAATTTTGGATTGCTTCCGCGATCACCACATTCTCCTGATCAGATTCTATAGACGAACAGGATTCATCACTGGAGACGATTAGAGTTCCACTCCGAATTCCACGCTAATCGCTCTTGGTAACTTGGAAGTTCATTTTTCAAAAGCTTTTTGTTTTGTTTCAACTTATTCAAGGTACACAAATTTAAATTTAAAAAAAAATTATTACACTGAGAGAAACAATCTCTAATGACGTGGCGACAACATCATCTCAAATACCAATTCAGAGTTTAAAAAAACTATTAAAAGTATTTCTTAATTTTCACGAACATCGACCTCTTTAATCACGAATCACGAATCATGTTTTTTCAACTTACTCATGTTTTTTTGTTTTGTTATTGTGATGTAATTTGAAGGTGGCATAAAAACAAAACATTAATAAATCTGCAACCATTAAGATATTTATCAAGGTTAAAATATAGTAGTTACATCAATCAAAGTTTACTATATTTGGAATAAGAAATGTCAGTACAATTAAGTGATATTAAGATGAAAATTAAAAAAAAATTATAATCAACACATTTTTTAAATAGTATAAATACCAATCACTTGATTTTTGATGATTATTAGAAATATAGGTCAAACATCTAATAAGTGGTTACTGCCAAACACCCAAACAGAAACAAAAAAGAAATATCATATACAGGGTGTTTCTATATTCATCCTTTTCTGAGATATGATTTCATTATTATTATAGTGTCCTCGTAAAAGACTAATCTCGATATTTTTCCGCTACGACCCTACACATTTATAAATCACAATAATTATTTATCAAGCCACATTCTAACTTATAGTCGCGAAGCTGGCTATATAAAACAGCATCAATAAGGTACACGACGTTTAAGCTTGGAAACGGGGGGCTCGTAATCAGTATATCACCAAACGGCATATCTGGCACTCTGTACAGGTCGGATATGAAAATGCCAGCCGGTTTTCCCGGGAGCAAAAAGGGGTTGTACCCTGTAATAACGCCAGAAGTTTTGGAGGTCGGAAAAACCTTGCCAGAAGCGACCGAAAGTACCGGAAAATTCATCCGAAAAGCCTCACGTGGTACACGCGTCAAACTTTTTTACTTGACTTTTGGGGTCTTAACTAAGAGTGGTTTAATAACGCCAGAAGTTTTACAGGTCGGGATACCTCCGAAAAAATAAGGAAAATCGACGTACTTGGGAAAATGAAAACTTATTTTCGGCTCATATGAAAATTAATTTTGTTGGCTTCATTGAAACTATCTGTTTGCGCTACCCAAAATTAAAAAAAGTCGTTAGGAAACGATGTAAACTCGCTGAAATTCAATTTTTTTTCGCGCGCGTGATTTCAAGCCGCTTACTCATTTTAGGCCGTTTCGCGCCGCCACCGCCAGCTTCAACGCCGCGAAAATTGGCTTCTAACTTTTTTTTTGGAAATTGACGTAGCCTTTCACATGTAGAGAATAACCCTCGCTCGTACACCACCACCCTAAAAATTTTTACCTGAGCAGGTCAAAATTTTTGACATGGGCTTTACCATCTGACGTCGAGAGAGAGAGACACACAGAGACAGATAGTTTCAATGAATCCAACAAAAATAATTTTCATTTGAGCCGAAAATAAAAGCGAAACGTTTTCATTTTCACAAGTACGTCGATTTTCCTTATTTTTATCCCAAAAGTCAAGCAAAAAAGTTTGACGCGTGTACCACGTGAGGTTTTCCGGACGCATTTTCCAGCACTTTCAGTCACTTATGGCGAGGGTTTCCCAACCTACAAAACTTCTGGCTTTATTGCAGTGTTATTATTTGAGCTTCGGATCCCACGATCCAAGAGTTTTCACTCGTGTACCATATGAGGTTTTCCAGCCCATTTTTTCGGCCGGGAAACCCGGCTGGCACTTTCATATCCGACTTGTAGAGAGTGCCAGAAATACCGTTTGGTGATGTACTAATTACGGGCCCCCCGGTTTCCATCTCAAACGCCGTGTACCTTATCGATGCTGTTTTGTGTAGCCAGCTCTGGGACTATTATTGTATACACACTCACGCTAAAAACTAATAAGTCTGAATCTACTGAAGTAGTCGACGACAAAATTCTAGAGAATCACAAAAAAGTTACGCAGTTATGAACAAAAATAAATGGCGGAAAACAGAAAAGCGACTCTTGAGCCTTGGGCCGATACGGCCTTTTGAAATGTTTGATATATAAATTGCAAAGTGGCGGGATTTGTGCTGTAAAAAATAAACCGAAATCGTCATAATTAGCGATTTTAATCAATTGATACGAATAAATGTTTAATTTTTAATTTTAAAACGAATTTTGCTCATAATAAAAGAACGAAATCTGCTTAACCCAATAAATTTGAATGAAATTCAAAAAAAAAAGGAGAAAAAGCTGAAAATATCTTCTACTTTTCTTATAGCGAAAATTGGATTAGAGAAAAATGCAGTTGTAACTGTGGCATAATAACAAATACCTGTTACATCGATTGACTTTTCGCCGTAATAGTTTCTCAACAATTTCATGAGAAAACAACGCCGTTTAAAAGAATAGTAAAAAGTTCAGTATGACTATATATCAATATGTGTAAGAAGACAACATTTTCAATAATTTCCCATAAAATTATATTGAAAATAAACAAGACTTGTGCTGAGAGGCCTAAAAAGTTGAAATTACCTTTCTCTAAAATGTTTACGATATAAATTAAGCAGGAAAGCATGGAAATAAGCGAATTGATGTAAAAGAAGGTTACATGAAAAAAGCATAATTACCTACTGCAAAAAATGTTTGGTACACTCCAATAAAAATCCATTATTGCACTATGTACGCGACATCTGTAGTTCAACTAACATCTAATCGTCGAGTGAACGTCTTGGTAATAAATTTTAATAGTTTCTTCAGTATAACTAATAATTTTAGTTATCTACTTGAGATAAATGATCACAATTACAAAACAGGTCTTGCAATTAAAAATATAGTTAATTATTAATTGCGTAATGTTAAACAAATAGAATAATAACATTCACTTCAGGAATTGGCATCTCTCCTGATTATTTACAAGTTTAAACAATACAAAACTTTATGAATACCTAGAAGAAGATAAAAGACACCCCCTTTGTTTTCAATGCGTGAAATTAAATATTATTTAATCATAATTATCCAGGAGGAGTATGATTGATAGTAGGTATATCCAAGATAGAAACTCATAAATATTATACCTAAAACCCCAGCAAGTCTATATCAAGTAATATGTTGTGATAACTATAAAATGAATTACTAGGCATACTAAATCTAAACTTAAACAAAGAAAGGTTATACTGGTTAATTTAAAGTGACATTACTCATTTTAAAATAAAAATAGTTCAATAAGAGCATCGGAATAAAACCGATTTGATAGGAAGAGAGAAACGCATTATTGTCAAAAAATTGAAACAATTTGTGGATAAAAGCTTGTGAAAACTAAAAACAGGCATAAAAATAACTAATTAAAGAATACAAATGAAATACACAAACACACATACAGAATAAATCCACAATGAGTAACAAAATTATAGGTAAGTATAGGTATATAAATCCATAGCAAAAATTAAACCAGAATGCAGCATGTCCGGAATTAAATATTATTTTTAGAATAGAAGTCGTTTACAGAGTAGAAGTCACTTTCCAATAAATATGTCCTCAAATTATTGCGGGATGCGGGATGAGATGATATCGATTTGATTTCAATAGGCAAATGATCGTGCATTTTTGTGCATTATAAAATATTGAGCCCTTAACTAATTCTAAACGTGGAATAGGTAGGTAAAGGTAGTGCTCCTTTAATGTGCAATCGGGCAGACTCAAAAACATTTTTAACGTAAGTCCATCAGTTCCAGATGAGTATTTATTTTTGATTTCACTTATTATACTGCGAATCTTTGCTAAAACTATGGGCATAAAGAAGAAACTGGAAGTTAGCATTAGCATCAAGGAGATAAGATAAAAGTAGAATAAGAGTGTACGGTCCTAGAAACACTCTGATAGCCTAGCCAACACACCGAGTACTTTCCGGCAGAAATATATAAAATTGAAAAATGTGTCCAATCTAGATAGGAACTATCGCAAACAGAAGATCATCATCCTGTACAAAAGTCAAGCAGCAGGTTTGGGAATTTCTGGACAAGCTAAACGAACTAAACAAGAAAAAGAACACTGGAGTAAAGGGAAACTTAATAGGACCTGAACCATTTTATGGTATCAGCCACAGAACGATAGAAAAAACACTGGAAAGAGGTAAAATCAGTTACTGGGACAATCTACATTGGGGAAATGCACGGGAAGATATAACCAGAGCAGATGCTAGACTTAGCAGATAATGCAGCATGCAGATTTTGTTGTGTAGAGGACTAAACCTCTGTTGACATTATCTCGAAGTATGTGATACTACAGAACTCCAGAGCATTACACTTGCGAGCGTACGAAACAGAAGACGAATATATCTGTCAGCTAAAACTATCCCACATTTTGAAATTTCTAATAGGAGTGGGATCAATAGATCAGCTGTGAATAACACAGCAAGAATAGATACTTTGGGTGGTAGTATACATAGGACCCCAATATATACATACATACATACATTTATTGGTGCAAAAATTGGAAATTCAAGTTTTAAAAGGATTTGATGTTGATATACCTCAAAACTCAAATCAAAATTGTGCCACGAGATTGTGGATTCACTCACAAACAAACAACAAAGAAAAGTGGGATAAAGAATGTAATAAAAATCAAAATAACTAGGTTGGAATCTGGACATCAAATTCAAACGCAAGAAGCATGTTGAAAATAAAAGTCGACAGTTAAAAAAATTGATATTGGATATATTGCAGCTTTCCATTTAGAACAAATTACTGATGTACAATTGGGTTTCGGAACTAGTGTGACTTATGCCCTGCAACAGAAGGTTATACCAAAAAAGCAAAAACAAATTTTGTAATAAAGTGCCAGATAAAAATAAAGACAACATAATGTTATGGTATGTAGACATAAAAAAGAAATGTGTAGATTACGTCAAAAAATAATATAACAGAGAATTGAGAGGTTGAAATATCATTTCAATTTAAATTAAACATCTTCAAAGGCTTAGAAAGATATAGAGTAAAGATATGACAAATGAATTTTATTCTGTGACAAATTTGTTCGACTAGAAAAGAAAAACAAACAATACAGCTACGCAATTTATTCATTATTATTTTTCTGCGCATATAAATTTTCCTTATATGAAATTCATCGGTTAAAGATTAGAAGAAAAACATATTCCTACGTAATTACTACTGTTGATATAATCTCATTATGCAGAATGAACTTATTTGTATAATTAAATTGGCGTTTTCATTACAATGATCAAAGGTGATTTGTTGTTGGCAGATAATAATGCAATATTAGTATCCCATTAGCCATAAATGAATAAATAAACTGGTTATTTATCCAACAATAAAGAGTACACTGTATATAAAATAATTATAATTTATCAAAAGGGAGGGTTGGAAACAGTAATTTTAAGAAAATATTTGGTTTTCAAATGAGAATTCCCTAATGTTATATTACAAAGTTTTGCAACAGAGCCAAAGAAACTGTTTGTAATGGCGTGATCAATAAGAAGAATGCAGTGGAAATATATTAAACTATATCACATTTCTTTATATTTCAGTATATATGGAGGTTTTACTTTTTTTCAACAAGCATATCATAATTTATTTAATTTAATATATACCAAGTTATGAATTGTTAATTTATTTGTCTATTTATTCAAACTACGTATGCTTAATCCTGTGACAATTCACTGAGACCTAAAAGATCTACTGCGCTCCCTCTTCTATTCTGATTTTAAGAACTATCTTTGAAACTAGTAGTTACTTCAGAAGGTATCCTCCAGTTCAGTTTGGGTAAGTCTATCTGTTCAATTCTGTATATTTCCAAAAATTGAGCCCTGAAATTATTTAATGATTCTTCTCCTAACCCACGAAATTTGCAGTCTTCTCTTTCCAAGAATTTCATTTTATTGATATGTATATTTAGGTGGAACTAGAGCCCCACAAGATTAAAAAGTGCTCACTCAAAGAGTCAAAAGATAAATACACTCAAATTAAAGATGGCTAGGCCACTAGGAGTGTATGCCCGAGGGTCGGCGACTGCCTGGACGACCACACAAACGATGGCTGGATGATATCTAAGAGGATATTCCTTAGTTATGTGTGAGGGGGTGGAGACGCCGAGCGTTAGACCGTGATGACTGGAGGAATGTGGTGGACGAGGCCAAGGCACTATGAGGGCCGTAGTGCCAGTGGTAGTAGTAGTAGTATATTGTTCTGATACAAAAATTTGATTTTTATAATCAGTATTTACCTAAGAGAATTGAAAGACGACAGCAGAACTGACTACTCACTCTGGAAAGCTACTAAGAGAATAATACCTGTCACATTGGAAGATGGTAACAATATTTGCCAATCATCTAGAAAAAATATTTCAACCACATGAAGATCGAGATAAAGAACCCACTCTGGAGGAATATCCACTGATTGATCAAGAAATAGAACTTCCAAAGAAGTAAAAGAAATAATTACCTGAACAGAAGAAAATATCAATCCGAAAAATGCTTCAGGTTTTGATCTAATTACCAGATATATTTTAATATAACACCTAAACAGCAATAGTTAAACTAATTAACCTAATAAATGCTGCCTTCAGACTAAAGTATATACCCAGTCTTTGGAAAATTGCGAAAGTTTTAATGATACCCAAGCCAGGGAAATCACCATATAAAGCATCACCATACAGACCGATCTCTTGACTGCCTGTTATGTTGAAACTATTTGAGAAACTCCTACTTAAAACACTAAAACTGCTTATCGCAGAAAGAGAAATTATACTTAGTCACCAAGTTGGATTAGAAATAGGAACAATCACATCTCAAATATATATTATTAACTTGATATCAATTTTAATAGACATTTTTTAATTGTTTGTTTTGTCATAGGTCATGGTGTTTCTATTAATAGCTAGCTTGTAGTTATCATCAGTTTAGATTTGGAATGCATAGTGCTTGATGAAGTTTTTGATAATCAATGTCTCTTCTTGTAAGAATAATTAGTACAAGTATAACCTTCATTTTCCCTTGGTATATTGAGCTTATTTATAACATCATTAATATATCTCACTACGGCGAAGCTTTTACACCTACCACATCATTTAAGCTGTTAGACCAAAATGTCTACATCTTTCGATTAAAAATTTCTACGATTCTGATTAATAAAATACTATCTATCTATAGCTCTCACACAATAAATATATACTTATTAAATTACTAAAAATAACATTAATTTCACTTTGTTCAGTTTATTGTCATTTTTTCAAGATTATTCTGTTTTATTGTTTCATATAATGAATAACTACAGAGTAAATCAAAAAAAAATTAATGAGATTATATTATTTTTGAAAGAATAGATAAATGAGTTATCTAAATAGATAGACAACACTGTAAAGTGAAAACTGCAAAACACAACAAATAAAAACCAAAAAGGTTTGAAATATTTTCACTGCAGTGCTAAATATATTTGCAGATGACTTTTTTATTAGATAATGTGTTGACAAAATCCCTATTGGCTGTATGTACCTAGGGAGTCTTCAAACTATGCGAATAGTGGAACCTATTTCAGAACATCTCAAAATTAGACAAATCACACGTTAGAAGTTTTTTTTAGAATTGTTGTAACTTATTTTTCTCGCAATTTCTTTTGACCACTTATCGTCAGTATATGTCTTTAGATCAGGTAGTTGGTATTACAGAACCAAGATGAACGACTGCGGGAATGTTCTTGACCCGGAAAGCGATAGATACATAATAGGATTCAACTGCAGAAGAACAGAGAGAAAAATGTGCTCGTTTGACCAGATTACCCAAAAGACCACCATTTCTACAACTTTTGAAAACACTATACACTTAGCCGTCGTTTTCCAGGTCGAGAACATCCCCTCTGTCGACCATATTGATTGTGTAATGTCAACTACCTGATCTGAAGACACTTACTGACGATAACAGGTCAAAAGTTATTAACAACTCTAGAAAAAAAAATTTCTAATTTTCTGAAAAAGCATGAAATTTTCAACAAACCCTGTATTTTTCACGATTATTTCTGTACTGTAAATCACATAAATCACAAAAATATCTCAGGAAACTCAATGTGGAAACAGAAACAGGAAATGTCAATAAATTTGAAATATTTGATGCTGGTATAATTAAATGAATTGAATAAACTGGTTAAGGTCTAAAAATATTTGATTTCACACTAGAATGTTAATATACAATGTATATATTATTGTTGATGTATACTATGTAGCAATTTTGAAAAATAAAATTTAAAATAAAAAATCTGTTATTTTCCTGAAGAATTGCTCCTGATAATCAATACATTTTTTTCTATGGACAATAACAATAATGAAAATTTTTTAATGATTAAATTCATGAAAATAAAAATAATATACACATTTCTGACATACATATCCCACCTCTGTTCAAATAATGTTATAATTCAAAAAATTAGAAAATCTCTTATTATTATTCTACCATTACGAAAGTGGGGCGGACCTATGCATTTGGTGGTCATAGGACCAATATCTGGAATTTCAAATTTCTCATATTTTCTTTTGATTAAGCTTTCTTATTAGTTTCTATTATTATTGTCCTTGGTCAGTTTTTTTATTTAAAAATTTCCACCTAACATATGTTATAAAAACGACCGTCCATGGAAAATGGAATTCATTCATTAAAATGGTATTTACAACAATTCCTTTACAACAATTCCTATTTATATTGAAATAAATGCTGCATTTATGTAATATCTTTTTACATTTTTTAATGTCGCCTGGATTTTTCTAGATATTTCTATTTTGACCAACCAAAATTAATGAATCATCTTTATTACGATAATTTAATTTTATTTTATACTTTAAGTTTGTGCACCTTGAACTTACATAGACTTTAATTTTTTTTTAAATGAAAAACATTCATAAAGAAAATCGGTCCAAATCGCTCAGACAATACCTCCACAAAAATTAACTAAAGGTCTATAGATACCTGCGAGTTCATACCGGTTTACGAGAAAAATATTTTTTTAAATTTCTTTCCTTTTAGCTCTTGCTTTTTGTTCCAATGTGGTCTCCATAAATTCCAGTTTCTTTGTTTTAAATCTTTATACTTTATGAACGTATTATTGTCTTTATGAATTGTATAAACAAGAAAGTCAATAAAGATATAAAATTCAGTATCAGGATAGCATTAATAGCAATATGAACAATTTTTTTCAGAAAAAAACATATAGGTTTCAAAGATTAAGACTGGGCGTATGGACAATGGATTCATAATCTTCGACTCGAAAAAAGAGTTCTGTGTTCGCGAAAAATTTAATGTAAATTGAATGGTACATAAACCAAAAAACACCACATCCCTTTTATACAATTGCTTCTATCAAAAAAGGTGATTAAACTAAAAACTGCTTAGAAATAGGGTGTGGAATCAATTTACCACGTCAAATAATAGGGTTCCAATTGAAAAAATTTTGTTCTGGGCCACCCTGAACATCAAAATTAAAATTTGAATACAGAAATCGATTACTTGTTAAGAAATAAAGGGGGCTTACATTTATTTTTATACGGCCATTAGTCTAGCTATAAAACTACAAGGTTCAATAATTTGGTGTTTCGCCCCAATGTGCATTTGTGTTAGAAAACTAAATTTCATCTCAAATAATGTCATGTAAATAGTTACTACTGCGGTAACTCTGTCAGTCTTTGACTTTTCACCCGAAAAGTGAAAAATGAAGTTAAAATTTCAAATGCTTATTTATTTTTTCGACTTATGATACTATTTCAGCGGTGGTATATTTTTTAATGCTTAATTGTTATGATGAAGAAATAAGTATAGAAGAAAAATTTGTCTGAAATCTGAAAAATCTTACCTCTCTCCAGTCAACTTCTGATTCTCACTATTTATCTGCCTAATTAATTCATCTCTTTCTTTTTCTCGTTGCACTAGCGTTTCTTGTAATTTTTGTTTAGTCCTATGAAACTCTCTAACTAACTCGCCCGAATAATTTTGATCGGCGCTTTGGGGAACGGCCCCAGTATCCGCATTTGAAGCACCGCGCGACGTAAAAACTACGTTAGGCAACACAGTTCTATTATCGAAGAAATCGCCTCGAGGTGTCCTGAAAAAAAAATGAATTTAATTAAAAAGATGCAAGTAAAGGTAATGTTAGAAATAGTTTATGTAGCCAATACGATTATGGCATAAAATTAAAAAAACTTAAAAAATTTAAAAACGAATCAAAAAATACAAATTGTAATGGTTATACACAACAATGTTAGAGATTTAGCAAATGTCATTTTTTGAACATTTTTCAACACAATCATATCTCTCAATAATTTTCCATTTTTCAGGAAAAGTGGAGGTTTTACGTTTGCATTTTATGATAGCTCTTTTGCTCGACATTACAAAAGCTAAAATAAAACTACCAAGCAAAAACACTTCCCAAAACTAAATAAACGCAAATGCTTGCTGTTGGAAATACATAACAAGAAATTAATGATATAAGAGAATAACAGCCGTCGACATGTCGCCTATTTTCATTCCATTTCTTCGAATTATTTGTCCAGTTAAAATATCAATTGTTATATTTACATCTAGAATAAAGAAACACGCATAAAAACCAAGAAAAAACAAAAAACTTCGAATTTTGACTCAATTGGTGTCACGTTGGATTATCTATTCTGACTATCTTACCAATAAAAATTTTTGATTTTATTAACCTACTTCAATTTTTAAATGGTTTTTGATATCTAAATCCGCAAAATATTCATTACACCATTATCATGGAGATCCAAATGGAGCACACATTATTATAAATGATGGAGGAAGAAATAGACGAAATCAATAATAATTGATTTGGAAAGTCCAGACTGATAATAGCAATAAAAAGAGCAGTAGCAAGAATTATATTAAATATAAAGCATCATGTATCCAAAAAGACGCAAATTTAAATTGTGTAAGAGGACTGCTATTCTCTTAATACTCAGCACATCATAACCCTGGTGTCTATAAAATAGAGGATAAGATTATAATATGTAGAATCAAAAAAAGAACCTTTACAAATAATCTAAAATTAAAACCAAACTTGAATATGTAAATAAAGACTGAGAAAGGAAATACCTCACCCAAACTTTCAAAGAAAATAGAAACCAACTGTACACAGTTGAGTCAAAAAACCCACAAATGTTGGCGCTGCTACCAAATGTTTACCATCACTAGACTCCTGTTCATGCATATTACAAAAATACTTGTTATTGGAATATGAGTGAAAATGAACATGGAAAGAAACCATCAGAAATGCAACATAGCAAATTCATCCTGATAGTCAAGTACTGAGTTCCCATGCCCAAGAAGACTTGATAAAATAGTAAAAAATAATACATTTTCTTCAGTCTAGGTTCCAGTTATTACAGGATTGAAACAAAATAGTAATGAAAATACTCTTGCCATGAAAGGACCAAAAATGCCTTTATTATCCCATAACCTTTCTGTGGTGTAGTTAAATGCTTATATAAAAAAATAGTTTCAGAAGGATGAAACCAAAAAAGATTTATCCTGGTAGTGCCTTTCTTGGATGGATTACTCCAAAAAATTCCTAATGTAATTGGATCACAAGAAAAACAAATTACTTCTCTCACTGACTAAACCTCAGATATTACCTGATAGATTTGATAAAAACTAATTTATGCAGATTCTGTGGAGAGAATGATAAATTTCCAGTTCATGTATTTCTATACAGCTTAGCGATTGTGAGTATTCGCAAAATATGCATGGAATAAGAAACCTGTAGGAGCCATCACCAATAATGAAGGCATTAAAGCTTTGAAATTGAAAGTATAGTATAAATTATATATCTATATTCAGAGGCAAAATAACAGCAAAAATGGGACTAATAATAAAGATATGAAATACTAGACTACGAACAACATACCAGAATAAAATTACGGAAAGCATAGATGTGAGGGCAATTTGATTTGGAAACGTTTATAAACAAGCATTGACTAAAAGAGAGTTGATGAAAAATAACTCAAATTTCTACACTCAATTTACATGGCATACAACTAAACTATTTCAAGGGGGTTAAGTAAATATATCCAGACAATTGCAGCCCGAGTGCTAGATAACAAAAAAATTTATGGTCTTATAATAGAGCTTTTCTTCTTTGTTTTTCTTGAAGAAAGCAATTGTATTAAACAGCAAAATAGCGTTTCTACTTCTAGAAATAGTGTTGAACCAAATTTTTCGTTTATCATAGGAGCTCAAAGAAACATATATTTTGTCAGATAAAATTTTTATAAAAAATAAGAATGTATTGAGATATTTCTGTTAACACATGAGGTTGATTAGTAGCATTTTAGTTTTTAAATAAGAATACAAAATTTACATTTCAGTTCCGACGGAAGCAGGACTGTCTCTATCTTTTGGTTCTGGTGTTGATGTATTCGACTTTCTGTCTAAATTTGGATTTTTCGGAAAACTTGGTAGAGTATTGACATTTGATTTTGGAGTGCTGGATTGCTCTTGTATCGAAGGCATATGTTGCTGGAAATCTCCATAACTGTTACTGAGAAAAACTTCACCATCATTCTCAAACAATCGATCCACAGATGTGTTCATATTTCTACTATTTTTTAAACCTAAAAAAAAGGAAACAATTAATTAACAGACATTTTAAAAATTATAATATTCTTTTTAGCTCCTCCATTTAATAGTTAAACATCAAAAATATGATTAAAATATAATAAAGAAAAATAAATGATAATGATGTTAAAAATAAATACATAAAGACTGCATGACATTAAAAGTGATAAAAGAATAAATTTGAGGTTTTCTGGTAAAAGTAGCTGAAAAAAGAATTAGTAGTCAAATGACCCTGTGTAATAATTCTGAAATATAAGTAAACTTTCAAGCAATAAAAAAGCTCTTGGCAGATAAAAATATTTGTTCCCTTTTTGCACTATAAATGGATTCTCTGGGGTATTTTTGTTGGAAGTAAAAGAATCAAATAAATTATATATAATGTCTAATGATTTTGTTAAATACATTGTTTTCTCCTATTGATATTGAGAAAATTATTCAATTAACTGGTTATTGATATAGTAAAATGGAGATTCAATAAAAATTTTTTGTTAAATATTTATTATTGTCAATATTACTTTTGGTTTTTCTTTCATCGCCTTTTTAATTGTGTTGATATATTACTTCACAACGCTTCTAGAACTAGAAAGCGTCGCTTCTAGCATGGATATTGAGGTTTTTTAAGGAAATATTTACCTGTTAAATGAAAACTAGCAAAACTACTTCTGGACATAGGCCTATTCAATCCAATATCACCGGTACTAAGCGCCATCATTTTTGACGACGTTGAAAGATTGTTATTCTGAGTTAACCCAAACGGCAAACCATCTCCCATTGGTAACATCAACGATCTTGACATAATATCAGCAGCTGATCGAGGTCTCGTAAAAGGCATAGCCGAATGAGGAAACGTTTTGGGTTTTATAGGTGTCACTAACATATGTTCAGTCCAAGATGTTTCCAAGCTGGGTCTCTCGAGTCTTTCAACGTCAACGTTTAGAGTGCGTTGTTCAAAAGGTACAGAAAACGTCTCAGGAGGAACGCTTTGAAGCCATGACAATAAACTCAAATCTGAATCACTGAAACCTATACTACCATCTAATAATTTACTGAAATTCATATCATTGGCCTGAGTATCTGTGCTACCAGTTGCTTTGGCTTGGCAATAGTTCACACAGGATTCATATAATATACCTGAAAGCAGAAATTTTATTATTTCAATAACAAATAGCAGATTCATTTAAGAAATGCTGATTATAAATAAATAGAAGAAAAAAAATTTTATAATCACAAAATCCTGAGAGTATTTATTACATAAAATAAATTGTTGGATGTATCTGAAGCTATTGAGATTGTTTTAGTTTAATTTCAGTCTCCAAAGATGATAACTTGGTTATCGAAACGCACATTAGACAGGGTAATTAAGAGTGTAGTCCACTATCAATATCACCAACGGTTCCAGAAATTCCAACTTAATTACAGAAAGAAATCAAAACTTAGTCAATCAGAATCTATTTCAATTATTAGAGGCACCAAAAATTTGAGATTAAAATCAAGCATTTTATTGTTAAACATTAGTTTGAATTGTGAAATAGATAATTACCTTTAATAATAAGTTGAATCAGTCTGTCGTTTTGAGCGCTACAGTTAACATTTCCGTCCACTGGTTTTCTGTCTCCCAATAAGAATTCAGCAACCAAAGGATAAACTTCTCGGAAACATTGTACTCTGGCGTTACTAGGGTTCCAATCTTTGTATTGTAAATGATCTGACAGCCTTGGAAGAGTAAGTAATAAACACATAGTAGAGTATTCTTCTTTTGAAGCTGAGTATTTTTCCAATTCGTTTAAAACACTAACTACTTCTTCCACGGCATTGTCGACACTGTTACCTAAAAAATTTCAAAATTATTTTAGCATAACATTTTTAATTTAATGAAAAAAATTCGTGTATTTCAATTTCTGATTTAAAATTTGGTGGTTACAACTATCAGTTAGAAACTTGCAAATTAGGAATACTTGAAAGAATAAATTACAAATTATTCACTTTAATTATGCAAATGAAGAAGTACATAATATAACAAGATGAGCTTTAAGCAGGAGTAAAAAGTTGAGAGAGAAGTAGTAGTAATGATATCTACAAAAGTTGACAAAATAAACAATACAAAATGAGTAATTTTTCATCGAATATTAGGATAAAAGGTAAGTAGAAGTAGAAAACATATTCAAAAGTGAAATTTTTTTTTGATAAGGCAAAATAGAGTGAAAAGACATAAAATACTTAAGAAGAACACTCTCAAGTAAAATTTTAATAGCGGCAAAACAGCAGCTAGACAAAAATACAAAGTATAAGCAAAACAATCCAGAGAATAATTATTGTTGGGAAGATTCCAGAAATAAAATACAATTTGTGTATAAAAATTTTTTTTTCTTTAACTTATAATTTTATAGAGTTTTTTGTGATAATTATCATCAGTTTAAAATAACATGTAAAAATTGACGTTTCGACCTACTTCAGTCTTTATCAAAACATGATATAAAATTGACAATTTGTGTAATTATAATGATCAATAGATCACCTACATCATAAATATTAAAATAAAATCAAAATTTAAATTCGTTTTAACATATGAAATTAATTTGTTCTTAGTTACTATAGAACTATAAACTTACTTAAATTATTTAGGTCTTTTTTATTATTTACAGTTTTCTCGATCTTATGCATATGGAACAATTTCTAAAAATTCTCTTTTTTGTGTATTTGATGATGAATTTTTGAGTCTTATAATTGCACTTATGTTTTTTTTTGATATTTCATGGCTTGTTGATGCAGTTTTATTTTTTATCGTATCGATGACATTTAAATCTATTTTCTATATAATAAGATGTTTGCCCTATATAGACAGCTTCACAATCGTTACAAGGTACTTATTTCTTAATTTATTGTAACGTCTAGTCGTACTTTTTATGAATATGTTATTTATTATTTTAATTATATAAATATCTAATTGTTTTGGGGGGCGTTTTATACTAGTCACATCAAGAAAATTGATTTTATTATTTTGTTTTTTATTATAAGATTTGAATTTTTTATTTATATTTCCAATTTGATATTTTGACAAGGCAGTAATGCAATCATTTACATAACAGAAAAAGAATGGGATATTTATATCAAGTTTGCTCAAGATAGTTTCCTCAACATCTTCCATTACTAATTGTGCTATAACACTTGATATGGGAGCTCCCATAGCACAACCATCTAAACAAATAAATAAAATTTTTATATTTTCAATTTTTTCTATGTAATCCCATGTGTTTTTAATATAGTATTTGTAAAGTTTGTGGACTTTTGGTAGACTATATATTTTACAGGGCATTGTAGTTTTTTGCATCTGATCGATAAATAAAAGTTGTTCTTTCCAAAATGGAATGAGATTATTATTTTGTTTTCAACATGAATTTGTAAGTTATTTTATCATTTCGTAATTTCATCATTTTATTAATGTAATCATCTGATTTTATGATAACAGTTTTGTTAGCTTTATTTTTAAAATTTAGATGACGATGAAGACCGAGTAAGGTCGAAACGTCAATTTTCACATGTTATTTTAAACTGATTTTCATAGAAAAGGGGATCTAAAATCAACGCAAATCATCACGAATAGCTATTCTTAGGGCTGCTGTTGATTAATGAGAAAAAAAACATGGGAAATAATATAAAAAAGATGAGAAAACCAAAATTAGATAATTGTGGGACAATCCAGAAAGCAGTTACGAAACACGCCAAAGTGTTTACAAACTGCAAAAATGATAAATAGTCCGGTCAATTTACACATTCGAATTTACATAAGTTCCCACCAAGCTGAAAATCAGTGAAATTGTTTCAAATATAAATAAAATTGGAAAGTTCCCCATCGTTCCCGTGTATGGAAAAAATTTTATTCAAGGTCAAAGGTAAAAAAATGAGTTTTTCGCGATTGTTAGCAAAACGGTAAGTTCGAGTCGTAACTTTCAAATTCTTCTTCATCTTCATTCTGAGTGGATGTAATTTGCGTCAATAGTGATGTATCGCTTATCGCCTCGTTGGAATCAAACGGATCCTTCCCTGTTGGTGATTCAATATAAGAGCACGACCGGCCTTGACAAGGTGTACATGTCAGAGAACAAAACAGTCCGACTTTTTTGCAACAACATTTAGCACTGCATCTCTTTTTGCAGTTGCGAAAAATTGTGTTCAGCAGATGTTCCGGCGCAGGTGAAAGTTTTAACGGGTTCTAATGTATTGTTAACCAACTTCCAACTCCAGTCTGTAGGGTCTAGCTGATAACCAAACCACATTTGAACTTTGTAATATATCCGGAAAAGATGTTGATGAGCAGCAACTGAGGTTGGAGGAAGACAAGCCAATTGAACTAGATTTTTTGCTTTTAGTACTTTTAAGAAAACATGGGTATCGATACTTATCTAAGCAGGTAGTTTTTTTAGGAGCTCCATACATAGAAAGAAGAAAGCGGATGCTGTTGGTAATAACTTCTTGTCGAGTTGAATTATTGTTTTTAAAAACTTCGACACGTTGAACTACATCTTGTTTTTTGTTAAACTGTTATTTTATGGCGTATAAATTGAGGGACTGGGTTTCATTTTACCTGTTATTCTTATAGTTGTAACTTACAATGTCCGATAGAAAAATATTTTAACATATATTACAACTGTAGAGAAGTATATACACTTTGCAAATATAGGAATGAATATGAAATAGCCACGTCCGTCAATACGCGTTACTAGATGATGGTAGTAGGGATTAGTACGGTCCCGCAACCAGTATACTTGACTACTATTGTCAATTCTATTGTGTCTATCAGATATAGTGAAGAGCACTGCGTGGGTTCATTGTTTTTACTAAATACCGAGAAAGAATATATATTTTGTTCTAGGGTACAGAATTTAGAACTTTGATTATTTACCGTACTAATTCACCAAGCGCATATTACCCTCTTTGTCATCCGAATACTTTCTTATTTTAACTACGTACGTTTCTCGACATTCACTTCTGTATTTGCTAAACTGTACGTAGCGTACTCATGCATATTATTAAGATTACAACTTTTTTGAATCATTATATCTCAGAAACAGTGGTTCGTAGGAAAAAAAGTATTCATATGTTTTTTGTAGATAATTTTATGATCTACAATTTTTGTCTTAGGTATTTTCATAATAAAACTTATCGTTTTGCTAACAATCGCTCTCACTCATTTTTTTTACCTTTGACATTGAATAAAAATTTTTCCATACACGGGAATGATGGAGAACTTTCAAATTTTATTTTCAATTATATTTTAAACAATTTCACTGATTTTTGGCTTGGTAGGAATTTATGTAACGTCACTCTTATTTTTTGGTCAAATTTGACCAGACTAAAAGAACCATTTGACGTTGGCCTGACAGGAGTTGTGATGAATAAAGTGTTCTGTACCAGAAATTGTGGTAAACTGAAGAAAATAGAGAAGTGGAGGAATACGATTGAGAATTTTCGAAAAAACATTACAACAAATGGAAATTATTTTATAAACGAAACAAGTTCTTCTTCGGTCTGCGCCTATGTATCCGTAATAATTTATTGCTTCTAATTACCATTCATAAATGCACAATTTCTTCGAATGTAGTGAGGAATATCGTTTCGCTTTCGTATCGATGAATAAAATATACATTCGTTAGTATTAGAATTTTTAATGCGTTCAACTTGACTTGAACTGTTAATCTTGGTTGCATTTTCTTACCACCGCGCCTTCTTTCGTTTTCTAGTACACAGAGTTTCGTAATTTTGAAAGTAGTTAATAAAATAAAAAAAAACAGTTAAAACGTGTCTTTCAACCCACCTTGGATATTCGCCTCCGACTTTATACACAGCAATTCGATATATTTGTGTTTTAATATAGTGTAACTGAACTTTTTCATATTGAAGGCCTTCAACGCCTCCAAAGGTTGTATGAACTCCAGAACGTCGTCCCATTGTCCGTCGAGTATGAGTTGCCTTAGAAACAGCACGTCGTCAGAATAATTTCCGTTTATTACACCCGTTTCTCTTTCCAAACTCAATTGGGAAATGTGTAATTGGCGGTTATATAAAAATTCCAGTGCCAATCGGACGACGTCCTCTTCACGGAGAGTTAGTCGAGCCGATGGCATTATGTATCGAATATGCAATCTGAAACAACCAAAAATATAATTAAATATTTAATCAGCAAAATTTATTTAGTTATCGTTTCTGTCTAACTACAAATCGTTTTTCTTGAAGTTTCAATGTCTTTTGATTTTTAAGTTTCGAACCGATCGGGATATAAAATGTTAGTAATATGTATCTCAACAACTCGCAAAAGTTGTTGGAATATACGGCAACATTGAACGGCATGGTATTAAAGAGATTGGTTGCCTGTTGTTTGTTTCTGTGTATCCCAATCCAAATGAAAAAGATTTGTCGCGAAATACGTGTTGGCAACATCTAGGGCAGATTATCTAATGCCCACTTGCACTGTTTAAAATAACAGGTTGTGAAAATTGAAACTGCGGTTTAAATTAATCTCTTGCACCGTATTTATGCGGTTCAGTTAAAGTTATGTCATCAACCTGGGGAATTAAATGCATCGGTACAAACACCTATCTTCAAATCATACATTTTAAGGTAATATAATACGTAATATAATGAATGCAAAAAATGCATAAATTCATCAAAATTTTACAATAGAACTAATTAATATCATCGCAAAATTTAAAAACGTTATCGAAAACAAAGAAACAAACAAATATACAAATCAAGGCACTTTTTAAACGTTTGATATCTAGGGTCTGTGGAACGGACTATTTAAGAAGATCGTGGAGGATATCCAGAACAGAGCATATACGGAATGAACATATACGACGAAGAACAGGTCGAGTATACTCGACTTCAGTGAGAATATAGACTAAGCAACTGCTCTGGACATGTGACGAGGATGGAGCAGAACAGGTGGCCGAAGAAAGAATTGGTGTATCAACTGCAGAATAGAAGAAAGGTAGGAAGGAATTGAACAAAATATGAAAGACAAAGCTATCCAGGGAAGCGAGTGGATAGATACAGGGTGGTTCTGTATTAGACTGACAACGCTCTACCACAGAGAGATCTCAATAAATGAATCATTTTGATATAGGAATACCAACCCTTACGAGGCCTAGTTGCTGAAATATAGGGTTTTCAGAATTTTAAATTTAAAATTTGTCATAAATCAAGAACGCTTTTAAATTTTTTTTTTCAAATTTGGTAACCAATATACTCTAATAAAGTAATATTTTGACAAACAAACTTTGGAAAAATTTAATCATGTGCGTGCTGGCAGGGTTAGTTGTCACTTTTATGGAGCTAAAATGAACGGTGTTGTAATGCTGGAGAAATTTATCTCTAAATAAAAGTCTGTAAGCACGTAAGTAATTTACAAATTAATTAATTATTCATTTAATTTCGAATAGTGATTAAACATAAGTTGTTCAAAACAAAAAAAAACTATTCATAATCTCATTTTCAAACAAAAATGTATTACAACAATAATAAAATTGACAAATTTACAGTAGTTGTTTAAACTGTTGGCCGCTTATTACACCGTTTTGTCATTGAAAAACATGTCTTTGAGAATAAATCTGGATATAATTGAATGATTTCTACCGCAGCTTGAATTCTAGCTATTAGTTATTGTTCAGAATCGATGATTCTTTCGTACACTAAGGACTTCATATAGCTCCAAACAAAAAAATCGATAGGATTTAAGTCAGGTGATCTTGAAGGCCAACAATTGGGTCCACCCCGACCAATCCATTTTTCTCTAAAACGTCTGTTTAAGAAATTTTTTGCCGCTGCAGCAAAATGAACAGATGCCCCATCCTGTTGTGGTGTCTAATAATAACGGCAAATTCTCCAACAATTCATTGAACATTTCTTCCAGAAAGAACGTATAAATTTCACAAACAAAGTGCGGATTTTCTTCATTCCAAACGTGACTATTTCTAGAGTTGAAAAGTCCTTCCTTAGTAAATCTAGCCTCGTCAGTGTACAAAACATAATTTTGGAAAATCGTGTCAAATACACAAAGTGTCACGAACTATCAAAAATATGACACGTGCCTACTAGAAATGTTGAGTAGTATTTAATTACCAGACTTTTGTTTAGAGACAAATTTCTACAACACCGTTTATTTTAGCTCCATAAATGGTTATTAGTTTTTTAACTAAAAATAATCAGACAATTTAAAACAAAATTAAAAAAAGAATTTGCTCCAGTAACGTAAAAAATACGGGGGTAAAAGTGACAACTAACCCTGACAGCGCGCTACAAATACCCTATATCTCAGCAACTAGGCCCCGTGAGGATTCGTATTCCTATATCCAAATAAATCATTTATCTACTGTGATAGAGCGTTGTCGGTTGAATATAGAAACACTCTGTAGAAAAGTGTGGCGTACCAAATGAGGGATGAAGTAAAGAAAGACCCTGTTGCACATAGGGAAAAATGGAAATCATTTGTGCCAAAATCGTAAATCTCAGGATCGGCTTGACTTAGGAATTTGACATTTTTACAGCAGATAGCTTATGTAATTAGGAATACGAGAAAAATACTTCGATTACTTCGAGGTCATGTTTTGACCTTGAAAAAAATTGACAAAGTTCAACATTTTTTGAAAATTTTTGGTTTTTGCCCTGAAATTTGATTATTATGTTACTAAACCCATAAGTTATTTACATATTTGGAAAGTTGACGGAATCCATACTTCAAATTTTTTTTTTAATTTTTAGATCCTACGCAATAATTGTCCAAACTCGGCTTTGCAAAGTTGTTATATTTTTTGATATTATGAGGCAAAATTTTGTTTAAAACATCATGTGAAACATGATTTCGATGTATTTTTTGCCGCGGATCATGATGGCGCTATCAGTTTTGCCATAGAACATACCTAAAAAGCGCTAAATGTAAAAAAGTACATTTGCATAGGGTTTTTCGGCTCTATTTTTTCTAGGTACATTCTATGATAAAAATGATAGCGGAAAAAGTACACAGATAACGTCTATCATATTATTTTTAATACAATTTTTAAGATATATATCAGTGAAAACTTTATAATTACTATATATTTATGTATAAAATACAATGTGGTGTTCGTGGATTGGAGCGTCTTGTCATGATTGTCTCCCATCTCCAGACCAACAAACAGGAAACTCGCTTTCCTCTGTCGGATTACTTTGTGAATTGTATTACTTTGTAATGTAATGTACTGTTATTCTGGTGAATAAATAAATAAATATGCCAAAGCATATTGCTTCCAACTTTAACGCCCAACAGGCAAATTTGCAGTGATGGTGATATTTTATGTCCAAACAGGACCAAATCCTGAGCCGTAGTGCAAGCTTTCTTTTTAAAAAGAACAGCCTGAGTCTTGTCTGCTTTAAAACCAGATTACTGGTTCCCAATCCAGAATGATCGGTATTGATGGTGGTGATCTGTTGCTGTCTACGGATTTGGGTGTTAACCGAGATTATTTATTATTCACTGATATCACAATTAAAATGGAGTAGATTGACAATCTACCGTTCAAGTCTTTTATCCAATAAGTTCTACTTCTATATTGTTAAATATAAAAAAATTGTTCAGCAGTGTAATTTTATATTTTTATCTAACAGAAAAAAAATTAATAATAAAGTATAATAATATCGATTCGATGCACGAGCTAAAAGGCAAATTATATTAAAATATATATTGTTATTGAAAAAAAAAATGTTACAAATTATTACCTATTAAATTTAATAATAATATTCCCTTGCGGTTGACTGGTGAAGCGAGATGGAATTTTAAATAGCTTTTTTATTGTGTTTACTGTTTTCTTTCTAAGTCGATGTTAGCCAAGCGAACATATCACGATATTTCTTCTTTTTTTTAAAGTACTTTGGTACCTGTACCACAAGTTTTCATTGTTTCCGTTAGGATAATTGTCATATTCTTAGAACAATATGTTACGTTAATATAATTTAAGTTTGTTCCACAACAATAGTCCCATTGTAAATTTTAGAATTGGCGAAACTTGGATTGTCTTGGATTGAAAACATAATTTTATTAATTCGTTTGAGTTTTTTGTTCAAATAAAAACTAACATTAAAGGATCAGAATTTACTTATTTGGTCCTGGAAAGTTACGCGGAATACGATCGAAAAACTTGGTGGACTAGAACTACTACAGCATCCAGCATTTAGTACCTTGGCGGTACCACCGGACCTTGCACCCCCAAGTAACATTTTTGACTTTATGAAAGGTTTCAAATCACTTACAAGGCTAGATATAAATTATCTTAATAAAGCGTATAGGTTGTAACAACTACTATGAAGTAATCTTACAACATTCTTAAAGCAAGAAGGGTCTACCTTTAAGATGCCTGTCACAGCTTAAGTCGAAAGTCAATATTACAGCGTATAAGCATTTAAAATTACAGCAACGTAACAGCAGTGATAAAACATGATATCAAAACCTCTTTAAAAAACTCTTAGCTTACTCTTGCTACTTAATTCCTAGAAAAATTTCTTTACAGTTATAAAAATTCTTAAAAGGGCACAGGATTAGTATCTGTTTCTATGGATGCTATGAAATGACTTCCAATTTATGTCGATGAAAAATTCCTTATGGTTGATTGGAGGTTTGACATAAACAAAATATTTTATAGATAGAGTATATTATTAGTCGGAAAATTTTCCAACGAAAGCAAATTTACTGTATAAAATACGAGTGTATATTGCACGCGCCTTCGATTTATTGTAATTTGCTCAATTGAAAATACAAATAATCTTTTAAAATTCAACTTGTATATATTTTTTTTTCATTCGGAAATACAACACGCGTCTAATAGTCCAAGCGGCGACCTCCGTGAAAGGGTGGTTAACCAGAATAAGTACTAAAATATATTTTATTAAATTTTGAATATTAGATGAATAATAAACCATTGGTCTGGCGGTCTTTGACGTGTCCAAATTTTGTTATTTTAATAAAATTTCTAATTTATTTTTTCGTAAAATCGATCTACATAACTTAAGTATAATTTTTCAGTTTACGATGGCGTTTTGACTAGATAAATACAGAAATTCAAGTCTGTCGTTCTTGTTCTTGACGCAACTGTGTGTCATACAGTCCCCAACATATTTTCTATACAAGAAATAAAAAAAAATTAAACGTCAAAATTTTTATCTTTTATTCCTCTTTCAAATAGAATTGGTCTGGCACGTGAATACTTGACCAAAATTTTGCCAGACCCAGATTAAGTAAGTTCTTCTCTCCTACGCGAGGTTTTTTTGTTTTTAACGTAACTGACTTCATTCAACCATTTAACCTGTTTAATTTGTCAAAATGTGACGTGCGTGTTTCTAGGAAACGTCTATCTAAATAACCAGTTATTAAATTAAGAAAATGAAATGCTTTATCTGTAATCTCACTACTAACAAGGAGAAAGTATTATCGTTTAATGCTGACACATTTCAAAGATGTTATTTATTTTAACAAGTAGGAGAGAAGAACTTACTTAATCTTGGTCTGGCAAAATTTTGGTCAAGTATTCACGTGCCAGACCAATTCTATTTGAAAGAGGAATAAAAGATAAAAATTTTGACGTTTAATTTTTTTTTATACCTTGTATAGAAAATTTGTTGTTATAAGTTTGTTGGGGACTGCCTGACACACAGTTGCGTCAAGAACAAGAACGTCAGACTTGAATTTCTGTATTTATCTAGTCAAAACGCCATCGTAAACTGAAAAATTATACTTAAGTTATGTAGATCGATTTTACAAAAAAATAAATTAGAAATTTTATTAAAATAACAAAATTTGGACACGTCAAAGACCGCTAGACCAATGGTTTATTATTCATCTAATATTCAAAATTTAATAAAATATATTTTAGTACTTATTCTGGTTAACCACCCTTTCACGGAGGTCGCCGCTTGGACTCTAAACATCATAACATTAGAAATAAAACATTTATAAAAAAATAATTATAACCCTAGAAATTATTAAGACAGACGGCATTAAAGTTTCAAATGACAATATTACTACAAAATGGCCGCTACATAATAAAGAATTGTATTCTTATGGGTATGCAATAACTACATATGACTGTATTAAAAGTTTGATATCTTCTAGAAAATAAACCATAAAACGAAAGTTTTTTCTAACCTTTCTCTTAAAATTTTCGTTTTTTTTTTCACTTTTAACCACTTTTCTAATTTGGTCAACATTTTTTTACACGACACAATAAACTGCAAATTCATGCAATCAGATAACATAACCTAACTTTGCTTCTCGTTTTAAGAAATCTGAAAGAAGACGTTATTTGATTCCTATCGGTTTTAAATGAGTCATAAACAGATTTCATAAAGCTAAATAGCTTTATCAGAAAAAAGCTTTGTCATTACGTTTGTAAATGTTGCCTGCCTATTGGTGCAACCATGTCAAAGCTCTTTAGTTCTTAACTACTCTACAAAACTGAAATGTTGTAACAATGTTATACACTTCTAGAACTACATTGCGGCCGACAACCAATAAGCTTTATCCTTCAGTTTTTAAAGCACTGCCAAGACTTTTTAATAAGATATAATAGTTTTAAGCCTAAAGCATTTATTGCAGATTTTATAAAATTACGAAAAAACTAAATGGAATTTAAAATGTTACTTGTGCCGTCAGATTAGTATTTATTGTGATCCAATGTGAAATTCTTGAATGGGAAAACTTTTGATTCCAAAGGAGACGTTGAAAATGCAGTATGCATCTTAATCCAAAGAGTGGTTTCACCAAGGTCTCAAAGAAATTGCTGGATGTTGGGTTTAAAACATAGAATACGATGGGATAAATTTCGAATGTTGAGGCTTCCTTTTTATGTAATAATTTGATAAATAAAATGAACATTGGAAACCGTCATTATTTACGAAACTCCTTTATGGTGTTTTTTTCGTCTTATTGTTTATTCAGGTAATAATGACTTTACTCGTTTTTTTTAGACGCATATTCAAGAGTTTCAGTTTACCTGCTCAAATAAATATTTTCCTACAAAAGTTACGAATGCAAATTTCACAAGACGGAAATCATTAAAACGTATGTTTAGGTTTTTCGCCTAAAATAAACAGGCCATTAATAGCCCATTGGACTGTATCACTTACGTCATTAAGGTAGCGTCGGAGACAAGTCAACAAAAAGAAAAACAGCAAAAAATGGAAGAATGGGAAGAATTATGTAACATTACAAGTTTTTGTCGAAGCTCGTTTCACGTTATACAGATGTTTAACAAAGAATACCGCAACGTACACGTCTCAGAATCGGATTATGTGACCGTTTAGATTTTTGCCGTTGTACGTGAGGCATTTTTTGCAATTACTGGTACATTTTTACAAACCAATGTTCAATTTGTTGAGACATCAAAATTAATTAACTAATCGACAAAAAAAACGAGAAATATCAGTCCCCAACTGTATTTTATTTTATACATTTGACTCTAGCCGAGTGACAATAGATGAACAGATGGATTAATCCACTAAAGCCAGGTTTTTTTTACCAAATAACTAAAAATTCGGTGTCTTCACCTTCTAATAAAGTAAACCTCCGAGTAAATCGAGTATAAGCTTTGGTTTAAAATAAATCAAGCGAAAACCAGCGCTAGCCAAATACTGTTTAGGTGGAGGCCAAAATAGAGAAGAAGAAGAAGAATTTAGTACAAACTTCACCTTTAATATACATCAAAAGTGTTTGTTTTTATACCTATATTAGATTATTTCATTTTTGGAAATATTCGTCATACAAATAATTGAATATTTAATATGGAAGCTTTTCAAGATTTAGAAAATTTGTTAGATGAGGAAATACAGCAAATTTCAGAACAAGCTTATTCTGTTCGTCATAAAATTGATAATTACAATTTTTTTACCGTTTTCTTTTCCCTTTCCTATCAATTATTTTCAATATAAACTATAATTTTCAGACCAACACATCTTTCTCCAACTAGCGACTACTTCAACATTAACCTTAACAAAACACGTGCAAATATAATTACGCACAGATCGTTGTCACAAACACAAATCATAAGAAACCGTCAATAGAAGAACGTTTTTTCGCTTATTTATTTCCTTATTCCAATACATGGACGATTGTTATATAGGCATCTTTCATAAGGTTTGTTCCAACCGGAACCGTTCTTGGAATGGCTATTGGGAGCGTTTATAAATATTTTCTGCGCAATCTCCGGCTATGCATGGTTCTTGTAACAGTACTTGCTAACAATCAAGTATCGAAAAGACGGTCCCTGAAACACGTAATCTCTATTGCGCAGAATCGTCACCGTACCGGGGACGGTTTTTTGATGGGTTGGAACTAGTGATGTGTGAATTTTCGACTATGTTTTTCCGGAAAATTTTCAATGTCAAAAAAGCAATTTTTTAGAAATTTTTTTATAGGACATGTATGAATTTTCCATTCTTTTATTAGTTTTCTTTTATTTGTCAATTTCTGTACAATTTAAACAAAAACTATAGGTTATAATTCTAACTCTGTAATCCACTTGAATTAAATATTTGATTCTGTTTTACTTAAAATTTGTCCCATTGTTTAATTTAAGTCACCATATTTCATACCATAACAAAAAAGCACTGGAAATGAATCACCCATTTCTTTTGTTATTTGATAAAATAAAGTAATTAGGTAGTGGCAAAAGCCAGAAGATGGCACCACTGCTATAAAAAGAATTGTGTAGTGGGACTAAAGCAAAATTAATCTTGCTCACTGTGAAGAAAAATGGGTAACCAGAAAAAAACGCGTGTGGAAACATTTTGATGAAGTCCATGAAGGCAACAAAATTATTGGTAAATGTAAATATTGTGATCAGAGATTTGCAAATAATGCCACAAGGATGAAAAAACATTTATGTGCATGTAAAAAATGTCCAGAAAGAATAAAATGCATTTTTCAAAAGTTGGTACAACATAAGACAGGAGGGTAATTATACACTTTCACGGTCACCTGGTTTTTTGGCTCTAGAAAATCGAAAAATGGATGGATTTTAATGATCTTGGTCTCAAAATGTTCCATTTTACGGCGGATTTATAAAAAAAATACGAAAATTAAAAAAAATAAATATTTTTTACAGTTTCATGACTTTAAATGCAAAAAAAATGACTTTCTACATATAATCCTTCACAACTGTTTCTGACGTCGTGGAATCAAGTTCGTATATTTTTTTTCGCAGTTTACATAAAAAAATGAATATTTTGAAAAAAAAAGTTTTTCTACTATTTAAGGTTTAAAACTATTAAAAACCGCAAATTCCGCCACTACCCCCGTATTTTTCATAAATTCGTCGTAAAATGGAACATTTTGAGACCAAAATTATGAAATTTATCTATTTTTCGATTTTTAATGGTCCAAAAACTATTAACATTGAAGAATATAGTACGAAACTATTCACGAAAATTGATTGTTTTTCATCGATTTCATTTTAAGCTATAAAAACTGAAAAAATCATTCTTTTTTGGATTTTTTTTAAATTGTTTATTAATTTATGTAGAATACAAAAAAAAATATAAGAACTTTATCTGATAATGATATAATTTTTTGTAAAGGATTATTGTGCAAAACCGTTTTTTTACGATTTAAAACAGTAATACTATGAAAATTTTCATAAAATTTTCATAAAATGGAACATTTTGAGACCAAGATCATTAAAATCCATCCATTTTTCGATTTTCTAGAGCCAAAAAACCAGGTGACCGTGAAAGTGTATAATTACCGACAGGAGAAACTTCTTGTGGAAGAAATGTGCTTCAGATATCACATGTAAGTAAACAATTTTTTTATTTATTCTTAACAATAGTATTAAACCATAGTTATGTATATATAACTTAATTTTTGGCTGAGTTATTCACTTTTATTTGCCAGTGATTTGATAAAAGGTATAGATATCTACTGAATCAATTAATAATAATTGTTCTAAATTCTTAATTGAATGCACCTTCTATATTGTTTTTAAATACCTTTCCTTAAAAGGATATCCTTTATAAATATAACATGGATTACAATATATTCTATGAGAATGAGAAATCCATACAAAAGATTTTTACGAGTGTTGAATTGAAAGAAATGGTTATAATTTTATTTTAATCAAAAAATAAATTTAAGAAAACTGATGATGTCAAAAAATAAATAAATAATAAAATAAAATAAATATATATATATATATATATATATATATATATATATATATATATATATATGTTTTTAAATCAAAAACAAAACTAGTAAAACCCAAACTTATTTAAATTATTGCATACATATAGTGTTTGTGAAAAAGTTTATTTTAATTAATGTAAAGGTTATGAAGTTAAAGAATGAGTTTTCACTAAAGAAGTTTTTATTCCTTTTCATCAATGCTTAAGAAAAATTGAAACCAAAACTCATTCGAATAAAGAAAGAAAAACAAAACCTTGCTCTTCGAGTTTCTCTGAGCTAGATGTAGAAGTAAACCATGCACTACAGCATGTAAATTTGATCTTTTTGTCATGCATTTAATTTTAAACATGAGACTTTACCAACTCAGGAATATCTCGGGTACGTGGCTGTAATTTTCTCTTTTAGATTTTGCTTTGTATGTTGGCAGGCCTGAACAAAGGTCTGGTATGTCTGCTAGTTTTGTTTTAAATAAAAGTTAAATTACATTATGTTTCTGTCATTGCAGGTGCAGGAAACTGAAGAAAGTGATGTTAGTCTGCCAATGGATCTCAGTGAACAAGAAGCAACTTCAAGCAGCTATTCAAGATTTGTTGACAAAATGTCAACAGAAGACAAAGAAAAAGCAGACGAGACATTGGCACGTGCTATATTTGCAAGTGGAACCCCACTTTCAATTACTGAAAATAAATATTGGGTGGAACTCTACAAATATATTCGTCCATCATACAAATTACCATCACGTTATCGTTTATCGCATTCCCTTTTAGATAAAGAGTATGACAGAGTACAAGATATGGTGGTTCAAAAAATTGCTGAAGTGGAATCATTGACACTGCTCTCGGATGGATGGACTGACAAGGAAATCCTTTGATGAACATAATGTTTGCAACACCTCAGCCAATATTCTTAAAAGCAGTGAATACAAAATCTTCTCGTCATACTGGAGAATTTTGAAAAACAGAGATCGAAAGAGTAGGTCCTTCCAAAGTAATAGCTCTTGTAACTGACAATGCAAGCAACTTGAAACTAGCAAAAGTTACGGGAACAATATCCTCACTTGATCATATTTGGTTGCCTTGCTCATGGATTAAACCTTTTGGCAAAAGATATAATAAGTTTGAATTCAATTCTAACAATATTGTCAAAATGCAAGGCAATTGTCAAATTGTTTAGGAATCACCACATTGAAAATCAAACATTGAAGGCAATCCAGAAAGAAAAACAAGGGAAAGAAAGTTCTCTTATTTTGCCAGCAGAAACTAGATGGGGATCAGCAACAAAATGTTTTGAGAGTTTGCTGCGTACAAAGAACTGCTTACAATCTGCAGCTATAGATGACACATTATCACTGCCTCCAAATATACGAAAGCAGATACTGTATAATGATATATTTTGGTTGCAAGTTCAGACTACACACAACCTTCTTTTCCCATTTCTGCACCAATACAGAAGTTAGAAGGTGATGCACCATCTATTTCAGAAATTACAGTTATATTTAAAAAAATCGATGCAAAAATAATCGAGCAATTGCAAAGAAAACATGTTTCTATTGGTTACTGCGGTTGTGACGTAGAAAGTAAGTAAATACTGAAACGTGGTCGCTGCGTATTGCCTTTCAAATGCCATTCTGTTGTTGTGAGTGGAGATAATTGGTTGTTTAGTGCGATTTGTGATTTGTAAGGGCTCGTGGCACAGGTACGTTAACCTAGCGGAGCTTAATAATTGCCGTTTTTTAGCCGCTTTTTCTGCCGTGAAATTCGGAGAGCCGTTGATTATTAAAAAAAATATATGCTCCGCTATCTTAACACATAAGTTAGCGCACCACCCCCTTAAAAACCATTTCCCTACATACGGCAATTATATTTGAAGACATCAATAATTGCCGCTTAATTTGCCGTTCAACAAATCATCGTTGATTTATCCGGAGCACATCGGGGTTGGGCGCAAAGTCGGAAAGTAGCAATTTTCCATATAAACTTGCAATAACTTGCGATAATACTTTCCGACAAAATATTTTTTTTACTCAATTTTCAGATCGTTATTTCAATCAATTTGGCATAAATATTCTTACGAATCACATCATCATTAGGTAGCTAATATGTTTTCAAAGCTCAGGCCACTTGAATTTTATTTTATTTAAGTAAAACAACTGATATATAAAAAAAAAATGTGTTTGACAGCCAGTTCTTATCGTATACGGCAAGTTGATCGATAAGTGCATATTTTTTATCAGTACTTCGGATGAATTTAATTATGCACTAAATTCTATATCAAATCTCACAAAAATATATAATTAATTTCAAAAATTTAATGTTCAATGACGTCCAAAAGGATTAGAATAATATAAGTAAATAAACCAATCATTTTTAACATTTTTTTCATGTTTCACTGCCGTCATAAGGAAAATTTATATTTTACAGCGATGCAATGGTATTTTTTTATACGGCAAATTCAGCGGTAATTATTGATGCATTCAAATGCTGTAGCCGCCCGTTGAGAAGCATCTTTTTCAAGGGTGTATTCCGCAGATTAATAGCGAACCATACGTGTTTTAGTCACAAATTCCGCGACTTTTCCGGTAATACTAGCGAAGCAGTTTTTTAAATTATTTTAACCATTGAAAAATAATAAATTAAGCGGTTTTTCGGGGTGTGGCTCGCTAAGTTTATATGGAAAATTGTTATTTCCCAACTTTGCGCCCGACCCCGATGTGCTCCGCATAAATCAACGATGATTTCTTGAACGGCAAATTAAGCTGCAATTATTGATATGTTCAAACATAATTGCCGTACGTGGAGAAGCGGTTTTTCAGGGGGTGGCTCGCTAATTTACGTGTTAAGATAGCGGACCATAGTTTTTTTTTAATAACTAACGGCAAAATCTAAGACTTTCACGGCAATTATTAAGCTAATCAAAAGTCATTTTTGAAAAAATTGGTCCGCTAGGTTAACTGATTATCGAAATGCGCGTCAAACAATGTAATTGTAAGTGTTGGTGTAAACAGTGTATTCAGTATTGTTGAGTAGACAGTTCCAGAAATTCCAGCTTAATTTTGTCCTAGAGTGAATATCGGCCAAGTCAATTAACAGGTTTGCAACAGTTTTATTATAAATTGATACAGATTTGTCGAGATAATCTATTAACGAAAAGTAATTGAATGAATATTTACCCTTACTTTTTGACATTCTATTCCAACTCAAATTACACATGATTCTTGAGCACCCTGTATTGTGATTTACTAGGAAGAAATTGATTTCCGCATATATCGCTATCATATTTGGGTACGTAAATACGTGAGAAACTAAAAGTATGAAAATAAATAATAGAGTCCGGTTCTGATGGATTTCACATCTTTAATAGGCTAGGTCACGTAGAAAACTGGAAGTCCACTTGTACTTTCTTGAGATATACGACAAGAGCATGTGAAAAGAAAGAAAACTGTAATTGAAGTTTGAATTATTTAGCAGATGACACCAATGTTTTACGGATGAAAAAAAGTCAAAATATTAATTTTTATGCTAAAACGTTCACCGAATATACAACTGAAACTAACGATGTCAAGTTTAAATTTGTATGTAAAAGACTTTTTCCAGTTATAGCGAGAAAAGTTTCCACTATTGTCAAATCCAATACAATGAAATAAAAATGAAAACATGCCCAATTTTGGTAATAAAAGTTCGAAAATATAAGACAGTCACCAGACTACGAGCTTAAAAGTTAGATTATTAAAACATAATGATATAGAGGAAAAGTTAGAGTTAACGTACAGGAAAACTATTAGTTGTCTTTAGAAATTGATTATTTATCAAAGAATATAACGACATTCTTATTTTTCCAAAATAAACTGAGATTTGTCTTTAAAAACTGGGTTTTTACCAAAAACAAAATACCATTTGACTCAAGAAAATGTTTTTTCGCAATCAAATCGAAATTTGTCTCTCTAAATCGTATTTCTACTTAACAAACTGTTATTTTTCTTTAGAAATGGTTTGTTTTCAAAACTAAACCGACATTTGCCTTTAGGAACTGTTTTTTTCATAAACAAATCGACATATTTCTTTAGATTTTGACTTTTTCGAAAAAAAAAGAGATTCGTCTTTAAAAACTGGGTTTTTACAAAAACAAACTGCCATTTGTCTTAAGAAAATGTTTTTTCACAATCAAATCGAAATTTGTCTTTCTAAATCGCATTTCTACTTAAAAAATTGTTATTTTTCTTTAGAAACGGTTTGTTTTCAAAACTAAACCGACATTTGCCTTTAGGAACTGTTTTTTCTCAGAACAAACAGTCATTTTTCTTTAGAAACTGTTTTTTCCATAAACAAATCGACATATTTCTTTAGAGTTTTACTTTTTCGAAAAAAAAAGAGATTCGTCTTTAAAAACTGGGTTTTTACAAAAACAAACTGCCATTTGTCTTAAGAAAATGTTTTTTCACAATCAAATCGAAATTTGTCTTTCTAAATCGCATTTCTACTTAAAAAATTGTTATTTTTCTTTAGAAACGGTTTGTTTTCAAAACTAAACCGACATTTGCCTTTAGGAACTGTCTTTTCTCAGAACAAACAGTCATTTTTCTTTAGAAACTGTTTTTTCCATAAACAAATCGACATATTTCTTTAGAGTTTTACTTTTTCGAAAAAAAAAAGAGATTCGTCTTTAAAAACTGGGTTTTTACAAAAACAAACTGCCATTTGTCTTAAGAAAATGTTTTTTCACAATCAAATCGAAATTTGTCTTTCTAAATCGCATTTCTACTTAAAAAATTGTTATTTTTCTTTAGAAACGGTTTGTTTTCAAAACTAAACCGACATTTGCCTTTAGGAACTGTCTTTTCTCAGAACAAACAGTCATTTTTCTTTAGAAACTGTTTTTTCCATAAACAAATCGACATATTTCTTTAGAGTTTTACTTTTTCGAAAACAAACTGAGATTCGTCTTTAAAAACTGGGTTTTTACAAAAACAAACTGCCATTTGTCTTAAGAAAATGTTTTTTCACAATCAAATCGAAATTTGTCTTTCTAAATCGCATTTCTACTTAAAAAATTGTTATTTTTCTTTAGAAACGGTTTGTTTTCAAAACTAAACCGACATTTGCCTTTAGGAACTGTCTTTTCTCAGAACAAACAGTCATTTTTCTTTAGAAACTGTTTTTTCCATAAACAAATCGACATATTTCTTTAGAGTTTTACTTTTTCGAAAAAAAAAAAGAGATTCGTCTTTAAAAACTGGGTTTTTACAAAAACAAACTGCCATTTGTCTTAAGAAAATGTTTTTTCACAATCAAATCGAAATTTGTCTCTCTAAATCGCATTTCTACTTAAAAAATTGTTATTTTTCTTTAGAAACGGTTTGTTTTCAAAACTAAACCGACATTTGCCTTTAGGAACTGTCTTTTCTCAGAACAAACAGTCATTTTTCTTTAGAAACTGTTTTTTCCATAAACAAATCGACATATTTCTTTAGAGTTTGACTTTTTCGAAAAAAAAAGAGATTCGTCTTTAAAAACTGGGTTTTTACAAAAACAAACTGCCATTTGTCTTAAGAAAATGTTTTTTCACAATCAAATCGAAATTTGTCTTTCTAAATCGCATTTCTACTTAAAAAATTGTTATTTTTCTTTAGAAACGGTTTGTTTTCAAAACTAAACCGACATTTGCCTTTAGGAACTGTCTTTTCTCAGAACAAACAGTCATTTTTCTTTAGAAACTGTTTTTTCCATAAACAAATCGACATATTTCTTTAGAGTTTGACTTTTTCGAAAAAAAAAGAGATTCGTCTTTAAAAACTGGGTTTTTACAAAAACAAACTGCCATTTGTCTTAAGAAAATGTTTTTTCACAATCAAATCGAAATTTGTCTTTCTAAATCGCATTTCTACAAAACAAATTGTTATTTTTCTTTAGAAACGGTTTGTTTTCAAAACTAAACCGACATTTGCCTTTAGAAACTGTCTTTTTCCAAAACAAACAGTCATTTTTCTTTAGAAACTGTTTTTTCCATAAACAAATCGACATATTTCTTTAGAGTTTGACTTTTTCGAAAAAAAAAGAGATTCGTCTTTAAAAACTGGGTTTTTACAAAAACAAACTGCCATTTGTCTTAAGAAAATGTTTTTTCACAATCAAATCGAAATTTGTCTTTCTAAATCGCATTTCTACAAAACAAATTGTTATTTTTCTTTAGAAACGGTTTGTTTTCAAAACTAAACCGACATTTGCCTTTAGAAACTGTCTTTTTCCAAAACAAACAGTCATTTTTCTTTAGAAACTGTTTTTTCCATAAACAAATCGACATATTTCTTTAGAGTTTGACTTTTTCGAAAAAAAAAGAGATTCGTCTTTAAAAACTGGGTTTTTACAAAAACAAACTGCCATTTGTCTTAAGAAAATGTTTTTTCACAATCAAATCGAAATTTGTCTTTCTAAATCGCATTTCTACAAAACAAACTTTTATTTTTCTTTAGAAACGGTTTGTTTTCAAAACCAAACCGACATTTGCCTTTAGGAACTGTCTTCCCAAAACAAACAGTCATTTTTCTTTAGAAACTGTTTTTGTAAAAGAAGCCGATATTTTTCTTTGCAAAATAGTAAAAAAAGTAATTTTTATTCATGCTGACAGTAAAGATATTTTTATACTAAATTCATTGCTTTTATCCACTAGAAACATTTCCAAATTTTGTGTTAATTACCCCGATGATATGAAAAATGATTTACCGATCTTGTTCTGCTAAATTCAACATAAATAATCCTAACAAGATCCCCACAAAGAAGAGTTGCTTAAAATATAAAAAGTTATAATTTGAAAAACGAGTATAATATTTTCAAGTCAAATGACAAACCTCATGATGACTGCTCCTGTATTATTGTGTGAATAGAAATGATTTGGGGTAGATTGAAAGTTGAAAATACGCACATTTCATCGTTTACCTAGTTTTTAGTCTATTTTTATGTACGAGAGAGTAATAAAACCCAATTCATAATCGAAAACTTACGGTCATTTTATATATTTTCACAGAATAATCCTAAATATTTCCCAAAATTTTCACAAATGTACCTGAGCTAATAGATACAGATTTTAGGTCTTTTATGGGTTTTCTCTTAGCTCAGAAGAAAAACATTTGGACTGGTCGAATGCCCTGTGTATTAAAGATCCCATAGACGTATAATGGGAATTTTTCAATAAGTATGCACCCACTTGCCAATAAAGGTTAAAAATTTTGATTCATCTTAATTCCAAGAATCTCTCTCCGACCAATTTTACCGAAAATATAATTTTAAACCTTCCACACCAGAACACACCGCTTCTAAGAGGTGTTTAGTTTAGTTGCAACTTGCAATCTACTACTCTTAATGGTGACCACCATAAACACATGGTTCGAACAAATGATAGATCTTTTTTCTCAGAAGTGTATAATAGTAATAGATAATGCAACCTAACCCGTATAGATTTTTAGAAAAATTGCCCATATCTCCGTGGTTAACAAAATTCTAAGTAAAAAATTTGTATCCTTCGAGTTCTATGCATAAAAAGGAATTAAAAAAATTTGGAATTGGTGAAATTGCAGAAAATCATGGGTGGCTTCATCTCCACCATATCATTGCAGACTAAACCCGCTTGAACTGGTATGGACTGGGATAAAGAGAAAAGTTTCGAGAAAAAATAATTATTTGGAAATTAGTGATGTTAAACAGTTGTTTAGCTGTAAGAAAACAGTAAATAATCCGTTTAAAGAAGAGAAAATATGGAAGTTGGATAATATTAGATGAAATTATCAATCCATTCATTGTGAATATTGGTTGCGACAGTTCATCTTCTGATTCCGATACTGATTTTGATTTGTAAGAAGTAGCTCTACTTATAATATTCGAAATAAATGAACGTTACGTTGTTGAAAAGTCATAGTTTAAGCCCATACACTTATTTTACCAGTAAGATTCAATCATTTCGATCTTAACACACGTTTTGAAATAATAAAGCATTTTATAAAAATTGCACTTTTAAACCTTCAACTATTTGGACATTATAAGCAGGTTAATTAGGTAAATATATAAGTGTACACCCAATATATTCACTAAATTTATACAAATATTATTTAACCTTCCGGCGGGCGCGCCCCCTTTTTTGACACAAGCAGGGGCGAGTACAACACAAGTTTATTTTATTTAAAACCTTCATGAATATTTATTTTTACATTTAATTTTGCTAAAATAGATTATTTACTATTTATAGTGTTTTTTTTGCAATTGATTAACTGAATTATACCCAAAAATTAGCTCCTAGTGATTGTTTTATAGCAGTTTTATTTCTTCTTTGTTTAATCAATATTTTAATTTAAACAATAAATCCATGCAATGATATTTTATTATATACATAAAATATTAGATGATACTTATAGAGGATAATTGTTATTAAATATTAGGGGCACAAACATTGAAAACAAGTTTTATTTGAACAACATTTATTTTATTACTAATTAATACAGGGTGGTGCAATAGATCGCGCAAGTATAAGAGAAAAGAATAAATACATAAGGTATTGTTGAAATAAAAAAATATGATGATTAGGTAATTAAATGGAGTTTATTCTTTAAAAATAACATCATTTAAATATCTAAATGACGGCCCTCTCGAAGAACGCGAACGCAGATTTGTGAAAACTCTTGTAAATAAATCTGGGGTGATTGCTGCCATTTCCTGACGGATATTTTCCTTTAGCTGACTGATGTCCATCCGATTATTCATGTAGACTTTATGTTTGAGGTGTCCCCACAAAAAAAATCAAGAGGCATCAAGTCAGGGCTACGTGGGAGCTAAGGGATATCACCTTTTTTGGAAATTAGTCTCTGTCTCACGACCGCCGTAGAGTCATTTGATGTGACAGGTCGCTCCGTCTTGTTGGAACCAGGTTCTCGTATTCGCTACTCTTGATCTCGCAAGTTCTAGAGTCAAATATCCCTCTAACATCGCAACATAGTGGTCGGTGTTAACGGTGATCTTTCGTCCTCGTGAATCTGCAAAGAGGAAAGAGCCAATAATTCCTTTGCTTCAGATTGCTGCCCATGCCGTTACTTTCGGAGTATGCAGTGGGTCTCGATGTTTCATTTTTGTGTTTTTTTCGATCCAATAACGACAATTTTGTCAGTGTACAAACCCATTTAAATGAAAATTAGCCTCACCTGAAAAAGGATGTTGTCAAAAGTGGAAAATCGACTAAGCATTTCTTCAGCAATAGCCAAGCTTACTCCAAAGTCGTATCTTTTAATTCCTGTATCAACCGGAGCTTATAAGGATGCAGTTTAAGATCCAACTTGAAAATTTGCTGTAAACTTCGTCGCGATAAGTTTAAAGCCGCCGATCCCTTCCGAGTAAACACATGCGGATTTTCTCGTACTGACTCCTTCACCCTATCAATATTGTCTGTGGTCCTAGATGTGGTTTAAACGTGGAACCAGTCTCTTCAAAACGCTTAACCCATATTTGAATTAAATTTGCACTCGGATCTTCATTAATGTGTCTTAATCTATATCCAGCCGCCTTGTCAACACGTATGAACAATCGTTTTCGTAAAACGTGCGAACACAAAAAGGGCGACGCTTTCCGTGGGCTTCCTCCTCCTACGCACCGTTTACTTCGCGAAAAAAGATGATGCAATATGGACTTTCTATTGCGCCACCCCGTATATTGAAATCAAGTTTTATTTGAACAACATTTATTGTTGTTTATGACTAAACTACTACAGATTTTTTTCTGCTTTCTTTTCTATTATATAGAGGTTGTGAAAGGGGTGGAATAATAAGGGGTGAGAAGTCTCGTTAATCCTTCAGGTATAATATAAAGGAAAACCTAAGCAAAACATCTGTAGCACTGAGTACAACGGCGCGCCCGCCGTCTACTAAAAGAACTGATTGATTACGAATGCTTAAACATTTCATTAGTCTCTTATTCATAAAAAAAAACTATAAGTTTCGATTGTAATTGAAAACATACGTCAAGTTAGATTAAAATGTGACAATGATACATGGAAAAATTGTATTGAATACGTAATGCTAATGATAAAGACGATTTTAGTTCCAATTTTTGTACTTTATCAAGTAAAAATATCAATTTACTGGCCACCTAACCCACTACCTGCCTAACGACATCAAAGGGTTCAAGCCAAAGTGCCTGATCGGCTTCTCAAAGGACATCGGACTTTGGTAACGTCAATTGGGGCACGACGGGCCTATCTGAAGGCCTATGTGCTCAACGGCTGCCCACACTCAAGTAAAACACTAGCTCAATACGAACTAGCCTTAGGTACATCCAAAAAAATGAGCTAACAAGTCATGGACTTGAAATAAATTATTCACTATATTTTTTGTGGTTATTGTTCGATTAATTGTAAAAACCTGATTTGTGAAATTATCAACTTTCTACATTACGACAACTGCTAGTCGAAACATTTGTAGTTTCATAATGAAAATTTTTCACAAATACACTCGATAATTAATCTAGTCTTCGTTCGTTTTTACGTTTCCACATTCTATCGTGATCAATTATTTTCTTAATAAATACAGACTCCATTATTAAAATTGTCGGTATATTCTCAATTATTTCTTCTATAAATTCTTTTCATAAATTTGTATAATCACGCGAAGTATGTCACATTCTAACAGATGTTTCATACAATAAATTTTCGGTGCGTATAGAAAGTATCACTGAATATTAGTAGTATCATCGTATTTGAAAAAAATAGTTCAATAACCGGAATTACTTGAAATATTAATCTAGCAGGTGTTATAGCAAACTTCAAGGTATTTTAAACAAAATATAACCAATAAATTTTCTTATAAACAAATAGATGTGAGAAATATTTATTTTTATCGCAGAAAGATACATTAGCGAAAAAACTGGATCGAAGTAAAATAGTAGAAAGTTTTGCAAGGACACGGTCAATGTAACTGTAATCGTAAAAACAATAAAAAACAAATCCGTTTAAATCGACTGTCCAATAAATTTCATATTAGGTTTACTTGTTCACATACCCATCTTATAAGCAACTAATAAATAAAAAATTGATTTCTGAATACATATCGTTTCATTCAGATGCTCTCGTAGAATACCACAAATAGTTCAACGCCTTTTTACCCTTTCCAAGTCATTTTTATAAAACTATTTTGGTTTTACTTCAAAATAGGTTTCTGTCTTAACGATAACTTTTTAATTTGACTGTTATTTCTTTTCTTGAAATATTTTTTCTGGTCTGAAAACAGCCAGTAGTCGATGGGAGTCAGATATGAAGTTTTTAACTATTTATTTCAACGTTCCTACTTGAATTGGTCCAATAATGTGCACAAAATAGTCACTGCCCATTGTTTCTCCTTTCTTCAGATGCCTTTCTCCTTAAATTGGGCATGAAAATTTATCTCTTGCAAGTGGAATCTTACCGTAAGAAAACGACAATAAGTCACTGGTGGCTAGATCTGGTGAATACGGTGGGTGATAAACCAATTTAAAGTGCAATTCACCTGATGTAAAAGCGCTTTCTTTTTCCTCGAATGCGGTCGCTTTTTTGCAATTTTTCCCTTTATCTTATCAAGCATTGATAGCGAAATACTCTCCTCTTATTGTTTTACCTTTTTCAGCATATTCGATGAACAAATTTCAATCAATCAATTTTCATTGTGGTTCACTGACTCGTTTTTTTTTTGTCTCAGAAGTTTAGCAGTGGATTCAAGTTTCATCTACAGTTGTTAGCAGATGCAAAAAACTTATTTCGCTTAAATCACGGAAAAAGTTGATTTTAATACGCTTTTGGTCCAAAGTAAACAAACGCGTCAACACTGCTTTCACATGCACAATTCTTTAAACAGTATATCGCAGTAACGCATTCTCTTGACATTATCATAACCTTTTTTTATATCTCTAGTCTCAATTCGACGATTTTCCATGAACTTTCCATGAACTTCTGCTCAATATTTTATAGTCGTCAATGATGGTGCAGTCTCCGTACAATGTCAACTCCTCTTGTGTCAATTTTTTCTTCCATATCCAAAAATCTCCAAAACGACTCACGTTGTTGTTTTAATTCCATTGTGAGCAAAGGCGACACTTATTTGCTCAAATGCTCATGTGAAATGATACATAATTTTTCTTTAAAAAGTCCTGAATGTTAATATTTCCTTCAAAAAGAGCTAATAACTCATTCGTTAATAGTATCGACTGCCGAATAAAGACAATTTTATGACGATTCTATTCTAATTGTAGTGAACTTGGCTTCATAGGTATAAAGTTTTTTTTTAAATTCCTATTTCAAATAGTCCTCCTCCAATATGTGAGCAATTTCGGTTTAAAAGTTTCGAAATATCGGTGAATAGTTCCTCGATTAACATTTAAATTTACTGGTAATAGTTTTATTTTATATTAATTTACAAATTTGTTATTTCCGTTTCTCTTCGAGGATTGATTTTTACAAGGTTTTTTAATACCTGACCACCCCCATTTACACATTTGACGGATGCATTTTTCAAAATTTTTTATTAGTGCAGTGGGAGATACTGGCTTTACTATAAAGTACAATAAAAAAATATCTATCATAACACCAATTAATTAATTAGGTGAAGTTTAGATAAAAATTGAAGCAGGTTTCATATAAAACTTTTTTAAACATTTAAAATATTATCTCGAGTTAGTTTAGCCATAAGTCACACTGTATATTCAAAATAATACTAAATATATGATTATTAACCAACCTTCCTCTATATGAATTTTCCAAAAAAGTAAACGGAATACAAATATCAGTGTGAGTCACAACAACCATGCTACATTTCGAAAAAAATCAAGTCATGCTTCCTCGTGAAACAATCTCCATACACCAACATAAAAAACCCACACACTCAAAGAAAAATACAACGAACTTTTACGTCACTGGCGTCGTCTGTGAACGTATATATACACGTAACTTTGTATCGACGCCGTCTCCGAGACGTTCACCGCACTCTTCACTTGCTGAAGTGCATAAAAGTGAAGCAAAGACTATAGACAATAAGGGTTCTAAAGTAGGAGCTTCGTTTCGCTGATGTGTGTGATACGTGAAGAAGACGATATCAACTCGCGGAAATACCGTAAGAATTGTTCTGCAAGCAGCGTTACCATATTAGCCGGTAACTGAACTGATATGGGCAAAATGATATTGTCGCCAGGATAGTACTCTGAAGATTCTTTAATGATATACTGAGACAATTACAAACGAAAACTATACGTTTTTTGGAAAAAATATTTCATACTTGGAGCGTTCGTGTTCACTAAGAATTTGTTTTATTTCTAAAAATCCGAAAACTTCAATAAGTGAAATATTTACCTGGATGGTCCCAAAAGTACCTAGCCCAACAATAAAAAAATAGCCATTAACTGCCGATATCACCTCTTCATTGTTAGAAAATCTTTGCCCACCGACCCATTTGTTCAAGTCCGGGAACAAAAAATAAACCGAGGGAGCTAAATCTGGCGAATAGGGTACATGAGGTAGCGATTCAAACATTAGTTCATTAATCTTGACCATTGCAATAACGGATGTGTGAGCTGGTGCATTGAAACAACACTCTCTTCTTAGCCAAAAGCGGCCGTTTTTGTTTGATGTTGTCCATTAAACGTTGCAATAAGTTTGCATAATACTCGGCGTTGATTGTTTTTCTTTTTTCAAGATAGTCAATGAAAATTATTCCACGCGCATCTCAAAAAACCGACGCCAATAAATAAATTGATTATAAACACACATTAGAGCACACAAAGAATGGCAACAGAAGACAGACGTGTCGAAACCTATTTCCAGTATGTCGACTGTATCTATGGTCGTACAAAATCATTTGAAGTTAGAACCTGGACACAACAAAAACAATCTCTGGCTTTTCTCTCCTGTTTCTGTTTTGAATTTTTACTGAAAACACGCCCTAAAAAATTAGATCTCAGCTGTTAATTTTCCATAATAAAGGGAGATCATCATCTATCGCTGATATCTTTTGATTTGGTGCAACAGTCAAATGAATTGAAAATAAATGATACCAATAATAGTTCAGAATTTAGTAACCAATATATTTCATAGTAGGCCCGTCAGACCCCACCGATGACGAGATCTGCAATATCTTCCTCCTTGATACAGCAGCAGTGTTAGTTAGTTAGTTTGCTCGTACGTATGTGCAGCCGTGAAGCCGTTGAGCACATAGGCCCGTCGTACCCCACTTGACGTTACCAAAGTCCGATGTCCTTTAAGAAGCCGATCAAGCGCTTTGACTTGAACCTTTTGATGTCGTTAGGCAGGTAGTGGGGTTTGAACAGGTATTTAAATCGCACCCATGTGAGTGCCGGGCACTCACAGATAACGTGGTCTGCAGTTTCATCCTACTCTATGCACCAGCGGCACTCCGGATCATCCATGATTCCCATCGTGTGAAGGTGACGTCTTAGATGACAGTGTCCGTTTAGAAGTCCGGTCACTAGTTTGACTTCGCGCTTATTTAGATGGAGCAGTTATTTGGTGAGAAACGAGTGAGGTCCATCTATATGGGCCTTCACTTCAAATTGCCGGAGTAATCACGACTGATCTATTTTTGGTCGTTGACGATTACCAGTTCACACCAGGTAGTGATCACGACTCCCGTAGTATTCTCGCCCAGGTTACCACTCCGTGTGAACCCGCCTTAGAAGCTATTAAATTAATTAATTAAAAGGAAGTGGTGCAAAAAAAAGTGAAGAATACCAGTTCCGAAAGTGTACTTTCAGCATATTTTCGAGAACAAACCAGACAAAAAAAGCCCTCTTCATCGAAACATGGGAAACTGTTGAGTTGGAATTTCTGAAACCGTTTGCGATATTCATACTGAATACACTGTTTACACTAACATTCACAATTACACTGTCTAAAGCGCGTTTCGATAACCAAGTTATCGTCTTCAGAGAAACGCGCGTCACACAGTGTAATTGTGAGTGTGGGTGAAAACAGTGTATTCAGTATGGGAAACTATTGGCCTTAATAAAAGTACAAAATTTGGGCTTCAGGTCCAAGAAATCGAAAGTATTTTCCACGAAAAATATAGAGGATTTTTTAAACAAAGCTCCAAATGAATTTTTACCGATAAAGGTTATTTATGATCTTTTAATAGTATTTTTTTAAAAAAATCTTATTTGAGCTTACACAAGTGCACAGTTATTATGACATTATATTTTTCTTATTGTTTTAGGTCGCATTAATAATAGTCGTATCCAGAACTTGTCGGAAGGACTAAAATAAAAATTTTCGATGTTGCTTTTTTTTTAAGCAAAAAATTTCGGTTGAAATTCCAGATTCCAAAACAGATACATGTAGATCATTTTTCATTACTGATCCAGTATTGGTGAAGATCATTCGAAACTACATGAATTTGAGAAAAAACATATAAATCTATAGATTTTTTGTTCAGCTTAGAGGAGGAATAGTAAGAAATCAATCAATTGGGCACAATACAATAGTTAATTTTTCCCAAAAAATTGCTACCTTTTTCAATTTAGAGGACTCGAAAGGCTTTACATGCCACATCTAAGAAGAACCGTCGCTACGTTACTTGCCAACAGCGGTGCAAATGTACTCTAATTAAAAAGTCTGGGAGGATGGAAATCTAGAGCTGTGGCAGAAGGTTATGTGGTTAGCTCAATGGAGAATAAAACCAAAACTGTCAATATGCTGTCCCAATTTGTCATGTCTTCTGAAGCTGTTGCAAGTATTTTACAAATCTTAGTCATTCAACAGCAAAGTAATTTGTCGGCCAAATTTAACCTTTAATTTCAATAAATAGTTTGTTGTATTTTATTTTACTGTTTGGCACTGAATAGGTATTATAATGTTTGTCAATGTGTAATATTTTTAAATATAAAAAATATTCATTTAAAAGTTTAAAGACCCCACAATATTTTAGAGGGCGGTAAGTGAAGGAGGTAAATGAGGGCAGTGAGTAGAGGTGTGTAATATGACACTTTCTACCCTTCAATGACGTTAGTAATGACAACCTTCCGTATATGCTTGTAAATAAATAAACTTACTTCATTAAAAATGTTCAATTAACCACTTGAAACAAACACATTTCTCTTATGACCCATCGACTGAACAATTAAAATATATAAAGTATATCAATACCTTTGTATATTTTTAACCCAGATTGTTTAAACATTTAACCACATTTCCTTTGTAACAGATATGGATACTATTAACGGACAAAAAACAATCTTTTATTTGGTCAAAGTACTTAATATTCAGTGAGTGTAAAATAGATATACAAACATCACTGACAGCACATCTATTAATTAGCAGGATTATCTGATCAAAAACAATACAGACCTACTCAAATAACTAAATACTTATTACAATTACAAATTATTAATAAAGTACTAAGTTGATTTATTCCAAGGAGTATTCCTAACAACTATATTTCGATATATGGGTTACCTATAGTTTAAAAACTATCCAAGGATCAAAATTTGGAATATTGTATTAATAGCAAAAATTGGGAGCATTGTTGTAGTAGGAAATTCTTTTTCATCAGTATCTTGGGTCTGAGGCAGTTAGACTGTAGTAATATATCTAATGATAATCTATTTAACTGAGGAAACTGATGGGGATAAATAAATAGTCTTGCAGTATTTAACTGCTTAGTTATGAACCACCTGATTATCAGGCAAACCATAATAAAATCAAAAACAATAGTAGGAACTTATCAAAATCAAAGGCTACTTACTGCCCTGCATTGGCATGATAAGATTCCATCCATTGATTGGTTATCTCTAACTTATATTTGTTTGATTGTTATTTTTAATCTACTTTTAATCTTCAAGTGTTACATGACATTTGGGGCAGTCTGTCGTGGTGTTTTCTACTTTAGATTTTGCTTCTTTGTATAATAACTTTACATGATTTGCTTGGGCATACCTATATTTCTACTCCTTATAATTGGTTTGATGTTAGTTTTGTAGTTTTCCAACATGTGATCCCTCCACATAATACTGAGAAGAATACAGAATTGCAATACATTTTCTGTTTAATTGCCTGATTGATAACAAGAATTATTTTGTGTATCTCTTGAATAGTTGAGTGGCTTTCTCAGAATCTAAATTGATCGAGATAATCCAATTATAATCAGTTCTTGTTATTGAATTCCTATTTTTTAGTTATGGTTAGTGAAGTCTAAATAATTGTCATTTGGCAAAAAACAATGCATGTCGTTATAAATCGCTTTCAAATCCAAATCATGCTCTGTAAGTAGTTTCATCTACAATAGACAATGTTATATACAACACTTTACAACTCATTTTCTTACTTATGGGGGATATCATAAATAAATAAATAGGTGGTCTACTTAGTTCTATTATTGATAACCAACTCCTTTAATTTATCTAGAATCAGATAATCCTGTTTCATCAATGATTATGTGAAAAAAAGAGTAAATAGCTACATATGTACTGTTAAGGGGTATGTTGTAAATGTATTACTCTTAAGGTATTTCATTCAAATATATTATATATATATATTATATATATATATATATATATATATATATATATATATATATATATATATATATATAAATGATGTAAGGCAATAGTATGACATATTTATACCTTATGCTCAAAAAAATATTTTTCAATATCAACTAATCAAAAAACGCTGATATTGTGATAATAAAGTTAATTCATAAAACTATACAAAAGTGTGAACATAGTTAAAGATTACTCAGAAAGGTTTTTTGTGTAACTAGTCATAAATCACATGTAAGAATCTTGATTGTTATTAAAGTATTTCACTAATTAGCAGCACATTAATAGCACAAATTTAATTGTACGTTAAATTTGAAGAAATGCTTCATATAAATATACAATTTATTATTGGTAACTTCTACTGATAGGTCCTCTGATTAAAACTTCTGCCAAATGTGACATAACCTTTACAGTATTTATAAAATAATGTACAAATTCATCTTTTTCCAAAATAGTTAAAGAAAAATATAGATAAAATTAACGTTACACCGTAAAAAGACAAAAATAGTTGTCATATTGATTACACCGCATATCAAATATATATCAAGGAAAATTATAGCAAAAAGAATCACTTACCAAACTGTAATAAAAATTAACAACAGTAACCACTATGCCATCGAAAAATATCCACTTTTTAACAGTTCTAAATTCATATTTCACATTTCCTAAATTTCCCAAAACAGTCAACACATAACACAATATTTTGAAAGTTTGTGTCTACGCTACAAAGCCCGACGTTTAAACTAACTTTAGTTAGATTTGTTGTGTAAACCGCTGTCAAGGAATATTACAGTAACCGATTATTTATTAGGATACGTTCAAGAAGCAAACAGTTGGTTCTAAACAGTCATTTGCTTTTCACTGGTTGGGCCTATTTATTCCGCTATTGGCACATCTTACATCAAAGAAAATTATTCTAAAATGCATATAAAATATATTGTGTTCAGTAAAGATACTGGATTCTAAAAAAATACTTATTGTACATGTTCAATAAAAAATATTTTGATAGATAATTGAGATATAATTTTTGAAAAACACATTTTGGGGTAGTAGACACATCTTGGTTGTTAAACGTCAATGTGTCAAAGTGCATCAAGGTTGCCACCAAATTAAAAGTTATTTTTCAATTTTGATATTAGCCAAGGATAATGGATAAAATTAACAATTCAGTATTCGTTTAACAAAGTTTCATTGAAAGTCCTTAATTGAACAGTTTGTTAATTATTTACCAATCCATCACATTAAAAACTATCTGCAAAAATAGAATAATTTTGTAAAAAACTGAAAAATCCCCATTGGAACAACAACGAAGGCTAATATTTGAACTTCTCCACCTATCTCTTCAACTTCATCTAGTTTATGTAACATTTCTCATGACGCCGCAATTGGAAATGCTCAGTTTTACCACGTCTACAGCCAGCCACGAAAATTATAATTCTAAATAAGTGCTAACTCAGTTTCAGTAATGAGTAATGAGAAGTTTCCAAAAAGTATCAATATATCGATATTTTTCCATTGAGATATGACCACCAATATTGATATTTTAATAAATATCGATACTTCCATATTTTTTTCAGTTTGACATCCCTAACCTTAATACGGTACTGAATTAATATGAAATATGACATAGAACTTAAATCTTTGAAAAGCCACAGACCAACCACTTCTCCTTAAGCACAGAAAACTTCAGTATATTTTAAATTTATGAGAGTCACATGGAAGGCCTATAGATGAAGGTTAGCACACGCTAAATGGCACACATTCCAAGCTAATTAGAAAGAGCTCTTACTCAGCTGATACCAACTTTACCCGAACGCCAATTACGGCGAGGAAATTGAAAGATAACCCAATTTTCTCAACTGACTAGAATTTGGCTTTTCTTGCGATTGCAATTTTTTATTATTATATCTGCATAAAAGTTTATTTGATTTAATTTATGTTTTAATAACTTTTTCAAGCTCTTAAAGAACATTTTAACAGAATTTTAAACGATTTTATTCTGATAGTGCTTGATGTAATTGTTTATCCTATTATTAAAGAAGCTAAATGGATCTAGAGAGGTATGTAGTGGTTACATTATTATTGGGGAGGTGAGAACGTTTAATTATTGTGAAGAAATAATTAAGATTGGGTAACCACGTAATAATAGTTGTCTATTTTCTCGTGCAATTTTTAATAAATATAACTAGCTTTTTATTATTATGAGAGAATGAATAATGAGACAATTATTATTACTTGGTTACGTAACTCCACAATGTACATCTGGCCAATATAAGATTTATTTGATTAAGTTTTATTTTCAGGAAAAAGGAAACATGTGAATATTCAACAAAAATTTTTTTACCACCAGTACTCGAAATAAACACATGTTAAAATCTTTTCTTCAACAATGATTTGCTGAATAATCATTTAACAAATCCGCACAACATAATAATCAAACAATATGTTTTTAATTTTAGGAATTTCAGAGAATTTGAAATATGGATATTAATGAAAATTAATTAGTTTAAAATAATATGAGAAAATAAAAAGTGTTGCAACAGTTAAATAAAGTTTTATTCTCAATTTAGAATTTTTCACCTATATATCACAGTACCTTTCCAGAAGTAGCAAAAAAGTACCCCAAATATTTTTCATTTATTTTTTGCCACTTGCTGGGTAAATATATCGAAAACCAAAAAAAACAGTTGACAGTTTATCTATTTAAATTTGGCGGGCTCCGCCTACAATTGGTGCGACTATCAGATTGGCCTGGAATGTGTACAATTTAGCGTATGCTATGAAAGTTGGTTTGTGGTCACACGTAAGATTTGTTTTCCTGATACTACAGTACGTTTAAATATTTTGCAACGGATCAGCATTTCAATTGCAGCAGTTCATAAATTAAGAATAATTAAACCATTTAATTTTTTTAAGATAGTTGAAATGGACACAAGCAGTGTGTCTACGCGGGAAAATCTAAAAGATTTAGATATAGATTTGTAAGTAATATTTTTTGCTAACAATAAGACAAATAAGAAATAATACATTGACGCACAGTTACAAAATTTTTTATCTTAATAAAAAATTGTATTTTAGAAATGTTGAAAATGCAAGTCCCTAATGAAAATACTTATTAATACTATTAATTGCTTTGAAAAAATTAGTGATAAGTAGTATTTTTTACTGCCGAACAAAAACATCTTTTTTATTTAATTCACTTTGCAAGTAATGATATATAAATTTTGTGCTATACGTTTTATAATAACAATTTTATGCTTCATTTATTTAGATACTATTTGTGAGTCAAAACATTAAAATCTAACATAATTATTATTTTAGTATAAAAGATATAGGCTGGGCCAGTGTAATGTGGGAATCGCTCCAAAAATGCATGAAAAAGAGTTTTTTAAATTGGGTAGATACAGTTGTGACCATGAGCCAAAATGAAGATGACATTAAAGAATGGAAAACAACATTTTTGGAACAGTTTGAAGAAAGGTAACTATCTGTCTATCCAAAATAATATAAGTTTCTCTTATTATTTATATATACACCTTTTTATAGTACCAAATCCAAATGTTATCATATATATTGACTGAGCTTTCTCAATCAGTTTTCTTTTAAACTGATTATTAATATTCAGCTCAAATTATTTTTTTCCATTCATTGTTTCAGACTAAAGTCTATTTTTATGAATGACAGAGTAATAAAATGATGAAGCATTTGTAATTCATAGGCGTATCACTTTTTTAGTGGACGGTTAATACATTTTTTCAAGTTATACTTCAAGTACTTACACATTAAATAACATCTAAATTCCAAACAGCTGAAGGTAAAAGAGTAAAAAAAATTTCTTCCTACAAATCTCAATGAACAATGAATGGATTGATAATGTAATCTGAGAAGAGATATATGATGAAAACAAATAGAAACTTGTAGTAGTAGTACAATTAAATGTGGAATTCTAACTGAATTTTGTTTTTCATTTGCTGTAATTCTTGGTCGCAAGAAAAGGTCATGTACCATTTAAGTTTTAGTTTTTATTAGAAGGAAATAAAATCAAACTCTAAAAAGAGATTGGGAAACAGGGTCACAAAATATATGAAAGTTCCCTGTATTTTATTGAGAATGTTTATTTTGGTAAACTAAGTTAAAATTAAATATTTACAATATGAACTTCATTAGAAAAAGCAAGGAATTATAATTTAGGGATAGAGTTTATTCCATATGGTACAAATCCAATTTATAAGAATGAAACCATAATACATCTAGATATTTTTAATGAAATTAGAGTGTGTTCATATATCCTGTTTGATCCTGATTTATAAAAACAAATGCTTCTTTTGGATTTTTATCCTGTAATTTCCAAGGAGAAAGTTATTTAGTAGAATTCCGCATTGAGGGCTGTTAGCAAACAAAACATATGTCTTTATCATTGGGAATACTTTTTCACCTTGAATAGGTTCCTTGTTTTGCTTGTTAAGGGTCCAATGTTATCCAGAAATTCAAGTAAACTTCAACACTGATTTATTTTGAGGCATCAAGCAACAATAGAAACTGATATGGTCTATTCTCTACAAAGATTCTTGATTGTTCACATTCTTTATAAGCGTGTACAAGTTTAAATTTTTATATTTGGAACACTGGCAGCTAGGCAGAAGTTTCCAATATTATCAAATACAATTGCTCTATTAATGAGCTTATTATATCACAGCAATCACAGTCGTGTTGAACTATTGTTTTAGGTAGTTTTTTTAATTCACCTTTTTTTTTCTAATTAGAGTTCCTTATGATAAAACAGATATAATCATCATCAAGATTTTCCATCCTTTGGATTATGCCCTCAATTAGCAATATAAAATGATTTCCTCAGACAATTCAAAAACCCTATTTTAATCAATCATAAAGAATTAACTGAAAAATATCTATTTTTAGTTTACCCTGGGATATTTGATGCAGCGTTAACAACAGGTATTTCAAGTATTGTGTAATTATTATAGTTCTCTTTTTTTGCAAAGTGTAGTAGAATAATAAACCCTATGATAGTAAAAGTAATGTTCTCTTTGTCTATCTATTACTTTTTCCAGGTGCATTGAACTAGTTGTAGATATCAGAGAATTACATGAGCAAGTCCTATTGAACATAGAGAAATATCTTGAAAGAATACAAGTTTTATGCAAACTTCTGCAAATAGATATGCCAGTTATTGGGCAGCAGAAATTAGGATTATATCAAGAACAATTTCAACTAAAAAAACAAATCAAATTGTAAGTGTAAATTAGTTATTTATATTCATGTCAATCATATTGTCTCCAGGAGGAATAGCTTGGCGAAAGCAGGCTTCTGTGGAGGACACTCCAAAATAAGTGGATTTTTTTGGCTTGGGGAACACACTACAGTCTTCCAAGCCGAGATATTCGCTGTGATGGAATGCGGACGCGCGATACTCAATCGATGCCACAGGAACACTGTAATCTCACTTTACTGAGATAGTAGAGCTGCCATACAAGCCATAACGTCTGAAAAGGTATGATATAGGCTAGTGCTGGAGTGCAAGGGAATCCTACAGAATCTGGTGTGTGATGGCTCAATTGGGGTGCTCGGTCACTCAAGCAACGACGACTCATTCGCCAGACTGGGATGGGCAAACTCACAGATGAGCACAACCCATCCAGGCGCGACATCCGACTAGTCACTGAATTCTAACTGGACACTGCTGTCTAAGGCGCCATCTCTACACAATGGGTATCACGGACGATTTGGAGTGCTGTTAGTGAATGGAGGAGGACGAAACCGCCGACCTCATCAACCTACCCTCATCAACATACAAGCTCAGTTTGATATCTGGGCAAGCCTCACAACTTGTTTAATGGCATCAGAAGGCTCAACCCAAAGCACCTGATCGGATTCTCAAAGGACACCTTCCTTTGGTAACGTCAAGTGGGGCACGGACGGGCCTATCAAACTGCTCCTTGGCTGACGCCAATTAATTATGAATTATGGCAATGATATGTTTTTTACTTCTAGCTATACTTTATCGCTAATTTGATCATTATTTGTAGATTAGAACAGATGAGCGAATCAAGATTATTGCTATTTAATCCATTACATGCTAAGCAATTAGAATTATGTAAAAATCTTGGCAAAGAACCTAAATTTATAGTCAAAAATTCTTTGCCTACAGTTGAGGACATTGAAGATTTAGAAAAATATATTGATGAACTGGAACAGGAATCTTTTAAAAGACTGGAAACGTTCACATCGATCAAAGGAGAACTTGAGCAAATAGTGAGTCAGCTAAAATACACTCCTTCCACATATTTCGAAAATGCTGTTTTGAATGGCAGTGAAAATGATTTTGCATTAACTGAAGATAATATGGAATCTTTATATGCGTTCTACAATAGTATGAAGAAGGAATTGGACAACGTCAAAGAAGAGATTGACCTGTTATGGAACAAAATTGAAAATATTTGGACTTTACTAGAAATTGATTTTGTTGAAAGGGAACGGTTTCGTAAAAAATATGTAGAAATTTCAAAGGAAACCTTAGAAGCTTTAAGACAAGAAATGAGAAGATGTGAAAATTTAAAAATGGCTAATATCAAGGTAAGAGTATTGATTTCACAACTACAGTTTTTTTGTAAAAAAGTACTGGTGTCAAATGACTCACTATCCAAAAATGATTGTTATCAAAAGTATTGGACATCAATTTTGAAAAACTTTACTTTGAAATTGCTCAGTTTGTATATTTTTCAATTTATTTATATATTTATCAAGCTATTAAGGCTATCATAATCCATGTACCAGCGATTTTTAGAGAAAAAAAAAAAATACTAATGAGAGAAGAAACGACAAACCATAATATGCCTTTAGAAACTTTTTCTTTAAAATCAAATATCCATTTGTCTTTGGAAATTGTCTTTTCCAGAAACAAACTGTCATTTGATTTTAGAAACTGTCTTTTTAAAAAACAAACCTCCATTTTTATTATCAACGAAATTACATGCTTTTTCTCTCTAAATTTGACAAATGGCTTATCACTTAGTAATTTTTATCAATACAAAATAGAAAAAACTGTCTGACATCATGTTTTGATTTAAAAAAATTTAGTTGAAAACCGATTTGAAATCATGGGGTCTTATATAAGACTCTTTTCAAAAAATGGTATTGTTTGTAGAAAATTCCCACAACAAAACTCAAAATAATATTATCTTGCTTAGCCCGACTTAACAACAGTTTGTGAATTACAATATTCGATAATACTTCAATTGTTCAAAAGAAGTAGCAAAATAAAAATTTAGAAAACAATTCTACAATTTTTAATAACATGCCACAACTAAACATGGACTTTCACGATAATAAATTCAATACTGAACAAACTTAGGCCTAAATATATTACTATATAACAGATATTGTAGTTATATTGTCTCAAGGCAATAAATAAAAAAATGTGAAGGGTAAATAGCGGTACGTCACCTGCCAGAGCCCTTCATAACTTAATATAGTGGAAAATATAGTGTAACGGATACACAGCTGCACGCCATTGAACGGTGCCGGTCATAATTTAATGAACATTATAAAAGTTGTTGGGTGGTTTCATTTATTATTCGATAGCCACGATCCATGTTAGTTAGCTGTAACTGAACAGAAGTTGCCTATTACTTACAGATCACCTATATTTAAATAGATCACGACAATGTTATTTGTTTTATGTCAACGAAATTGACGTCGACTGGGGGTCTGAGCTTGAACTACTAATATGACATCCTTCATAAATAACTTGGCAAATTTCAATTTTATTCTTGGCGCGCAATTTGCATTATTTGAAGGTAATTCATACTGCTACCTCAGAACTAATGATTTTTAAATTTATGTTTTTATTTATAATATTTCTCAAAATTTCATATTTTTAAGATGCAATATCACAAAAGGTGAAATTTTGAGAATTATTATGAAAAAAAGTTTATTAGTTGTAATATTGTTAGAAAAAAAATAATGTATTATTTCATTACTCAAGTAAAATATGAACAAAAAGATTTTTGAAAGTAATCTGATAATCCTTCAATTATAAATAATCTAAACATAAAGTGTGTGTATTTAGTAATAGAGTAAAAATAAAACTTGGAGAAAATATTTATATATTTTTTTGAAACAACATTATAAAATATTGCATACAAAAATATCTAATTAAAATGTTATATCTTGAGTAAATTATACCAAATTTCAATAAAATTCATCACTTGAACTTCATAATACATCCCTTGCAGTTAATTTAGTATTGTTTATAGCCAGAAGCCATCTATCGAAACATTTAAAGTCCTTATTATTATTAATAGATTCTCAGTGTTATTCACAAAAGTCATTTCAAAAAAATCACAACTACTACCCTACATAATCAACAGGACTCAAAAACACGAGCACAATGAGTTATCAAGGGAAACTGCACAATGTTTACCAACATTAAATTTTTTCTCACATTCGCCAACTTGATATATAATTTTGCCATCAGATTCATCTAGGGATCTGAACTTGAATTACAAAAATGATTCAACCTTGTGCCATCTGTGTGAAGCGTCTATGAAATAGGTAGTTTCTGTATTACTAGACACTTGAAAAAGTTTCTATAATGTTCTAGAATTGTTGCAAGAGCATATATAAGGCAGGAGCTCAAAGTAAAGTAGTCGGTTGAGTATTGAAGATACACGGCGAATAATACAAGTAATTCTGTAATAACTCAGTGTGGTGTGAGTTAATACAGTGTTTCTAGTGTTGTATTTAGTGTAATAAAGTGTGAAATTAATATTATATACGACCTTTACCTGAGAAACATTACACTATATTCTCCCCTGATATTTGATGCCCCCTTGATTTACTACAAGCAGAATAATTTTGTATTACTCTGGAATATAAAGAATACTTGATATCTTTTATTACTGTAACATGTAACATGGCATTGGCTGTAATTCAATTCTCGAATTTTTAATAAAGTTATTCGCAATTTCAGATTTTTGTTGAAAGAGTTCGTCAGGAATTGCAACAGATCTGGAAACAGTGTCATTGCTCCGAATCTGTTTTAAGTGACTTCAGATATATCTATTGTGATACGTATACTGAGGATCTCCTGGAACTGCATGAAGAAGAGCTCAAAAAATGGACAGCGTATTTAGAGAAAAACAAGTATGTATGGTATTTTTGGAATATGGTTTTGATCTATGTGTCTCGCCCCTATGTCAACCTGCTGAGTCGGTTTCTATTTAAAATAGAACAGAAAAACAATGGTGCTGTATGACGAGATGCATAGGTTGGCACCAAAAATGTTTATTTTTTAAATAGACCCACCAGTATTTATTTAGTACAGATATAAGTGTCTTACCATGTATAAGAGTGCTAGTGAAATTGATCCATCTAAGGTATTATTTATATTTTTCAGAGAAACCATTACTTTAATAAATAAACATCGCCGTTTGTGGGATAAATTAACAGAATTGGAAATAAATTCAATTAATCCAGATCGTTTCAATAACCGAGGGGGTAAACTTTTGAAGGAAGAAAAGGAAAGGAATTTATTGTTCAAACAGGTATCAAAAATTGAAACAAACTTGATTAATCTGGCGGAAACATATGAACGCAAATACAAAGTACCTTTTCTAACATATGGACGTACTATCAAGGAATATATCGATGACAGACATGCGAACAAAGAAAATGTAAGTAATTGTTCAGAGTATCTTGACTGGAAATAATCTTTATTTTAAATAAAATGTATTAATTTTCTATATAGTATGAGAAGTGTGTAGTTCTGATTTTATATCATGCAACTATTCTGACTTTGTTGGGAGAAACGTTGGTATTTTAAAAAACTTTTGGACAGTTGTATTTTCAGTCCTTAAGTCGCAACACCATTCGAAATTACACACTAAGAAGAACAATAATTTTAACAATGACATCTTCACCTGGGTTTTTCAAAACTATTGACAAAACAAGTAGATCATTAATAGTATATCTGTTGTCATAATTTTCGATTATTTATGGAAAACAAAAAGTAGATATCTTGTTATATTGATAATATGCTCAATATGCTCATTCCATCTGAGATTAAAATCATAAATACTTACATTAATTTATCCTTGTTATCTTTTCTTTATTTATAGATATATTTACTTCTTTTGGCACACTATCACAGTAGTTTCCAAAAGCAACATATATTGTTTTTTTGTACATTTAATGTTAACTTACTCAATGCCAGCCATATTGCTACATCTTCAAGATATTTATTCATTGATGATATTCTACATTTTCTCAATCGTTACCTATTGAAAAAGTTGCAGTAGCATCCGCATAAGATACTATATTTTCAGGGCTCAGGCATACTTATTAATAAATCATTTATGTATATTATGAACAGCAAAGGACCCAAGATTGTACCTCGTGGTACTCCTGTATCTATGTTTTGGAAATCGCTATTATCTTGACCTATTCTGACCTTTTATTATTAATATAGCTTTTTATTAAGATTATTGGCTTTTTCTCTTATACCATATGTGTATAATCTATCCAATAGTATTCTATGATTGACAGTGTCAGAAGCTTTTGCTAAATCAATGAACGTTACCGCTATCAGAGTGCTTTTGTTTGAATTCTCATTTATTTTATTTGTGATATAATTTTGAGCGTCTTTCGTCCCTTTACTTTTGATAAATCCAAATTGTTTTGAACTCAGTATTTTATTTTTTGTTATAAAATCTGTTATTCTGCTATAAATATGTTTTTCGAAAATTTTTGCAATATTGGATCTTAATGATATCTGTCTATAGTTTTTGATTATCTGTTTACTACCAGATTTAAAAATAGGAATCATTTCAACAAATTTTAGTGCATCTGTCCAAATTGATATATCTATACAATTATTAAATAGACTTGCTAACACTTATTAGACTAGATATTATCTTAATAGATTCGGCACCTATCTTATCCACCACCATTTTTATTTTCCAAATAATCAATTATCTTCAATACTTCCGCTTTGTTTGTTGGTTTTATAAAGATTGAGTTCGCATTCAATTGAGGTAAAATTATTGTTTTGTTTTTTGGAATTCGTATATTTTCACTAATTTCTTTTCCCATGCAGTAGAGTTAATTTCGCCTGCAATTTTTTTATACCTTATTATTTTATTGCTAGAATTTTTTACTTCTTATATTAATGTTAACATTAGATCTATTCTCGCTCATCTTAGAGTTTCATTACCCATAATTTAATAGAATTTTCAATATTTTTTTATTGATATTTGATATGTTAATTGATTTTAGCATCTTTTATTATTCTATTCAAAATTTTCTATTCTATTCATAATTTTTATATTTGTATTTTAAACTTTCATTGAATGGATCTAATTTTAGCTCCTTGTATAATGTTTTTCGTTGTAATTTTTTTCTTTTTTCACATTTATTGGTCATTTCAATCTCAGCTTTTTTAAGACAGTTTTGTATTTCTTGTGTCACTAAGTTTATCGCTTTTTTTGGATTGTGTTTCTCATTCTGCAACCAATTAATTGTACTTACTATGTTTCCTACTTTCTTATAATTATACATTTTTTTTTTATTTTTTTATTCATCTATTTTTTTGATGATTATGATATTTGTGTTGATAGCTATTAGATAATAAATGTACAACTTTTTTATATATGTAGGCAAAATTAATGTTTAAAAGTGCTATGAAACTACAGAAAGGAACATCAATGAATATGCCATCAGTACAAAGGACCACTTCGACATTAAAGAGAAACATGGCTGAATTTCCTTCAACAAATCCAAAAAAATTAAAGGTGGTCTCTCATAAAGCGCTTACTGAGCCAAAGAGCAGTCGATGTCGTAAGTAAAATAATTTTCCATGTTGAAAATATTATTTTAATTAAATAATGTTTTGGAGTACTTTATGGTAATAAACATCAATTATAGCTATTCCCATAATATATCATTCAGTAAAATTCTATTCAGATTAATAAAGTAGTATTTCAATTGATATATTACCGGCCAAACCCGTTTTTAAGACAAACTAGTTTTGCCTAGGATATACTAGTTCTTCCTATACGCGATAGGATTAACTAGTTTAGCATAGTCCAAATTAAATTGTCCTAAGCCCGATAGGATCAACAGTTTAGCCTAGGTCAAACTAGTTGATCATAAATACGCAATCACGTGTCATTAGATGGCGATGAATTTGGCTTCTATAGCGGTGAACAACAATACAATCCGTAAGGGTGTTGTGTTTAAGAATCCGTCTAAAGATGACGAAACTTTAAGTAACCCCTTTTAACATCAAGAAACATATATTGGAATCAGAAGCAGACAACTAAAAGAAGGTGAAGCGGGACAAAGTTCGTGTCTACAGACGTCAGGTCTAACTTCCCAGCCTCATTAGATAACAATTGATTTGAACAAGAAACTACCAAAAAAGAGTTTTATTGGCCACAATAGTGGGTTATTAACAATTGGTACATTGGTAACATTACAACTTTTACCAAGTGCGGTTGTTTTTATCTCAGAAAATCACTTTTCTGGCTTTGTTGCTCACCTCTATTGAAGCTTGAAAAAAATTTAAGAGATGTCGCCCACTTCGTTATTTTCACGAATAACTAGAATGTCAAAATAATCAATGAGATTAGGTTAGGTTAAGTTAGGTTAGGTTAGACAATGATACTCCGCAATTCTAAGTGCCACCAAAGTACACCATGTAAAAATAAATAACAATTTTAAAAAATGAGATATGATTATTGCTTTTATTAAAAAAACACATATTATTTGTTATAGTATGTTTGTTAATATTACCAATTATCCATAGCTTTCAATGACGAATCATTATTGTTTTAATAAAAATGATTATTTCTCCAATTATTATATTGTTCAGATTAAGCTGTACTAGTTTATTCTAGAGTGTGCGTATTTATATCAGGATCAACTAGTTTGGCATAGGCTAAACTTGTTTCTCCTATCGGACTTAGGACAAATTAGTTTGGACTAGGCTATACTAGTTAATCCTATCGCGTATAGGAAGAACTAATATATCCTAGGCAAAACTAGTTTGTCCTGAAATCATCCTAATATACATACATACATTCAATATTTCTTATTTGTTATGATGCATCTCCTTTTTCTTTCATTGTTTTGTCAATATTTTCCGTTGCATTTTCTAGTTTCCAACTCACTTATCGAGCTGAGCTTGTTTCTTTATATTTAATCAAGTTCTTGCTTTAAGATATTTTTCACTGAAATTTTTTTATTCATTTCTTTGTACTCAGCTTAAGGTCTTTTTATCAGTTCTATGTGATTTTCCACTTTATTTGGCATCTACATTTTCCTACTATCAAATTCATTTTGTTTTTACTTTTACTCTTTCAGGCAAAATTTCTTGACATTTATATTTTTATTCTGGTTTTATTTTGTTTTGTTACTTTTTGGTACTGTAGCTTTGTTTGCTTTCTTCCTACCCTACTTTCTGTGATTTCTAAAATATTTTTTTATTACTGGTTTCATTTTATTTGTCACATTTTGATACATTTGCTTTGTTCCTCTCCTACTTTGGTACCAACAATATTATTTATTGGAGGTTTTATTTTTGTTGTTACTTTTTGGTTTGTTTTTTTCTTATTTATGGTTTCCCAAAATAGTATTTACTACTGGTGTCATTTTGCTTTATTACTATTATGCAATTGCTTTGCTTTCTTACTACTTTCAGTGAATCCTAAAATATTTACTGTGATGTCTAAAATATTTTTTTACTACTGATTTTATTTTGCTCTATTATTGTTTAATACAATTGCTTCGCTTTTTCCCTACTTCGGTAGCTACAATATTTTTTATTGCTGTTTTTATTTGTTTTACCACTTTTTGGTACTTTACCTTTTTTTGCTCTCTTCCTACTTTCAGTGATTCCTAAAATATTTTCTACTATTGGTCTTATTTTGTTTTGTTACTTTTTGATACACATGCTTTGTTTATTTCCGACTTTGGTATCTACAATATTATCTATTGCTGGTTTCATTTTTTGTTGTTACTTTTTGGTTTACATTTTTTTCTTCTTTGTGGGTTCCTAAAATAGTTGTTACTGCTGGTTTTATTTTGGTACATTAATGTTTGTTACTATTGATTTTTTCCTTTATAACTATTTTCGTTGGTTTCTAAAATATTTTTTATTCCTGGTTTCATTTTATGTTATTTTCTGGCAATATTGCTATGTTACATTTTTCTCTGTACACTCTGTAAGCTTTTTCTAGATTCTTCACTTTCTTGTTTATATTCAAATATTCTTTTTTTCTCTTATGCAGATATTATACAGTCTTGATCATTTTAGTTTCAAATTCTTCCATTTTTCCATTGAAATTCAATATTATCACTGCATTTGCATTTCCATATTATGTAGGGGATTTACACTGAAATATGGAAAAGTTACAAAAATTATGTATTTTTTATTGACACTTTATTATACAAGAAGGTCTAGAATTATGTACATTAATTTCTAGATCTGATTTTCCAAAAATAAGGGCACTCGTTTAATTATATTTTTTTATAAACCGGATTAAAAAGGAAGGTAGTACTCTGTGGAAGGGTGAATGGAAAGCCCCATTTCTTCAAATATCTGTCAGAAATGTAAATATGGATTGATTTAAATAATTACAATAGTAGCTTTTTACATAAAATAATTTAACGAAACAATATTTGAAGTAATTTGCAATAAATTATTTTGAAAATGATAAAAATTATCTAATAATCCTCATTCACCCTCTAAAACTACCCTATATTCACATGGGATGAGGTAAATGATGTCAAATAACTCTCAAAATATTAACTGCTCATTGAAAATCGTTTAGCAGATAGATAAATTCATCCCTAAGTGTGCATATCTTCCTTATTATTCATTTTTAGGAAAAGTAAAAAACTGCCCCTATTTTTTGATTAAATTAATCTACATAATTGCCTATCATTTTTTCTTTGATACATTTCTTTTTTTAGAATTGAAAATACCTAAGATTTTGGTTACATCAATTAGTAGTACTAAACGTTGGTCGGCTGAAAGAAAAAAACGAATCGAAAAAATTCGTCGAATAAGTGGGCAGAAAGAAATGCGTGATACTTCATCCTACATAGAATTTCAGGTTAGTTAATAGAAATTATATTGTAAAACGTTTATAATTTTCACCAAAATGTAAGTACTTTTCACTAATTTTTAACTTTTCTTTTTCAATTTTGTCCTCGACCTTGACAGTAGTAGTCAAATATAGTTTCAGCTTTTTTCTTCACTTCATACCTTCTTCTACTTCTACTATATTTTTTATTACTGGTTTTCTTTTACAAATATATGCAATTTATACGTTCTACAAACCAATTTAATTAATATGAACTACCTTTTACTAATTTTAATTTCTTCTTCCTAGTTATATTAAGTGTTTTGGATTCCCTGACAACAATTAATCAGATCTGTGTTATGCTTTTTACGTTCACTTTGTTATATATTATTTACATTGTATGTAAATATTTGTAGACTTCGATAGGATGCGCCAAAAATGAATGGAGAAGCCATATACAGTTTTTTAGTATTTGCAAAAATTTAATGGATTGTTAGTATAAAAATCTGTCAGTAGAAAAAGATTTTCATCAATATTAATATTCAGTATATAATTATAACAAAAGAAATGACACAACCCCTATTGTCGATTCCAGAATTTCCTTAATAAGAATTTTTGTTTCAGAATGACTTATCAAATCGAAAAGATTTGCGTAGTACCCTAGATGGTCTAGGTGGTAGTGATGAATAGTCTAGTACCGAATCGTCTCCTAGAATATTACCAAGCACCAATAACAAATAATGTATACCAAGCTGTAAAAATTTCCAGGATCAGCTCGAAATATATTAAATATTGTCTGAATATTCATTGTGTTTTGTAAAAAATGTAATATATGAATAGTTCTACTTTGATTTTATGTATAAATAACTTATTTTTTCGAATATACAAATTAATCCTTATGCAATATAATGTTTTATTTACTTACAGTTTGTTCTGATGGGTGAGATGATCATATTTTGAATACACTATTCACTATACAAAACTAATTCATATTGTTACGAACTTATGTCCGACCTGGAGCCGATCCTGCTTGGATATAGTTGAATTCTAAAGTTCGGCGAAGGCGCCACCTTTTATGAAATACGCGGAATTCGTTTGATCTTTGTTTTTGTATAATTTTTCATAGCAAGTTTCTTTTGAATAATTTCTAGGAAGGTCTATTATTATTTAAATCTGATGTTAAATCTGATCATCTAACAGTGTTGAAAATGATATAAAAGGCGTAGCTTCTGGCATGAAATTCACTTTAATTATCTTTTATGATACTGGTTAAGATCTGTATCACTTTTACAGATATAAAGTGATGAATAACTATCAATTTGAAGAAGGACAAAAAAATCCGATTCAAATCAAAACAGTCTAATACATTTAAATTCTAAAAAATAATCCGAATTTATCATATTACAAGTTGGGGATTTTATAAACTAACCGGTAAATTTGATAAATATGAAATAATTTTTCATATTTACCAAAATCAGTGGTGGTTATGTAGAATAAATAGTAAAATTAACGTTATTAGAAATATTATTATGAATAACGCAATCAGAATGAAGTATCTAAACTCAATAGTACGATTTACATGTATATTTATAATTTATGAGATTTTCTATGACATGAATGTAATTAGAATTTACATTTTCTATGATATGAATGTAATTAGAATTTAATAAATACACTTTTTAACTGAAAAAATTGCTACAATCACATTTTTTTTTATTAAACTGCACGATTCAAACATTTTTCGATTAGAGCTCTTTTCGATTTTCTTGATTTTTTAACTATTTTTATTATAGTAATGTATATTTTTTTTAAACCATTAGAAAGAAGAGATTTCAGTGAACAAAAAGCACACCGACTTTTTTTTAAGAAAGCTGATATTTTGACGCGAGAATAATCGATTTAAAATTAGGGTGCTTTTTTGATATTGAGTCAAAATAAGGTGAAACAATAAATATTTTAAATCGAATAAATCACAATTGGGACATAAAAAGGTAAGTTTTCACCAAATTTTGTAGAAGAACAAATTTCTGTATAATATAGAAATAAAAAATCACACACTTGGTTAGGTTAGGTTATGTGAAAAATTGAAATAACCTAGTTTGTGGTTTTTTTATTTTTATCTTACTCAAAATTTTTTTTTCTACGAATTTTGAGGTTAAGTGAAAAAGTTTTAAATACAAAAGTTGTTGACCTTTTTATTACCTACAACTTTGCAGCTTAACTTTCTTCCATAGGTCTTGTAGCTTTGCCGGAAATCGAGATAAACCATTTTTATCCCTTAAAAACTCATTCCCTCTCACTTCCTGAGCTGAGATCTGCCCTAATTTATTTTTCATCTCATGTTTATCATATTCCCATCCTTTACCAATGGGTTTCATCCTACTGTGATTTTTAACATGCCCTTTCACACAGTTCAAAGTACCTCTGCGAAATTAAAGTTCAAACAAACTGTTGCAACATCCACCCTAATCGCCTGATTTGGCCCCCTCTCATTTCTGACTGCTATATCTCTAGACATTCAAGCATAGAGAATGAATTTCCACAGTCTTACAGCTTCTCACTTCAGGAATGTAACTCATAAAGGCCTTGAGTTCAGGGAAATACTGTTTAGTAATAAAATCTCAATCAAACTATAAAATCGTGTTTTTTTTTTATCAAATGACAAAATTTATAGAAGAGCCTATACTGTTAATTGAGCATTACTTTTAATATACACTTCCCTGTAAAATTATTTGATGAAAACTGAAAGAACTTTTAGGTTTTTTTTTTTGGTTGAGTTTTGGGATTGCAAAATACAAATTAAAACTTTTTATTGTTGTATACAGGGTCGGATTAAGCTAGGGGCTTGGGGGGGCTATAGCCCCGGGCCCCAGGTCCAAGAGGGCCCCATCATTTGGAAATCATTCTGTATTTTTTGATGTGTTGATACCACAAATCTAACGTATTGATATTATTTTGTGAATTTTTCCGGGTTTTCGAATTCCTTAAGGGGGCCCCGTCATTATTTTAGCCCCGGGCCTTATAAATCTTAATCCGGCCCTGGTTGTATAGAGCTTATAAATTTGCTAAAATGAAAGAAATTGTTCATTTTCAATTTTGTGGTACAGCTACTGCTTTGTTTTAAAAAGGCTTCTAATAAGCACAAGACGCAGAAAGATTCCACGTGGTACAATGGTGTATTAGACCAATTTGGAAAAAGTGGTTTAGTGATATATATACCTCCAATTAGAAATCCAAAATTATTATAATACTTTTTTGTATTACTATGATATTTTATGTGATTTTTTGAAATTTGCGGTTTAAACTTTTCACTAAAACATTCATTACCAATATGGCGTTGTACTGATGTCAGTACACAGTAAGCTTGTAAATAGTAGACGGCATTCTTTAACTTTTATATGTTATATAATGTCTTTTAAAACTTATAAGTGGCGTATAATGCCTCAGTGTACTATTACTTGAACAATGAACATATATAGATAAGAAATAATGTAGTGATTTTCAGTCTGTAATTGTCATATATTCAAATTTTAGATCTATCGATGTAACTCCCTTTTGCTTTTATTATTTCTGTGCACAATTTTAGCATTCTTCGACAAAATCTCAAAAAAAAATCGTCATCTACTTGGTTCTATCCATTTTTTAGGATATACCAAAGATGTGAAGTGGGAGAAGGACATTGCTTTCTGACTTCCTTGTTCAATTAATCCCACAATAACTCAATCGGGTTGAATAAGGGTGACAGTGATTACTTTCAGTATATTCTTCCTTTCCAATTCTTTAAGTACTCCTCGCAAGGCTTCGAGGAATGCTTGGAATTGTTGTTATGCTAGAAGATAAATTTTCTGCCGATCAGGCGCTGGCCAGAACGTACAAATTTTTCTTTAATAATTTTTTATAGTCATATTTCTTCAATCTCCAGTCGCTCTTCCCCCAAAACATTCCCAAACCAGCACCGAGTCTCCCCCGTGTTCTATTGTAAGGATTACACATGGATCTAACATCCGTTCTTACTTTGACCTGCGTACAAACACTCTTCTCTTAGACTCAAAAACCTCAAACTTGGACTCAGCACTCCATAAAACTCTGTCCCACTTTCAATTCGTCCACTTTTTACGTTCTTTAGCCCATTACAACCTCTTAATTTTATTTTTACATCTTGAAAGAGGATTCTTCAGTGCTACCCTTCCAAGAAGGCCAGCTTCTATCAATTTCTTTTTCTTCGCCATAGAAGTACTCAAAGGCAGATCTCTTGATCCATTGATCTGAGCTGTTATCTCTAGGCTCGTGAGTCGTCGAATGGTACGGTTACTTTTGGTTATACTGTGAAGACTTGCGATTAATGCAACAGTTTCAACTGAAAGTTCCATGGTTTTATCCAATTTAAAACTTGCAAGAGTGAATTTTCGAGAACAAAAATAATTCGAATACGAATTTCACAAAAAGATGTCTCAAAAAAATATTTTTTTCTTTTCTTCATCTACTCTTATTCTTATTATTTTATGTAATTCATCATTTTTCGTGACATATCATTTTGAATGTATATTCTTTGGCCCGCCTTTATATTTTAATACGTGTTTGTTCTGATTAATCCTTTTTTGTCATTTGCACTAATTAATTTTATTGAACATGTCTTCTAGTCATGGTTAACAGCTTTGTAAATATACTTGCGTAAAAAATTTTTCCATTACTGCCGTGATTTCTTCTTGATTTTTCCTATTAATCTGTAGTCCTTGTTCTACTATATTATGCCTTCATTTCCCATTCTCTACGCGTTCTATTCTATTTTCCATGTTTATTATCAGTTCTTGCAATTGTTTCTTCTTTTTACTTAGAATTTCATTTCCCATTTCTGCATTTGTTTCTTCTTAATTTTTCCTATTAATCTGTAGTCCTTGTTCTACTATATTATTCCTTCATTTCCCATTATCTACACGTTCTATTCTATTTTCCATGTTTATTATCAGTTCTTGCAATTGTTCCTTCTTTTCACTTAGAATTTCATTTTCCATTTCTGAATTGTTTCTTCTTGATTTTTCCTATTAATCTGTAGTCCTTGTTCTACTATATTATTCCTTCATTTCCCATTCTCTACACGTTCTATTCTATTTTCCATGTTTCATTATCACCCATATATTCTCTTCAATTTTTCTTTGTAATTTGGCAGTATATCTCTTATCAATTTTACTTTTCCTTAAAAATCCCATATTCCCATTTTTTTTCATTCCCAATCACTTTTCCTTTTCTTAAATATTTCTTCGTCGCTATCCAGTCTTTGGTTATGTATAAATCCGTCTCTGCTTATTCCATGGAATTTATTTTAGTAATTTTTTATCAACTGTATTTTTGTATCCTTGTTTTGTTATCGATTAGTAATTTGGTTGATATGTTGACCTTGGCTAATTTAAATGTTATTCTGAATTACGACATGGATATATGGTAATTTTTCTTACTGGCTCTGCTTCGTAGTTTTGACTCTTAAATTGCACTTATGGTTTAATTACACATCACTGTTATTTCTATTTATCTTTAATTGCTGGTGTTATCTTTATAAATTGTGTTTTAATACGGAATACAAATCATAACACGTTTCTGTTTACTTGCCAGGACCTAACTTGGTAAAATATCCTATTGTCGATTTCTATATCATTAAGAGACGAGAAGAAATCGAAGAACAGAAGAAGATATACTATGGCCAATACAACGTTTTTGTTGATCGCCAAGAGACAAATGGACTTCTGGTTATCCAAGAAGATGGACTACAGTTTTAAGACGATTCCATTTCAAAAGAATATCGGAGGTCTAGTGTAATATTGTCAAATTAATCTAGATTTTGCGCATAATCGAACGAAATGTGTTCTAATTAATCATACAAAATCATACAAAATCACCTTAAACAGATCGTACTACAAGCAATTACAGCCAGATAACTGCCCTGACCTGAATCAAATAAAAGGATGTATTGATATCTAGTTAGCCTAGACCAGTTCCATGCATAAACAAAATATTGCGTTACCATAGCAACGAACAATAACTTATTACAAGTGTAAGTGTAAAGTTTGACGTCAAAAAAGTAAACTAGAGTTACGCAATAAATTAAAAGAAAAAATATGTCCACCGAAATTGTGAAAATGGAAAAATTGAAGTAACGAGCCATCATCAAGTACCTGTATTTAAAAGGGTTAAGATTTTCGAAGATATGCTTAATGCCCTCGGTGATCAATGTCCTTCGTATGCGACCGTGAATTTTCCATTGAAGATGATGACCGATCGGGAAATCCAGTTTCTGTGTCAGTCCCCGAAAATATCTATGCAGTTTATGACATGATTTTATTAGACCGTCGAATTGGGCTAAAACGGATATCTGAAGCACTGAATACTTTGGACATGAGAAAAATTGCTGCAAAATGGATCCGCAAATGTTTGAATGTTGACCAAAAGCGTGCAAGAGTAGAAGCATCGCGTTCGATTGCTCGATTTGAAAACGATGTAGACTTCTTAAACCGAATTGTTACTATGGATGAGGCTTGAGTACATTTCTACGATCCAGAAACAAAGCAACAATCGATGGAATGGCGACCCTCTGGATCTCCAAGACTTAAGAAGTTTCGTGTTTAAAAATCTGGTTCTATAGTAGACTAAGATTTTTTCAATATATCCTCGTAGATTCTTTTCGGGATATAATTAATAATCATTTATGAGCTTCAATAAATTCATCTCACAATTCACATGAACAATTTATTGGACTCATTGAAATATGGGAGGCTATTGACCAAAATTAAATCAGTAATTTGATTCCAAGTATGCCTAGACGCTGTCAAACTGTAATAGTTTTAAGCTGAAAATTTTTGTCAAACATCTAATTATTTTTTACAATAAGAGTTGAAATTATTAAATTTTATTTATTTTATATCTGTGAAGTTTTGATATCACACTTATTTGAAAACCATCAATATTATCAATAATTTTGGTGAGGAGTATATAACCTTGGTACGAAATTACGTTATGTTTTTATATCTTGCTTGTTTCAACAATAACAAACTACTTTTTCTATACAACAGTTGTATAACAAGATACAATGAAAAGTGTCGTATTTGGTGTAATCTTTGGTTTGATTTTAGCCAGAAGCATAATTTATATATTACCTATTTACATTTATCATTATATACCTGAATTCCCTGATCATTTTTGTTGGGGAATTGATGAAATGTGTACAAATGATACAAATATATATCAATTCCATTTGAAAATTGAAACAGAGGTGAGTTTTTAGAATTATGTATACGGAGAAAAGTTTTTTTTTATTCGAACATTACAATAACAACAATATTTGTATGTATGTAACTTGTGAGTAGGGAACTATAGAATACACAATTCACAACGTGAATTTGGATATTTTTGTTCAAAAATTTTTTATATTCGATGCAAATTCGAATTAGATGACTTCATTATAAACGTTTTAAGTAATTAAATTGACTTTTTCACAGCGTTCACTAACACCATTACCAAATTTTCGTCGTAGCTGTTGATTTGAAAAATAAAAATAAAGTTTTACCTTAATGTTTGAACTAGCAAGATAAGTACGTAGAGGTTACAAAAAATATCAAATTTTAACAAAATGGGGAAAGTTTTACAAAAAAAATATCACGAATATTGATCAAATTCTACGTAATTCTCTAGAAAATGTCTTCTGTCAAAGTTTCCAATCAATCGGATCAAAATTGCCTGAATAATTATGGTGGTAATGTTAAAAAGAGTTATTTCGAGCAAAACGCGTTTAAATTTTGAAAACGGGACGACAAGCGTGATGCAACGTTCAAACTGACGCTACACTAATAGACCAACATAAAGACAGTTCATAATCTCACTAGTGCCACCTATAGGTAGCTGTGTGTACTATTTACTAGTAGAAATAGTCGCTAAGGGCCTTATAATACTAGCGGATTGCAAGCATCTTCAAAGCGGAGCGGGCGCGCAACGATCACGCCGTGCACGCGCTGCGAATTCGTTGCAGCGTGGACGCCATTTTGCACTATCGCGTTAATGAGTGTACTGTGCGCTACAAACACGCGAAAAAAATGTTGCATTTCTGCCATGTATCTGCGACATCCTCGCGACGTAGTCGCGGCGTGTTCGTGACGCATTCGTTGCTCGTTTGCTCCGCCCCGCAGGCGCTCGCAAACTGCTAGTATGATATGACTGACAGGTAAGGGGGGCAAGGGCTTAGTGACTGATGCTCATAACTCAAAGAAAAATTTTGTTTTTCGAAAAATCATTCGAGGACGTCATTTTTAACATAATTCCCTACCATTTTATTTAAATTTTTGATTACATTCTGCTCCCATCATAGTTAAAAATATCTACAACGTGATCAAATTGGACCCAGGCTGACATTTTTACTTATTTCAATACAAATATTTTTTATCCCTATAATAGATAGGGAAAAGATAAAAGTTTTTGACGACTACAGAACATTCACTGAAAACTTTTTGTTACACATATACTTGCGTTCGCGATCAATTAGACTTCTTACAACAATTGTATAACTATTTCGTAGCTGAAATTCCATTGGAAACATGAAATATCAAGTAAACTGGTTGCTCAACTTTTTTTTCATAATATCACCACACAAATTTTGTGCATAGTAAACAAACAGCTAACAAACACATACTAATTAATATATGGCGATCAAATTTCATACGAATATAATAAAAGGTTTATCAATTAAGAAAAAAGGTTACTAGCTTAGTAATAATGTGACCATACATAACTAGAAACCTTTAGGAGTCTTAATACTTAATACTATATAATCAAATCTAATCTCAAACAAATGGCTCTACTAATTGAAGTATAAATTTCTTTAAGGAAATAAATGATCTACTTGCCAGGCTAAACAACACAAGATCATTTACACCAGCTTTGAGAGAAACTCAAACTCAATATGGTTTAAATGGGGACGTTTTAAAAGTGCTCATTAATTTCATTAGAGAGAGCTACAATTTTACGGAACGTCAATCTTTCTTGAATAAGTTTCCGCAATATACTACAAATATTCAAGGTAATTCAATGGTTACTAGTCTTGTACAAGACAGCTCTATTATGTAAAATAGCTGAATAAAGTTTAGTGGTTCGTAATAATCACCAAATTAACCTAATCTAATTGGCCCCTTAATTATAAGTATAAATAACATATTTCAGAAGTTAACTTTTTTTAAAAAATCTTAATAAAAAAATGATAGTTAAATATATCAAGTGCTCCTGCCAAGTTGCAAAAAAACACTTTAGAAAATGTTCGACCCTCTATAACCAAGCAGATATTGTATAAATACGGTATAGTACAAATTCCATTTAATTTAAACCAGTAGTTTGAAAAAACTGGAAAAAGTTTATTTACTTTGTCACTCATTCACTAGCTCTACTAATAGAAATAGGAGCTTCAAATATAAAATCAAATCGGTGTTTGATGTATACATTAAAAAAATTGAAATATTTTGTAGTTTCTGGATTATTCCTTGACGATAGGAAGTAGGAACCCGTATTTTGCGAAGAACCGTTTGTTTGTCGGAATTTTATTTCTGTTCCTTCATTATTTCTTTTGCTCTTTCATTCTATTGCAGTGCACATCTCTAAATCCACCACAACTCCAGCATCGGTCAAACAGAAGAACAGAATTGAAAGACTTTGTTTTTTCACAAGTTATGTTTTTGACGGTGGTTTTTTTTCAACCTCCGATAGGCTATAAATAAAAGACAAGATCATATAAAGCAATAATTTCATTACCAAAAGGTTGGTACACTTTTCGACATAATGACCGAAAAGATTGAGACATTTGGCATATCTGTGGACAAGCTTTCCAATACCATCTTCAGAAAAAGTTGCCGCCAATGTAGCCTAACCGTTCAGTGACAATAGAGTACAAAACAGACCTTGAAACTTCTGGAAATTCCGTAGACAAAGCAGTAATAGTTTTCTTTAACCATTCTGTCAACTCGTTGAACCAGGTCATCTGAAACGACTGATTTTCGTCCTTGGCCCCCTTCATGATGCACATCATCACGGTCATCTTTAAACTTTCGACACCATTCACGCACAACACCATCACTCATTAAGCTTTCCCCATACACACGACTCATTCTCCGATGGATTTCTGCAACAGTTTTGCCTTGCCTGTAGAAAACGAATCACACTTTGCAATTGACATTTGGCGGGAGAATCAATAATGGCGGACATGTTTACTTAGCTGTAGCACAACGCCGACTGACACCGACAATTTTGAAAATTGTCGAAGCATATGTAGCAGCTTTTAGGGCATTCCAGTAGGGTATTGTACAGCTGTATTACAAAACAGAGCACTTTTGTAATTTAGAGAGCAAGGTGTGGGCTACAGAGTTCTAGTTTATTACTAGAGAATTTGGTTTAGAGTGAGGTCTTTAAAATATGAAATGTTACTGTTTTATTTTCTGGTTATAATGACTATTAATCTACTACCTAAATAATTACTCTTGTGAATGTTGCTTAACACCCAATTAACAATGGGTGATAACGGTTGAAATGCTTTTCACAAATATATGAATGCTTTAAAAATGTACAGTTTCTTCTGCAAATCGCCTAATCAATGCTTTAAAAATGTATAGTTTCTCCTGCAAATCGCCTAATCAATGCTTTAAAAATGTACAGTTTCTCCTGCAAAGCGTCGAATCAATGCTTTAAGAGAGTTTTGTCTTTCGGAAACTTCTGTACTGCTATTTTAGTATAAGTATTTTTACGTTTTTACTTTTTCCAGCTATATTTCAAGACCTCACTCGCTCGTAGACCTAATTAGTGAACATAAAAACAGTAGCCCTAATAACACAACTGAACATCGATATAATATAAAAAGTATAAATTGGTTTGTAGGTCTGAATATTCATTTTCTTCATATAAAATCTAAAAACAAAGGAATGGTACCCATTGTACCAATACTGTTACTCCATGGATGGCCTAGCTCAGTTAGAGAGTTTTACAATTCCGTTGAATTATTTGAATCAATGAAAAATCAAACAAAATTTTCATTTGATTTGGTAATACCTTCTCTCATTGGTTTTGGGTGAGTAATCAATAACTTATCAATTTTATATTTGGTCGTGATAGATAAAAAGAGATTCAGAAATAGGGAGTAAGTTCAAGTTTTTAAAAAATGTCTTGAATTGGAGTCCAAGCAGTGTATTCTTTGACACATTCGAAATTAGATCGTCGTCCTCTACATTTTCTTCGCTCTCTACTACCCGTCTTAGCAACTTTCGATCTATTTTACAGATACTTCCAATTGAGCAAATCATCTGGCAATTTTTTTTATACTCAAAATTGTTTAATTAAAAATATACTCGGAAGCCAGATTTGTGAAGATACAATCGTGTTAACCCTGCCAGAAGTTGATTTTTTTACTTTAAATATATTAAAAAAGTTTCAGCCTTGTGAAAGTACTTTAGTCGAAGTGGCGACTAGTATACTAGTATATGTCAAGAGACTCATCTGTGGATATGAACAAGTGTAAAATAAAAGGGGCGCTACATTAACATTAGGGTGGATTTTATAATAATTATGTCAGGCGCTGTGAACGCTTAGTGCAGGGATGGGGAAACTTTTTTCTTCGCGTGCCAATTTTTGTTAACGAAATATATGGCGGACCAAGTAGACATTATTTACTAAAATAGAAATATTGTTTTAATTTTTCTGAAACACTAATTTATTGTGCAATATTGAAAAATAACATTCTTAATTGCAATTAATTGAACTCAAGTTAGCTGCGAAGTAAAAGGTTGAGGAGCACTGGTCTTTATGGGAACATGTGACATGTGGAACTGTTTTTGTTTCTGCATGACTTCATCATAAGCCGGTTCCATTTGTGATGCTGAATTGTTAACAATGGAAAAAGGAGGTCATCCGAAAGCCTATTACGAAGACAATTTTTGCTTAGTTTCATTATTAAAAACGTTTGTCCGCACAAATTGCTTGTACCAAACGTAGCGAGTATTCTCTGGGCGTGTGTAACTATATTTAGGTATTGTGCCCTAGATAAAGACTTATAAAATTCCAATTTGCTGGTGCTCAAAAATAGTTGCTTCAAATGGGTAGCGCGTTCGACGACAGACGAACATTTTCGGCATTCGCTCATATCCCCGTTCGCGCTCGCACATGTTGTTTTATGTGCGACGCGCACTGTCATTACTGCCAATTGAAGAGAATGTAATTTCTGATAATAAGAAAGCTGTACTTGATTTTTGTTTGATGGTCCCGGGCTGGATTTCAACGCTTTGCGGGCCAGAGACGGCCCGCGGGCCGTAGATTCCCCATCTCTGGCTTAGTGAAATACACCATGGGTACATGCGATAAGTTGATGGTTTGGTTCGTTTTGTTTACCCTTAATAGTTATTAATTACCCGTTAGTGAGTTACATTTAGAAAAAAAACTGGACAATACAAATAACTGAAACGCAATCATTATATTTTGTAAACAAATAATATAAATAAATAATGTTGTGAAATACCATTTAATGAGTTTTGTTAATTCAAACATTCAATGTTTGTAAATTTATGTTATTTTGAATGAAGTTTTTTAAAAATATTTTGCCGGTATCGATATATATGTATATATATATATATATATATATATATATATATATATATATATATATAAATAATTAGTTTTTATTTTTTATCAATTCTTATGAACGGTAATTAACATGTGACTGAGGTATGCGATTTCTCTAGCTTTTTGGCTATTGACATGAAACAGCTTTCTTTCATTTCGCTTGTTTCCAGGAGCCTTTTTGTTTTTGCTGTATCAGGCCGAGTTTCTGCTGCGTACGTCATTATAGATCTGATTACAGTTTTGTAGGCTCTTGACTTGGCCTCAATACTTATGTATTTGTTTTTCCATACAGTGTCGTTCAGACATCCGGCTGCTCTTGATGCTTTTATTGTTTGCTGCCTTACCTCTGTCTCAATATCACCATATCCGGATACCCAATCCAGCAAGAAACGAAACTCAAAAAGTATATCTCTAGTATTTATGGTTTTAGATCGACATTTGAGCTCTTTGACACCAAGGTAATACCTTCGGGCTTAGATGCAAAAAATTGTCGCACTGCGTTTTCTACATTTCTTTTGTATTTTAATTTTTTCTAATGCAAGAGCTTCGTCCTGGATCTTTCTAAATAGTAATAGTAGTTTAAGGTACTGGACTAAAATCTGGATTTGGTTGGAGTTTAATACAACGAATTTTTTCTATCTTATTTCGCAGTATGTGGATTAGCATTATCTTGTTGGAAGACTTGGATATTTTCAGACAAAACTTCATACATTCCCATCAGCTGTCTACTATATACTTTGGCATTGATAGCTCAACCATCTAGAACGTTTTGATGTACACCAAACCTTTATAATTCCACCAGCCACACAACAAGACTTTCCGCTTGAATCGATCTCTCCTCTCCTGACTAAAAGTGAAGTAATTGTCTCCATAGATCTAGAGACTAGTCTTATTAAGTTACGACATGTTTAAATTGAGATGTAGGAGTTTTCATATAAAAAAAGCCGTGAGCAGTAGAGCTTCATCACAAAAGTCGAATTTTTCGTCGAATGAAGAATTTAACTAATACACAAACAAATCTTTCCATAAAATAAATTTTTTGAAAATGATATCAATTCTCAATCTTATTTCTTTATATGGAAAATTTGCTATTCCTCAATAACTTTTCATTTCACAAGTTAACTCTCTCTCTCTCTCGAATGAAAATTCATAATTTCAATAGACCCGGTGGTCTCGAACCCTCTTGTTCAATTCCAATTGACAACAAAGAAAAAATTGTCATAATGTCAAGAAATTTCAAAAATGGGAAGTAAAAAAAATCACCCTAGCAACGATCATACTCGTATTATTCATTAAATAGGAGGCGGTCCAGTTCAACAATTTCAACGATCAAAATGATTTTGGGCGTTTTGTGCTAGAAGAAAACTTTGAACTTGAGAAAGACAATTCTTCAACATCACCCCTACTTGCATGCGAAGTTCGAACCCTCCAGTGAAACTTTTTCTGGCCAAAAAGTGAGAGGAGTGGAGATGGAAAGTTTCTACCTTAGACAGGAAATCATCTCGCAACTAATTGAACCTACATGTGAAATTTCATTTTTCAGTCGCTTTTCGTTTGACCTGCAGAGGCGAGCAAAGGTCAAAAACCACTTTTTTGCACTGCGACCCCTCGAAATATTCATTTGTTTTCAACCAAACTCTAATAACATCAATCCGCCGCCAAAAAAGCCATGTATGCTAATTTTGAACCAAATCGGACCCATAGCAATTGCTCGAGAAACGAAAATAAGAATTGTAGCTTAAACATATATATATATATATATATATATATATATATATATATATATATATATATATATATATATATATATATATATATATATATATAAACTACAGACATTCTAAAAACCATCATAATTGTGTTCAGGAGGTCTCAAAACATGGGAAAAATGATGTGCCCCCCATTTTTCTTCTACTCATGCCTACCGTAATTAAAACTACCGACTAAAAACCGACATTACTTATGAAACACCCTCTATAACTGATTTATTGCGGTTATAAGCAAGGGGATGATAAAACTTTGAGAAATCATAAGTTACTGATGAATCTACATATTCTGAAATTGAATTCACAACTTATTCTGAAACTTCTGAATATAGAACATATTTTTTTCACTTAATTGTTCATAACAAAGATATAAAAAATTTAATGTTTTTTACAATATTTTTATTTTTTTATGAATTAAGGGTCGGTGTTGGAATTTCTTTCCACCTCCTCCCAGACGGATATAAAATTTGTTATACATAAACATTATTCAAAGTTCCGTGCGAATAATTTACCTTATGTATTTGCAACTGGTAGTGGCTGATGTCTTTTTATTGTTACAATAGACTTTCAAGTGAGTTGTTTTAAGTTTAGATCGGATAACATTGACAAATAACTTGACCACAGTTATGTTCTTCAAGAAAGTGTGTATCAATAATCGGCTATCACAAATTGTGGTTGATTAATCTTTAGTTTTAGATCTTATTCTCAAACACTTTTTTCTTTGCAGATATTCTGATGGATCTGCTAAACCAGGTTTTCGAGTCACTCATGCAGCAAATATAATGAAAACCTTGATGAACCGTCTGGGTTATGAAAGATTTGTAGTACATGGTAGTGATTGGGGCGCCATTACGGTAACTGCTCTAGCTACATTGTATCCAGATTCAGTCATAGGATTGCATTCAAATTTTTGTTTGTCTTTGAGAACAATTACACTCACCAAATTAGTTATTGGTGGATTATGGCCAAGTGCAGTAGTCGAAGAGAAATATGAGAGTGAACTTTATCCTTTAGCCAGATTATTTAGATTTCTCTTGGCCGAATCTGCGTATTTTCATCTTATGGGTACCAAACCGGATACTATAGGTGAACTTTCTATCGCTAATAATATATTTTTTAATAACTTCAGTCAGGTAGAAATCACTAAAAGTTGTAATCAATTGCAAAAAGGCTCCACCATTTGTGGCTGATATACTCGATATACGTTTTTTTCTTATATTAAGTTAAGAAGCTTCAACGGGTCCTTTTATGATTGGGAAACTGTTACAAATACATACTTCATATGAAGAGTTTCTTCAAAGGGTAAGATGCAACGGGATTGGGAGTTTTAAGCTTCAGTTCCCTCTTGTCTAGATACATGAGTACTAAAACTGGAGCAAACAGGTTACAAATTTCTTCACAGCTTATAAATCTGGTTTTCAAACCAGCCATGATGAAATCCAAAACAGAAAAGACAACAAAAGATTTGAAATTCTGTGAATCTTGTTGCTGAAGTTGTTCGGGCGTGAGTGAGAATTCTTGTATGATGCCAACGGCGACGTGTTCTGCTTCGTTAAGGATGGTTTCCAATGAATATTTTAGGGCCTGTAATTCAGCTAACAAGTTTCTGTATTCAATGAAATCCTTCTCCTTTGTATGACCTCTTTTCTTTGATTAATAGAGGCTAAAAGCTTGTGCCAAAACGATGATGTCAAGAGGCCTTTAAAATACCTGGTGGGGAAAGTAATGGTTGGTAGGCGCCTGGTAAAAGGGGAAGGTAAAGGGAGTGTATGGGGTCCGAGCAGACGTTGCATGCAAACTTTTGAATTTCAATCTAATATCCACGATATTTTGCAATAAATGTAAAAATTAAATTTAAATAGGGCTAAGCCCGGGCCTCACGTGGGCCTGGGCACTGTAGAGTTGCACCAGTCCCACCCTTGTGGGGGCCATGATAGAGCGTCACCTAATTCTTTAAAAATTGCTTATGTTTCAGAAAGCCTTCGAAAGTTATCAAGCTATTTCGAAATCAATAGAATTTCTCATAAAAATTGAATACGTCACCCAAAATTCGAAAACAAATTTCCAGAAAAATCTCAAGTGTCATTTAATATTTGGAAAAGTTCTCGAATTATTAAGAAAGTTATCAAGTTGTTAAGAAATTGCTTAAATTTCCTAGAAACATCTAGAACGTCGAGAGCTTGCTCAAATTTATTAAAAAGTCACCTAAGGCTTGAAAAATTTTTAGAAAGTAATCAAAATATTGACACATTGAGAGATAGATTGACATTTCAAGAAATAGCTTGACTTTTCCAAAAAGAATGCCAGAAAGTTATTTTAAGAATAAACTATAATTGTCTAGGAAGTTATCAAAGCATCCCACAAAAGTAGGGTAGAGATCCTCATATATGGATATATAAATAACTAGAACTAGGAATATTGAAATTTGCAGCTAATTTGGAAAAGAGAACTCTTTATCAAGTTTTCGGGAAGTATTTTCACCAAACCTCAATATTCCTAGTTTTAGTTCTAATTAGCGACAACTACCAGTCTGTTATATAAATATATATCAAATATTTACTAATTGCTTTTCTTTTTAGGACATATATTAGATAATAATCCCATTGGTTTAATTACATATTTGTTTGAGAAATTTTCTGTTGGTAAAAATAAGGACAATATTTATTCAACAACGGCAGGATTACAACATTTTGATTTAACGACTATAATGGACATAATTTTATTTCATTACTGGTTTCCGAAAAAGGCAACAACAGCTGCTAGATACTATTGTGAAAATTCCAGCATAGAAGGACTCCTATCAGGATTACACAAGTAAAAACTCATTCTGATTTTTAATTACAAAATTAAAATTTATGGTATAGTCCGGCAGCCATTTGAATGTCTGTCACGAGTTACTTTATGTATATTGAAAATATTTGTTTTATGTGGTTCCTATCGTCATTTATGATTCATACTAATCTCTTCACATTTTCATTAAAAATAACGTGAACATGAATGAAATGGACATAAGTTCAGGTAATTTTTGCATGAAAGTCAAGTTCAAGTCACTAATTAGAATATCACTCCAATCGGGTAAGGATTATTCAAGTTCAATATTCTTATATTAATGCATCTAATTTTTGGAAGAAAGATAAAATTTGACGTTTCGACTTTTCTTCAAGTCTTATATATTCTCTAATGTGTCTAGATTGAGGAGATCGTTGTAAATTGCTTAACCATTAATGGTTTACACCAGCTGAAACGATTTTTGTACGACCACGAAAGTTTGTAATTATTGTTTATTTAGGTAGATAATAGCCAGAAAAATAATAATAACAATTTTCTGTCACGTCTAATTTTATAAATACTTTTTTTATAGGTGAGACTCCCGTAGCCTACCCAACAAACCGCCATCTTCTGTCCATGTATGCTTATTCCGTTTGTTCGTTGTCTATTACATTGTCAGGCAGCCATTCCGCATTCTTTGCTCTTAGATTCTCCTCTATATAGGTAGCAACCATTTGCCTCCATTCAATCTTGTGTTGCGTCACCTGGACGATATTATCATGAGTTAGGCCGCCAATAGTCTTCTCTAGTTCCTCTCAAATTCCTCTAATGGTTGTACTTGAAGAACGTGTGTTCGGAATAATCTGGCTTCTGTTCACAGTAAGTCTACTCAGGTGTCTGTACCTATCTTCTTTAAATTAATTAATTAAATAATTTAAGCCGGATATCAGAACTCACCATACAGCAATCCTAAAATAGGTATTAAAAATCAATAAAAACATTAAACCAGTACATAGCATGCTCCGAATTAAATATTATTATTAGAATAAAAGTCGTTTGTAGACCTAGACCAATGAATAGGCTATGTGAATAGTTACAGATTTGATTCCAATTGGCAATTGATTGTGCATTTTTTGTATTGTAAAGTATTGAGCCCTTAACTAATTCTGAACGTGCAGTAGGTAGATAAAGGTCGTGCTCCGTGTACCTAAGTGGATAGCTGTAGAATGGTCTTCCTAGAGTTGTAGAAGCGTGTATACGAATTAGGCAAACGGATTTTTTTAAATCCCTTTCTGAAATATTCATGTAATAACTTTATTACCTTGGTTTTTTCAGGTAAACAAAAATTTTAGAAGATGGTCCTTTGAACTTACTTTGTTTTTATAATTACTAATCTTCTCTTCATAATTGAAGTATTTTATTTCTTCTTGAGACCAGAGAAAATAGTCAGTCTTCGACAAACAGTAAAGCTAGTAACCACGACCGCGTTTCTTAAGCTTTATACATAATTAAAATTCTTATTAACTATTATTAACTATTGAGTTAGTTTCGTCGATTTTATTTGAAATCCCTTTTTTGATGACTAAAAACATATTATATGTAATGATGTCTATATTGTCTGTTACAGTTTTTGAGATATATTTTGAGACATTAAATTTTGTACGGATATATATTCACTTAATACAAAATAAATATAAATAAATATAAAATTTATCAACAATAATTGTTCAAAGTGAACACTTTCGATTTTCTGACAGTATCCTTTAAAATCATTTTAGGCGTTATATTTTGTATCGCAGGTCTGCTGATTTAATCTTTTAGTTCTTAGAGAGTTTGAGGTAAATCCTTATAGATTGACAGATTGTAAACAGCCCCAAAGAAAAAAATCCATTGGAGATAAACCCAGTGACCTTTTCAGCCATTCCGTATAACTTTTTTGTCCCACCCATCACGCCCGACATACAGTACTCAGATATTGTCAACCCTAGTAGGCTAATGAATTGGAGCATCATCGTGCTGAAACTAAATTTCTTTTGATGAATGTAAATGATCAAGATATAAATTTGATGTTCCGCCTATTCTGATCGACCCTGTATATTCTAACCTATATCAATTTCTTCAGACACATTCTATAATCAATTAAGAAACCAAACAGAAACTTGATATATAAACGTAACTTACCTTTTTTTTACATTACAAGACTTCTTCCTAACAGTTATCAATTTATTTCAATAAATATGATATTGGCGTAAGTCATCAAAATATCTAAAATAACTAAAATCTAAAACACTCTTTAACAAAAGAAGTAATAGTATGTATTAAGTAATTTTTAGTAATTTTCGTGCTGTTTATATAGGACAGAAATCTCTGTATTAAGAAAATAGATTAAAAGGTCATAAATACGATAAAAAATGAAAATACATTATCAAACTATGGAATTGGAATCAAACACATGAAAAAGAGTATTTTTAGAAATGGTTCACATACGTAGGAAGGAGGAAGCTATCAATGATACAAAAGAGCTGAACAATTTGATACTTCTATTTTAGAAATTTCAATGAAACTCGAATAATTCAATTAATGGCTGCTACATATTTTTGAGATGTAACAACTATGGAAAAAAATATTTTCTGTGATTGAAACAGATTTTTATTTCCAAATTCATATTGTATGTGATCTATTGATTAATATAATTATGAAAATTGGCAGTGTTAAGACGTATTTTGATAAAGCCCGAAATAGATCGAGGCGTCAATTTTTTACCTGTTTTTGAATATAATTTTCTATCAAAAAAAAACCAAAATCAAGACGATTTAGCAATAAAAATTAACATATATAATATTCATTATTATTTGCAGTATACCTATAGATACAAGTGTTCCTTGTGGATGTGCCTTTTTCGAAGATGAATTCATTTATCAACCCGAGAGTTTTCTTCGAGACAAGTATCCAAATTTAATTCAATATAATACTTATCCTGCAGTTGGTCATTTTGCAGCGATAGAAGCTAATGATGTTCTCACGAAAGATATTATTTTATTTGTTAATAAATTATATGAATCTAATTTATTGTAATGCGCTTTGTATATTTTTACTTAACGTGGAAGTGTTGTTTAAAGCTGATACGTCCCATAAAATAATTGATAACATAATGATATTAAATATATGTTAATAGTTTTTGAAAAATATACGTAAATACAAACTAAATGAAATTGTGTCACCTTTTTTTTATTTAAATTTTTTTCCATTTTTTATGTGCCGAAAAAAGGTTTTAAAACAATTTTTCCTATTTTGAACTTGTTGAAAAAACTATACATTAAGAAAAGTGCTTTAAATCTTAACTGGTAGATGTTTGGTGGTGTGCAGTATCATTAAAAAAATAGTTCAACATCAACTTGTTTTATTCAACTGTAATAAAATTTTCACTTAATAATAAAAATAATAAAAAACGTTACATCTTATCTTATCAGCGTCTTTTCATTACACTAGTTAAACCAACGTCGCACTCTTTTGAGCAACGATTTATCAGGAACCGAAGGAAGCTCGATATTTTTAACATTCCCCACACATTCTTGAAGACTACAGCTGCATTTTGATGGTACTAAAATTTTCTTTTCGAGTTTATTACCATCTGAACACTCCAATTCAACGAGAATAGTCTTGTGTTCGATTCCTTGACAACAAGAACATTTTGTCTGCATACTTCCCGAAACTGAAACAAGATAGTAATTTGAAATATGTGAAATTTTTACATGAAATGGGGGTTCGTTATTGTGAGCAAACTATGTTATATGTTATAATCACATATATATAGTCTTTCTAGGTTTATAGGTATCCAAAAAATTTATGAAAATATAGATTAATATTTTTTCAAATTTTGGTCTAAATAAAACAGATTTTTATGCTATTTTCTTTTTAATATAAAGTCTTGTAACACCTCAAGAAACAAAATTTGGTGTAACTATCATAGAAAGTAGATAACTGGTATTGAGTTTCACAATTGGCATTGTTGGTCAATTCCTCTACGTCTGTTTATTATGAATCTGCGCGCTTCTCTTCGTTCTAATTGTTTCTGTTGATTTCGTTCCTCTTGTGATTGTGATTAACGTAACTACGCCGTGCTCACACGTACATCTTCGTGCTCTTATATCTTGCATGACTCTAGATTTGATCGTTCGACGACTCAAATTGGTCCCTTTGCTAGCATTGCTGACATATATGTACTACTCCTATATGGACAGTTGGTAGGGAAAAAAAACGTCACTACGTTCATTTTCTTTCTCGTTCGAGACACTTTATCTATACTGCGCGTGTTTGAAAATGCGCAGAACCGAGCTGGAACCTCGAAGGATAGAGAAATCGTTGCCGTCCATATAGAAGTATTACATATATAATTGCTGACTGTACTTATAACCTATAAATAAATGAAGTTAAAATACTTATTTGTGAAAAACAGTGACTTAATAATATTGTATTCGTTTGCTTATCATTTGACTTACCTTTCACAATAATAAAACACGTATATTTATTAAACACGTACAAGTTTCTGTTTTGATCTGAAACTATTTGTAAAAAATGTCAAGTACAATATGTACAGGTACGATAATGGCCGTTGTTAGCGGGAGCTCACAACACATGTTTATTTACACGAAAGTAAAAAATGTCTTGTCAGTTATTAATAAATTTAATGACAGTAAAATTAACATGAGAGTTGCACAGTTATTATATTCGATTGCCATCTTGCAATCCTATTGCGGATCTGTGGATTACATAAAAATTTTTAAAATCGCTATGGAAAAATAGGGGTTGATCGCCGATAAACATCGCCGAAAAAATTGAAGTTCATGATTAAAAAAATTGGGGTTGATCGAAGGGGGAGTCAAAATTTATGGTTGTATGCTTTGACTGAAAAATAAAAATATTTGGGGGTGGTTTATCCTTAACATTTAGGGGGATGAAAAATAGATGTTGTCTGATACATAAACCTACCCAATATGTACACAAAATTTCAGTAGCGGCTTAAAGAAATTGTGAAAAGGTAAATGGAAGTAACTCACTAATATGGCTTAAAGATTTGAAAAATATAATAGATAAATAACATTTTATCTTAGCTTACTTATAATTAACACTTACGAAGCGTTAATTATAAACAAAAACGCCCGCGCTTCCGTTAAAGTTTGCGCTGGGAATGGACAATTTAAATTTTGGTCGCTAGCGCCCCAGCGCCTAGCCAATGAAAACAAATATGCAGGTCATAAGACCACGCATGTGCTGCAGCAATAACCAAATTTAACCATTTTCTGTTTATTTTCCTGATGTGGCGTACCTTGATGTTGTTTTCTCAAAGTATAGAATGTGAGGAGAGAGACCGGAAGACATTGTTGGATTGCTCTTGGAAATTATACAAAATTGGAATATTTATGCAACGTGAAGAACAAAGATTATAAAAATAGCAGGAAAAAAGAGGAGTCCGGAGCGAAATAGCCTCTATATTAAACAGAAGTGGTAAGTCAATACATGGTACTTTTTAATTTTACCAAAGCATTGACGCACAAAATTCCGATGAATGCAGCTAGCTGTGGTTTTACTAAGTTTTCTTGCCCATCAAACAACATTTTCAAGAAAAAGTACAAAAATAACCTGGGTAGAACTAACATTAACAAATCTAAGAAATGTTGACATTTGAAATAAATGAAACTGAGACGAGATTTTTCTTTTACCATGCGAATGAAATGTATAAATACGAAAACGAATAACGTCAACAAAGGCGTGAACGTAAGAGTTTATAAATCCACATTGATGATTACTTGAAGACTAAAAGCTAGCCTCAAATTTCATTTGTTATAAGGAGTTTTTAAAATTTTCTATTCCTCAATTGTAACAACTTAGATTTTCATAAACAAACAAAAAAACAATTGTCAACTAAAATGGTTCATCACAGTTAAATTGAAATGTATAAAACAGTATTATAAATTTTGCTAAAAATCATTTCATAGCTCAAAATGAAACTGAATATTAGTAAGGCTGGTTGAGTTAACCAACTATCAAATTTGGATTTAGATGCAGCTACTGAAAAAAAATAATAATTAAAGTATTTAAAACAACACAAAATAAGTATAAACATTTAATGAACAGGAAATATCCTAAACTGAAATTTAACACATTTCCGTTTATTACATGTACAAGAAACAATTTTTATATGTTTATAATCCATTTGAAGTTCACTTAGATAATTGTCCATGTCTAGTGATATATTGATATAGATGAAATTTAAGTTGAAATGGCAATAGTACTTACTGGAATTAAAGGTGGTTTCCGAACCACAACTGCCTACGCATTCCGTAAAGTTCTTGATAGGATGTTTGTTCGTACAATCTGATTCTTTCAAAATTCCAACCGTTTGTTTCTCTGGTTTCTCTACCGCTAGACATTTCACTGAAATAATAAGATCGAACTAAAACCAATGTCTTTGCTCCCTACATGAATGTCATATTTCTAAATCACATAAATTTTAAATTCCAGACATTTATACAAACTGTGTAAATTTAATCCTACTGCACCAATCTTAACAACATTATACCTTTTAGGCAAATTAATGTAATTGAAAACTTCACATACTTCGGAAACAAACCTATACATCAAAAATCAAATCATGGACACACAAATAAACTGGAATATATATTAGGGAAGGGCATAAAATATTGTAAAGTATATATTTAGAAGTGGGGATCCACCCAAAACTTACTCCAAACATTTTTTGCTGAGCTTCAGATCCTTTTAGGGGATAAAATAAGTTATGTTATGGTGGGAGTAATATTTTTTCATCATTTTCAACATAATTTCAGTTTACTGTTTCATGATTTGTTTATACATCAATAAAAATTTATTTTATTTATTATATGAATTATCAACAATTACAAAATAATTTACAATTACATTTAATATGATACACGAAATTATAAGTATGATTAACTAGCACGTCCTTGATATCTATTATATTAAATGGAAGAAATACATAAGCTTATCTAACTTAACCTATTTTAACTTAACTCAACCTAACTTAACCTAACCCAACTTAATCTAACCCAACCTAACCTAACTACTTGTGATATTGCGTATTCCGATGTGATTGGATAATTATTGACATTTAATATGCATTAGATATTGATTGTTATGACGGAAAATATGTGTCTCCCCCATCCTTGAAGTACTTTCGGTGCACTAAAAAACAACCCTATATGTGCGACAAATTTTTGGGGTGGAGCCCTAATTCTAAATAATTACCTATTGATATATTAAACTATCGATATTTTTCCAAAAAATAATCGATAAATATCGTCGATTTTTTTATCTTGAAGTATCTATAGTCGATATTTATTGTTGAGTAACAAATTCGATTTTTTTTCCAAGATCTTCATAATATTTTATACTTTTATGTATTCCTTTATGTCTATACCAGATGATTACTGGTTTGAATAAAATTTAGATTACTAACCGCTGCTTAAATGATTATTTTCTGACATTACTAAAAACTTCATTCTATAAACAATATTTAAATGCTTTTTTTCTTAATTATTAAATAAAACTGAAAAAATTGAATGTGTTTTCATATTTTTTAACGTTCGAATAATTTGACAATTTTTTGGGTAATCGCACCTTGAAGTAAAAATATCGTTAAATCAGAATATCGATTTTTTTTATTCTGCATAAATCTATATTGTTCTAAAATATGGATACAATATTTATCGATATATTTTTTTCATTTGCCCATCCCTAATATATATCGCATACCTATTTCATTGGTACTAACAGATTCCGCATGAAGTTTCAAGTGCCACTATTACAATGAGTTACTCGCATATATGTAATTATCCTATATGGACAGTTGGTATGGAAAAAACGTCACTACGTTACGGTGCCGACAGTATTCATTTTCTCTCTCGTTCGAAACACTTCATCTATACTGCGCATGCTTGAGAATGCGCAGAACCGAGCTGGAACCTCGGAGGATAGAGAAATCGTTGCCATTCTGTCTTCCTTAGTCGGAACAGCTTCCCTTTATAGAAACTGTCCGCATAGAAGAATTACATATGTGGTTACTGGTGACTGTATGCACCATGAACACTGTCGTAAGCCAGTATGTCATATCATTTCGTTGAGAGATGTTACAAAAATCAAAACTGTAGTGCCATAACCCACAATGATTTTTATAATATTAAGAATCGTCAGACAAAGATCCGTAACAACTTATATATCTTCAAACATAAAAGTCGTGAGATACGAGAAGGAAAAACACTTTTTTTTCAGTTAAAAACCTCCTATGAGAGTGAAGAGTTGGTTATAAGAAAAATATGAAGAAAAAATGATTAATTTGGTTCTGATCCCGTGTTACACGACTAAACCAAATATTGACGCAAACAAAAAGAAAGACTAATTATCTTTATTTAAAGCTAGTGTGGTTCCCAAGTCGTACCTATCAGACTATGATAGATTTTTATTTGAAATCTTGGTTTCATGTTGCTCAATATTATTTTGTTTTATCGATGTTGTCCTTCATTACATTAAACTGAGATTTACGTAAGTTTAAATATAACTTTTGTGAGTGAGTTTTTGAGGATATTTTTGTGTTATTTTTTAGATTAAACTGAAATACAAATAAAGTTATATTTCGTTTTATCCGCCCTAAATTATAACTCTACAAGACTAAATAAAATTAAAATCAACAGTAGTGCCGTATCATTAAAGTTCTGTAGGTTTTACAATACATTTTAAATCAATAATCAGTGAAGTTATCTCCAAACTGTGTGCACCGAATTTTGTAGGCGAAAGTACCAAATTAACTGAACCAGAAAACATTTCATTTACAATCGTTCTTGTTTTGGCTTTCCTGTAAAATTAGCATTTATGAGTTTATGATACTATTGAAATAGGGGTGCGAATTACGTTTCCAGTTCAGGTATTAAATTTAATCCATTCCAGCGTATCTTATAACGGCTAGACATCTGGTGTTTATTTGCTGTGATTTGTACAACTGCTCTTATTTTTGAGATTCAATTGTGATGCAGATATAATGTAGGTTTTGTGATTTTTTTGTATTACAGCAACATATAGAGAGCGAAGTAAGGAACCTAGAGCATTGGTGAATTTATAAGTGGTTGATGGCGTCTTCTGTGACTTATTCATGTAGTAAACTACTTGTAGAAGCACAAATGTTATTTCTCTGAACCAAATAAGAAATCTGCAGAAATAAAAAATATAGAGCTCACCTTGAGATTCGGTGGTAACGTTACAGAATTGACAGCAACCATTGCTAATGATATATTTTGGATCACAAGATGGGTCGATGGGTGGACAAGTTTCTTGATTGGTGACGATACTGAATTGATCACCTATTTTTTCGCAACTGAACGTTGTGCAGTTGTCTGGCGATTTCCACGTTTCACCTTCCTCTTTCACTTCTCCTTCAAGAACACATGATGCTTGAATGCATTTACCGCAGCACTCGGTTTCGGATTCTTGATATTCCCAACCCTAAAGTTTTTCATTTGATAAATTTCGACTTTTTTCAAATGCTATCATGTCATTTTTTCATCAGAACGTATTATTTTTATATGTATGTGGCATTTCTTGAAGTTTATAATCTAAATTTTAAACGGAAATTACTACGTTCATTTAGATTCGAATAGAATTAAAGAATTGGTTGTCTGAATTACGTGATGAGGAGGCGTAAGATTTTTAGTCCAGGAGGAATCGGCGCATGAGTACTGAAAACTATTCCAATTCAATTTTTTTGAAGGATCCTCTTCAAATGGCCCCACTGATGATATAAATGCATGTTGCCATGGGGTAACTTCGTGCCATATTGTTTAAACCGAAATTGTTTAAACAATTGCAAGGAATTGTTAGTTCATTTATAACCGGAAAAATCCTTTTTATATTCTTTATTGAAATACAATAAAAAAGATACTTTCGATGATAAAGTTAATATTTTTAGAGATATGAATTTTTAAAAGTTCGAAAAATCTCAAATTCGGATACTTTTGATCTATGAAAATTTATTGAAGAAAAGTAAAATAATTTTTTTTAATTCTTCATACAATTGTTACCAATATACCTACTAGAGATTTAAAAAAATTAATTGTTTATACTTGTTTTTTTATTGTTAATTTCAAGCGCTCCCAAGTAAAAATCGCTTTTATTAATATTCGTATTTTTGATGGTTCAAAAGTACCCAAATTCGAGATTTTTAGAACCTTTAAAAATTCATATCTCTAAAAACATCAACTTTATCGTGAAAAATCATAGAACCTTTTTTATTTGTATTTCGATAAATAATATAAAAAAATTTGTCCGGTTGAAAAATAACAAATCCTTGCAATTGTTTAAACAATTTCGGGGTTGACTCATGGCAACATGCATTTATATCATTAGTGAGGCAATTTGAAGAGAATCGCATACAAAAATTGAGGTGGAATAGATTTCAATAGTCATGCGCTGATTTCTCCTGGACAATATTTTCAATTGCGCAAACTGACAAGCTGTTTCATGTTAGTCAATCTGCAATGTCAATATATTTTGGTTTATCAACAAGAAATGTATCTTTTAGAATGATTGAATTATTTTATTCGCTGTTGGATTCACAGGTTCTCAGATTCTGGATAAATCAATAAATACAAAATGCTTGAATTTACTCAATAGTGAAAGAGTGACGGATGCTGCTAAATGTTTTCAATACGTCAAGATTCCGTTAAGAAAAGTATAGCATATGGAATTTGAAGCAGTAGTATAAGCAGTACTTCATATATAATGTCATGTAATATAATGTTACAATGAAAAGCCAGTAATAACTTGGATTTAAAATCCAATTCAAAAGATAGTACAATTGATATTTATGTTATTACAAATAGGCTTCAAAGAATTATCAAACACCTCAAAATCAGTCACCTTCGAGATTTTCCAGTGGTGCGAAAGATTTATACAGATACATTAGTTACAAATAAAAAAAGTGCATTGGTCAATTGAATCTTGATGAGTTCAAGTTGCTCTCAAAAATTGCCTTGAAGAATATATTTAGTTGAAGCTCATAAATGACCTAGTGGATAAGAAGTAACAAATATTTTTTTGTATGGCAATATTTCAGGCTACTTTTGTGACTCTCGGATCCATAAATTTACGTGCATCCAAAGGACTAAATACGAAAAATATTCCTTTTCATTAGGCAGCTAATAAGAAAGCATAGGATACCTCCGTGGCGTTCAATGAATAGTTCCTTTGGTCCAAATGTCAAAAGACATTTAAATGGATTTTACACGGTTTTGTTAATCAATAATATACAAGGTCATCCTCCAGATTTTCAACAAGAAAATTTGAAAGTTGTTTTATAGAAAAAAATATATCTTCCTTTCTTTATCCTTTAGAGCGACAGATAATTTTGACATTTAGATAAAACAATCAACGCTCAATGCTTGATGTAAAGCAATTTCATCAGAAGTGGAAACGAAAAACTTCCATTAGTGCATTATTATTATACCAAGTTGACTCATAATATAGGAGGAGGTTTTAGAGATTTTACTCAGAAATATTGTCTGATGACTAAATCAAAACGATTTAGTGATTCATGAAATACATGAACCAGATAAAGACAATGATTCTGATAAAAAGCAATCTGAAGTATCTTAGATCACAAAGAAAAACATCAGCCTGTGGTTTGAGTTAGGAAGCAAATTGAAAAATCATTTCATACGATGTGATACGATGCTAAACGAGCTCTTCATTTCCCCTCAATCTGCGATATTTCAGAATTCTACAAGTGTTAAACTAGCATTGCATAAGGACTGTTCAAAAGATGAAAGCTACATCATATCAATCAGGAAAAAACACCTTCACTTTCTGAAAGTGATGACAGCGAATAAATTATTACATATCCATTTTTCGGAGGTTTCTTTGATTTATTTTTCTCCTAATCTACAATGAATTCAAAAGGTAAGTTTATTAGATGTTTTAAGTAAGTGAATGACTGAGCTTATAACATAATGGGCATTTTACACGATTTTATATAGGTCTATCGGATATTATGATTAACATCAATCATGTCTAAAACAAACAATTAGAATCGTACATCACGATGGGATGAATTATTATTAGTTAGAGTTATTATCAATTTTTTATATTCGATTGATCCAATGTTTGGTTTCTTGGTAAGTTGACTAAAGTTATGAGGTGGAATTTTTGATACAGAAAAATATTTTTGCCTTATTTACCTTCTCACAATCAGTTTTACACGTATGCATCGTTTCTTTGATTACCAGTTCGTTGTTGCCCTTGTCATAACATGTGAACGTTTTGCATTTATCTGTGGGTGACTGCCATGTTTCCCCGATCTGAAAATGCATTTTTATTTTGGAAATTTTATGCTCAAAAGAAAAATCCATATTACTAGCAAATTTAAAGTTACCTCAAACAAAATTATTATAACAAAAAAATTCCTTGGTTGTCATGTTTAACTTTATGCGGTATCGAAATAGTTAGTTTGTCCTCTTCCTTTGACAAATACTTTGGAATCTTCCTGGATACTGAGTTAAAATAGTGTAAGCAAAGATACTAAACAAATCAAAATGGGAAAAATATACTAGTTGATTAGCATCGTACTAAACATATTGAAGGCTCTTGACAGGGTTTGATAAGCCGATGTTCTAAATAAATTGAGCTCGAACGATTTATCGTCCTCACTTATCGACTGGTTTAGTATCTTTCTCAAATACCGTTACATCCAGTTTTCTGTCGATAGATACATATGAGAAAGATTTGAGCTCTACGCTGGTGCTCCTTAGGGATGCATCTTATTACCTATTCTCTTTCTATTGTACATCAACGATCTACTGAACAAAACTGTAAATCCGACTTATATTTTTGCCCACGATAGCACACTAGAGTCGTCGTTCAAATCAGCCGCCCTAATAATCTCGATTAACATCCAAATCCTTAGACAGGTACAGATCACTACCTTCATTACCGATTTTGAAAACATTCTGGAGTGGGATGGAAGCAATTTGATTGAGTTTTATACATGAAAGACCCAGACTGTCATTTTTACAAAGAAGGCTGGCATTGGAGCTCAGGATTTGGTCCTGCCTGGGCATAAAATATTGCCGTCACTGCAAATTTCCGTTGTTGGATGTTGAAGTTGAGAGCAAATATGTCCTGACATACTCATGTGGTCGAATTAGCCCGCAACAACTTCTAATTTTCTACAAAGCCCAGCTCGGGCCTGAGGATTCTCGACTTAATACAAAAGAGAATAATTCAACTTATAGGCGATCCAGAGCTTACCAGAAAATTAGATAACTTGGAGCATAGAAGCCTAAGCGTACTGTCCAACATAATTCCACCTAGAGAAGTATGAACATCGAGCTTATCTGCAGACGCCTAGAATGTTATTTTATCGAGACACCTTTCTTTGAAGAAGGGCAAACCTGTGGAATCAGCTACCAAAACACGTCTTTCCGAAACACTACAACCTACACAAGTTCAAGATGAATAACCACAGGCATCTCCAGAAGGCAGGTGCTACTCGAACTAACCGAGTGTAATAGGGTTTACCTTCTTGTGCTTGCTTTTTGCATAAAAAATATGGTATGGAATGTTATGTAATAGCAAGAGACGTCTAATTTCTATTTACATTTTTGTCAAGTAAAACATAATTTCATTAGTGAACAGAATAAAAAATACTGAGAGTGATAACTGATTCTCCACCACATATATCCAAGCAGAACCCCCAGAAAACAACAGTATGGCAGACAATACAAAAAAATAGAAAGATCCTGTTGGAGTATAGCAACGATGCGCACACTAAATATAATTGTGCCTGTGCGAAATGAAAATGCCAGGTAGACGGGAAACCAAGAGAGCCAAATTTTATTGCTCTTCCCCTTCCGTCTGAAGAGCCCCGAAGGATGACCCACCACGGTCAGTCCGCCACCAGCCCACGCGACAGCCAGTCGCATTCAGCAGTTCACATCCAGTTATCAGTGTTTATACAAAAGTGTTTTTTTACAGTCCATTCATTTATAATTAAACGAAAGACTTTTTCAAGTGCATTTTATATACTGCGTTACGTGCATACTTTTATTCATGTATTATTGTGCTTCATTTATGTATTATTAATAAAGTCAATCTAATAATACTTATTGTTTATTAACATTTAACAACAGATCCAATTATCTGATAAAACCAATCAAGAGAGCACTTTGAAGTTCCCTTGCAGAGCAACTAATACTCCTCGAATACAACATCATTATATGCATCCAAACGCTTTGTGCACTACATAGACGTTTGGATGCTTTGATAAACTATAGGTTCCTTGTGTTTGTGGTGACTGGAAAGCAAAACACGGATGGAAGTGAGAGGACTATTTCAATGTAAAGCAAACCGACCATTTACAACCAACAAAGAAATGTTTACAGCTACAATTAATTGAATACAAGAATAAACATAAATTGATGAAGAAAGTTTTTAAAAAATAGTATAAAATTTAATTTGATTCGATTATCACTTTTAATATAATTTTTTTACCAAACTGAGCCTGTGCATGTATATATAAAATTTTAGTTAACATGCTTACCTCTACTACATTATTATTGATTTTACAAGATTTCAAAATTTGTTTTTCGCAGCATTCACCCTCGACGGGTTTTATTTCAACAACGAAATTCTTATATGTTTCTTCTGGTATCTCGGGACAAGACGTAATAATAGATTTCACTTGTACCTGAAAGTAAATGATAAAAAAGATGTAGAACATTGATTGTCTGAAAAACTAAGTCTTATTGAAATGTGGTTCTCAGAAAATTATTTCTACACAAGGAAAATAGGACATGCGGATTTTGTACATCTTCACATAAACTGCAGCGCAAAAAATATTCTTGATACTAGAATTATATAATTACTACATCATATTTGTGAAGCATCGGAGATGTAGTTGTTTAATGGAATTTTTTGTATCACAGATTTGTAATAGCGATTTTAGCTTTTGTACATTTACCATTTCATTAATTGTGACAAATTTCATACTATCACGGACTACTAGCGATTAATGAATATTTTATTACCCTATTCATTTAGAAAGTATTACATTCATATTTAGCACCAACTTCCATAAAGAATTATAATCTTGAAGTGGTGTAGAATTATCTATATGATTTCTTTTGTACCGTATGGTCTAAATAGCGAATTAAGGGATGGTATCTCTAAAACCTCTAAAACTTTTCGGTAAACATTATTGCATAAAAGTATCAATGGAAATTCCTGAAAAGTTCGTTCCTAAAATAATAAGTGAGTTACAATTTTAAATGTTCTATAAATGACTAATGATTTTTTCTAAAGATATTAGGTACTCGAAAACTGTCCAGTAAAAGTTTTTGAAATGACATAATTTTAGAAATTAAGTTTTTGGATCCGTCAATTATGTTTTCAGGTACAATTTTGATAGAGTAACGTCTAGTAAATAGTCATAAACCAATTTTCAAAATTCAATTAACTGATTCCGAGATGAAACGTTTTAGATTTTTTTACTTTTGAAGAATTTTAAAAATTCAAAATGCGATACATGGCTTGCTCAGAACGAAATTATCTTTTCGACCATCAGACGAAAAGTCGATCTATTGATGGAACAAGATGGCGTTCATTTTAAGCATGTAGTGAGATAATAGAACACTTTAAAAATAGAACAAATCAGGAAGCTATCAACAAAACAAATTTTAATAGTTCTTCATAGGAAACTCCAAGCTCATGTCAACAATATTTGTCTTCCTCTTCCCATAGGTTATTATATCTTTTTGAGCATTATATTATATTCTGATCAATCATTTTTATGCAAATTATAACCGAAGAATCTTCATATTGCAGAGCTAGTTCTATATATTCACAAGAAAATCTTGTAGTGTTTATTTGAATACAGAAAGTCCAATAAGTTTCAGTAAATAAATCGGAGATTAACATCTACTTAAATCTACATTGTACTATCTTAAATTGCTCCAACTTACCGATCCTTCTACATCAGTACAAACATTACTTGTACAGTAATCTTCTGAGGTCCATTCTTGTCCAATTTCATATATCTTTCCATCGACAACGCAAGCAATCGGTTTGCAAGATCCACAGCATTTTTTAGATTCTGGAGTGGGTTCAACATACTCAAAACCTACATCACATTTCTTGGTGCAATGTTTAATCGAAGTTTGCTTTTGAGCGTAGCCACTGGTTGAATTTGTACACATCAATGTTGTACAAACATCATCATCCTTAACCCGAGATTCTCCTATCTTCTGAATTTTACCTGTGAAGTTAAGGTCATTGTTATATGCTACTGAAACAGCTTGGCCCTAATTAATATATTGTAAGAAAACTCCAGAAGTACCTGATGAAAATGTTATGAGGAGTTATGTTTTAGATATAAACTGCTAGAGCAATGATAACAAACAGTGAAAAGAGACTTATTAAAACTGTTTTTTTCATTGTTTTTAAACAATTATCATGGTATATAATAAGTCCAGTGGTAGAATGGACTAAACTGGGCTCTAATGAAATCAGATATCTGCAATAAAATGAATTGGTGTTGTTCAAAATTTAATTATGTACTATTAAAATAGATTTAACGTGAAATATTATTACAATTACCAACAAGACCTAGCAAACCCAACGAACAATGGAATTACCCTCCTTGTTCTACTTTCTTACTAATTAATTTCCAAATTTTAATCATTAATTCAGAATATCAGCTAAAAATATTGATTGTTATGTTACCGTCATATTTGCAAGCAACCCTTGTATAAGTAGGGCAGCATTCCTGATAATGATTTACTGCAACCAGCTCATAATCCTCGAAGTCTGAACTCTGTTCCATAAGTGGACATACCATCTTTTCACAACTTGAAATGTAGGCATCTGAAAAGTATCTATGGAAGTACAGTGATTGAATATTTTCATGAAAACTCACCGTTACCCTTGTTGTAAATACATGTACATTCTCTACAAGGACCGTCTTGCCAAATTTCATCAACATTCTTAAGAGACTTCTGTTTTTCTAAATCAGACAAGGGGCGTTCTCCACCATCTACGGCGGCAGCATATTCAGTCGTAACAATACACTGTTTGGGAGCTTCACAAGAATATGTCGGACAACATTTATCTTTTTCTTGGTTTACTTTAAGGGAATAGAATTCTGGACATGGAACAGGATCGGGACACCTTTCTTTTTGGCATAGCAAATTGATAATCGGACAGCAGCTACTATTTGTATCAATTACTCTCACATAACCTAAAAAATTAAATAAGAAATTATTCCAAAATTGTTTTTAGAGTATTAAAAGTTATTTACCTGGTTCTAGAACAGCTGGTGTAGTGAGATCAACATCGTCACATTCTTCCTTGGGTTTACATTCACAAATATAACTTTGACAGCCATTTGCCTTTGTTTCCAGTTTAGTAATCTGGTCTGTACCGCACACCAAAGCTTGCGGTGGTTCACAAACCGGGGCAAAAGTTGGTTGAGGAGCTGGAAGAAAATTTACATTCATAAATGAAATATAACATTTAGCATGGATATTTGTACGGGAGCAATTTGAAAATTGAGGAAGATTCGAGTCTTATGCTTACAGACCAACATAAAGTGAAACGAATAGGAGTAAAACGTGGTGAATAATTAGTGGATCTAATCGTAGCTTGTGATCAACCGTGAGTGAGATACGTCAGCTGCGAGGTACAATTACATGGAGTGTGGGCACACAAGTTCCAAAAAACCAAGTCACCAAGAAAGTTATAGCTTGTGGGATAGACAAACTGTGCTTGATACTGATGGTGCTACAATAAACTAACTCTGAGCGGTAATGCCAATTTTTTCAATATCTCGGTAAAATAGTCCGAAACACACACCGATGAGGGTTAACGTGAAAATTTTCGTTCTACAATGATTGACGTCAGATGGAAAACGCACTCAATAGTCCTTAATTTATTGAATTACTTTTATTCTCATCCACATTGTAGTCTTGATATGGTACCTAGAGATTTTTACCTATGTTCAAGAATGAAGAACTGGCTAGCAGCACAGGGATTTGACGATGACGAGGTTCTGCGTAGGTTTTCAAAGCTTGTCTGCATCTACAATAAGTTTCTCAATTTGTTTCTCGATTATGTCAAAAAGTAGAATTTCAGTCACGATTCTAGGTGCAACTAATCCATTTTTTCTTGTTTTTTCTTTTTATCTCGAAACGTTCCTTACTTTCTAAACGGTTTTCTTAATTCATTTGAAATTAAGTCATAAACATGAAAAACGTTGTTCAATCTTAGAGATAGTTTTTTTCATAAAAGCTACTCACCACAAGTATATTTTTCACAACAATCATCAGAATTTGAGGGAACTTTAACAGCATGATATCCTCTTTCACAAAGATTTGCAAGATCAGGGCATTGTTGAGTATCACATTTTAAATTAGTATCTTCACATCTACATTTCGTGCATTTATCCTTATTCCATTCGTCTCCTGGATGATGTCCTTCGTTGTCACAAGTGATGCATTCTTTTGGAGTTAAACATGTATTGTTTAATAAAACCTAAAATCATAAAATTTATAACTGTATCAAGCTCACGAATGTATTTATTACCTTTCCTTTAGGACAGAAGCAACCTTCAACAAAACTTTTTTTATTGTTTTCCAATTCGCTAGATTGTTTGATACTTTCACAAGTTTCTGGCTGCACAGGTCCGCAAGGAGAAAAGAATAAACCAGCAGGACAAGATGGTGCTGGACAGAGATTATTTCTCCACGACACGCAGAAACCGATTTTAGCACATTCTTTGGCATACTGTTCTAAAACTTCACATGAGTCTGTCGGGTCTCCTTCACAAGTATCTTTACGACACCACTCAAAGTATGGAGTTGGGTCTAACAAATTCGCACACTAAAACAGTATTCATATGAAGAGTGAACCATATTACAAACTCCATATTTACTCACTTGTCCAAATTTGTTTCCGTCTAATAATTGGCTACACGGGTCTCGTTGCCCTGGTAGTATTTGACATTTTTCTTCTCTTACTTCTTCCGGTGCACATTGTTCTCTATTTTGACCACCAGGAAGATCTTCATACAACCAGCTAAGTCCAAAGTCTTTTTCATCCACAGGTTTCTTGCCATCAGGTGTTCTGTAGTCATCCCTAGTATTACCATTACAATCTCCACATATACCTTCTAATTTACCAGCGTAAGTGTAAGATGGTACTTTGATACTTACTGCCAGACTTGGATATACAACAAATACCTAAAAGAGACATTTTACCGATAATGATATGAATCACATGAAAAATTATTCAATAGAATCGATAACTCACTTCAACTTGTACGTCAGGTAACACAATTTTTAAATCGTTTCCTTCTTTTTCGACATTTATAATTGGAGCAATTTCCACCATATCGACAATGGATTCTCCATCAACAATCAACTTCAATTTCGATTTTGATTGATCTCTCAGTACATGGATCTTATGCCCTTTGTAGAGAATAGTAATCTTTCCAATACAGTTTTCCGATTTCTGGATGGTGTTGTTGGTATTTGTTTTCGAACAAGGTGCGTTTGTTATCAATAGCTGTAAGTAAATATTTTTTCAAGTCGAGGCTTATATAGATGTATCAATAATCGATTTTAACAAATCAATCTAAGATATACAGGGTGTTCCGTAGCTAATCTATCTAATCAAAGGGTTGTAAGAAAGGATCGAATAGTCTTGGATAAAGTGACTGTTATATTTCATTGTTTGATGCAGTTCTACAGCTTGATTCCTTATATACAAAGCGCTTAAAAGTAGCGAAAAGTTCAATATAATTTTCATTGTCTGTTGGTCAGTTCGTATTCACAACTTTAGACTTGAGAAACCGTTGTTAGGCTTGAGTTCCAAATGTTTCTGGTCTAAATTAAATGAATAAACATTATAAAATAATTTAATTGCTGTGGGATATATTCAAATCTCTCAATAAATATTATAGATATAACATGTGTGTCCAGCTTGAAAGGACTAAGAAGTGTTCAAAGTGTTAGACGTTTCTTTTATAGCTACACTCGAGTAATACTAAAGAAAAATTTTGAAACAGTTAACATCGATTTATTGTGGTCTATAACTTAATTCGTGCGGTTTTTTTTGAAAATTTGAACCTTTATTTAAGAGAAACAGGTACAATAGTATTATTCAAAGTATTGAATCCCAAAAGAACTGCGCCGGCTTGGCAGCCAAGAATGAATCAAGCCAATTTTTGATATCTTGCTCTGACGTAAAATAAACAAATGATAGTCAGAAGGGGCAAGGTCTAGGCTATAAGGCGGTTGGGGTAAAACTTCCCATTCACTCTTTTTCAAATAGTTCTTAACCAGAATAGCAACGTGGGACCGAGTGTTGTCATGATGGAAAATTATTGTCTCGTGCCTGTTCTCATATTCCGGGATACTGCTCTCTTCAAACGGATTAATTGTGTTCGATAGCGTTCTTCATTGATGGTTTTACCCGGATTTAGCAGCTCATAATACAGCACACCCTTCTGACCCACCAAATAGAGAGCATTACCTGCGCGTCATAGATATTCGGCTTTGCCGTTGAATTGGCTGGTTGGCCGGATCCATTTTTCAACACCAGTAACAATCCGATGCAAAAATGATTTCCTTCTGTAGCGTTCCAGCAGCATTTCGGACATGCAGAATCGCCTTTCGACTCAATTTCCTTGCTTTTAAATGTATCCAGATGCTTTTAAACGTTTTGAAATGGCTGCTTGAGTGACACCCAGAGATTCTGCGAGCTCTTCTTGTGTTTGGCAACAATCTTCATCGAGTAATGCTTCCAGTTCTTCATATTCAAACTTTGTCTGCCCAGGACGTTCATCGTCTTACAAGCCGAAATCACAACTTTTAAATCGTGCAAACCACTTTTGGCACGTTCGCTCAGCTAGAGCATGTTCACAATAAATTTCCACCAAAATACGATGACGAAGACGTACAATAACATTAGTTTTCCAACGCAGGTTTGGAATATTGGAACGATGTAGTATTATACATCTCTTATCAAACCGCACGAATTAAGTTATACAATAGAGGCTTTCGAACGAATGAATATTCATGTAGAAAAACACAACAAACTGCTAAATATTAAGGTTCTCATTTGTTGGTAAGTAGAAATAAGCATAATACTTAAGAAAAAATAAAATTAGTTTGAAGTTACAATTCATATTTAAGTGTTGCCGTGCCAAATATTTGAAATATACTAGGTGCAGGATCCTATTAAAAAATTATAGTTAATTCATAATACTTTTCATGAAAATTAGTATCTGATGAAATTCCTAGAGTTTCTGTCCCTTATGTTCTTATAGAGCTTCTCAATTTTATACATTACTTCAATATTAAATAAGATATATACCTGGAATTCGTGTTTATTATCCAGTGTAGCCGATACATCTCTTGACATTATATATACGCAGTTGCCGTTAACAGTAAACTGGTTGTCATCATAAGTAGTGTAAGTCAGATGTGGTTTCAAGTCACATTCGCAATTTCTACAACTGGATGGTTGGACACAGTTATCTCCATCTCTGACGTATCCGGGCGGACAATAACATCCAGGGAAGCACATGTCATCGACTTTTGGACAAGCACGTGGATCTGACAATGTCTCACAGCTAGGCTCGCATCTTCTTTGATAACAGTCTTGATATATTAATGGAGCTTCACAATGTGCAGCTGGAAATGAATACAAATGAAAGTATGTTCTATTTCCCAAAAAATATATCAAATAATACTTACGGCAGTTTTGTTCTATTCTCCAGTTTGATAAGTCAAGACTTGGTTCAGATGAAAGGCAATCAGCTACGAAGTTTTGAAGAGCATCACATTTACAGATTTCTTCACCTTTAGGATCATTCACTGATCGTTCTAGACACGAACAAGTAGATTCCAAACAATGAGATAAGAAAGATTCAACGTCCAGTATGTATCCACATTTGAACAAAGATTTTTGTCTGCAGAAGAAAAACAGGATTAATAAATCCTAGCTCCCAGATAACACAGGATATTACATGTACATACACAACATTTCCAATGTGCAAACAATATACCCTCCCATATATATTTCAAATAGAAATTATTTCAGGTATTTTTTTTCAAATACAAACATAAATGTATTGAGAGAATGTTCAAATATATACTTGTTTTATACATGAAATATTCTTTATAATTCATGTATATCTATAGTGAATACTTGAATGCCTGCATCAATGCACGAGTCTAAAAGTCCGTTATTTTTAATTACATTAGTAAATTTCTGATTTCAAAATTCGGTATTTATTTAGTTTATGTTGCATATGCTCGATTACCTTGAAATTTTAATATGTTATACATACTAAAAACATTTCTTCACATAGTTTTTAAGGTTTGAACATTGGCAGGTCGGATTAAGCTAGGGGCTTGGGGGGACTATAGCCCCGGGCCCCAGGTCCAAGAGGGCCCCATCATTTGGAAATCTTCTGTATTTTTTGATGTGTTGATACCACAAATCTAATGTATTGATATTATTTTGTGAATTTTTCCGGGTTTTCGAATTCCTTAAGGGGGCCCCGTCATTATTTTAGCCCCGGGCCTTATAAATCTTAGTCCGGCCCTGAACATTGGAAAATGTACACCGTCTTGAATAGTTGATATTTTGTAAATACTTGATGTTGGAGAGGATTAGGGGCGGGGGGGTCTGTTAAACATTTAGACTATCTTCTAATACTCCACCCCCCACGCCCCGAATCCTCTCCAAAATTAATTATAATTAGTTACGACTAATGTAATGACACAAATCAATTTCTAACAATAATAATTTATTTACACGTACAAATAATCATCAATTTCTATTGGATACATTCGTGACGTTTCTTCATTAAATTCTTCAATTCTATTTGAATATGAATAATGTCTTTTTAAATAGAAATTCCCCAAAATACTGACTATAATGAGATCTAGTTCTTCCATAACGAGGTACATATATTATCATGAATATCTCGCCAAAGTCGCTCAATATTTTGAGTATGAGCCTAACCTAACCTAACCTAATCTAACCTAACCTAACCTGACCTTACCTAACTAAGAACAGTCGTCCGCCATATGGAAGGATCAGATTATATTGCAGCTTTAGGGGAGAAATTATTGCAAAAGTGATCCCGGGAAACATGTGAAAATTATTTTCGGTTCACAACTAGAGGACGTATTTCAAAATACAAAATTAAAAAAAGCAATTTTTTTTAAATTTATCAAATTAACTGGCACTTTATATACAGTGATTGAATTTTTTAATAAATTCTGCGTATTTTTCATTTTACAAGATTGGTAATTTTATACTTTCGCTCTAGAAAATCGAAAAATCATCCGATATCGATGAATTTTTTTTAAATATTCGTTTTGACGGCGGATATATGAAAAAAAAATATGGGAAATATCTCACCTGGAGATTTCATATAGTTTTATGACTTTAAATGTGACCATGAACGCATTTCAGTCGATCTCTTTAAATAAGGGGCGGGAAAGAGTGGGCACTTTGATATAAAAATTGTCTGTTGGTCTGGTTTAGCTGAATCGATTTTAATAAACTTGATGTTGTTTGAAAGAGCTTTTGTCCAGCAATATAAAATAAATTCTAAGCAATTTAATAAGCAAAGTGAATGCTAGAGGGCCTTATTTCATATATTTTAGATATTGTGATTTCTCTTTTTTCTGTTCCGAGATATCTTAAGACGTATGTAAACGCTTCCACGTGTTTCTCGGGGCCACTTTTGTTATAATTTTTTCTTGAAGCTGTAATAATCCATACCTGAGATATGGCCCACGGCCGTTATTAGTTGCCCATCGGGTAGATATTTAGGTAGATAATTTAATTCAAATAAACACGGGGGGATTAATGGGGTAGGTGAGATGTGTATACCTAAAACATACCCTGGATATTTGAGTAAATTCTAGGTATATGTTAAACGTACGTATATTCCTAGAATATAATATTTTTGTATTTGTGCTATTTGGGTTACTTATAATAAATTGTGAATTAATTCTACTTACTTTACTTTGTTGCAGAGAGTCCAAGCTCTATTCTGTAATTCGAGCGGACAAGCCTTTGCATGGCAAATATCTGGTTGGTCGTGCGACAGAGCCCAACTGTCTCCAAAATCAGCCGTAGTTTTTGCTAAGCTGCCGTCTGGTTTCCTCTTTTCACCTTCGTTATCTCCATCAAAATATCCACACAATCCATCAACCTAAATAATGGGGGGACTAGTGTATTGTAACTTTTTTTATTATTTTTGAGTCTGATTTTAATATTACTGATGAAAAATAAAAGTGATTCCACAATTAACGATTATTGTTAGTTTTGAGGAAGGCATAAATGATTTAACTGGAAAAAGAGTGAAGCATTGACCAAAGTTATCTTTCTAAACAATACATTTACATGAATATCGCTTGCACATAACCTGCAACCAAATTGTAAAGGATTGTTACAGATGCTTTTTGGCCCAATAGGCTCTTAGGTACCATTGATTTGATACTACTGCGAATAAGTTCGTAAAATGGTTGCTTAGGCCGTCCCTGTCCAGCTAATATGGGATTTTTAAAAATCGGCGTATTCGCGCAGCGCTTTTCGAGCGGCGTCTACCACATTTTTCATAAATATCGAAACTCATTTGATGTTTATTTGTATATAATTTTTTTAGTAGCAGGCGGTTTATTTATAGTATTTTTTCTAAATAATTTTTACGAAAGTTTATTTATTTATTCCAGACCTTACAAATGATTATAAATAGAAATATTCTCAATCTTAGAGATTCATAGAAATATATGCCACTTGCTGGTGTTAATTTGATATTTTTTACCTTATCAATCAACTCCTGATCCACTCCAATCTTAACATCTCCTTCTCTGTTATAAATAACCCAGTATCCATATTTTGGGGAAGCGAATAATATGGTGTTACCAATTTGTTTTATAATAAAATCAGATTGCGTTTGTGCTAATAGAATTGCTTGATCTAGTGTGTAAGTGTATCCATCAAAGTCGATGGTGAAATCAGGATGAATGATAAACTCTTCCCAATCTTGTTGGATGATTAGGTCTCTTGAGCAAACTGTTGTACACGTTTTTTTCACTGAAATTCAGAACAAAATGTATTTCTATCAATAAATAAATAAGGTACATTCATTGGTAATGTGATAAATTTTGCTTTATAGATATACATACGTGATATTTCCCAGTTGTCGTATTCTAAATCTCTGACTAAAACATGGTTGCAGATGTCATATGTAAACTCAACATTATCAAAAGTGTTGAATGTCTTTCCATTCACCTTACACAGAGCATCTGGCTTAGGTGGAGCTTCGCAGTGGAATTCTCGACAGAAGCTATTGCTGTTATCTATAATTGGGATCAAACCGTCTTCACATTCTATCTCAGGGCATTTGAATAACAATCTCTCTTCACTAGAGTCTTCGAGGTCTTCCGGGAATTTCGGCACACAGATATATGTTTCACAAACTTTTTCTGGCTTATCCATTTTCTTTGGAGGAGGTAAGTTCCATTTTCTAGTTGCTAAAATAGAAAAGTATCATTAATTCATTGTTATTACCAATAGGTTTAAAATATCAACTTTGACATCAAAGTGCTGGGGGATTTTTGAACAATTTTGATGACGACTGGTCAGAAGAAATGAAAAATTTCCATATTAGTTTAGAAAAAGTTCATATTATACTAATTTCTAAGCTGCATCAATCATTCTACTTACAAGTTTTTGGTTTTTGCGAAATGTTTCTACCTCCTTTTCTACCAGATGTTTTTGTATTTGTATTTCTTATCATTGGCGACAAATATTTGTTCTGAGATTTCTTGCTTTGCTTCTTCAAGACCTTCTCAAATCCAGGAGGACAAACAATTACATGACATACTTCTTCTGAAAATACAAAGGTTACCATAAATTAGATCTGTAATTTTACTTGAAGTCAAATTTGGGGAACATACGAGAGGGCGCTGTTAGAATTTAGAACTTCTACACTTCCTCGAAAGCTTAAACATTACTTCAGAATCATTTGTCCACGTTGAAAAAGGTACCTTCAAAAAATGTGAAGCAAAGTTTCCAACTGAATCTTTAAGGAAAGAAAAGTCTCGTGAATTATCCTATCTATATGTTCTCAGAATAAAAATTCATTGGATGCTTGAGCTCAAGATCAGCAGTGAGTGTGTTGGTGCCAATAGTGTTCTTGAAGGTAATCATTTTATTTTCTATTTTAATCATTTTATTTTTTTTTTGTTTCAGCTTTTTATTTCCTCGGTAAAATTCCAAGGAGTTGGCAGATTGAGGTCTTGGAATCAACCAGGAATAAAGGGTTATTAGTTGCGTGGAGTAGGCAGATTGATACACACTTCTTACCAATAAACGAATAACCACCTTATCTCCACCCTTTTATTGATAATGGCTCCAAAGTGGGAGCCGCAACGTCGAGAATTTTCAAAATTCCAACTCGATTCAAGACTACTCTGGGCTGTGGAGAAAGCTTATTTCGGTAATGTTAAACCAACACATGAAATTATGTAATTTCAGATGGTCATAATGTTAAACGGGAATAAGTTGAGTAAATATGCATTTCGTTTAAACTTATATCTCCCATCAAGATAAACTTCAAGTAGAGTTAAAAATAACAGTACAATATACGTATTATCATCGAGCATTTGTCAGATGATTTAAATTTTTACCTTTAGGTGTCGTAGGCTGTTGTGTAACAGTAGTCGTTGATTCAGTAGTAAGCCTTATAGTTGTAGTTAGAGGTTTTTTGGTGGTAAATTCAGGTTCTGGCTCCAATTCCAACAATGATTCTAGTTCCTCACGAGGAGTAGTCCAAGTCTCTTCTCTATCATACTCTGCACAATAAATTTCATCATCGGGACAATCTTCTTCTCCGTTACACCACAAAGTTGAGTTAATACATATGTTACTGGTTGGACATAAGATAGTTCCCTCTTCGCATGGTTGACAGTTACAAGCACAAGTGGTAGTAACAGTACTCCGTAATCCCTAAATATAATATGACAATTATATAAATATCACCACTGATTTATCAAAAAATTTGTTCTCAATTAATTTGAAAAAAATATACTAACTTCAGCACAAGGTTCGCATTTCTTCGGTGTACAATGCTCGACACCTCCAAGCTTACAAATGCATTCTGAACAATCTTCTTTTTCATAAATAGCGCCGATTGAATATCTTGAATAAAAAATAAGTTAACATGTAGTTGAAGCATATAGAACAGTCTCTAAGTTATTACTAACAAATAAAACATTAAGCAGTCTAGCCTAGAATAATAAGAAAAATAAAAATACTAATTTAATGACTTCTCAATATACAATGTGAGATAAGTTGAATTATTATTATTATTATCAATAATAAATAATATTATTTGTTAAATCACTTAAAAAGAAGTATATTTTCAACTATTACAAAGCTTTTCATAGTGTTGATTGGACTCATGGAAGCTTCTTAATAAATAGCAGAATCGGTTATGTATACGCAGGCCTATCAGTCAATATAGGTATAAATATAAGCTATAGCATTTAAAATTTATAGAGGACCAAAGCAAATAAATTTAAAAAGGTATGAAACCGGGAGACACAGTATGATCTAAAGTCTTCAATCAAGCCTGGATGTCTTTAAAAAACTAGACTAAGAAGACAGGGACAAATACCGGGTGTCCTACGAGAAGGTACAATACTTTGTTTTGCCGCCATTTTGGTAAACCTTAGTTTTGACAGTTCATATTTGGCAGTCGTGAAGTAGAGACGTGGCGAAATTGTGATGGAAAATATTCGATAAAACGACGTGTTTTAATCGTTAAAACATTTTATCAAAATCAATCATCCATTACTGTGAAGATGAGAAAGGTGAAATTTTTGGGAGAAAAACGTGCCAACAAGACGCACTATTAATCGTGTAGTGAATGAGGGACTGTAGCTGATAGGTCCAAGCATGGACCACAACGTACTGCAAGATCGGCTGAAAACATTACTGCTGCTCAAGAAAGTGCTCAAAACAATCCATCAATCTCAATTCGACGCCGTGCTTAGGAGCTTGGTCCTCAAAGAAAAACTTTGGCCACAATTTTGCACAAGGCTTTGCATTTGTTTCCATTTAAGATTCAGTTGATACAAGAGCTTTTTCCAGAAGAACATTTATGCCTCCATACATATGCCAATAAGATGTTACAGCTCGCCCATGACAATCCCGATTTTCATGAAAAAATCATAATGAGTGACGAGGCACATTTTCATTTGGATGGATGTAAATAAACAGAATAGTCGGTACCGGGCAAAGGAAAACCCTCAAATTATTCCTCAGTCACCTTTGCATCCATTAAAAGTGACGGTCTGGTGTGCAATTTGGTCAGGAGGAATCATTGGACCTTACTTACGGCGTAACGGTAACTGTCAATGGGGAGCGATATCGTGATATGATTGAAAACTTTTTAACGCCACGACTGCATGCTTTGGGCTTGATTAATATGTGGTATCAACAAGACGGTGCCACATCGCATAAAGCCAGGATTATAATGGAATTATTACGAGACCTCTTTCCATACATAACAAGTTATTTCAAGAAATAGTGATGTTGATTGGCCGCCACGGTCGCCTGATTTGACTGCTCCGGAGTTCTTTTTGTGGGAATATCTGAAAAGCAAGGTTTATGCAAACAAACCAAAAAAGCTGGAGCAACTCAAACAAAATATTCGTGATAAAATTAATGAAATACCGCGTGAAATGTGTGAGATTGGCGGACATTTATCTGATATTGTATTCCATACGTGATAGCCGACATTAAATAAAACATTTATCAATATAAGATCCATCCTCTTTCATTTAATCAAAAATTATAAAAAACAAAGAAGTAGATCTTCCCAGCGGACATCCGGTATATGGACAAATATGCGGATTACTATGCATTTATAATAGATAAGATAGAATAATGTGATAAACTCTGAAAAAACGAGACACTACAGCTAATACTATCTGGAAAAAATGATTATAATCAATAAATGAAACAAAAAACAACAGCAGAAATTGAGAACTTAGTTAGATTGGCATGGTTAGCATTAGGCAAATTAGGATATATCCCAAATGATAAAATATATCTCCCTATCAAAACCATGGTATACAACAATTGTTTTTTCCTATTTCTCATATAAGTCAAATATTGACAAACTTATGAAGGCACAGATATGCGAGGTATGAAACTGATGAATAGGAAAAAGAATGTGTGTATAAGAAACAAAACAAAAACAAAAGGTTACGAGATACATAAACTGAAATGAAAAATAATCAAATAAGAAGTGTAATGAAAAACAAAATGATAATTGTGTCCCATACAAAAGAAGTAGAGTAAAACCACAAATGAGATGAGCAGATAACTTAGAGAAACTTGCAGGATGAACATGGATCAATACGGCGAAAAATAGAGAAATGGCAACGATTGACGCTAATGAGATCGTTAAAAAATTAGTTACTATAATAGTGAATATGCATTCGTGTTAGTATCATCAGGATAATATAAATTTGATGAAAACGTTGCAAAAGTTTATTTGATCCTTATTTCATCATCAGAAAATATTTAAAAGGGTTTGCAAGGAATACAAAAGAGGAACAAAAGACGTGTCTGGCCACGAAAATACATTTAAAGTATTTCTGTATTTGCATCGATCGTACAATTGCTTTTTTCTTAACTTACCTCATTGTCCCAACAACACATGGACAATCAGAACGTGGAACACATTGTTGTCCATCCCAATATTGTGTTGACAAACATCTACAAACCTCCAGATTGACATTCTTTTCAGGTATTCCTGGGCAATAATTACATTCATATATAATAGTCGTAGTAGGCACAGTAGATTCTATTGTAGATTCAGTAGCTTAAAAAGAAAATAACAAAAGTAAATATTCCACCTTTAAGGATAGTTTCGAACTACATTAAATACTCACGATATGGTAAATAACATCCACGAACTTCTACACGAAGTTGAATATTGTTCTTCCATTTTTTGGGAAGAATTTTCAAGTATTGTGCTCTAATAGGTAATTGGAATGTATTCAATTGAGGCATATCAGAATCGTAATTTCCTGGAAATATTCTCTCTTTTCCTTCATATAAAACTGGATTCCAATTTGTTCCATCGTGAGAATATTCTACTACATAACTCTCTACCCAACCATCCGGTCCTCCTTTTGTTTCTACACCAGTCAACTCTCTCGGTTCCAAGAAATTGAACTAAAATATGAAATAACTATTTATTGTGATAAGTAACTAATAAAAGTATAACTTTCGACCTCTCTATCAGTGAACCGTTTTACCAGGTCCCCAACGTCAATGTTTTTAGCAAAGTTGATTGATATTCCGATCAAAAAATATGCCGAGTATTCATTCAACTATTAAAATCTTTCATTGATTGAAAGTAATGAATTGCATAAGAAATTCCCACTTCAACTTTTGTTTTTGTGGAACTTTCATGCTAATCGCGGCTGTAAACATAGGTATTATTCCTTTCAATTCTTCAGCTAATTCGTTTAGAGTTAATATTACGATTTTGATGTTTGCATTTTTATGTTTTTTAACATAGCGTAATATTTTTTCCCCAGAACGATATCTCTTGGTTGTGGAGATTTACTAACGAGATCGATTTAAAATAAAGTGTACCAAACAATGAAAACTATTTTTTAACAATTCGCACGAGATACTTGAACATTCGTTTTCCCTGTTTCAATATCCAGAATAATTGAAGTGTCATGACTCATAATACTAATTTGATAAACGTACTGCTAATTTATGCTTTTAAATTTTTTTACATTAAATTATCCCAAGGGATAAGTTAAAAATTTCAATGAAATGAACAACTTATAAAGTGACTGATCGGAGGTCTGGCGTTGGGTGTCCAAGTGCAACAACGAAAGTAGACGATAGATTTTTCACGCTGTCGGTATTAAGACCGACATTTATCAGCTTATAAAATTCGGGATAGGCTCAAAAAACACATATAAGATCAGACATTGTATCAAACAGGAATTGTATCAAAGCAACCCGCGGCAGATCTTCAACTCTCCTGGAAAGGCATCGTAGAGAAAGGCGATATTGCCAATCAATATTATCATTGGACTGCAGTGAAATTCACGGATTAGTCTATAGTACTCAGAGTGTGGAAATGATCAGAAAGATGATTTGCTCAATGTACTTTCCGCGAATCACGCTCTTCCATACGCAGATCAGTTATGGTTTGGGGAGGAATTAGTTTTCACGATCGAACTGAACTGCTTTTTATTATTAACGGGGCTTTGACTGCTTTGAGGGAAATCGATAAAGTACTCGTAGAGGTTGTGATCTCATTTGCTCCATTTATTGATGACCAATTCATTTTGAGGCAGAATAATGCTCTCTACATAACGCCGAATACTAGGAGCAGGGGGGAATCACAGATCTGGATTGGTCTGCACGATAACCTGATATGAATCCCATAAATCGTTTGTGGGATAATTTGGGGAAGTGTGTAAGACTCGTCATCTTCCTTCTAGCGACTTAAATCAGCTCCAAATTTCTGTTCGTGAAGAATGGAATACTATACCGATGGAGTATGTCAAAAATTCAATTTCTTTCTTTAATTTCTTATTTCTTAGACCATTTAATATGTTTATGTTTCTAAATGTTCTTGATTTTTAGTCTCTTCTGTTCCAAAATTAGTTTTTTTTTAATAATTTGTAAAAGATAGATATAAATTGACGTTTCTACTTATTTTAAGAAACATAAATTCAATTTCTTCGATACCTGACAGAGCTAGAGCCCTTCACCGTTGCAGAGGGAGAAATACCCGCTATTAAAATGACAAAATTTATTAGAAAACCTAATGAAGATTGAGGTAAATTTGAAGGACCCGGTTTTTTCGTTGGTGTTGAAAATCTAATCAATAATATATTTAGATACAAATGGAATTTTAGTGGCATCAATGTACTGCTCAGATTTCAAATTTTCTTTGTCAAATTCTTAAGAAAAATAAAAGAATGAGTAGTGACCACCAGTTCAATTTTTTCCGGGGTCGCTTTGCCCAACAATCACATTACTGGGCGCAATAATAATGATTCAAATATCTGGAATCATCACATTTTTTACTATATAACATGAATTAGACTTATCTTCATTAATCACTTTAAATGAAAGTGATTTATATGGAAATAAGCACCGCAACCTTCAATCTTTTCTAAACTCGATCAGTTATGTTAAATTTTCATTTCCAGTCATAATTAATTTAAAATATCAATAATAAATTCAATAAATTGACCAAGCTAACTCTTCTAAACCCTAAGGCGAAAAATTTAATTCTTTATGATCGGTAAAAAGAACAATGCTCTGATTGAACAATTCACAACACTATTTTAGTGTTGTCAGCTTAACGAAATTTTCGCCAAATTTCCTAGTAAACAGGTCTCGCTCAAGAAGGTACTAAATATAAAGGGTTGCTCAATCCTATACTATCCTAGCATCCCTATTGGTGTTCCACTGTTCGTTACTAACATACTCACTTGTAATATTATATCTATGTAATCGATAATTTCTTACCATAACAGATTCTGTAGGTGAATCAAGAAGCGGTTGCCATGCTGAATCACTGCTTAATTTGAGATTGGATTTGTCATGTCGAGAATCTTTAGAAGAACTAACAGATATTTGAGACAAAGATAGTGAACTATTATCTAGACCAAGTGGATCGTTACAGCGTTCAGGAGCTGGAGTTGTTGTTACCTGCAAAAATAAATTAATTATAATCGACTACATTTTTTAACGTATCAAGAAGTTACAATAATTATCGATGTTGATTCAACTGTGGTTGGAGCTGGAGTTGTTTCGGCACAACCAACAAGCTCTATCCTCAGGGATATACCATTATTCCATGATTTTGGATTGATACGGATTTTTGTAGCCTCAACAGGTTCATCAAAGTATTGCTTTACGCCAGTTGTTGAATCAGTAGAACCTCTAAATATCTAAAACAAACGGATTAGATGAAATAATCATTGTAATATAATCATTAGGCAATACGTACAACTGGTTCTTTGGTATTTTTGTCGAGGATATAATAGAAAGTATGTCCATCTGGACTATATAGCACTCTATAGCTTGTCACGTATTCATCATACATTGGACTTCCTCTAACAATAACTCCATAAACAGGTTCTTGTTTGCCAAAGTTAATTTCCAAATATTGATTTTCATTGGGATATTTCGGCGCCCAACTCCCTCCTATCACAAAATAAAATAGTTATATATAGCAAATTGATAACAAAATATATTATGAGACATACCGGAAGTTTCACTGACATCGCTGTCTAATCTTGCATTGCTAGGAGAGAAAATATCTTCCAAAACACTACTGGCACTGAAAGCGTCGTCTGGCAAAGGAGAATCTCCCTGGATCAGCGGTATGAACCTAATACAACATACAAATTAAGCCTAACTATAGTAAACAACAATTTGAATATACATCCTATATTAAGAGTCGTTATCATTACCTGTCCTTAGTACATTTCTCAGGTGGAGTGACACTTGGAGTTGGATAGGGTGTGGTTTCAGAGACTAGCGGCTTACCCGCAGCAACTGGCGCTTCTGTCTCAACGACAATTCGCTCAGTTACTTTTAGCATCTTTGTTGTAGTAGTAGCTTCTGTGGTAGTGGTAGTATGTATAGAAATTTCTTCTTCAGTTATTTCAGCAGGTGCAGATAGACTTGTAGGTTTTTTTTTAGCATGAGTGGTGTATTTGAGTTCTTTCGTGCTTGGAGTTTCTTCTTCACTCATTTCGACAGGAGCAGCTCCACTGCTAGCTTTTTTACTAGTGTAGCTAGTGATAGCGACTTTCTTGGTACTTGGAGTCTCTTCTTCCTCAGTTATTTCAATAGGAGCGGCTTGACTTGTAGGTTTTTTTCTAGCATGAGTGGTATATTTGAGCCCTTTTGTGCTTGGAGCTTCTTCTTCGCTTATTTCGACCGGAGCGGCTCCACTACTAACTTTTTTACTAGTGTAGCTAGTGGTGGCAGCTTTCTTGGTACTTGGAATCTCTTCTTCTTCAATTATTTCAATAGGAGCAGATGCACTGGACGATGATTTTTGAGTTAGACTAGTAGTTGGTTCCATTTTAGTACTCTCAGTCTCTTCTAGAGTTGTGCAAGTGTTTTCTTGACATGCTATTACGTTGTTTATACATTGACATTTCTTACAAGCTTCTTCGTATTCAATAACTTCGCCTGGCTGGAAAATATATGAATAATTTGATATTAATAATAAGATATTTGTTCCGAAATTTCAACGTAGAACTTCCACATTTTAATCATTTGTTTGGAACAGTACTAACCTTCATAGGTTTGCCTTCCTCGGTGACGCACAAACAAGAACTAGTCTTAACACACGTATTTTCATTTAACCATGCAGATCCAGCAGGACAATGCTTATCTCTAATAGCTGAGACACATCCTGCTTCGCATGTAGTTTCTCCTTTACATAAACCTTGTTTCTTCACTAAAAAGCTGTAGTAATGACAAAGTTGTTTGCATTTGATAGCACAATTGTCATAAACAGTACCTGGTGCACATGTTGCTATAACAAAGAAAAATGTTTACCCAAAATACACAACCATGTACAGCCTAATATGTTTATACTTTTAACTACATGAATACGTTGATAATGAAAATAAACAATCATAATTTGATAAACAGAGTTCCCTTTTCGGAAAATAGGGGATAATAAATTGCAAACGACTATGGCTGCTTTGAAACACATCCTATCGTTCAATCATTACAAATGTATAAAACTGACGGGAAACTGTGCTTGTACATTATTTCTAATCTAATTCAATTCAATAGTAATAATCTGATTAGTGTGGGCTCAAACATCGTCAACAGATAACGAGGACAACATGGTCTTACACATTTTTTGTCATGTACCATTCTAGATCAAGACAAACACAAAATATAAGTTACCTGGAGAAGTTCCACTAGAATCAAGAACATAGAAATAAATATATTTTTAAATTTCTTTAACTCGTTTCGTAAAATTACCTATATAAGAGAGAGACATGGGGAACTTCATTGGGGGTTGGTATGAGAAGGAAATCCAAGTTTACTTTTAATGTCTTTTGTATCCCGAAGCACCTCAAATTATTTAATGGTATTAATTAATAGGTACTTACGTATCGGCTCTTCGAAAGTATATTCAATTTCAGATATACCTAAAAATAATAATTTCATATAACTTTTCAATGAATATTATGTTTATAATATCATACTTACATGACGGCTTAACTTTTTCAACTTCTCTCTGGGAATCACACGTTTTCTTGATCGGATTAAAAAGTGTATCATTGGCACAAGTCATTTTCACCCATTTATTTCCTCTTACACCAAACGTGCACACATAATACGTAGAACAATCTCTTATATCTTCTCTTGTGTCATTTAAGAAACATGCTGGTTCACCAGTGGTAATTTGCTCTTGTACTGGTGTTGTTGTAGCTTCTGCAATGACAAAATTTGGGTTAGTTCAATGAAAATAAACGAACCAAGAGTGCTAAGTACATTTTGAAGTAATATTTTTGGCGTGACTTTTCTTAGTAACCGGTTTCAGTTGTTTTTTATTTCAATAGTTCTTTTTATCTGTTTCTTGCTTTTTTTGTATTTAAAGAAACTTTTCAGCTTGTGTTGTAGCTTGATGAATATCACAAAAAATCTTTTTGGAATGATTTAGTTAAGGTAAGTTTGTGTCTTCTTCTGGTGTGTCATAATATTACAAATACAATAAATTGTGCTCCCAATAAAATAGCTATTTTATATATTTTTCTTATTTTTTGCTTTTATTCATCTTTATTGTAGGTTTATTAAGTTTCTTATTAATAAACAAATGAAAATACCTAGACTTCCTAATATGAAAATAATAATTTATTAAACAAAAACAGTGCGTGTTACTCTTGCCATCGTAATATTTCACAATTTGAATTTATCTCAAAAAAGATAAACGTTTGATGCCCTTTTTTGTATATTTATCTATGTAAAACTGCTTAAAAACAAATTGTGAAGGAATAAAGGCACGCAATAACACTAAGAACATAACCTAGAAATATTTGAAATGTATGTTAAAGATGGAATCAAGTATCAATCTCAATTTTCCTACAGTGGAGTATGAAACAAAATATAGTCCTTTATAATGATATAATCAGAAAGTTTCGATTAACTGCTTCTAGGTATAATAAAATTCTCTTACCACATTGGCACTTGACGCGTATTTCAAAATCAGGGCATTCTTTATTCTTTCCGGAAGATTTACAAATCAGACCCTTCTCTAGAGAACATTCCACGTCTAGGCCAGTTTCTTTAGAAGGAATGTGATCTTTAACTGTACGACATTCAATATCCACCATCATGTCTACATTACATTTTGCGGAATCTTTTAATTGGTTCTGGAAAAAAATATTCATGTGAATGTATGAATACAAAATGAGAAAAAAGCCGTTTGGTTCATTTTTCACAAAATCCTCGAAGGCACATTTTCTAAAAAATTATTTTTCCTACTTATTGCAGTTGTGTCCTTTATAATGGCAGAGTCCCAAGTACCTAACGGAGAAAGTTAATGAGATCTGCGATTGGAATGATTTGAGAAAAATATCAAAACACCAGAAGAGAAAATTTTAGGTTTATATGGAACTATAATGGAATGCTCATTGCTGTGCTCTAACAAGGATTGTGTGTGTGGGTTTGAGGAAGTAAGGATGGCCTCAGACTAACTCTATTGGATACAGACATTTTTTTAAATTGTACCCAATCAGTATGCATGATTTAAAGTACTAGTTTTGCTTCCTTAAAGAAGTTTATTACAATCAGTATTTTTTAAGAGGTATAGGATTTGATTTTGAAAAAAACCACAAAAAATTTGAAAAAATTGATGAAATCTTTATTAGAATTGATACTACGATTAGTATAATTTAATTTTTGAAGATGATTTCATGCAAATTCTGGACACGGCTCCACTTTAGATAGCCCATGCGCCGGGTCCAATTTTGATGTATTCTCTCCAATATATCGGCCGGTATTTCACGAATAAATGCTTCAATATTGGCTTCCAGTGCGTCAATAGTTGTTGGTTTATCCCTGTAGACATTAGACTTAACATGGCTCCACAAGAAATAGTCCAAATTCGTTAAATCACACGATTTAGGCGGCTATTTGACCGACCCCAAACGTGTCATGAACTGTTCACCGAAGGCAGCTCTCATTTTGGTCATTGTTTCGCGTGCTGTGTGGCATGTGGCACCGTCTTGTTGAAACCACATCTCAGGCATGTCGAATTCTTCCATTTTTGGCAAGTACGGCCCGATGATGCCACCGACCCATAATCCATACCAAACAGTGACTTTTTCGCGATAGGTTGGTAGCTCTTGCAATGCTTCTGGCTTATCTCATCCCAAATGCTTGAGGACGTATCCATTCAACCAGAAATGAGCTTAGTTGCTGAACACAATTTTTCGATAAAAAAGTGGATCTCCTTCCAACTTAGCCAGCGCCCATTCACCAAATGTTAGACGTTGTGGGAGATCGTGTGACTTCAATTCGTACCCCAGCCGTATATCTTATAAGTTTTTACACTCAAATCCTTTCACAAAATTTTCCACGTAGTTGAGTAACAGTGGCCCATTAATTCGTAAGTCGTTTCATGATTAAATTATAAACTAACCAAACTGAGCAGGTTTTGCAATGACACAAGACACCATTCACGCATGATCTGTTAAAAACAGTGTTGCCAAAAAGATACCAGCAAAAAAATCACTCGTTAGTATCCAAAATAGCTTTATTTTGCTTGCCAGGAGATAGCTAATATGTAGTGGGAGAGGGAAGTTGCGATCAATCAAAAATATATTTAAATTAGATAGAGCTGCTACCTTTTTCTTGCACTCTAGAAAAATATGATTAATATCATCGATCGGTACGTTGTCGTAGCTGCATAATGGAGACTGTAGAGTACCCAGTTTATGAAGGTCCATCGGAATACAATCGTGGTTTAATTTTAGTCGTGTTACAGCTGCTGTGTATTTTTAAAAATAATCAAAATTTGTTATGAGTGAAATGCTATTTGGTAGATTCTGAATGAAGCTGGGAATAGAGATTGATGTTTTGTTGAGGTTATTGTAACATTATCTTCATCAGATGCTAATAGATTTTTTATGCTTGCTAATTACACCAGCTTGACCGAAAAAGTTTAAGCACTCTTTCTATATGCAAGCTTCTTTTGCCTTCTCATTGTCTATAGCTAATGCCGCTGTGACTTTTTTTTAATTCGTTCATTATTTATTTTTAATTGAAACAATGAGTTTTTAATTCTGAATCAGTTGCTGACTATATATATATATATATATATGTATATCAAAGTAAACTGAAAAAATGGTTTGCTATTATAAATTTTTTGACAAGATTTATATTTGAAACAAAAAATACCTTTCCTGTTCCATTGACACATTTAGACACATCTGTAAATATTTTGGTTGTAAGGATAAGGTTATCATAATTGGTATAAATAAAAGTCTCTGCTAAGGAAGGGGTTGATTTCATTCTCAAGTAAGGTACTGTAAAATTTCCACTATTTTCCGTATTAAATGCTCTATATATGCTGTATTTAATTATTTGTTTTTCAACTATTAATTATCTACGAATAGTTAATGGCAGTTCTAGAATTTCTGCTAAAACAGCTTGGTGAGGGGATGATATCATTAGCTTAGCGTAAAAAGTATTACATAATGAATTTCATAGATTTCATTTCGCTTTACTACCATTGATATACCCAATTTGTGTCAACACCTACACAACTTTTTTATTTTCAAAAAGGATGCTACTCACCAATACTGCTGTAGTAGGTATAGGTTCAATTTCTTCTTGTTTTATTTGTTCTTTATCAGTGGCAGTTACTTGGTTAATCCATGCCGTCCAACCTTCATCGCATTGCATTTCTTGTTCCATAGCGAAAGTCGTCAAGGTGGTAGGTATTGTTGTCGACGTACACGGCTTTCCACTGTAAATTTTAATTTTTTATAAGATTTCTCTGGTTTTGTTTAAAATATTATGTTTGAGACACACTTTATCATAATTTTCGTTCTTAAATATAAAAAGATCTTTATGTCTGTCTTTAATGTATGAACTATCACGTAATAGATCAGAAGTTTTTGCTGAAAATAACATGCTTCATGTAAAAACTCAATCCCATACTCGCAGAAAGCAGTAACCATAAGCAGGAATGCTTATTTCCAGGTATAGAATAACGGCAATTAAAAAAATACCGATCACCATAATACCATATATTCAGTGCCTTGTTCTTTGAATAGTATCTATATTTTTTTCATTCAAAAAGTCCTATTAATCATGGTGTTTTTAATTCATTTCGCTTCACTTATTTAAAAGTTCAAAGAACGTCTTATCATTTATATAACCTGTATGAGGTTGTTTTGAGAATGAAATGAAATGAAATCTCTGAATTATATACAATTAAATATTACAAATACGATATAATTCAATTATGATTTCACCAAACATCTTTTTTACTCGTTTTCTGCAAACTAACTAACCTCTTGTCAGGTAAAATATTCTTATCGAGTTATTCCACAAATTTTCTAGATCGACTTTCTAGTGCGGGTTTTTATAACGATTCATGTCATTCTAAAATCTTCCACAAAATCTTTCAGCTACTAAGATGTGGTTATTCTTTAACTTCTATTACCTCCTGGTGCCCACTATTTCTTAATTGAACGAACGATTTTGCGTTCCTCTCCTCCAAACATGTCCGAGCAATTTTATTTTCAATCTCTTTATTCTTCTTCTCACGTTATCGTGACCTAACCATTCATTGCTTCCTATATTTCATCGGAATACGCTGCCTGCATTCGTTATTGTGAGCTTTTATTAATCCTAGGACTGTTCTTATTATTTCTTTTCACTAGTCTTAGCTCCTACTCTTCTTTGCTTCCTATCCGTTCCATACACTGGTTCATTATATTTAAATATTAACTTTACTGACCCTTGTTGATGGAATGCTTCACAGTAGTGTCTCATTAGCACGTTACAACCTATTAGCTGCCATTATTGTGCATATTTCCTCATTTCTGCTAATCGAAACCTTCCTAAAGCTGCTTTACTTTTATCATTCTTTTCCCATAATTTTTTCCAGCTCTTTTTTTCCTACTGCTGCTATTCATTATTAATATTACCTTTTCAACGTCTGCTGTTTATTCCTGTAGCATTTGATTTGTTTCAAAATCTTTGTCTTTTTCGTTAATATCACTATCATTTGCATAAACGACTATTTAGCTCTTGTTCGTTTCTCAAATTGTTTCAAAAGCAGTTCTATGGCTAAATGAAACAATTTGGCTAAGAGATCGTCAGCCTGTCCATATCTATGTTAGTTACAATGTCTTATATGTCCTTTTCTATTGATGAATCCTTTCACCTTAGTTTCTATCCCATGTTCTTTCAGTTTTCTCATCAGGACGTTATCCTGATTGAATGTTTGTTTGTTGGGTATTTATAAATAATTCTATCTATTTCCATTCTATAAGCTTTTTCCATCATCTGATGGATGATGGTATGACTTTTCTTAAGTGAATCCTTTGGTTTTTCCCGCCAAGATCCGACTAAGATCAATATGGCGCTCATTATTATTTTCTCGTTCGGAGTTTTATTTTTAAAAGAGAAAAAACTAAGATACAATCGTCTCTATTTTCTTGGTTCTGTTTTCTTCTCAAATATTCAATGAAATGTTCATCACTCAAAATTTTGTATTGTAATTATTATCTGGGAATATTAATCATTTAAAGAGAAATTATCTGATCTTGAGTGCCATATAACTTTTATAAAGTCGAATTATTACTACTAACCTGCATTTCTTTTCTTCTCTCGAACAATAACAAGTGTGACAATCATCCTCTTCCATTTTGTCACCTTCATAATAAGTGGTGCCATTAACAACTAAACAAATAGGTCTGCATATTTCCACAGGTACACATTCATTGTGAGAGCTATTTCTGTATACATAACCAGGTGGACAAGGTTTAGGAGCACACCCTTCTATACAACTGTCTTCAGCACAAGTTTTGGAGTATTTTTTGTTAGTTAATAGATTGTCACAAGTTTCTTCTGGACATGTAGATATGCAAGGATTGTAGTTAGTACATCTTTCATCGCATTGCATTGCTAAAAAAACAATATGAATATTATAGGTGTTCATTGAAAATTGTAAAAAGAAGCTGAAGATACTATGAACCTCAATAAAAAATCTCATAAATAAAAAAATACAGTCAAAATAACAAGGAGAGTCCTTGACAAGACAATTTGTTTACCAGGGTATCACAGAGTGAAAAGATATGACGCATTTACAGAAGTTGTTGAAATACATGCCAATTTTGGATTTTCATAATTCACACAAAAATGGTTGAAGTTGGGTGAGGCACGAGTGAAATATATTAATAAGAACATTTTTCAATTTTATCGAAAAAGCGGCACAATTTTATATCAGGTAATACGAACTAACAATTTGGATTAATAATAATTAAAATACATATAAAATCTCATTTCATACTAAATTTAGTCTATTGAGTCTATGGTAGATTGTAGAATTCTGCCACAGAATGATAAAAAGGTCATTCAAGCAGAACTTTTAAATTCATTTGCCATTTTTATTTTTTCACCAGATCAGAAGTGGGTATTTTTAAGTAAATCTCCAAATTTTTTCTTCTAATTGGATAGCTATATATGGGTCTCTCAGTTAAATTGTGAAAGTGTTTGTGAATCAAACAAATAGATTCTAAAATGAAAAGATCGGGGAGAGTTAAAATTTTGTAATGTAACGAATAGCTCTTTTTTGTAGTCTGAAGAGAGATTCGAAAAAATGCGATGTACAAGACTCCCAGAAAGGTAAACCATAGCGAAGAAGTCATTCGAATAAAAACTATTAAGTTTAGACACACATTTAATGGCAAAACAAGCAGAGGATAATTTTTTCGCCAAGGTCTCTACATATACAGACCTTTAAAGGACATTGTCAATATGTAAACCAAGAAACTTGATCGACTTTGAGGATCGTATTAGGTCATTGGTGAGTTTTAGAGGTTGCAAGACTCCTTTGTAGGATGAAACTAAAGTTTTCTCAGTGTTTAAGCAGACCAAGTTATAAAGTGAATTTACCATCAATTCGTAAGTCTGTGACCATCATTAATGAATACCAAAAATTAATTGGACCTAAAACTGAACTCTCAGGTACGTCACTGCCCATTGGCAAATTATTCGAAACTCTACCATTAGCTCGTACCAGTATTTTCTACATTCAAGGTAATATACAAACCACTTTAACTGTGTGAATTTAGATATTTCATTGCAAAACATTATGGATTTTAAGGTATAGTGGAATTATCTAAGTTTTATTAGAAAACTAATAACAATATGAAAGCTACAGTTGTTGCGAATCTAGTAAACGATGGAGCCCCAGCAATTAGCTTTGAAAATTTAATACACTATTTTGACATAATCCTAATATTTCACTAATAAAGAATCTTTTAATGAGTATAAATATTCCTCAATAACTACTGAAAACCAAATACTACTTAGAGGTTATTGTGTGGATATTACCGCTTTATTTGTATTGAAAAGCATGAAAACCATCAAATTTTAAAATTTATGATTCTACAAAAACTATCAGCAACTTATTGTTGGGTAATTCCGGACTCCAATGTTTTCTTTAATTAATATTTGCTTACGTATTAAACATTCATCTGATTTGATTATTATAACATATAATTGATTGGCTATAGAGTTCATAAGAAGTTTGTTTTTGTTTAGTTTCAATTTTTATTATTCGCATTAACCCTACTTTTATTACTTACGACAGAATTCAGGGGTTCTCCACTTGATAGCAACTCCTCTGCTGTTGCATTCTTGGGCATAGGCGGCTAAAGCGGTACACATACATTCACAATCACCTCCTTGATCACAAGCACAACTGTCGAAAATACATTTTTCAAAGAAATAGTCAACTGGTACTTCAGAGTGACAAGCTGCGAATGTTTGTGTTTTCAATACTCCGCATTTTTTGGTGGCCCATACTTTGCGATCTGGTCTGTAAGTGCAAGTGTCCTGAAAATAAAAGAAATACGTTATTCTGAAAATCAGTACCTGATTATTATCGATGGTAATACCTTAATTTCAGGAGCTTCACTGCAATACGATTGTAATCTCCAAGAGTCTCCGAAAATATTGGCAGAAACTTCAGCAAGACCTCCCGAAGGTGTCTGGAAATCGTCTATTTCATCGTCGTTGAAATTACCACACAAACCTTTAGTCTGAAAAATACATAATTTCAATAAACCGAGCATAATTTCAAGAATACTATGCAATAAAATAATATTATTACCCGTCCTTTCCATCTTGGATCCAATCTCACATAAACTCTAGTTCCTTTATCCCAATGAATGACCAAGCCAAGATCCGGTGCTTCAATTATGACAAACATGCTCTTTTCTCTTGCGGTTATATGTTTAAAAGATTTTAGACCTGGCAAAGGCTTATCTTTTTCAAGAGTAATAATATCTGATCCATCCCCTGAAGTAACTTTTATAGTGACTGATTTGAAACAAGCAGTTCCCAGGGTACCACAAGGTACATTCTAAAAAAGTTAATTTTCAAAAAAAAGGTACATAAAAAGTTGAGATCATCTAAATTAATAATTACACTTACTTGTACTGAAACGTGGAACGAATTAGATTCGAGTTTTCCTTTGGCGAAAACGTAATCGCATTCTCCTTGGTAGTCGAAACGTTTTCCATCGAATGTTTTGTAATGTGAATCTCCCCAAGCACTACATTCAGCTGCACATTGTCGGTCCGTACAACTCCATTTTCCGTTCTTACAAGAGCTTCAATAAAAATAAGCTATTTAATAATTATTCTTTTTATTATTAAATTTATTTTTCAATTTTCTTTTTTTATTTTTTTCGATATATATCCACAAAACTACACTCACCAAGTATTGCAGCCACTTTGAACTACTGAACCTTCTTTATAGCTTTTGCTAGCGTGATGACATGGGCATTCAGTAGGTTTTACACAATGCTGCGTCGTTGTTTCCAAGACATATCCCTTTTTACATTGACATCCTGAATGACAAATAGCAGGGGAATATTCAGGCGGAGAGTGCATGTTCTAAAAAAATTAATTTAGATAATAAAATCAACTCTCGTAATCGCTTCTTTGCTAAAATACCCATTAAAAAGTCACCTACTTTAAAAGATTTTTGAATGTATCAATATAAGAAATACAATTTAAAACGAAAAAAAAAAAGAATTGAGAAATATGTACGAGGATAATCAAACAATATGTATAGAATAAAATTATTTTTAATTCCTTCATCACTTTTCTTATCAAATGTTACAATTATTTTCTGGTATATTGCAGTCCTACAGCAATTATTATCTTATAATTTTTATCAGTACTGCAACAATTTGTTCATCTGGCATTGCCATGCAGGAAGATGACATCTTAACTCAACATCCGCGCCAGATGACTCCAGTCAAAGTGAAACAGTATGCGTTGATGGTTCGACCATGATCCAGGTAAGCAAACCACGTGATTGTGGTTACTACAACTTTATGAAGAGAAGTTGTTTATCCAGGATATTTCCACTACATAGTTGTTTTTTTTTGTTTGCGGAAAATAAATAATAAAGTCAAGTTTCGTTCCCTGTAAAGATGTGATCGATAAAAAGCTTGAGCTTAAGAAATGTGTCAATGTACATTATTCTCGAGGATTTGTGTGTTCATCGATTAGCTCACATAGAACCACCACAGGCACTATTGCAATTTGACCAACTGTTCCTTTTCATGTTATATTTTCATTGCCTAATTGGAAAGAGTAACATTATTTTGGTTATATTTTGTCTGCTCGTTTCTTCTTTTTAAAAAATTTTCTTGATTTGAAAATGAATATAAAATATAGACACTTTTCTTTCCAAAAAAATCTAATCCCAGTTAGGATTTTTATTCAAAATGAAAAGTAGTGTCATCTGGCCTCTCTCCGAAGAAACAAAGTTTCTCCACAACATTTTGCATTCAATACTATAGCTTAAAAGATTTTATTTTGATACTCACTAGTGTCAAAGTGTTTTCATCAGAATAATGACTAAATTCTTCGATATCTGCTATCTTGAATTAAATATATTGAGCTAATGATTTATTCAGCCCAATCAATTATAACAGGGAGCACACACAGTTTTGAAATTATTAACATGAATAATCTACAGAACTGATTAGTTATAGTTCATATAATAAACTTGATTTTAAATATAAATTTTACCACATTTTCCATAAAAACACTTACCTTGCAAGTGACTGGTTCCACGGGTTCACAAGTTGTAAATTCCATATTAAGACTACCATTACACTTATTTTGTACTAAATCTGAACTTGGATACATTTTTATTTCCGCTTCATCTGCCTCGTAACAGTCCCATACAGCATCTATACAAGTACTGGAAAACAAAAATAGTTTCAAAATTCAGATATAAAATAGACATAATTGGAAATGCTTAGATGGAACTTAACCTACCATAATTCTGGAGCTTTCGGCGCAGGTCTGATCTCCATGTAACCTGGTGGGAAATCCGTTCCACGATATTGACATTGGCATTGTCGAATCGCTATACATTCACCATTATCATCTAAAGTTTGTCCTTCTGGGCAATTACAACCTTCGACGCATTGGGGCTTACAATTTTCATCTTCAGCGATATCACGACAGGTTCTGGTACAGGAATTACCACACACCTGGAAGCTTTGACCACCAGGACAATGTACACCACATTCCCGAACTTCCGATCTCCAATCTACTTTGATTCCTTGTCGAGAACATTCACTGGCGTAGCTGGCCATTATCGGACAAAGACATTTAGACACCTAATGAAAACAAAAATATATTATTGAGTTATAATAGGTCAATGTAGATGAACACAAAATATGACCCTAATCAAAAGACGAAGATAAAAATTTTGTGGATTGATTCTCTTCAGTAAAATATAAATATTAATGAATGAACACTTAAACACTATACTTAAAATTACCCAGAAACTTACAGGGAATTCACACGAGCACATATCGTAGAGACAATCTCTGTAAAATTGTTCAGGATCAACAAACCAGTGGCAGTCTGAAAATGAAAATAATTTTGAGCAGTGGAAAACACATTTCTGTTTATTTTGAACCATACAATGTGTCACAGTTCGGTAGCAAGTACTATAGTGTTGTGTTTATATTTTTAATTATTGGATGCTAATTAGAGCTTTGTCAAGATGATCAAGTTTCATATGTCATAGTATATTGTATTTCAATGGACAATAGTTAAATGTTTGTATTCTACTATATGAACAGAAAAAAATATTCGAATAAAAAATGTGAATGTTGCCTCGAGACGACCCTGAACAATATTTTCGTATAATTGTAATATGTTATGAGCCAAGACCGAAAACGGCTAATTTTTTAAATAGCCAACTGTTTAATATTAACCAGAATCCGGTGTAGCTATAAATTGTATGAATTAAAATTGGAACAAAATATTAGCCACAACCTAATCTAGCCTAAGCTAACCTAACATACGCCTGCCGACGTTAATCAGATTATCGTAAATTGGTTAGGTTATATTAGGCTAGGCTGGATTAGTCCAGGCTAGATTAGGCTAGGTTAGATTAGGCTAGGTTTGATTAGGCTAGATTAGATTAGGCTAGGTTAGATTAGGCTAGGTTAGATTATGCTAGGTTAGATTAGGCTAGGTAGATTAGGCTAGGTTAGATTAGGCTAGGTTAGATCATGCTGATCACTGACCGTTTTCGGTTTTCGGTCGTACCATATACACTGCAATAGTTCAGTCTGCACTTATAGTTCAGTCTTTGGGCAGCAAACAAATAAATATACAGGATTGAAATCCATATTCAAAATCATAATAACTTAACCTCAAAGTATTTATAATAATTTGATATTTATAATAATCTTATATATTAAAAAAATTGTTGATTTCCATTCTGAGTCCGTTCAGGCGTTCTACCCAACCGATGTGCTTAATTTTTTTTTCAATGAAAGGTATTGATGCACAGATCAGCCATCAACCATCGGATTTCATCTAATTTTCACCATTCTCAAGTTATACTCAAATGCGATTTCCCCCTGTACATTACTTATGGGAATTTTTGACATATACACATTCTATCCTCAATATCTCAGGTTCTATGCAAGATAGAGACTTTGTTTTGGTTTAAGAACACTCGCTGAAACATCTTCTTTCTTTTGAGCTTTTGAACACTTAAATCGGTTGAGTTGGAGAGGAGCTAGGCGCGGGCATTCAATGTGGAGTTATGGATTTTTGTAGGTTTTTGGCAATTTTTCTACATTCAAAGATCTATATCTCAGGTTCTAATATAGCTACAGAGTTCGTTCTTTTCTATTATAATGATTTTTGATACTTATTTAATGGATTCCATGCGAACGAAGCCGCGGGTAAAAGCTAGTTCGATTTATTTTTAATGAAAATGAAACTTCAAGTGAGTCAATTGAGTAAATGAATCAAGATAAGTACTTAAGTGGTAATAACACAAGTAACAAGAATATCTAGAACTGAGTTTAATAGTGTTCAATGATGGAAAATGACCATAGTAATATGGTAAAATCTTTGTTTGAACAATTAGCAACTGGAGTATCATAAAAGTTATAAAGGAATAGCTAAAAATTGATACTGTATGTTGGCGTATTTCATTAAACTACGACATTCTATTCTAAAGTTCATTCAACTTTCAATCACTCAACAATAACAAAATGGTGACCAACAGCTGAAATCAATAACCCTACCAGTGCCTTTGGAACTATGTTTCTCATTAGGGGAAATGAGGTATGATGACAGTACAGCAGCAAAACAATAAATGATTGAAATATAAAATAAGACTGTTAGATTATTATCCATTCTTAACAATAAATAACATGATTTACTGAAAGAACCCTTTGTGACTAAAAATTACTAATAATACAGTAGATTTTAATAAATAGTTAGTTCATTGTGTTTTGTTTCCTTAAATGGTGCTTTGAAGCTGCACATGCTTTGAATATCTCTCACTACTTTCACCAATAATCATGAGGTCCTCTTGATATCAATTGAAAATTTTTACATTTCGGAAAAGTTTCAAATTTGCTTGAGGTACCTTATAATGAGTTTCTGTTATAAATAAGCAGGTTTTCAATATTTCAATAAAGTATTGAATTTTATATTTATCAAAATATACATTATTTTCTATTTTAGTCTCTTTGGTTTCTTTTGTTTTTTGTACAGGTGAACCAAAAAATTGGATTTCACTCTGTGGTATGTTTTTTAACGAGAATGATAGCGACCACACGAGTTATTACTTTTAGTACGTACTAAAAACTAAAGCTTATTTTCCCTACCTTTGAACAATTCCGATTTAATCTTCATACAATATTGTTCAGCTTCTCCTCTTCTGTGTATGTTTCTGTCACAAGGATGTGTTAGAACTACTTCAGGAAGATCCGGACAGGTTTCAGTAGTTTTCCATTTGTTAGCAAAAGCTATAACAGACTGTTCGATGTCATCTTGTGGAGTTAGAAAATCATCTTTTTGATTATAGTTGAAAGTACCACAAAGACCCTTAAAATGACATAATTGTAATAACATCATTACAAACAAGATGAAAATGGATAACTCACCCTTGTCCGTTCACTAAATTTAGCAGGCAGATCAATGTATACTCTATTATTACCATCCCACCATATTTCAACACCATTGGGTAATGTGGCTAAAATAAATTAAAATAACTGGTAAATGATTCAACTGAAAGTTTCTTTTTGTTGTACAATAACCAATTTTTGAATACTTGAACAGATAAATAATAAGAAAATTAAGTTATCTTTGCGTGAGAAAGGGCAAGAAATGCCTATGCGCTAACAGGAAATGATATTGAGAAAAAAAAATAAATCGAAGTGAAATTATGTTGAAACAAATTGAGATTTATACTAGTTCACACAGAGAAAGGGCCACATATTCACAACGTTTTACGGTCATTTCTTACAAAGTCAAGAGAACGTCAAATACTTCGGGATACATCTGGATTGCAGACTTAGAGGGAGAACACAGCAAATTATATTTGATAATGGGACACTGATCACAGTCGACAAATAACAATAAATTGTTTGGTCTTTAAAGAGAGAGAGACATGCTTTATTGTCAAAAAGTTGTTATAATTTGTAGACAAAAGCTTGTAAAAACTAAAAAACAAACATAATGATACAAATTAAATAAAGTTTCAATATACAAAAAAACCACAATTAGTATATAAGTCCATAGCAAAAATTAAACCAGTAAATACGCCCTCAAATTATTGCGGAATGCAAGAAAAGATTATATAGATTTGAATTCAATTGGCAAGTGATTATACATTTTTTGCATTGTAAAATATTGAGCCCTTAACTAATTCTGAACGTGGAGTAGGTAGATAAAGGTCGTGATCCACGTTCCTAAGTGGATAACCGTGCTACGAACTTTCTGATATTGGAGAAGCGTGAGTAGAGTCAGAATTTTTAATCTTTTAAAGAAGTCCCTGCAGTGAGCCCTGCTGTTTAATCCGAGAAAATATCTAACAGCTCTCTTTTGTAGTTGGAAGATTCGCTCAAATTGAGTCACACTACACATATCCCAGATATTGAAGGGCATATCGGAGCTGCGACTCAATAAGGGCATAATAAACTGTTAAGGAGGGGTGGATAATATAAAGAAACACCATCAAGAACATCCATTAGCTCCGTGCTTATAAATAAATATTAAAATACAACAAGAGGATATATAAACTTCCCCCAAATATCTACAGAAAAAGAAAAAGTCGTGATCAATTACTAATATAAAAGCGATATCGCCAGAAAACTGCCCAGAGTGTGAAAAATTCTGATTCCTGTCTAATAATCCTTTTTCTTGAATACAATACCTTATAATTTGAACGAAATTTTGGAAAATTTGGAATAGGAATCACAAGAACATTGGGCAACACTTGTGGAAGTGTTTCAAAATTAAATTGTACACTGTTAAAAATTTCTTTCCATACACAACAATTTAGTAAATTGACTAAACAAAATAATTCAATTCAGATTGAAACAATTACAGAATTTACTAAGTGGTACTTGAAAGTTTGATTAGGAATTTTACTATATAATTTTGTGATTTTAATCAAAGATTTGCTAAGCAATGCTGTAACTTTATTACTCAGCTTGAGCTCTGTTTGAGAAAACAATATATTATTTTATTCACCATACAACAAATTATCTGTTTTTTCTAAGCCATTATGAAATATTTGTGATTTATTCAAAGTTTTATTTTTACATAAAATTCCCGTCTTCTTCTAAATCAGAAACTCACTAAATTTATTTGAAGTATAGATACAAACGGCGAACCTAGCGCCATCTATCAATTATTTCCATCACATTTTTTTTTGTAATTCTACAGTAAAACATAGTAAATCAAAATCTAGAAACTTTTCTTAAATCTCGAAACATTGTTAATGAAAAATAATAAGCAGTTAAGTAAAATTACTTTCCAAGTAAGATTTATATTAAAAATTCGTAAGTCTCAGTAAATTTTTTCAATTGTTCAAGAAAATCATTCAAATTGTATTATAATTTGAATTCACACACACTGATTAGTAATTTTAGCCATTATTACGCTGTAAAAATTTTACATATAATTTTTACAGTTTAATAATGCTTTGTAGGTACCTCAAAAGATATTCTATAGCGGACTGTTTATAACTTTACTTTTTTAGAGGAATAATTGCGTCATATATGATTCTTGTGTAACTTTAACCATTTAGGATGACCATGCAATGTGAGATCTTGATAGAAAAAAGATTTTCCCGTTTTCACCACATATTTTTATTACTGCGTCACTCATATTGGTCGCAATGTGATATTTCATATTCTCTTAAATGAATGAAACATTCTACCATTCTTTTCTACCTGTAGTTCTGTTCAATCTAACTCTTAGCTTCTACGTTGAATTTTATAGTGTGAATGTATAACGTGAAAATATATATCTATTATACATACTTTGTAAGAAAATGGAAGAAACTTTTCTGATCTTAATCCCAGCAATAGTAAATGGTACTTTATGGACATCTTCTCCATTCACTATCAGCTCATTATTCTGTTTCAACTTAATAATCTGACCGTTTATCCTGACTGTTACTGTTTTTGTACAAGATGGTGTTCCTGATAGAATACTAACTGGGAAGTTCATAGCCTGTGAAATAAAGGAATTTTCATTATTTTCAAAGTAACTTACAAGAAAATGATGGGGTTGATTATTCATTAAACACAATTATAAAAATAATCTATAAGATATCTATCATTTGAACGACTTACTTCAGATATGGCACCAGCACAAGGAGTATTTTCTGCTTCGATAGAAAAGTTGTTTGTTTTCACTAAATAGTAAGAACATTTACCCATAAAATCATATTTTTTTCCATCAAAAGTGAAATAATGAGGATCTCCAATAGATGAACATCTTGCTCCACAATCAACCTAAAAATTCATATATTTCTACAACAAAATTGTGATACAATAATAAATTGATTTTACTCTACCAATGAAAAACCTGAGGATGAAACTTGTATTCTAATTGGAGTAATATTAACTAAGACTAATATTAATAGAACTCCAACATAAGTAGCAGTTTAGTTAGAATGCGACAGACTTGGCAGAATATTTGTTTTCAAACTTAAGATGATCAATTCACATTTATTAGGATCTAGATCTCAAAAACTTATAGAGTACTCAAACAAAGCTATCATATCACGTAGCAGCTCATATCGTCCATTGCTAGAGGTAAGTCTCTCGTAACCTATGAAATTGGGTTTGGTGAATGATGTAAAAAATACAAAAGCAGACATATACAGGTGATATAATCGATTTACATCTGTAGTATTCATCGTGGTCATCAATTTTCAAAAATCTCATCTATCAAAGGTTATTTTCACCAAAAATGAAAAGCACAAATGGTCTTTTTAGCTTATGGGGGCTTCTTAAAAAGGCAATTAACAACGCTTAACAAGAGTTACAATTAAGAGAATTACAAAGAATTTATTAACTGCCTATCAAAGAGGATAAATCAGCTGGTCAAACTTTAAGAATTATCTTAATAATGATGATTAAAATGCTACCTCCGAATATATACCATAAATAATTGGGATGCCTTACAGCAGAAAAAGCTGAGCAATACTATTTGAACATATCCGTTATTAAGTAGTCTCTAAGAAAATAAGAATTAATCAAACTAAATAAAGAAGTTGAAGAGAAGAAGAAACCGCTCAAAAAAGAATAAAAAAATTAAGTAAGGCGGAACGTTTTGGTTTCAATAGTACATAAAATGTGTCTTCCAAAATTATCGAAATATGAGTGATTTTTTTCCCTATATGTCATACATTATAGGAAAAAATGTACATATTTGATTTACCTGTGTACAAACCCATTGCCCATCTACACAAGTACAAGTATTACAATCTTTTGGTACTGATGATCCAGCTGTAAAGCTTTTTCCTCTTAACTTACAAGGACATTGATCTCTAGTAATGCATTTTCCATCATTTAATACGGTTCCTTCTGGACAGAAACATCCTTCGACACAAACATCCTTGGTATCTATTTTACCTTCTGCGATTGCTCCACAGGTCGGCTGCCTATCCGTACTACTGCACGATTTGTAGATTTTTCCGTTCGTACAATTCATAGCTGAGAAAATATGAATGATGATACATTAGATGAAAGTATTTAGAATGTATTAATATGCATTATTGATAAAAGATAAAATAATTAGAAAGAAGTGATGAGGAAATTAGCGAGTAGTGCCTTAAAAGTAAAAATTGGTTGTGTAGTGTAAAATTGGAGTTGATTTAGAATTATCCCGTCCTTCAGGATTATCTTTATTGGTTATACTGGCCTATTTAGAGGGACTAATTACAGAAAAAACTTGTACAAGGGCAAAGATTCGATAGAAATAACATCCAAGAAATGGAAAATTCCATCAAAAACATTCGTAAGCGTTATTACTACCAAGGCATTACTTAATGGTGGGTTGGTACAGAGAACTATTATCTTAAACGAAATTAAGTGTGATAATTCAATATTTTTTGTCGTTCAAGTTTTACCAATACTTCGATCGGTTGACTTACGGTTTAGATTTTTGAGCTAAATTTACGAATTAAACGGAAGGTGTTATTTTGAAGAAGCTAAATTTAGGAGATAGGGTCTGGCTCAATAGTGACAAAACGTATAGTAAAAATATAGATGTAGTCATAAATAATTGTTATTCACATTTACATCGAATTAGGAACTGTCTCTTGATATTAAGAAGATCGAGAAACGGCTCCATTTTATGGTTAGGTTTACTTCACCTTAGGTTACGTTATCTCAATTGGACGATAACTCGAGAAAAATATATTTTATTATGAAACGCGACATGTATTTATATTCAAAAAGAACTGGCGTTCTGTGTACATCTAAATCTAGTTCAAAAAGCCGAACCGGAAGAAGTCCAACCCAATTACTGCTAAAACCGAAAGTACGTATTCCCATATTTTGTTCCCGATATTAAAGAATAAAACATTTCAATGTATTGATACAAAGTATTCTTTTGTAAATTTTATCTTAGAAAGTTTTAAAACTTCAAGTTGTCAAAATGTTATTAATAAATTCTGAATCCAGTGGCATCTATCTTTTTATCAACGGAATTGCATTAAACATTTAATTGTTATTTAATATTTAAAAAAAAATTGTGAAATTGGTGAGTCAGACAGTGGATATAATTCAGTACCAAGCATCACTCATCAGAAGTGAAAATTTGTGAATTGTTCATGATTCGCTATACTCACGGCAAGTCTTCTCATCTCTCCAGTTAAATAATTGCTTGATTCCGAAATGCGAACAATGTTTCACATATACATTAAAAGTTTCGCAAGCACATGAAGTTGGATCTTCTTTTGGACAGTTGCAGTAATCGGATCGACAAGCATCATATAAATAACCAATATCTAATACCTGTAACAGGTAATACTCATTTAAGCCGCTTCCAAATTGAATGAGTCAATTTTCAGTAGCTCATTTAGATCAATCCTATTCTGTTTTACAATAGCTCTCATATATAATATATTGTTTCACAAAAGTTAAGAAAGTTCATAAATATTGGATTATTATCACTTTTATTTATCCAGATTTTGTCTTCAGATAACGTACTCCTCCAAGAGGATAAGTATTCAAAAAGCAGGTGTTCACACAGAAGTCGAGGTAAAGGCGTACAAGTGCATCTATAACAAGGAGGTGTTGGATAAACTTTTCTCTTTTATTATATGGTAATGGTTAAGTGAGACGCAGTCATATTAGCCCAGCACAAGATAGTTGTAACTTACATATTCGACAGAGCACAATTATGACGCCGGGCAAAGCATTGCAGCTCCGCACATGAACTGCTCCGAGGAAAAGTTGATTGCATTGGTGCGTGTATATCATAAAAGTTTTGTATAATACCAGTGATAGCAAGTATATGAATCTGTAGAAGAATACGAAAAGAACTCTACATTACTGAAGATAAGGGAGTTATTATCAATAAACTTTGTAGTGTTCGATAAGAAAAAACTACACCCCTTCATAATCACAAAGGCATAAGCAACTGTTCCATGACGTTATACAATAACAGTCATCCGAATCTGCCTTAGAATTAAAATCCAAATATTTTGGCAACGTGCTCATGACACACATGACACACTGATTTCCAATATTCGAGGTAAACTGTGCGACACAGAATTTTGCCGATGCTGTCCTGTGTTGTTCTATGCTGTTGGGACCGTGCTACACATCTCAATATGTGCCTATTCTTAGGATTCTATGGTATCTATCTCTCATTAGGCATTGCTCCCTCCATTTCATTGATAATACTTAGAACCAGCCCTACGTATTCTTCAAGGGCTTCCAACAACTTTCACCCAGGTTTTAATGACAATTGTTTGATTGATGCTAGAGAATAGTATATTCGTTATCAACGCATATACTTGAATTTTCGATAAAATTAAACTTGTCTTCATAAAAGGAACAAATTTTTTTATTTATAAGCTCCCTTAACTTTTAAGGATCGGTTCATATTCACTTACGCCTTGACACTGCTTAAATCTATTGTCTGAAATAATTTTTTGGCAGAAATCTGTAGCAGCTTGCGTCTTTTCTGGTGTCTTAGTGCATACTTGATCTTCAGACGGAGAATCCTCACAACGATCTAAAATTTTTAATATAACAATTTTATTTCATGAATATTCTCAAAAAATATCAGCTATACACAAAAAACGAGTATACTTACTTCCGATATGGTCGACTTTCCAACTATTAGCAAAAGTGAGAATATTTTTCGGAGTTTGTCCATCTTCACTAACAACGTCAGTACTTGGATCTCCATCTAGGTTTCCACACAAACCTTCAGTTCGATTCCAATGATTTTCTTTCAGGGAGACTTGAATTAGTTGCTGAAAAATGAAGAAATTCCATATATATATATATATATATATATATATATATATATATATATATATATACAGAGTGGCGCAATAGAACGTGCATTTATTAAGTATAGGCTGAAAAACTAAATATATGAGGTATTGTTGGAATAAAAGATATGACGATTAGGTAATTGAATGGAGTTTATTTTTTAACCATAACATCTAAATGACGGACCTCTCGAAGACGGCACTCTTCTAAAGGCGAACGCAGATTTATGAGAGCTCTTGTAAATAAATCTGGGGTGATTGCTGCCATTTCTTGGCCGAAATTTTCCTTTAAGTTACTGATGTCCCTCCGATTGTTCATGTAGACTTTATGTTTGTCAAGTCAGAGCTACGTGGAGGCCAAGAGATATGACCTTTTTTTGGAAATTAGTCTTCAGGAAACATCTATCTCACAGCCGCCATAGAGTAATTCGATGTGGGACAGGTCGCTCCGTCTTGTTGGAACCAAGTTCTCGTATTCGCTATTCTTGATCTCGCAAGTTCTGGTCATCGCAACATCGCAATATAGCGGTCGATGTTAACGGTTATGTTTCGTCTTCGTGAATCTTCAAAGAAGAAAGGAACTAAAATTCCTTTGCTTGATATTGCTGCCCATACCTTTACTTTCGGACTATGCAGTGGTTTTTGATGTTTTATTTTTGGATTTTTTTCGATCCAATAACGACAATTTTGTCGGTTTATGATCCTATTTAAATGTAAACGAGACTCATCTGGAAAAAGTGGAAAATCGACTAAGCATTTCTTCAGCAAATGCCAACCAAAGCTGGTATCTTTTAATTCCTGTGTTAACTGGAGCTTATTAGGATGCAGTTTAAGATCCAACTTCATAATTCGCTGTAAACTTCGTCTCGACAAGTTTAAAGCCGCCGATCCTTCACTCTATCAATATTGTCTGTGATCCTAGACGTTCCTGGACGACCTTTTGCTGGTGGTTTAAACGGTTTAAACACTTAACCTATATTCTGATTAAATTTGCACTCGGAGCTGTCTTAATCCATGTTCTGAACGATACAGTCGTCTTGTTAAGACGTATGAATGACTGTTCTCGTAAAACGTGCGAACATAAAAAGCGCGACGCTTTCCGTCGAAGTGACTCATGGCTACTAAAAATTCCACGAATGCAACTATCCAACCACGCTAGGCTCCCCCTGCCCACGCACCGTTTACCTCGCGAAAAAAGATGATGTAGTACGAACGTTCTATCGCGCCACCCTGTATATATGTTTCCCTCTATTTGTCTAAGTGTTTGCAAGCAGATTATAGCCGTTATATTATAGTGGAAACTACCTCAACGCAGACACCTTGCATATTTTTATATTTTTGAAAGATTATTTCAACGAACTATATCATATATGATATAACTATGAAATTAATACACAGAATATAGTCATCTTGTTGTATGTAATAACATATTCTCCTATACAACTTGTCTCGAAGTCTCGTACGTTGTTCAAAGTTTGGGGTGAATAATAACCTTCATTATACACTCCTGAATAATATGCTATTATTTTACATGTGTATGCAATATTATAATAATAAAAATTTGAGTCTCGTCTACAAAAAACTTTTAATTACCTGACCATCCCAAAGCACTGAAACTCCAAGGGTATCCAAGTTGAGTAAAAGATTGTTTCCTTGCAATTCCACTCTGATACCAGGAATTCTACCAGGAATCGGAAGAACTTTCTCCCCACTTTTAAAAACTAGCTGACCATCGGCGCTCTTGGTTAATAGATACTCAACATTTTGAATATATATCAATATATCTTCATAACAGTTGAGTGGATCTTTTGTACAAGTAGGCGCATCTTGAATAATGATACTAAATGTACTGTCTTTGGAGTCACGAACCAATACATGCGGACATGGTGATTTGAAACTAAAAAAATGATACATTTCGATTCTATATATTCCAATATATGCACGACTGAAAAATACCTAAATACCCTATTGTCGAAGGTTTTGTAATGGGATCCACCCCAGGTAAAACAAGTCCCTGGAGTTGGAAGTTTTTGTTCAATAATAGCTGTTTCCAAGTCTTTAACTTTACTACTGATTATTTTTGAACTATCATCGACCATAATTGATTTAGGCTGAAATAAAACAGATATTTAAGTTGTTAAATTGAAAGAATTATGTCAAAATTAAATGATAGATCAGTTTTGATCCCATCTTATTTTTTTATCTTAGAATCCCAATATTAACAAGCTATACTTTCCTTTTAAAATCTTGAAACTAGAAAGTAATACAACAAACAATATAAATAATTCGGATCAAGAGATCTCTCGGTGTTATATCTGTAATAGCCAATTTCTGTGTGCCCTATGATTAGGCATACCAGAGTTTTCGTTTCCACTTAACTGCAGTATTTCTTCCCCCTAGTATGATGGATTTGTTTCGCCCATGAGCCTGTCTCTATTCATATGACTTGAGCCATGCTTTTTTGTTTTTCTCTTTCCTCACAGCTTAAGAGGTTCCTTAATATGCGCGTAAGAGATTCCCACCGCAGGTTCGGGCCCTGAAAGCCCAGCAACTCTATCGCCCTTCCGCTAGTCAATACATTGAGTTTATAACAGAATCAGGTTTGATTCTGTGGTCATACATTACAATGCCATTGGTGCCGATGTGTACACTACTTTCCTATGGGAAAGATTTGTTCTTCACTCCCCTTGAGCTTGTATACTCATGCTCCAGTCACCTCGCTTTTTTTAGATCCTTTTTGGTCCTCAATCGACTGTACACTACTTAATATCCTATACTATAGCTTCATTGGAAAAGCAATATTTGAGATGTACAAGTTCAACGCCACCTATCATGAAGAGTAGAAAACTATTTTCTTCTATTCTCTGTTGAAAACCAATTTTTAAGATAGGTATATTTGGGACATAGTAAACTAAGTCAAATATGAAAGGCTATTTTTTTAACTTCAGAAAGAAATGTAGATTAGAAAATGTAAAAATGTACTATGTACAATAATATTTACTTACCGTAGTAACTGGTATATCAGAGACGTTCATGGTTTTGATGTCATTAATTATATCTTCTTGTCCAGTGGCCAATGCTTCTTCCAATTGATCTAATAATTCTTTTTCGGCGCTACTCATTCCTCCTTTAGATGAAGATAACTCTTTCCTGATCCTCTTTATAGTTGTTATCAAACTTTCTCCACTATCCAATGCTTTTTGGATTCTTTTGATCAAGTTTCTAGTTTTTTCTGAACTCAGATCAAATTCATTCGACACTAATTGTGATTCATCAGAACCTGGGATCATATCAACTTGTGAACCGTCGGCTGGAAAAAATCCATTTTTATTATTTGATCAACAATAAACTTCTAATATCATACACTGCAACCATTGGTGAATGAATCAAAAGTAAAATCTTTTCTGCTTGTGTTCGAGGAAACTAATCCCTCGACATTCGCAATTCGTATTGATCATTAAGGTCATATCTCTTGTGACAGGGGTCTTAAGGAGCATACTCTGGTTAATTTGTATATAAAATTTTTCGTTTTATATATGAAAATATACATTATATCGAATATTATTCGTCATAGTAAGAGTGAGTGATATGGAATGGATCATCTCAGTGTACTTTACGAGTACTACTCCCACAAATGTTAAACCCATAAGTATTAGGAATAACTAACACCTTACAAGAATTAGGAGTTGCAACAGCCACTGCTAGGACCTGCCAACCATTTGTCAATGGTTGGTAAAAAGTTGAAATATATGATGAAAAATACTTCTTAAAGTCATATAAGAAGCTCCTTGCGCTCGTACAATCGACTGACGTAACATTGAGCAGTGTAAGCATAAAGAGAATTAAGGAAATGACCTTGGATCAGTCGATCTTACGGTATTTACTTTTCACCAAGATCTTTTAATATAGCAGATATTAGAAACGGCCACAATACATCATTTTCCTCTCTTTTAGAACATGTTATCACCGAACAGAGAGATTGTATTTTTTATTTATTTTCAATTTTTGAACTAGTTCTTTCTCATTACAATAAATATGGAGTTATATTTATTAGTTCCTCACGGTATAAGGCCAACGTCATCCTAAAAGAATCAATTACGTACCTTAATATTTAGAGAGGTTAAAACACTAGTATCCTGTGGATAGGGTTAACTACCGTTTTTATTATTTTTTTATTATCAACATAGTATAAAAAAACAGAATTTTAATGTCAGCACCAAATTTCGAAAATGCCCAATCAGAAATCAGTAGCGAGAGCTCTAATTAACCACCTAGCCCATAGATTGAACGCAGAACTTCTCCACCTTAGACTATAGTCTTACTTTGGTCGAGAAAGTGACAAAAAATCTGAAAGAATTGACATCAAAATCTCAAAATCGCTATTGGTTAGTTCCTTTTGGGGGAGAATTCACAGTCCATATAACTGTATTGTCATGTCGTTTAAGTGTGTGATAGCCATTGTCAAGGCAAAATCTCCCTATATTATTCAATAAAAATATCAGTAGTTTTGATTCTAAATGAGTGTGGTTGTTAATAATACGTGTGTCAGATATATTGTCGGTCATCGAAACTTATATTAACAAAAAGAAATAAGAGACTGGATAGTAAACAACCTGTCCAGGTCCACATTACAATATTGAATTTTCAGAATCAGTGAATCATTTAAAACTATAGATAACCAACAACAATAAGCAAAAAATTAATTTCTTGGAATTCCCTAAATAAAACCGATTATTAAATCGAATAATACTGAACGTAAATAGGGTATTATACATAATTCGAAATATTTTTCCTATAATCACTAGGTAGTTACTTTTAATGGAGTTTCCACCAGTTCACATTCAGCAGTAAGTTGTGAGTTGTGTATTAAACGTCAAATTATTCTCAAATAAAAGTTTCGTGAACAATAAAGTATGTAGCAACTGTGGCTTCTAGATCAACCATCAAGTCGATTTACAGATTCGACAAATGTCCTAGCCCAAAAAGAGGCTAAATAGTTGGAATGAGGCTTAAGAAACAAAAGTAATGTCAAAGAATATACGGTGGACGAAATGACAAAGAAGAATGGTTCCACTGTTTTAATATTACCTCCGTCTTACTTTGTTTTAAATTCAAACGAATTAATGGGGTGCCAACTAAAAAACAGAATAAGAACTAATAACACTTCAAATGGAAATGCCTCTCATTTGGGGAACTGATGAATGCTCAAACATTAACATCGAGAATTGAAGAAATGCCATAAATTACGTAAAAACATTTGAAAACCAAATTATACAACATTTTTCAGTTTTAGATAGACTTCTAATTGATTTAAACGACAGGTATTCTGATGTGTTGCTGGTGATTCACAAAAATTTTGTTGTAGTATATATATATAATAAATGAAGACAGCAGGGGAAAAACTTGGCGAATCACAATTTCAGTCCCGGAAATTGTCACAGATATGAAGTCAAAAAGTTATTCCCCAGTATTATTTTACTGTTATAAAATATTCACTCTATGTTATCTATATTATGGCAACAAAAACAAAAAAAAACAAAAAATGGTCAAAGATTTTCTAGCTCTATGAGTAGCTTTCAACAAAAAGTGCTATGTAGCTTTTACTCTAGTTTTAAGTTGACCGGTATCATACATTCCTTTCATTTGATAAAATCCTTGTTCTTGCATGATTAAAATGTTATTCACTTAACTTAAAATAAATGACTTATTCCAAATATATGACGTATTGAATCACTTACGATAGACGCAGTCAGGTATGGGAGCTGGTAGAAAAAAACCCAAGGAATAACTACAAGTATAAACAGGTGCTGGAGGAAATTCGAAATCAATACCAGTTGGACAGCTGACTGAACATGAGAATGTGTCTGCGTTACCAGAACAATTGTAGCCTCCGTTGAAGTCCAGTAGTTTGGGAGAACATACGCTTGCCACTGAAAGAATGAGAATATAGATATCAGCACGTGTATTTTCATTAATTCCAAATTAAACGGGAATATACTTACAGTACTGGCATTGAGAACCTCTGTAGTCTTGAGGACATTGACATACATTGTACGACAAACAGTTGCCGCCATTTAAGCAGGGAGGGTCACATGTTGCTAAAGAAGTAATAAATAATTAAAACTAATAAATATGCAGAAGTGATTGTTAGGCTAAAAGTTAACGTTTTCATAAGTAATCAATTGGTTGAGTAAAAACTAGTTCATAAGTATGCATTCGAAATATCAATTTCCATATAATTATATTCAATATACTCGTAAATATGGCTCAAAATATACCTTGGCAATCCGGAATTGTGACCCACTTATCTCTTGTTGGTACCCAGAGCCCATCTTTGCAGGTCATTGTTGCAATGGCAGAACCATCAGGAAATTGATGTCCAGTCATACAAGTAACTGTACATTGTCTAAAAAATTTTAAATCACTTAAGTCGAAAGAGTTTCAATTTTTTCTTGTATAATTTATCAATTGTTTTGATTTTTCTATTCAGTATTTTCATAAAAGAGTAAATTGTGTGTTTGTACGATTATTTCACTGATTGCTTGAGGAAAAAAGATTTTGAGTATGTCGAGTATTACAAAAACTGGCAGTACCAATATCGTGTACGAAGTGACATCATACAATACAAACATTTGAGAAGTTGAATTGTGTGCTCAAAATCGTGGATGTATCGACCGATGGAAGACGCAGCCACTCGTTGATAGCCGCCACAAGGCGACAACACACAATGAGCATAAATATGAGCCACAGTCGGTCGGTACAGCCGTATACGAGCCACAAGTTTGCGTCCATAATGCTTTTCATCATATATGTGTCACAAAACTGTCTTTCTCAATCATTTAATCAATTCATTCTGATGAAATAAGAGAGTGACTTGATATGGGTCTACGTAAATTTCCAACTTTTGATTAACTGCTTTTAGGAAGTTAGTAGACGAGTATTCAATAAGGCTGGTCTGGTTGGGCTGAAAAGACGAATATGGAATGCAATATCAAACCAATATACACATATCAGGATTCCTGATAAGTTCACATCCCTTAAACTCTTGGCTGTTACGGCTTTCTCTGCAGATATTTACATTTTTAGATGTCTTACAAACGAACTACTCAATAGGAGTCTCGTTTTCAGAATACTTAAGATGTCCGTTGATAATTGAGAATCAGAGTCGTTGTTTTGTGATTATTTTGAGTTTAGTGCGTCGCTTTTATTCCATAATTAGGGTGTTTTTTTATATAGTGATATAAATAATGAGGATGACCTTAAGTAATTATTATTTGAAGCTTGGTTGCTTGGTTTAGATCGTACGTTAGTGAAGAAAACTAAATGTGAGCATGTAAGCTACTGCCAGCTACTAACTTGTGTGGCACCAGCCTTAATGAAATACAGCTTTTAAACTTACTATCTACGGTAAATTCAAATACGGCATAGAACCTCCGTAGGGTAGGCTTCATGGACGGTTTCAGGGAAAGTTTGTGCCAAACAACAAAATTTTCTTCACTCAAACAATCGGTATTATTCGTTTTTGTAAATGCACTACTTCTATGAGTAAATCAATGTTAAAGTGTTTTTATATAGGATATTCAACATACTTTGAATTGCAGCTTCGTTTAGCATTTTTCGGCATAGGGGAATGATTCAAACAAGGTTTGTTTTCATACTGGCATTGAGGGCCAGAAAAGTTTTCTGGGCAATTACATTCATTTGGTTTCCAGCATATTCCATTATTTTGACACGATAGAATACAGATAGCTAAAATCAACGAAGAACTAAATTAAAATATGATAAACAGCTGAATATTTTATTTCTTGAAACTATCATAGTATGGGGAGAAGAATCCGATGTCACGTAAATTGTAATTTGATTGATGCTAAACAACATTTACGACGAGGTCGGTTTGAGGATTGAGTGAATGAATGACAATTACCGTAATTCAATAAATCCATTCAAAAATAATCTTTCGGAGGTTTTTTTTTCATTGACCTGAATAATCGATAAAAACTTTTTGGATCTCAAAACACTGTGGCCATGATCTTATTGATCGAATACAAAAGCGGTTTGTGCTTCTTGAGATCATGTGTCTCGAATGGATAAAGTCCATTGTTTCGAATATATTTTGTGACAAATTCACTTTTGAAGATATCCGAATATAGGTTTCAATTTTTTATGCAAGCGACCTTCTTATCAACATTAAGTAATCGTAGAACCCTCTTTGCAGATAGGTATTCCATATAAAAATCACATACTCGTTCGTTTGAAATATATATTTCATCAGCTCAAGTACTTTTATTTGAGGACCGCTAAGTAAATGGGCACGGGTTTTAGTAACTATTTTTGGAGTAGATGCGGTGTATGATGGTCCCGGACGTTCAAGATTATCCGTATTCATATGGCAACTTTAAAAAGCAGAAATTCGCTTAGAAATCATCCATCGGGTCGGGATACTTTCAGGATAATGTTTACGTAACTTTTCCTCGGTTTCCTTGATTGCTTTTCTATGTAATAAATGAGTTTATTTTTCGAAAATTTTTTTTCTCCATATTTATCTAACAACGGAAACATTATTCTTCAATATATATTAAAACTACTCTGTCAGATTTATGTAAAATTTAGAACTTCACTAAATTTAATGATAACTTTCCATTTTCGAACTGTGGAGAGATCATTAGTTGAATTTGAATTACTGGGTAAGCTATCCACACATTATTTTTGCAACTCTTCATATATATCCCATTGCATCTTTCAATTTTCAAACGCTTAAATGTTCATTCTCATTTTTATAGCTTTCCACCTGCAAGCATCCCTCGCCAACTAAGCAGTACATACCTTTTCTCGACACTCTTTCCCTATTCAATATATCTTCAATTAATCTCAATATTATGTCTGCTTAAAATCATGTTGTGTTCCGTAATTTTGTTAGTCATAGAAATCAACACCAGTGAATGAATTTAGCTCTAAATGTCACACAATTCCACAAAAAGCAAAAGTTAGTGCTTCATCCTGAACGAGTGCAACTCTAAGAAGCCCTGAACTTCTCATAGTTTCTTTTTTTCTTGGCTATATATTTTATGATCATTCCTCATTCCACTACCTCAGTTTTGAGTCAAGACTCAAGTAGAAGCTTGGCTAGTGCGTTGAATATGAGTTCCAAGGTTCGTGTTTAGGTGTTGGCTTCCACTCTTGAAGTGAATATTTTTCTAGTTTCATCCCAAAATTATTCTTGAAACGAATCAGTACATATAGTTTGCATTTTATCTACTAAAATACTGAGCTTTGGATCTATCCATTATATTATTACTTTGGTTATTATGGTTATATCTTCAGTATATATATCTTATAAGTTTCAATCCAAAAATGTATCAAAATGATCACTTATTCATAATAAATGAATTGTAACAAATTTTTCAAGGCGTTATCAGCTTTATTTGATTATACGATATCAAAGACAGATTGTCATACTTATTGGGATTAAAACACTTTTTATGATTACAATGATTTGAAATTTGAAATAATAATAATTATGAATTCTCTATCATCCTCATAAACGCCTTATCGGCAATATGAATTGAGGAAAGTTTAGATTTTTATTATAATCCACATTTATAATTCTTGGTAAAAAATTTTGAGTAAAAATTGAAAAATTATACTCAAATAAAATCTAAATTATTTCTAGAATATACATACGCCTGCAGTCTGGAATAGTTTCCCATTTATTAGCATGAGATACCCAATTCCCATTTTGACATTCTATATAGATTTCTTGAGATCCATCAGGAAATTCATGATCTTCAAAACATCTTATGGAACATTTACTAAAAATTTAAGATAAAGATAAGACTTTCAAATCAAAACAAATACTTTGATGTTAAGTAATTTTAAGCTTGAATACGATATTTCAAAACATAACCTCAAAAAGCCCTTGTAATGTAAACAGACTTTAAGGCTTATTTATAACAGTGCAATATTCCTTATTTTTCAGAGCTCTTCAGATGGTTATTTGTGATAATTTATAATGTGTCTTAAGTCAATATATCGGGGAATAATAGTAAGTCAAAACGATGATCAGTGCGTGATCAGCACATGAGCATCCCGGGTAAAAATGTGAGGAGCGAGCGCCGCATCGGTGCTGAAGCCATTAGATCAGGAGTAGTACAAGGACAGCATCGTATTATCGTACTGTAGTGAAATTTTTTATATTCGTCTGTTTGAAGGTTTACCTTCAGTGTCTGAAGACAATAACTTGGTCATCGAAACGAACGTCAGACAGTGTAATTGTGAGTGTTGATGTAGTGGTGGTGTAACCAGTGTATTCAATATGAATATTACCAACGGTTCCAGAAATTCCAGCTCAGTTAAGAATTTTTGTTCTTCAAATATTCACTCTTATCTTGTTTTTTTTGGAAACTAAATGAAAATTTTATTTTCTTAATAAAAAATTATATGTATATGAATATGTGACAAGGAAAACCACAGATTAATTTAGAACCAATATCTCATCTTTTGCTGTTAGTGAAACAACTCAAAACAGGTCCAATTGATTGAATGAATTTTTTATTAATTTGTAAATTATAAATTCAATTGATGAAATAACTGGGTATAAACTATAGAAATAATAGTCTTAGTCAATACACCACACTATTCAATAGTGTGTCTAATGAAAAAGAAGGTGATTCCAGAGATTTTTGTTTGAAAAACAAGGTAGAATCTTTTGAAAATGATTTGTGCTGGTGGGTCTTCTTGTAGAAACTTTGAAATAGTATAAAATATATAAGAAATATTAATTTTCAAATATGTCTTGAGAATAAGGTACATAAAATAATTTGAATAATAATGTCTTATTAGTAGCAAAAGTAACCTACTTGTTACTGCAGCTTCTTTTGGTATTTCTTGGCAACGGAGCATTGGCACTGAGACATGGTTTGATTTCGATTTCACATCTGGAGCCAGAAAAATTCTCAAGGCATCTGCATTGGTTATTAGAAAGACAAGTAGCATTGTTCTGACATGGTGGTGAACACACAGCTAAAATTGAAATATTAAATAATTATAAATATTCTATATATAATTATAAATATTATAAATTCAAATACCTTTACAGTTGGGTATTGTAGCCAATTTGTTATCTTTTGATACCCATTTGCCGTCTTTACATGTTATTGATGTACTTTGAGAACCATCAGGAAACGCTTTATTTGGTAAGCAAGTGAAGGTACATTGTCTAGAAAAACATTATGAATTTAAAATTTTTCATTCATATCGTCTAGAAATAAATATTGAGTACACAAAATTTGATAGAAACTCGATATAGCAGCATTTGATTTAATTTCTCCCATAGTTGATTGAAATTAATAAACGATGATACTCACTTTGAACTACAAACTCTTCTAGCATTTTTTGGTAAAGGTGCGTCAGTACTCAAACATGGTATATTATGAATTTCGCATTGAGGTCCTGAGAAATTTTCAGGACAATGACACTGGTTATCAGATGAACAAATTCCGTTATTCAGACATGGAGGATCGCAAATTGCTGAAAATTGAACAAAATTCTATATGTAGTCACACAAATAGGTTGAAATGGTTTGTAAAGACTCGAGATAAATGTAATATATCATTAATGATTTATTGGTACTATGTTATAATATAACTCACTAATTTCAGCTTTAGTTTGTTAGGCTAAACAAAGGTTATCTGAAGATATCGGCATTGAGAAATATAGGTTGTGTTAAAAGAATGTAAAGTTTGGCGGTTGCGGAAATTCTCAGAAAAGCTATTTACATGTTTTTATATACGGCAGCGATTTGTTTGTATTGTTAAGAACTCGGCCCCGAAAGGAAGCCGGCCCTGTCCGGTTATAATGGACTTCTTAAAACATTGCAATATTTTTTTATAGGATCAATTTCTTGGAAAGCGTTTTTGCTTGTTCACATTCTAGAACCGAATTATCGAGAAATCTGTTTTGTATAAATAGGTGATTGATTATTAGTGAGGAAATCAGTAAATAATCGGATGTTATCCAGGGATCGACAAGTAAACGGTGTGTTTAAATAAATTAATATGTTAAGAAGTCTAGTTTTAGTGAATAGTGAATAGCTTAGTGTATTTAGTGTAAGCGTATAAATAAATTATAATCATTTAAGAAGAAGAAATAAAAGTTGAGGTAGGTAACTTAATACCGTCCAATACGAGGAAATCAAAACATTTTGGAATTTGGAAAAAATTGAGTATCCATCATTATATTTGTTTTTTAAAGGCGATATTCGTACGCAAATAAAAGAAAGTTAGACACTTTGTACGGAGACTCTTCATCATCCTGTATGCCCATAAAAGTGAAGCATCGGCTTGAATGACGACGAACGTTCGAGACGACCAAAAGCTGCCGCGACCAGCGCAGCGTTATCATCGAAAAAATTCACCAAATTTTAGTTTAAAAATGTAAAATCCCTTCTAATTCATAATTACTTTATATTGCATTCAGAGTTGATGACTTATCTACAAAAAGTTGAAAAATACTTCCAAAATACGATTGATGACAACATGGAAAATGTTTTCAGTTTTTTTGACTTGACTATCGGTTTACCTTCACAATCAGGTACACCTTGAAATTCTGGTGTAATCCATTCTTCGTGATGACAAGTGAATTTCAATTGAGTTTTTCCATTCGGAAATTGATGGTTCGGCTTACAATCAGCCTTACATCCGGAAAATTGCGAGCATCGCACCACAGCATTTGATGGTTTGGGCATGCTAGTACATCCTAAAATGAAGAAAAATGCAAATGAAATAGATATTCAGTAGGAGAAGTTCAATATTCTAGAAAGCATTCCGTTGAAAACGATGTAAAACTGAAAATCTAGTCTACAGTTATTTCGGAGATGATGAACAGTTGGACAATAGTAGACAGTAGATAGTGAAATTTCTAATAGAACGTCGCAATAAAGTATAATCTGTTCTGTTCCTTTGGATTACCACTCCGCTATTTAAGTACTTACCCTACTTTTATCTAGTTTTATTACTATCGAAATCAATCAGTATCAAAACAAGATATCTTAAACTATAATTTATTGAATTGAAAACGTCGGTTTCAAAATATATCGCAAATAATTCATTTAAAAACAATGTTTGGAAATGAAGTAGATTCTAAGAAATAAATAAAGAAAGAAATTCCAGAAACAAACTTAACGATCATTTATTTGAATGAAATACGATATTAAACAAAACCATTTTGTAGAAGAAAAAATCATTTGGAGATAAATCTGGTGATTTGGAAGGTCTCTTGTTCGCACTACGTGAATAATAGTAGATATATTACGTAACGAGAGGCAAGAGGGACATTACACGAGTGTAATGTTGAGAACGGGGCGCTAGTTGAGTTATACAACACGTGAATGTAAGAAAGTTTGTTTCCATAGTTATTTTTTTACGAACACTAATGAATCTCCACATGTATGGAAAACGACAATTACCGTTGTCTCTATTATACCAAATTCAACAACTACTTCTAGACGGGGAGCCGGTAACACTGAAAGTCCGGTCATGGCGGAGTCAAAAAATTTTATTTAAATAGATAGAACATAAGTATAGGAACAAATTAAGCTCGGTAGGCGTGGATTCCTATTGCCGAAACAATGTGAAGAAAAATTATTAAAAAAATGGAGAAATGTTTTACCGTCATCGCGGATATTAATTTCTTTTTGTATTCGACAGTAAATTTTATTAGCTTTTACAAAAAAAAATCACGCAAACCACTTTGTCTTGCCGGAAGGATCTGGCATACCTATTTGAAGTGTGTGATGAATGCTAAAATTTCTTCATCAAGCCGAAAACTATTTCTCACAAAAACTGCGGAAAAATCCCGCATACCATCTAACGTGTTAATCATTTGTCTCGGAAATATTCACAAATTTGAAAACCAAAAAATATTGATAACAAATAAATTAGGTAAAGAAATTAATTTTATAAGTTGTACAGAACTTGCACGAGAATTAGGTCCATCACTTTGTCGAGTTCTTCCGGGCTTCCATGCCTTCACAGGTTCTGATTATACAGCAGCTTTTGTTCGCAAAAGGAAAAATCAAACCATTCAACATTTTAATACAGAATGAAGAATACCAAAATATGTTTGAACATTTTACGGATCCGGAAGACATCAATGGCGAAGAGGAAACAGATCTTATCCAAAGATTTACCAACGAAATGTATAATATAGACAAAAATAATGTTGGTAGTGTAAGATTTGAATTATTTTTGAAATTTTTTGCCAGCACCAGCGACAAAGAAGAATTTCACAAAGGTCTTATAAATTTCAAATCTAGCAATATTCCTCCATGCTGGAAAACTCTGTCACAAAATATCTTACGCACCATATTTCATTTGAACCAACAGAATGTGTAGCAGTACCTTCAAAAGTTGACTATTCCGTCAAGATACATCAATTTTCGTATTTTACACTTTTCCTTACATGCGCGGTATGCAGACAGGTGAAATTTGGTGATTAAAATTCTTCATTTTCGTATGTAATCTTATAAATAGAATTTTATTATTAAAAGTAGCATCCAAATAATTCAAACTCCCACGTTTATTATGAGAAAGTGAGCAAATCACCTCAAAGAAATAATAGAATTGTAATAATAATTTTAAGAAGTTCTCAATCTATGTTTCCATTATCTTTGAATAAATCTAAAAATGGGCCATTGATGTAGTCCTCTAAAATTTTCTTTAAAACGAATCTGGCGGTATGTAGATGATAACGTTGCCGAATTCAAAAACTTAGTGTGTATGAATTATGTTTAAGGTTCATCCATTAATTATGTGCTTACAAAAAAAAATCGCTTTCCTATTTTATTATCACAAAATTCTATCCGTTTATTATTATCCTCGAGAATTATTTTCTGGGCTGTTTGTAACAGAAGCGAGTTCCAATTTTTGACGCACGCTTTTGTTATGATACTGAGCTGATTTCAATTCTAATAAATAGTGTAGTTAAAAGTGGTAAGGAAATCCAATGGAATAGTCAAGCTGATTATGATTTGCCGCGACGTTTTTTTCAACTTTTTTCAATACTATTTTTCATGAACTGGAATCATATTGAGCATATTCGTTGATAATAACATCATATTTGATAATATTTGATGATGTTTTATTATTGAATATTATATATATACAGAATAATTTCAATCTTAGTACAAACAGAATTCTGTTTGTACTGAATTTAATCTCCTATCCAAACTAAAATATCAGTTGATAAATATGCAAGTTTATACAACTTAATTGCATATTCTATATGAAAATCTATGAAAATTATGCTTATTTTCCTTGTCAGAGTCAAGTATTAAATTAAGGATCTAAGGATAATTAATTCTAAACATATGATATATATATATATATATATATATATATATATATATATATATATATATAAAGCCAAAAACATCCATTTCAAGAAAGTTTTTCAAGTTTGGAAAGGATTTGAGATGTTTAACCGCAAATTTCAAATCAAAATTGTATCATGAGATTGCGGATTTATTCACAAACATCGAAAAAAAGTGAAAAAGAATTTAAGAAACAGTTTTAACATCGTAACACTCAACTACTTGTAATCTCTTATCACGTCAAGTGTATCTAAGCAATTAAACAAAGAATGGATTGATAAATAACTTTAAAAATGTCAATATACCTCCTTGAAATGATACCATTTTTTTAATAGTATCTCCAAATGGGTCGAATCTTTTTTGTTCGGTCAGTGGGGCACTCCAACTTGATCTATTTATTTTTGTTTTCGAAGCCGATTTCGTTTTCGTGTAAAATTTCGAGGCACTCCTAAAAAAATTAAACACTATAGTATGAAAAAATAGCTAGGAAACTTCCTCACAATAATGGGTTGGAATGAAAAATTGTTTTTTTTTAAATTTCTGAAAATTGGTCTAATCTGATTTGCATTTGCATTTGATAATCTCATATGAATGAAAGTATATTTCATTCAAAGTTAGTTGAAGAGAGACTCAAGTCTTTATTTCGGGTATTTTCGTCCAATGTCTATAATATAAGCTATTAAACAAATCTTTTCTTCACTTTTCTTATTTTATAACCGCCTTAAAACTTGTTTCAGCGATTGGAGATGTCGGTATAAAATTTCGAAGTTTCTTGTCGACTTTCGGTTTGTAAAAGAGTCCTTGAAACAACTATAATAAATAATATGAGTTCTTGTTTCAATTAAAATAAAATCTTGATACTTTTGTGTACGTTACTGGTCAATGCAGCATTTTACAACAGAGGATTGTTTTTTACTTCAGTTTCTTCAACTAAATCTTCATATACATTTTAAGGTTTCATTATTCTGAAAAATAGAGGATCTCACAAAACTCGAGAGATAATCTTATTTGAAATAAATTCTATGGAACAAATAGATTTTTCTATTAAATAATATTTTCATTAGATGTTTATATAAGTATAAGACATGACGTACTTCTATTGATTTTTCGTGTAACAGGTGCGAAATAAAAATTTGATACCTCTGAATTGAGTTACATATACATTTTTATTGCATATAAAAAATCGCAATTGAAAAAACAGTTTGTACATATTGTATAGAAAATTTAGCAATACACATTAAAACTATAAAAAAGCGGTAATAGTTTTTGTTTTTATAGTATTTGGAGTTCCGCCATAGCGAGTAACAAATTCTTAAGCTATAAAATTAAGTAATTTGAAAAATTCTGTTCAAAAAGCGACAAATTTTAGTAGAGACAAGATACTCTAATAATTATTATAGACAAGAATAAACCGAATGAAGACAGACAACTATTCTAAAGATAAATAAATTGTAGGTAGAAATGCTGCTTTCTACTGTAAGTTTAATTGAAATAATAATATCAGCCTTCAGCGGTATCCCATTAGTAAAATAGTTGCGTTATAATAGAGAATAATTTATAATTGAATCTCTATATTAGATATATTTTATGGAATTACATTTTCAAAAACTATTATTTTCTCTATTTATACCTTACTTTGGTCATAAAGAAATGAAATGATTCAGAGTTCTTATTGTATAACTGGCTCGAAATTCAATGCATTTGTTTTTTTTTCTTTCATCATCAACAACATTTGTTAGAAAGGAAATATACAATTTACAGTATTCGCATTCACATTTTATCTGAAGCATTAAATCCAAGAAATAAAGTAACTGTAGATTATCAAATGATTGCTTTCAATCCTTCTCACGTGGTGCTCATTGAACATACGTATTAGTTTTGTATGTATGTGTGTCTTCTACAATATAATTCATTTATATGAATCTCTACTAAATATCATAAAAAAACTTGTCAAAGCAATAATCTGTAAATTTATTTTCTTTATTCATTACGAGTTCAATATTTTTTTACACCTCATTGTTAAACTCCAATAAAATTTCGAAGTTTCTCGCCGACTTTCGGTTTGTAAAAGACTCCTTGAAATACCTATAATAGATAATACTAACTAAATCTTCTTATAAATTTTAAGATTTCATAATTCTGAAAAATAGAGGATCTAACAAAACTCGTCATATTTGAAATAAATTCAATGGAACAAATAGATTTTTAGTGATGCTCGGATTCGATTTGATGTATGTTTTCAATCAATTATCTACTTAGAACAAGTAAATGATTATAATCACATAGTTTTGCTTTCTAAAGCATATAAGTAACATAGTTTAGAAATTTCAACCCATACATATTTAACTACGTCATGTGTATTGAACCAGGTTTCCTTCAAATATACTATACTTGAATTTGAGTCTCGGCATGACTTAATATACTTGTCACAGTTCGAAAATATGAGATGATGACGATGACGATGACGATGATTCCATAATAATCATTCTTTGGTTAAGTTTGTATGTTTAAAGCCACTCTCTATTAAAAGCCTTGGAGTAGATCTAAACATTTATAGACATAATCAGGATACGTACGCATTTATTTTCAATTTTCTTCAATCTTGGCTTTATATAAGTCGTACAGTATTCGTTGAAAAACATCTTTAGTCACATCGTCAACCCTTTTTAGGTTTCGGTTAACTTTCTCTTGTCATAAATTTGGAATTATAGTTAATTTTTCAATCAGTTTGATAATATAATACACCACGAACCACCACTGTCAAAAATCGATACCAAAAGAAATATTTTATTTAATGCAAATAATGTTACGGCTGATTTAAAACAATCAGATGATTGTTTTAATCTAAATGCTGCTAGGAGCGCGTATTTTTCAGAGATACTATGATTTCTTTTCGAAGCTACAAAGGATACAAAACTACTTTTTATACTCCAAGTAATAATCTATAAATTATTATTTGGAAACATATCGATGAGGTGATTCACACTCCAACCAAACCCAATCATTTGTGGTTACAGGTAATAAACCACTCACGACTCAATTATTATTTAATTTAAATTCAATAAAAACTTTATTATGATCAACACCAAGTAAGAAGTTGTTTTAACATAACATAGCTACTATTCATGGGAAAAATATTCCAGAAGAAAATTGAGTATTGAAGAGGAATTTTAGTGGAATTATCACAATAAACTGCTTTGTCACAAGCACTGTTTATGGTTCCCATATCTCCATTCCCAATAATCGTTTTGTTGTAACAGGAAGCAGCTTTGTAACTAATTCAGTTCAATAGAAGGAAGTCACTCTATCGTTTGCAGGTGTTACTAGAGGTCAAGGATTATAAGAAAATTGGCCACGTGAATAACCTTCGACCAATGAATAGAGAAACTTTCTATCAATTAATTAATCCACAGATTTGGTTCTGGGGCGGATGTAATAAATAATATGTATTATTTTTTTCCGTTAATTAATTGTTTATCGTATCCTGCATGTGTAGTGGATAACATAACAATTTCATTATTCTTCTTTCGGAAATATTTCCGAATAATAATTTAGGCTAATAAAGTCTACAATTTAAATTGACAATTATAAAATCCTCGATAGAAGAATAACTAACATACGATCATTATAAAAAAACAGACAGAACTGATGTTACATAAAGAAAATATTGAATAAACATAAAAAGGAACAACAAAAATTAAGCTGGGATCAAAATCAGAAACGATGAATACATGGATTTGAACCTATGAATAAGAGAATTGAGAATGGAAAGAGGAATACATGAGAATACAATTTAAATTACGAAAATATACTCTTGGTATAATCTACTAAGGGCACTTTTTTGGAAAAATGCTTAATTCAGCTATTGGGAAGGCCACTAACCATACATCACACTCACAACCATTCATATAACTTTATCTTATTGAAACAATATTCAAATATTTCTCTTGCACATACTCCTTTTTACTATTTCTATAATTCAAGCGCGAAAGCTTATTTTTCTAATCTCAATGTTCAAGCAGTACCTCTTGTCGACTTAACCTTAAAGAGTACGAAATGGACACAATCACTGAATCCACAAAAGCCCCGATGGTGTGCGGAAACTTTACAGGAAGAAATTGAGCTTGTAACCCAAATATCCTACAGTGGATGTACACTTCAATTGTGCGACCAATCATTACATATGAGGCAGTGGTTTGGAGCACTAGAGCTAGTTTGAATACCACGAGGAACAATCTCTCGAAGGTCAAAGACTAGCTTGCATATGTGCAGCCGATGCCCTTAAATAATGCACAACAGCTGTACTAAAAGTGGTTCTAAGTCTCCCACCTCTTCACATAGTACTGGAAAGCATGGCGGAAAAACAACACCAAAAATGTTCAGAGACGGAATCACCAAAATTAAACGTGGGACATGCCTAAGGATGATGCATCGAAAAGGTTAGCTTTGAGAAAAAATTTACCTCAGTTCTAGCCGTAGAAGTAAGTGGGATCATGAATCAGAAGACAGAACTGGAATAGGAGTATACGGGTTCAGAACCAAACACTCCGAAAGCCTGGGCAACACATCAAGCATTGTAAAACAGAAAAGTATACCATTAAAAAAAGGGAATAGTTCAATCTAAAGAGGATCTATCGCAAACAGGAGATCATCATTTTGTCCGACAGCCAAGCAGCACTTAGAACTTTAATGTCCAATAACATAAATTCCAAACTCGTTTGAGATTACGTAGAAAAATTAAAAAAGAAAAATAAAGTTACCTTACAATAGATTACTGGACACACCGGAGTGAAGGGAAATGAATTGCTGGTAAACTCGCTAAAGCGGGCGCAGACAAGCCCTTCATGGAACCTGAACCTTTTGTTGTATCAGCTACGAAACAATGAAAAAATCATTGGAAAAAAGTAGATACCAGCAAAACCAATCATTGGGACAACTTACAGGGGCTGAGACAGGCAAACTATAACCAGAACCATCGTCTCAATAGACACCTGAAGGCGCTAGACTTAGCAGATAATGCGGCGTGCAGATCTTGTTGCATAGAGAACGAAATCTCTATCCACATTTTCTCGAAGTGTGAAACACTACGAAACCCCAGAACACTACACCCGGGAGCGTATCAAATAGAAGTCGAAGATCGCTTGGAGCTACAGCCATCTCACATACTGGACTTTCCAAAAGGAGTGGGACGGACTGATCAGCTGTAAACAAAGGGTTCCCCAGTTTCACAAGGGGACACAATAGACATAATTGGATGTCAGTGTATATGATACCCCAATATCTAAATACGTAGTTACATACATAACCTTAAAGACTGCACATCCTTTCGCTAGTGAAGTTATATTAAACACTTTGAGTATCCTTACAATCTTGTATATTTGAAATCATGTTCTTTTTTGAAGCGATTGAGTAATTCTACCACCAACATGAATAAACGTAATGAGTGAAATCAGTGCTTGCTTAATTAACCTCATTCCCTCAACTTCTTTAGAAAAAAAAACAAGAGAAACTCCAGCAATTAACGATTTAAATGAAAACATATCAAACTTAGGAAACTATGAAGCATTATATGCAAAAATTAGAATATTGAAGAGTAAAATGCAAAATAAATCACATAATTTTGTATTGTGTATATATTTTAGCTCTCAGAAGCCTTCTGTTAAAAAATTTTGATAATAAAATCGATGATAAACTTCTTTGAACATGACAGGAATCAGAGAACCGCGGCAGGTCCTATTGTTTGCTATTATAATCTCATTTTCACAAGAAAATGTCAATAGAAACCCAAAGATTTTTCAGGAATCGTGAATAATTTCTCATTCTCATTTGCGAATGCGCTACAAACTCTGAGAAGTCGAACTGGTGACACAAAAGAAAACTAGTATATATAAATTAGTGCTTATTAAATAATGTATTTGAAACATTAAACATAATTAGTTCTACTGTATTAAAGTTTATCAATTTATAAGGAGTAATAATAACGAGCCATGGCATAGAACAATAATAAAGACAAAGTAGAAAAATCTTGAATAAAGGAAACATGAATAAAAATAGATAATGATTATAATCTCCTATATTTATTTTGCTAAAAATTAACCATCTTATAAACAAGACCATTTCAACATGAAAACTCTTAAAACATATCCTCGTCGTTCTTGTTTTTCATAGACAAACAATAAAAAAAAATCAAAACTATTACATTACAAATAAAAATTTCAATTACAATTTATTCACATATATCTTGTTGAACCAACTTCACTAGACATTACCTAAGAATATAAACTATGTACGAATTAACTATAATACTTACCCATCCGTATGACGTTCGGAAGTCAATGTTTTTGTACCATATTTATTTTGTAAATACTTTGGAACTTGTACACCCCTGCAAAACAAACGAAATGTTTCAATTCAACAACATACTATATTTAATTGAATCAAATATAAATTTTTACAATAGAATGTGATTTACATATTTCAATATAAAATCTTATACAAAAAAAGTTGAAATTCGGCCTTTTATGTAAATAAATGACTTATTTGAACAACCCTAAATGTGTGTATATTCGATATTTTGGATTCTTTAGATTAATATATTGTTATACAATATTATTTCTTCTCAAAAGACAATCCTGAATCATTTGTGAGTATTTTATTCCAACACCTACTTCAACTAAGTGTCAATTTTCTCATGTTGATCCCTTTGTTCTACTCCTGACCCACTTATAATAGAAATCTGATAAAGATATTGGTTTTATTTTATAATGTTGTCTCCATTAAGTTCAATATATTTTCCATTTATTTTCCAGCACTTAAAATGTATCAGAAGAAAGATTGTTCAACCTATTCAACCCACTCATTAAGCACCGCGCATTGCTCGACACGATTTATTTTGTTTGTTGCAGTAGAATGTGCTTTGGCCTTGCAGTCCTAGGACGATTTAAAAAAATATTTTCTCATTTGAGGCCATTATTACATGCACTGAGACAGGGTTTTTGCCACGATAAAAATAAGATTTACGTATATTTGTCAAATTTTGCGGGAAGTGTCGGTACTATACATATTACTAAATTATGCTTATGTTATGCTAATGTTTCTTGATACTCTTATTACGATTGTTTTTACTTCAAATATAATTACAATGAAAATAGTGTTAAGTACGATGTACTCTATCATCTCCGTTGATCCTTTGTTAGTTTTTCATCAATCTATGACCTACATATACTTATATATGTATCTATGTAAATGTATGGATGTCTTGACCAAAAAGATCTATTGAGTCCAGCTTTCTTACTGCGTTACTGGAGAACCAAGTGTTTACAGCTGAGCCATCAATCCCATTCCTTTTAGTGTAGAATGTGGGATGGCTTTAATTGCCAGACTTCTTCGTCTTCTATTTCCAGTTCCTCGGTGTTTCACACTTCGAGAGAATGTGAATAGAGATTTCGTCCTCTGTGCAACAAAATCTGCACGCCACATTCTCTGCTAGGTCTAGCATCTTCAGGTGTTTGTTGAGGCGACTAACAAGAGTCCTATAGGAGTAGATTGTTTCTACTTAGATTGATACATTCAGCAGATCTACTCTTGTTATAGTTTCCCAGAAGAGTCTTCGCCTGTCTTAGCCCCTGTGGCTTGTCCCAACCTTCTTTTCAATTTACATATATTCAACAATTCCAGTAACAATCAGATTTGTCAATGCCAAAATCGTAAACAGTTATTCGATACTCAACGTTAAAAAAATAGCACAAAAGTACGTGTTGTACCCTTCCTAAAAACAATTTTGTTGGATATTCTCTGAAGCTGACAAAAATTTGAAAATAAAGCATATTTTTGGGATTATTTTGGGAAATTTAATTTATTATCATAATGGTAGCATAACAGAATTAATTTTTTATTTGTTTGTAGCGCATATACAGCAACTATTCAAAAGCAATTATTATTAGTTTAGAGAAATAAGTGATTTAGAATACAATAAAGTATCCTGGTTCGTCGTTTGTTACTAAAACATTACTAAATTTAGATGATCTTTCAATACCTAAACCGTCTAATACTACAAAAAAGCGGGAGAAATATTTTACAAGTGTCCCAAAAATTAATTATTTAATTATTTAATCAGAGCTCAACGATATAATCAGGGAATAGATTCATCTAAAGAGTAGTATCAATATTCATAATTGAAGTTATGTCGGACGTTAGTGTTACTGCTTACCACAAGCATCATATTCCCCATACAGAAACTACCCACAAGAGCTACTTACATCTTGAGTCAAAAGAATATTAGATTAGACAGTTTTGTTGTTTCGTAAAAATTATATCACCGTACATGAAACCTGGGCTAAATAAATCATTTTCTGAAAACTATGAACAAAGACAAAATTTTCTGCGGAAGCTAAAATTAAGCGAAAATAATAGCCGGGTATTAAAATGATAATCAAAGATGCAGCATCCATTTCACGTTTATTTAATATGAAAATCTTTAGTTGCAGTCACATAAATTCCCACAAATATTAACATTGTAAAGATATTATTGCTTATTCAACATATATTTGAAAATATGTTTCCTAGAATAGCATATAGATTTTTCTTTCCATGAAAATGTGGGTGCTAAGAGTGATAAACACGCATGATTTAGCTGATATTAAAAATCTATCACGAAACAGTCGAATGGGATCGAGCAACAAAAAGTTAATTTTCAGTCCAAAACACAATAATTTATTGTTTGATAAGGCTCTTAAAAATAACGGCTGGAATTCCAAAAACGGGAGCACAGCGATTGACTTCAAATTTTTACCAAAAACTCTGTTACATCCTAGATGATTGTACCTTAATGAATTTTTGGCGTTTCCCAAAAAAAATCGGTAATAATCATTAAATAGTTATAAAATAACCTTACATAATTTAACAAGATAATGAATCATTTTTTATATATATTATTATTATGAAAATAAAATATTTTTTTTTTAAATTTATATTATTGTTATAATTGAGAAAGAAAATGAAACACAATTAAAAAATGAGAATTAAACTATTATGCAAAAAATGTTCAACTGAAATTAACATTCACTAGGTCCTGAATATATAGCTTTTATGTCTTCCATCCACTGTTTAAAGGAATCTAGATTCAATTTAACAATGTATCGATGCCACAAAAGTGATACGCAAAATTTTCTTTACTCCGCAAATTGCTTCATCCAGCGCTGTCAGCTATTTTTATACTTTTCGCAACATCTTCCTTTAGGTAAAAATTCGATTTCCTTACACCAAATTAGAGTACTTTCACGATTTTTGAGCTTATTTCCTAATGTAAATAAATTACATCTATTGTTCATTGCGTCACGATCAAAAATTGATGTGATTCTAAATTTGTCTCTAATAAGGGGGCATCCATTAATTACGTGTGCCATTTTTAGATCAGTTTATACTCCCCCTCCCCCAAAAAAGTAAAAACTGATAAATCAAAACTTTTTAAAAATTTCTACGCAATCCATGGAGACTCGTGTACTTTTTCGATTTATATAATTGGGACACATGTCATCTGGAATTTCTGGTTGTACTGGAAGACAGTCACGGGAAATGTCTACATTTTCTTAGTCTATCCATTCCAAACATTCATCCACAACGCACAGCAGTTCTTTAGCACGAAGCTTCACTACATGCATTGGTTGAATCCTGACTACAGTTTCTTGTCAAGCCTCATGAAGAGCTGATCTGTGCTTCTCCAGCTTTACACGCGAAATGAAATAAATGCCACATGTTTCACAACATCTATTATCAATAATTTTATCATTTTCCATGTTACTATAAAACTGAATGATTTTAATAGCCATGAGAGTTATTTTAGCTGGCAAAATGAATTTTTAGAATAATTTTTCTTCAATATATGTAATATTTTTTATTTTTTGAACTTGACGTGATATTTTCGATTATCCCCCTCGGTTTAAATGAGGTTTAGTGAGATTCCATTGGACCCATTTTTTGCTACCTCCATGTGACCTTTGTCCAAAATGTTTTACGATAAAAAGGATACTACTACACCTAGGACAAAAAGAGAAGTAATAATATTTCAATGCTAACCCATATATTTTTCGTGGGCTCATAACTGTAAAAAAAATGATTTGAAATATTTTTTTACTCCCTTAACTTGTAAGACGCCAAAAATATTTGAGAGTACTAGCTTTTACCCGCGGCTTCGCTCGCATCGAATCCATTAAATAAGTATCAGAAATCATTATAATAGAAAAGAACGAACCTGAGATTTAGATCTTTGAATGTAGAAAAATTGCCAAAAACCTACAAAAATCCCTAACTCCACATTAAATGTCCGCGCCTAGCTCCTCTCCAACTCAACCGATTTAAGTGTTCAAAACTCAAAATAGAGAAGGTGTTTTAGCGAGTGTTCTTAAACCAAAACGAACTCTGTAGCTACATCAGAACCGAAGATATAGATCTTTGAATATAGAAAAATTGCCAAAAACCTACAAAAATCCATAACTCCACAATGAATGTCCGCGCCTAGCTCCTCTCCAACTCAACCGATTTAAGTTTTCAAAAACTCAAAAGAAAGAAGGTGTTTCAGCGAGTGTTCTTAAATCAAAACGAAGTCTGTAGCTATATTAGAACCTGAGATATAGATCTTTGAATAAAAATTGCCAAAAACCTACAAAAATCCATAACTCCACATTAAATGTCCGCGCCTAGCTCCTCTCGAACTCAACCGATTTAAGTGTTCAAAAACTTAAAAGAAAGAGGGTATTTCAGCGAGTGTTCTTAAACTAAAACGAACTCCGTAGCTATATTAGAACCTGAGATATAGATCTTTGAATATAGAAAAATTGCCAAAAACCTACAAAAATCCATAACTCCACATTGAATGTCCGCGCCTAGCTCCTCTCCAACTCAACCGACTTTAAGTGTTCAAAAACTCAAAAGAAAGAGGGTGTTCTTAAACCAAAACGAAGTCTCTATCTTGAATAGAACCTGAGATATTAAGGATAGAACGTGTGAATGTGAAAAACTCCCATAAGTAATGTACAGGGGGAAATCGCATTTGAGTATAACTTGAGAATGGTGAAAATTAGATGAAATCCGATGGTTGATGGCTGATCTGTGGATCAATATCTTTCATTGAAAAAAAAAATTAAGCAAATCGGTTGGGTAGAACGCCTGAACTATAAAATCTTGACGGGAAACAAAAATTTTTTTGGCATTCAAATATATTTTCAGCAGGAATAGTCCGAATAACGTAGAATGATTAGCGATAGAAAAATATTTTTTATTAATTAATGTTTTTATAAACTGCATGAAAATGAGAAGAGTACCTACATTATTTTAAAAATAATATTGAATTGAATTACTCAATATCTGGTTCGTTTTTTGTTAATGAGACAATTACGATATGGAATTTTAGTTTGTTATTTTTTTTTCAATTTTGTATCTATTACTTAAAGTTCAATGAAAATTTAGAATCACAATTATGAAATTGAATAATAAAACATATTAGGAACGTTTATTGAGAAATGTTTGATGTTTAATCTATGAGAAAATATATATAGAATTTTTTTGATTAATTATTAAATTTTGAGACATATTATATCATTTCCTATAAATTGAAATTGAAAGTTTCCAAAATAATTATTATAAATATGTCTGAATAAATTCAAAAATGATATTCACCTCGTTTGTTGATCCTGTAAAAGGATCCATAACACAAAGAAGGGTACCCACACCCTTAATGTCCTCATTACACGTGGTGACACTTTGCACTGTAAATTTATTACTAAATGAAATTTGCCAAATTGAATCAATTTATCTCAAAAAAGGCTTTTATCTTATTTAAATGAAAGCGAGAGCGGAATATATAATCATATCAAAATTTCAGTTACAGAGGCGGTTTCAGTGACGCAATATAATGTAAACATTAGTAAAGACGATCATGCGCATTTCCGAATGTCTCTGTCACAATAACGACTTTCCAGCTTCAACTTATTCTGGATATTCTATTTCTACTACACGACTTTAAAGCCCATTATTTCACATTCTTCTTCGCAGGCTGCGATTCTATACTTTCGTACCTCAATTCGGTTCTACTTCTATAATATTTTTCTACACTCGTTTTGGGAGGGTGAATGTTTTGTTCACAGATCAGTATCGAATTTCCATTATTTCATTTGATAGAAGAGCCACCGTTGAGGAGAACACAATGAGCAATTCAACTATTTCTCTTGAAAGAGATTGAGTCATGGTAAGATTTGTAGGGACACGTTAATAGCACAGAATTCATGCAAAAATGAAGATTTCGTTATAATTCAATTATTGTTTTTCATTATGAAATGTTGATTCAGAACAAAGCTGCTAATAATAATTTTAATTGGTATGAAAACCATAAAAATGGTTATGGTATGCAAATGTTGAGAAAAGATGGAGCCATATCTAATTTTCCGTAAACATTCTCGTCTTAAAATAGTTTTATACGCGATAGAAATTCTGAACGTGTCTCATCATGTCAATGTTAATGTTATGCGCAGTATGAAAACATTCCGGATTAAAAATTATGTGTTCTAACTCTGAATACGTTTCGAATGCGTCCTATGTATCCTCAGATCTGTATGAAGATTTTTAATCCGATGCTTATACATCTTCGTGTGAAATTACGATTCAGTGTAGATTCAGTTTAAAAAAAACGACAAAGCCTGAATTATAAACCACAATCTGAAGGTCAAAGCAAACTATTAACAATAAGTTTATGTAGGTCAAAAAACATAAGAACATCAAACTAGACATTCGTAAATCGTTCGTGGATGAGAGTATGCGCATTTGAAATGTTCAGAAGATATTCTGTATTGTTAGAATCGGCTAAAAGTTTAAGATCTCAACCGTTCCTCCAACCGTTTCCATATTCGAGACTTTTCGATTATGGTATGAAACGTAGATCTGCAGAGGCGTAAAGTGTAAGAAAATTAGTGTACTTTAAATAAAAACAAAGTCGAATCTTCCATTGAAACCTTTTTAATTAAAATTAAGAGCTTCCGAATCATCTATTTAAACGTTTGCTAATTCAAATTAAGAACTTTCATCCTATTGCAATTTATTTAGGATTGATACCAATTGTTCACATTCAGATATTGTTTTTGAGTCGGTATATCATCTTCCTCTCACACTTCCTCTCCTAAGCTATTTTTTGTGTGATTTTATATTTTGTTACTCATATAAACAAATAAAAATACTAATATGAGAATAGATAAATCGTGTATATAAATATTTTTTCGTACTATCATCTTTTTACTTATTTTCAAATATGACTGGCTAACCGGATGTACTGTCTCCGGCAATTTTGAAGATACGCATCCTACGATAATTCTTGTTTAGGCGTAATTTATATTTGCAAGTTCACTATATACTTTTGTACTCATTTCATTGACATGTTTTAATTTAATAGAAATAATTAACTCCAAATGAGGTGTACGTCATAATCAATACGAACGAAACTAAGGGTTCTGTAGAGCTGCTCTTAATACATTAAATTATTAATATCTTTGATCAACGTAATACATTTATTTCAACCATATATAAATTAACAAATGTTTATAATAAAAGTGCAAGTTTACTTATAACAAACTACGCTTTCACTATTGATATATCTAGACTAGAAACTGGGAAAACTAAACAGGATACTTAAGAAAACAATTTTGAGTATTCTCAAGGTATATTACTTATGCTGGAAAATCCATTAAAAATGTATACACCAAATAAAGCAATTTGGAAAAAAAACTTTGAAAGCACTAAGCACTCCCTCAGGTATGAAACAAAGAGAAAAAAATTAAAAATCTATCAGTGACGCTAAGAGTGTATAGCCACCGGAGCAAACCTTCATGAGAAGAGAAGACCTTCTGGAAGCTTCCACAGAACTATGGGGAGATGAATGAGACTACAACCTATGTTGGAATGACAGGAGATGGCGGTTTCATGTATCCGTGAACAGAATTAGATGTGTGTGTTCTGAGTCGCTGATTTTAGCGTTATTTATTCTTAATTCGTTTTCTTAACAAGCTTCCATTTGTTTTAGTTTTGTACATACGCTCAGACATTTCCAATTCAGGAGAACTGTATAATACTACAGTTAAGTAATCCAAAACAACCCTTATCACCGCGGCGCATCATTATCAATTAATTATTTATTACTACGAACTCTAGCCTCATTAAGTTTATCATTACTATAAATTGTTTATATTTTTTATTTCGGCCAGTTTTATAAATTGTCAACTTTAACCCCTTTAAGGTATCATCTTCAATTATTCATTAACTACAATGAATCATAAATATATTTATCTAATTTTACAATTATTATTGTATAAGATAAAAACTTATATATAAAGAAGCCTGTAAAACTAATTCTTAGTTCATTTAAAGCTTGATCATTTTCTCAAACAGGAAAGGGTCAATTCTGCAACAAGACAATGCAAGACCATACCCTGTGTGAGATGAACCTTGAACGATTGATTCAAAATAAAAATTTGTCAAAAATTGTTAAAAACCGACATTATTTTCCGATCCGCGTCTTAGTTTTCGTTCAGAATTCGGTATTTTCTATATTTTCAGCATAGTTTTCATAGAAAAATTTCTAAAACACTTGTATAGTTCATTACTTCATAGCAGTATCAGTTATTACTTCATAATTTACACATAAAAATATACCGATAACGGTACACAAGTTTCACCAAGAATACCTTTTTGGTGTAAGTTTCACTTGAAATTTTGATTAAAAAAATCTAACTATAAAAAAGTTATGTACTGGCTACGAGTCGTATAACTAGCGCCCTCTATGGTTGTCGGATGTAAAAATAGATTCATGGGATGCACCGGCTGCCAGAAGTATTTAGGCAAAATCTTAAAAAGTGCGTACATCCTTCAACGCCATTTATTTTGAATATGCGTTGCAAACATTTTTTACTAAGCAAACCACAATTATTTTCTAGTTTTGTACCTATCCTAAAGACGCGGTCACCTTTTTTAAAACACCCAGTATATAAAAGTAAATGAAAAAACGTGTTGAGAATTACTCAATATCTGAAAATGTCGATTCCAATGTTTTCAAGCATAACCAACCTAGTCAGAAAAATCCTCATAGAACTTCATTAATGTTGTTTCCAATATAATTACGATAAAAAAGCCTTCTAAAAGGGCATATATTATATGGTTACTTAAAAAACAAATCCGTATAAAAGAATAGAACATGTTTATGTTAGAAAATAATATTTTCTAGTGCGATTTTCCTCATGATATCATTTCCATGAATAATATTTGATAAAACAGTCAAAGTCTAAAATTATTATACACATTCTTGAAGAGAATTTTCCACTGCGAAATTTTTGAGCGACCTTGAGGATATGTATTCGTTTATTACCACTGATAGAATTGACTCAATGTCAGTTCGTTGAAAATGATGATAATAAATAATCGTTACAGACTCTCCTAGACCATGAATACAAAATTCTAGCAAAAACCTATCTATTTAGGCCATTGCAGTGACATAAATTCTATACAATAGCAGGTCATGACCATGCCTTGATATACTGAAAGGATTTATTTATACACGTACAGATGAGTTTAATATGAATAAAAATGAGAATTCTTACATACGTTTCGTTATGTCAATCGTGTAAAAATTTAGAATCAGTTCAACTTTTTTCGTTAATTTGAGTCTCCTTCATTTTTTATGTTTATGTTTTTAGTTCATTATTTTCATCTAAATTGTCCATCACTGATCTTATTTTAAAGAAAGTAATAGTCTTCTTCGCGTGTTTGACCGTAAGCTCCCATATTGGCTATCATTAGTTAGGTTAGGTTAGGTTAGGCTATCATTGGTTTACTGCTAAATAGCTATGTTGTTGATATCCCGAATCAATTCTTAATCTTCTACATCAAATTTTAATAGACTTTTTGGACTTGTTAAACATTTATGTCATAATAGTTCCGAAACACCACACAATTGAACAGATGTACAAACGTTTGCGTTGATAGAATTGCTAATTAACTAGAATTATGATTTGAGGTCTTTTTATTTTTTGCTTTTCCCGAAAAAGTCATTTTGGAACCTTGGAGGACATTCAAAAGTCTGTGATCTACAAACTAAAAGCCGTAGCATTTGAAAAATTTTTGTGCTACTACTGAAACAACGACTCCCCTGGTGTGGAGACTACATTTCTCATCAGTGAAGATGAAGTGGATTATACAGACAAATGAAACCAGAAATGACGTTATGGATGACGATGTTTTCATTCAAACAACTCATATTAAAATTATAATTAAAAAGATTATCTACTTTGAACATTAATTTTTATTTGAAAACTGTAATGCATATGTTGAAAGGTTGGCAATTGTCAAAGATAACCATAGGTTAGGTTAGGTTAGGTTAACAGGGTGATCTCCATTTTTCAGCCGAGATTCACTAGGAGGCCATAGACCCATTGTGATGCCCTTGCTGACTTTTCACTCAGCACCATTTCACTCCCCTTCCCTACATCTCCCGTTGCCAGGTCCTTCAAGTCCATCTCCCTTCAGGTCCTCAACTCCCAGCTTCGCTGCTTCTTCCAGACATTCCAATGTTTCACTTCTCATGCATTGTAGTCGTTTCGACGCCAATACTGTGCAGTGATACATTAGGTGTTCTATTGTTTCTTCCTCTACGCTGCATTCTGCACAGAGATCGTCGGTTCTGATATCCATTTTCCTGAGTCTAGAGCCTACTGTGCAGTGACCGGTAATCACTGCTAGGACCCTTCAGATCGAGGCTTTCCCATAGCCTAGCAGTTCTGTTCTCTTCCTCTTCTGTAGCACCGGCCACAAGGAGCGTGAGATGACACAGTCATCTCTATTACTCTATCTCTTGCTATGCTCTCCCTCTAATATTCTATCTATCGTGTCTCTCAGCAATTTGATCGGTGGTAGTGGCAAGCCCACCTCTTCGTCACCGCTCTTGGTCGTTCCCAATTAGGCTAGTTTGTCTACCATTTGATTCCCTTCTACATTGCTGTGTCCAGGTATCCAGCAGAGTCTAACCTTTCGGTCACGAATCCATGACAGCTTCGTGACAGCTCGCCACTGAAAAGATAACCATCATATACAGTGAATAATCTAAACTGACAAAGGGGAACCACTCAAAACCTCTTCTGTAAGGAAGAAGACTGTCTACTTAATCGAATCTATCAAATTGTCTTCAGACGTCACAAATTACACATCATCTCACTTTATCGTAAAATTCGTGCCTAAAATTCAGTCGGCGCCTTTCGCCGACTGAAAAGCAGGCGGTTTATTTACTACAAAAATGTTTTTGTTTTCGGAAGAGACAATTCCTTATGACACATCATTCTTAATATCGTTAAACTCAAAGAATGTGATCTTGTGTTAACGCAGTTAGTTATTTTTAAATAAATAGTCGTAGTGAAAAGAACGAATTAGTGAAAGTAGACGCAGAAATGATTGTTTTGTATCAACTCACACGATTGAAGAAACATTAACTGGACTGGCTACACGCTTTGCTGTAATTTGTGATATCGCAAAGTTGAATTATGTGGGGTTAATGAAAGTAGACGGTACTATGCCTTGTGGAAGAGTCCACACATCCACAAAATTCTCACGGGTTTTATAAGGGTCTTTTCGATGATCTATGATCAGATTAACCCGATCAGAATCTGAGTTTTCGAAAAGGAATTCGGACCAAGTTCTTTATCGTTTGGAAGCTTATTAAGTAATTAGGTCTCTTATAATCAAATCCTTTATATTCTAGTATATCGTCGATCAGCTGAAGAGTTGTTTCGTTTGTATTTTTAGAACATTTGAAATTATTATTTGCTTTTCCATGGTCATGATTAATTCTCACGAGAAATGTAATTGACGGCTTACTCAAGACTACAATTTTTGTACTACGAGGTAACATACAAAAAATAAATTAATAAAAATAAAGATTTTTGTAGGGTGAGTGTTAAATTAAAATTTTCCACAGAAAACGGAATGCGACGTTCTAAAACTGATCTCATTCTAAGAGGATCCACAATCAACTGAGAAGTGATCTATTTGATCCCGAATCGTAGTTTCCGAAAAGCGATAAGAAATTAGTCTATTGGCCCAGGTTCGCTGTAATAAATGTATCCAATTAAGAGAAGAATTTCGAATTTCGACAAAACTTTGTTGTAGCTAATCACCACAATGATAAAAAAAGTGAGGAAAAACTTCTTCAAAAACTTGAATGTTAGAATAAACAAATCCGAAGTGATTACTGTGCCACAATGTGATGGAGAGTTATTTTTGAAGTTAGCGTACCTTAAAAGATATAATTCAGAAAAAATATCTCATGTAGCTGAAAAAAAAAATGTTATTTTGGAAATGGGTTATGAAAAATAATTATAACACACAACTGGCTCATTCAATAAATGTGAACAATAGAGTACTTAAATGACAAAATGTTTGTTGTGGTTGAGGTCAATGTCAAGGCCAAAAATATAAATAGCAGCTCTCATAATACTCCTTTATCTATTTTTAATCCTTTCAATCTTTCAGAGTCGAAACTAATCACGATTTTATAATATACCTACATGATTTATCAAAGAGAATTATCAAATCTACATCCTTTGAATAAATATTTTATCAAACAAAAATAATTAGGAATATATTGAGTACTCTTGAAACAAACTCAGAAGAGGTTTTCAACTTCGTTATTTATTTTTGAAGTACAAATTTGATAAGAACTTCCTGAACTTAAAAATCACAGAAAGCAATTTATGAACATATTATCGTTCAACTAATTATCGAATACGACATAAAAGTATATCTCAATCATAAATTATTTCCTCTTTTACACTGTAGTCTTTGAATATTTTTCAATAATCTAAATAAAATCATCATACTTTTGTAAGAATTTATTCTCAAATGTTGGTGTGTTATTTGTATTAAATTTTTATTAAATTCAAGCAATATATAGTGGCGGAACTACCACATAGTATCTGGATACTACTATAATAAAACACTAGCCAGAATCATTTGCTAGAGAATAAAAATATAGAATTCTACTAAATACTTCTTAAATATGTCTATACTGAGACTGATACTCATACGATCTGTCTATAAGATGACTCAAATATGCGTGTCACCATCCTGAATAAGAACCAACTGCATGTCTTAGCTGGATTCAGTTAAAATCGAACTCCGTGTTTGAATTTGTTACGGAGGATAGACATCAGACCTCTCTGTGGGGAAAAAGTGTCCGTTGCAACGAAATTAAATGAAATTTAACATTAATTCGTTTATAAAGAAATTACCTCTCCGAATTGTTACGAGCACTCTTGTGGAAAGTTATTGAACTATCGTTTTTAGCTTTCAAACATTCATATCATACCCTTTGTCTACACCAGCGCCATTCTCAAAAGTTTTTGAACTGTTATCTATAAACATTTGTGAATTTCTCCAATATGAGTCTACCCTCCATAGTCTAAACAATTCAAGCCAACATGCATTTGGTCATGGTGCGATTCTAGATGACGTCATGTCAGATTCAGTTAACGAAAATCTTTCCTGTTTCTGATATATTTGAGATGCACGTAACTCCCACTCCTATGCGGCAATACTAGTAATATTTATGTCCTTGGTGATAGCAACAAGAACGTTGGAGGAGAGAGCAAATTAGAAAAACTACGGGATACTCTAGAGTGGACAAACAAAAATTTTATCAACTTTATATAAAAATTGTCAAAAATCAAAAGGTTGAGCGCTCTAATCCCAGAAAATACTTTTTCGAATTCTTTAAGGTTCGATTTCATGCAGCGAATTTTTCGTGTAACGGATAGAATCGAATAATTTCCAATAATTGAATAACCCATTTATTAGTAGACGTCCAATTTGAACAGATGATTTTTAAATGTTACAAAAGAGTGCATTAGTCTTACTTCGAATTTTCGAGAAAAGTTATGAAGGCTTTGCAATCTTCAATTTCTATATATATAATTTATTTCTATAGCGAGCAACATGTCAATATGAATTCATAAAAGTATTTTTTTTCATCATATTTATTATTTGATGATTATTAAACTGAAAATTACACTTTTTATGAATCAAGAAACTCATCATTAAGTAATTTTTTAAGTTTATTTATTAGCAACACTTTAGCAAAGTACTAGACGGTGCAAGGCGTTGCTGGATTGGACCTTTTGATGTTGGTTATAATGCCTAATTATGCGCTCTGGTGCTGAAAACTGACTGTGTACCGAGCTACACAAATAAAACATAAAACCACTAAAAGCAGGTATTCCTGAATATTGAGGTTGACCTCAAAGTAAAAAAGAAAACTGGAACATTCAGGTGCTGTTTTGAAATATTTTATTTTTTGCCGTTCAGTTATTTATTCCTTTTTATGATATCAATCGATATTGTTCATTGTTGAATACATTGATCCAATATGCAAATGGAAGCCTGCTTTCTTAACTGTTGATTCATTTTAGCATTTATAGTTAAAAAATGTTTAATTTCATATGAGAGGATAAAAATTCATAGATAAAGAACATGTTAATCTCTTCTCTAGATAGTGACTAATTATTGTTAGAAACAAGCTCGCGAAATCGGTCCTGTCCAGCTACAATTGAATTTCAAAATTCGGTGAATTCGCGGCGTCTTTCATCTGTTTTTTATAAATGGCGAACGCAACGCAACGCAAGATAGTCTATGAAAATTATCCCGAACGCCATGACCTTGCCTGCAGATGGAACGGTCTTTGCCTTCTTTGGAGCCGGTTCTCCAATATCGGTCCATTGTTTTGATTGTTCTTTTGTTTCGGATGTGAAGCGATGGATCCACGTTTCATACATGGCTATGAATCGGCGCAAAAATTCGGCTTTATTTTTGTGAAATACTCGATGGAAACATATTCAAGACGGTGTTTTTGTTCCATTGTTAGCAAACGCGGCACCCTTCTTGCGCACAGTTATTTATTCCTTTTTATGATATCGATCGATATTGTTCAGCTCCGAGTTTGAGCTTCATTCTACTAGAGAACGGAGTTGTTGAATACATTGATCCAATATGCAAATGGAAGCCTGCATTGTTAACTGTTGATTCATTTTAGCATTTATAGTTAAAAAAATGTTTAATTTCATATGAGAGGGTAAAAAATAATAAGAAACTGTCTCGTCTGAATTCATAGATAAAGAACAATTCTGCTGTTATATTATTCTCTTCTGTAGATAGTGACTAATTATTGTTAGGAACAAGCTCGCGAAATCGGTCCTGTCCAGCTACAATTGAATTTCAAAATTCGGTGAATTCGCGGCGTCTTTCATTTGTTTTTTATAAATGGTGGACGCGCTTTTTATTATAGAAGGCAGTTTATTACAGTATTTCTTCTTAATAATTTCTAGGAGTCTATTTATTCGTTTCTTGTGTTAGCGCAGTTAGTTAGTTTTAAATAAATAGTCGTGGTGAATAGAACGAAACAGTAAAAGTAATCACAGAAATTGTTGAGGTAATTTATTTATTAAACACTATTTACTATTTATATCACATATGGGCAACCACCGGCCCGCGGGCCGGATTCGGCCCCGTTTAAGATATGATCCGGCCCGCGAGACATTTTGGAAAAACCCAATTAAAAAAATATTACACTAAACTAAGTACTTATACTTAGTACTAGTAGATATACTTATACTAGTAAATATCTTTAAAAGAAAACACTTGTTTGTGCTTTTTATCTTATCCGGCACCTGATATGATATGAATAGAATATAAAAATGTGGAGTCATCAATAGACTAATGAATCCCATAACCTACACAAGTTTCCTTGTGTTTCCTTAGTTTACTCACGGGAGGGACGGTGAGGCGGCAAACATCAAAACCTTCGATGTTTGCCGCCTCACTCTTTGATAATCACCGCCACTCGGCTTGCTCGATCAAATTCTTTGAAGTTTACCGCCTCACGGGCTACACATCAAAAGATTTTATTTATTGCTTCTCGATTATTCTAAACTAGTTTATTCCAGATTATTCCTTCATTTTGTCTATATAAGCGGGTGGATAGCCCGAAAGTTAGTTCAGTTCTATTTGAGCTACCGAGGTGATAACTCAGACAAGCGATATCCTAGCGAACGCCTAGAGCAGTCAACTTGCTTTGAGAATTTGTGTGCATCTTAAGTGGTTACTAACTATAGTTTGTTATTAAGTACATTGAAAGAAAAGTAAAAAAAATGATGTCTGGTGGAAAGAAACGAAAAGTAGATACAAAGGGTCGCCAGTTTCAAGAAAAATGGACTGAAGAATTCTTTTTTATCTTGCACAATGGTAAGCCTATTTGTTTGCTTTGTAATGAATCCATTTCAGTAATGAAAGAATTCAATATAAAGAGGCATTACTCAACTAAGCATGCTACACAGCACTCACTGACAGGACAATTAAGAACAGACAAAATCCAGAAGCTTAGAGCAAATATTGAAAAACAGCAACAAATGTTTCATAAATAGATAACACAACTTGATAATGTTGTGAAAGCTAGTTTTATAGTTATCTCAAAATTGGTTGGCAAAGGCATTAAAACCATTTGCCGAAGGAGAATTTATCAAGGAGTTTATGTTAGAAGTTTGCGGTGTTTTGTGTCCTGAAAAGAAAAATGAATTTGAAAAAATTAGTTTGTCAAGACGAACTGTTGTTCGACGTATAGAAATGATGGCTAATGATATAAAAACAACATTGACTGACCGTATGGCTGGTTTTGAATCATTTTCCCTAGCATTAGACGAGACCACCGATTTGTCTGACACAGCTCAACTGGCTATATTTATTCGAGATATTGGTAAGGAGTTCACTGTTACTGAGGAATTGCTAGCTTTACAGCCGCTAAAAGCAACTACTACAGGAGAGGATATTTTTAATGAAGTTCAAAAGGTATTCACAAGTTTTGGCCTGTCATGGTCAAAATTAATTGGAGTATGCACTGATGGTGCACCTTCTATGGTCGGCTTACGAAAAGGTTTCATCGGAATTTTGAATGAAAAAGCAACAGAATTAAATGTGCAAAAAGATGATTTGATAGTCCTTCATTGCATTATCCACCAACAGAACTTGTGTTCTAAGTCCATTCGACTCCACAATGTTATGAATGTGGTAGTAAAAACCATCAATTTTATTCGATCCCGAGGGCTTAACCATCGTCAGTTCAAGACGTTTTTGGATGAAATATCAGCTGAATATAACGACGTAACATATTGCGAAGTCAGATGGATGAGCAATGGAAAAATGTTGAAACGGTTTTACGAGCTTAGAAATGAGATAGCAGACTTTATGAAAATAAAAGATAAACCACTATCTGAATTGAGTGATCCAAAATGGATATGTGATTTAGCATTTCTGGTCGATCTTACAGGCTATTTGAATGATTTAAATTTGGATCTTCAAAAACAAGGACAGTTAGTAAATGATTTGTACAGCCATTTGAAAGCGTTTTATATCAAACTACGCTTGTGGGAGTCACAGATGCAGTCTGGTAACAGTTACCATTTCAACACGCTCTCTGCGTATGAAAATATTGCTTATGCTCAATATGCTGAAGAACTCAAGTTACTGTCGGAACAATTTTCGAACAGATTTAGCGACTTCAAAAACATGGAAGAATGTTTCAATTTATTTGCTACTCCTACAAAATGTAATGTACAAAATGCTCCAATACACTTACAAATAGAGTTAATTGAGATTCAAGAAAACTCACTCCTAAAATCCAAATTTGAAGACGTAGAGTTGTGCGATTTCTACAAAAAATACCTAGAAGAAGACAATTTTCCGCAGCTTAGAAAATTCGCAAGAAGATTCATTTCTGCGTTTGGCAGTACTTATAAATGCGAACAGTTCTTTTTATTGATGAAAGTTAATAAATCAACACATCGTATAAGACTGACTGACGATAATTTGGAAAATTCTTTACGTCTTTGTATCAGTAGAATTCATCCAAATATCGATGGATTAGTTTCCCAAATTCAAGCTCAAGTGTCTCATTGATTTCAGTGTATTTAACTTTTGTAGTTTGTAACAATTTCAAATGTAACTATTTAATTATAATGTTGTACCATTTTTTAAAATTTCATTTTGTTATTTTAATAAATACAATAATCACATTGTCAATATACACATACATGTCAATATTAAATACATAATACAATAATAACATTGTCGTATTATTTCATGTCTAATATCTATCGCAAAAAAATATTATCACTACTTTAAAATGCACTAAGTACTTTTAAACGCGGCCCGCGAACGTTTTGCACGCTAAAGTTTGGCCCTCAGCATGTCAAAGGTTGCCCATACCTGATTTATATAATCACAATCTAAAATTACTTCAAGTTAAACATTATCTAATCAAGAACATTGTACTTATGACTCGCAATCAATTATATATTATCGAAATTAACGGATTTGAAGCCTTTGATAATAACGATCATACTCGTAGGTCAAAAAACTATGGTTTACGAAGAACAATTTTGATTTTATCTTCTACTTAAGGCAAGTCTTTCTGATGTTCACTGTTATATCATCAGGAGTGCGGGTAGACTCGTTGTACTTGACGGTAGACTGTATAACCAGTTCTAATTAACCAATAGCACTAAGAAATAATGATAAACTGATGAAAATAAAATTGAAATGATACGTACAATATGTTCTAGACTGCTGAATATACAGAGTGAGTATTATGTATGGAACGCCTCAATTAACTCGGAAACAGCTTGTACGATTTTTATAAATTTTTGTGTATAAGGTTCTTGTGATACGGTATTATGGTGGTATTTACATTGTTGTCAGATCTTTCCTTTTTCCGGAAAAATAATGAACTTTTTTATTTCAAATGGGGATCACCCTGCATATTTTTCGCTTTTCGAAATCCTTAAGAAATGATAATAAATTCCATCCATACAAAGTAACGTTGATTCAAAAGTTGTCAGATGACGATTTTGATAGACGTGAAGAGTTTGCAGATCTAATGATGGAAAAATGTTCAAAACGATCCAAATTTTTAAGTAATGTTATGTTTTGCGATGAGGCCACTCTTTGTATTAATGGAAACGTAAATAGAGTTTTTTTGATGAGATGTGATATGGGAATGACTGATTGATTGATACAACTATATGGAATTGATTGTATAAGGGTGAAATTGTATATATTTTCCAATGTTTGTCAATAAACAACGCAACACAAGAATTTTATTTGTATTAGGAATAGGTCAAGCGTCAGAGCAAAAAAATAGGTTCATAATGCAAAGTTCTAGAGGACGGTTCTTTTGGAATATGTTTGGGTGTCCCCTGAATGTAAGAGGGCGTCGAGGGGGGCCCCGCGTCATCTGCCATATCGAATAGATCGCGAATCGTGCGTCGTAGGGCAAAAATTGTGGAAATCATTTTTATAGATAATAATTTTTACCCTGTTTTTCTATTTGAAACTTTTTTTGTAAAAAGCATAGGTTTTTAATTATAGCGCTCCAAACTTTTGCAAAAGACTTGCAAATAAATTAGTTATACTCAATATCGAAGTATGTAATCTTAAAACCTAATTATAATCAAAAATTAGAGTAAAATCGACAGTTGAACTTTTCCTATTAAAACAATTTCAACCCTTAGTATATTAACTAGTTCAATAGAGAGAGAGAGAGAGAGAGAGAGATTCGGTGGATGATTTTTAGGAAGGATATGAGAAATTTTTTATAGGAGGAAGGTTTGTTGGAGTTGGCCCTGATATAGGAGTTGCCCCTCTGCAGGGGTTGAGGTGACTGCATGGTGTTGTGCTGTTCTGACCGAAAAGGAGTAAAAGCGAATAACCATTGACCAGAAGAAGAAGAAAAGAGAGCTCCAGTTGAGTAAAAACGGTTTTTTCGGTTATCGGGATATATTTTGTATATATATATTTTTGTTTTTCTATTTGTTTTTTGTTTAATTAAAATAGGGGGGCGGGTTGACACAGCTGCCGCTGCGTTATTCCCTATCGTCGGCGATTTAGCTGGTGTACCGTTTCACCAGATTTCAGGGATAGTTACAACCAAAAAAAATGGTTGCCCTTTTTTAATATTTCCCACAAAAGCTTTGATGCCGTGATATGGCAACCTTTGTAATCGGCAGCCAGAGCTATTTTTCAATTTTTCTATAAACATCTTAAAACAGCGGATGTCGAAAAATACTTTGAAAAATCACTTAATTTTTATACCTATCTTACCTAACGGACCCCAAATCTACCGCGGCCGGGCTTATCTATTACCCATCGATTGTTTACTGGGTTTAGCAGTTTCACTGGACGAAATTTTATGTACAGTAAAATATTCGTTGTTAGATATAAGCTATCTCTTGCGGAAATCTGTTAATCATATAGTTAAGTGAAACAAAGTGTCCCTTATTTAACTCTCCATTAACGTATCGTCTCGCATTACCTAATTTTTGTTTTACATTAATGTGACTGTCAAAAACCATCAATTTACATACCTAATTTCTAGTTATTATTGTATTCGTTAAGATTTGTTGTACACTGACCGCTCCTAATGGGAACCAACGTCATAGTGTCCCTTAGACCCTCGAAGTTCCATTAATGTATCAATTTTTTACTTTTAATTTATATTGATGTGACTCTAACGAACATTTTTATAATTAATGATAGCTTTTGTATACAATAAGATTAGTTTTTAAGACAGCATATACACGGATACTGGGTTCTTAATAGTTTGACATCCAACGAGTATAGTAGAAAGATTATTGAAACCACTTTATTTATAGCTTAATAAATAATTTTGTTGTGAATTGAGTTATTCAGCTTGTGAATATTTTTTTGTGGTGATAATTTTTAAAATAACTAAATATATTATTTTATTTCTTTACAATTTTTTTTATGAACGAAAAAGGGTTCAAGAACTTTTACTTTGAGAATCTTCCATATTTTATACAGTTACACAGAATTTGCTAATATCCAGAGCAAAAAATAAAAATCTAACAAATCCATAGAGAAAAAAAAACAAACAGTAGTAATTCATAAGTTTATTTCATAGAAAATATTTCTTAGAAACCTGATATTTACAAAGTCGTATATCTAAGTTACTATAAACTATTTCTAAACACAATAAAATGTCTATACAAACACAATAAATATACAATATAACTAATAGAATAATTATTTGGCTAGTGTGGCAATTTTTCGAATGTTCTTTGGTTAACATCAAAATCTACATCAGACTCCAATTCATTTTCCGACAACGACAAGGAACCTCCAGCTCTCCTCGTTAAGATATTTTTATTCTGGAAATAACATTTATAAATTATGAATATAATATGAAACGTTTAAAAAAAATAATCAAATCTCCTCAATTATGTTATTAAAGCCAATATTCCTGTAAATTTTTCAAACACAGAAGAGTCTACGAAGACGGTCCCAGAAGTGCCTGGCACAACAAAAAAACAAAATTTTTGCAAAAAAACTTATTCATTATTCAACGTAATTTCCTTCTGGCTCTATACAATTTTCTTAGCGATCTGCAATAAGTCCCTTTTTATAATAAGAATAGAGTAATAATGATTGATACGAAACTCAAAGAAGTTCAGTCATGTATATTAACTAAATAGTTGAGTTGAGATAATTGAGTGAAAATTGTTACTGTTACTAGTTGAATTGATTTTTCAAAAACTAGTTCACATATAATGCAATAGGAACGAGAAGTTATCTATTTAAACAGCATACTCAATGAATAGAAACTGATTTCAGATCTGAAGAAATTCATAAATAGACTAATTCTTTAGAGAAGAATACGCTTCTGACAAAATTAATTTAAACATAAATGTAAAATATGAAAAAACATTATAGAATCAAGATTGGAAAAATTTTGTCAATGTCCAAGACAAAACTAGCGTAGTCCTTGAGCCTTTCTTCAAACTTCAAACTTCTCTATGCTATACAGATTTTGTACTTTCTAATACAGTGATATTTTGAAAGCAACTACTGCCATTTCAAGATCATGCCAGGTACTTTTAATAACATTCTCGTAGATTAATTAACAACATTCCCGAATATTCTACTACTACCTACCACAAATAGAAGAATTATTTCAATAGAATCTTTGACTTGTCAATAATTAGAACATAGAAATGTATAAAGGTTGATTTTGAAAAAAATACAACTATGAAATTGTTCAATGATTGAAATCAACTTTCTACCAACTAAAAAGAATCTATAATATCAATATCAAGTGATGGTTGATAGCTAAATAAAAGAAAACTGGTACAGGCAACAGCTATAAAGCTGTAAATATAGAAAAGAGTTCAGTATCGTAATGTGGCTGGTAACCAGTACTGTATAGTAAAAATGTAAAATAAAACTGTTTTACCAATAATTAATTTATAGAATTAATCAAAAACCATAAGATGAATCATGTATAGAAGTAATAATGAAAAAGTCATTATTTGAAAAGTCAAAGTATACTAATATTGGGAGTTTCATATACGATGCTGTGTTATTGAGGATGAAGGATAATTTACAATATCTTGTTATATTCCATTATCGAGTACCGTTAATTGGAATAAAATCAGATTCCATTTCCATTTACATCTGCTGATGTAAATGGATAGCTCACTTTGCAAAGTCTTTGCTACCTGACTGGTAAAGAGTCTGGGGTACACGATAGATCAGTGTTAGCGAGGTCTACAAATTAACTAAATCAAAAAATGTTTACCTTTGAAAGTCCCACTGTTGGTTCTGAAGCATATCCATCTCTTTCTTCATCTTCGGAAGATGAGCTTGAGCTAGTCTCTTCATCTTCATATGGTCTAAAAGCACAATGAAACTTATTTGTTTAATTTTTTTCAAATAAATGGAATCGATAAATTAATATTAAATCAATGAAACCCAAGTTTGTTCAATTGAACATAAGAATATACATGGTACTAACCTTGAAACCTTGCAGACCATTTGAGCTAAATCTGTGAACGTTCCTAAAGAGTAGACACTCGATGATGGAGCTTTGTGGACATCTAGAATGGTTTTGAAAATTGGTAGATTGCCTGCTCTCATTTGACCTTCGAAATAAGCTTTACCATGCTGAAAACCCACTTCTCGAATTTCATCAAAACTTCCAAATTGTAAAGTTCTGTATCTGTCAATTGGCGGTCGAATATATTCACAATAGTCGCTATTTTTTACTTCCTACAAAAATGATATTTTTCTCATTTCAATATTATTTTTGAATGTTAGTTCCATTATTGAATCTAGTATAAAAATTACCTCTAATTGTTTAACACAACTAACGTAAGCTAATCGAGATTGTATATCTGGTAAATTTGGCACTTTAACTGGTTCAGTAAATGGATTCCAACGTTTCCACAATAACCACCATCCTGATAAATCATCACCGTAGTTTGTCAGATCTTGATCATCCACAGAACCTACATCGATGGCTAGTATATGATTCGCTCCGAGACTACGCATAACATCAGCTGTAAAATTTCATTTAAAAATAAAATCAATTCATCTAAAAGCCATTAAAATTTGAAAACGTGGTATTCAAACAGTCGGGAGTGAAGTGAACTTGAAAGATTAAGTAGCACAACCACTTCACCATCTTGGAAGATTATGGTGTTTGATTTATAAGATAAAAAAAATAAACCACACAGAAGACACAAACAAAAATTTTGACGCACGAGATGAGATTGTAGACGGAGAAAATGTGGCATCATTTGTTGGATATTGGACTCATAATGCCACTTAATAATTCAGGTTACTTTAATATGAACTATGTAGTTCGGCCGTTTTTCCCTGATTTCCTTGCTCAAACGTTGCAATAAGTTTGCATAATACTCGCCGTTGATAGTTTTTCCTTTATCAAGATAGTCAATGAAAATTATCACGTGCGTCCCAAAAAACCGACGCCGTGACCTTGCCAGCAGATGGAACAGTCTTTGCCTTTTTGGAACCGGGTCTCCCTTTTCAGTTCATTGTTTTGATTGTTTGTTTCGGATGTAAAGTGATGGACTCACGTTTCAACTATGGTTATGAATAAGCGCAAAAATTCTTGTAGATTTTTCAAACACAGAAAAGTCTACGAGGATGGTCCCAAAAGGGCCTGGCGCAACAAAGAAAACACGGAAATTTTGGAAAAAATATATTTATTTTTTAACGCAATCTCCTTCTAGCTTTATACACTTTTCCCAGCGATGTTCAATAAGTTCCATAACCTTTTTATAATAAGAATCGTAAAGCTCCTCAAAATAGTCATTAACTGCCGAGATCATTTATTCATTGTTGAAAAATCTTTGACCACCGAGCCATTTTTTCATGTCTGCAAACAGAAAATAGTCAGAGGGAACTTAATCTGGCGAATAGGGTGTAAGAGGTAGCAATTCAAATTTCAATTCATTAATTTTGGTTATACAATAACGGATGTGTGAACTGGTGCATTGTCTTGATGAATCAGCACTTTCTTCTTAATCAAATGCGGCCGTTTTTCATTGATTTCTCCGCCGCTTTTTCCTTTTCACTCCATTGTTTTAATTATTCTTTTATTTTGGGTGTGAAATGATGTACCCACGTTTCTTCCATGGCGCAAAAATTCGGCTTTATTTTTGTGAAACATTGCCAAACATCTTCACGACGCAGTTTTTGTTCCATTGTGCGGAAACGCACAGCTTTCTCATGTCCAAATTTTCAGTTAATATACGATGTACCGCACTTTTTGAAATGCTTACTATGTCTGCTAGCTCGTGCATTTTCAGTCGACGATCACCCAGTATCAGAGTCGTCACTAAAGCAACGACATGTTGGACTCATAGTGCCATTAATAATTGTTGAATTTGTTCTAAACTAGTTTAAAGACAATAATGAGTGGATTTGCAAGATGTTTTTAAATTAAAGCGAAAGTTACTTCAGGTACCCATTCGAAATAACCATGGATCCTTCTGGAAAATCCTCCTCATAAGATTATACTTTTTCGCATCATGTATTAGGCATTAGTCTATTATGACACCTATCATGTACATTTTTTCGAAATATTTAAATAAAATTGCAGGTTTTTCAATGAAATAAATAGCCAATAAAAAATTGGGTTCTAATATTTAAATTCACAATCATAATTTCTTGTGAATTTAGAAAATTCCATTTTCTACATAAATTTGGCTTCATCACAAAACATTTCATGGGAAGTTTTGGTTAAATTTCATCTATACAAATATTGTCAAATCCATATACTAATGTCCCATACTACAAGACGTGTAAATTATACAACTATGTTTAAAATATCATCCTCCAACTTCAATTGCGTATTTGATTTGTTGTTGACTATGAATAATCCTGTTTGATAAAAAAAAAACAAATAGTGATGTCAATGTCCTCTGACCTAAAAATAACGTTTCCTATATCCTACAGTTCATCTTTTTTGCGAATTCGTTGCGTTGACTTATCTGAAAACTATTTTTTATTTGTCAAAAATCTAATGCGCAGAACAAACAGATGAACACTCAACATGTAGATTATCCACGAAGACCTTGAGAAATTGTTGAAAACTATAACTTGTTTGTGAAAAAATATTTCCAATTGCTTTCATACTTATATGATACAGCAATAATTTATGATTAATAAGATAATTGATGATCTTCAGGTTTCTCTGGACAATAAGAACGACACCTCTTTATTTTTAATCTACCCTACGAGAATAACTGTATGAGTTTTAAATGAAACATAATCATGGGTGAGAAATCACTCCATTTTTCAATGTACTACTCTTGAACTTTGTTTCTTGTAAGGGCCAATAACAGATATATCATCAACCATCTCTTCAGATTTTGAAACAATAAATTTGGATCATGGGCGATTAGGGAGCAATTTGTAGCTCAATTCAATTTTTTTCAATGCAAACTGATCCATGTATACAATTTTCATGGTGCAAATGCCATCGTTTTTATTTCAAAACTTAGTAGAACGACATGAAAATCAGTAAATCAATTTTTTGCCATTGAAATCGATGATGCAAAAAGTTCTCGTACCATTTATCAAGATTAACCTTAGTTTGAACTTTTTACCATTTTCTTCTCAAACCACGAGGTAGTCTTATACCAGACTGACTAAATAAACAACACAGCTGATTTAAATTGTGATGAATGATTGCTGACAGGAGCAACGTTACTAGAATAATAGAAAGTTTGTGACATGCGCATGTTTTTGTAAACAAACGATCAGCTGCTAGAACACCAGCTACGTCATTATGTTTACATTTTTGTTTTGTTTATATTTTTATATCAAACAGAACCTCACTAACATTATGTTTGAGTTATGAGGATGTGTGTTATTTATTGTTACTTTTACAATTTTGACAGATGCTAGCGTTGTTGCCGTTCTCACAACTGTGAAGAACCAGTGACGTCACTTGTCTACTACGCATATTGTTATTGTCACAAACCTTCTATTATTCTAGTAACCTTGGACAGGAGCAGTGTTGTGTTTTCAGTTCATCAGCTTTGTCGTGTATAGTAATATTTCATAAAGTATTTCAAGAGCATGGATAGATCATTTGATTAAAAGTTAAAAATCAAAACAATATCGAAACAATGAGGATTCCATTAAAAAAAAATACAAACTTTTTGTGATAATTTCAGATATTTTTCATGGAACATATTTCAAAATGAAATTTGCCTTAAGAAGTTGTAATACATGAACGATTAATTAATCTGTACCCTAGGTAGACTCCTAAACATATCGTTTATCAAGATTAAATTCAATTATGATTTATCGAGGGAACCAAGTGTTGGATGAACTAATATGATGATTAAACATTGTTTTCTGAAGAAAACGTCAAAGAATATATAAAATCAGTTGAAAAGGTGAATATACATTGTTGTTGGTGAGAATGCAAAGAAAAATACCTGATTCTTGAGGAATCTAACGCAGCAATACACCAATTATTGCTTGCAAAACTTTGTAAAAAAGTATTATCTGAATTTAAAGGGAGTCATGAGAATAAGTGAGAAAGTCCTGCTATTTTACTTCGTACATTTGAAGAATAATGCATTTTCATCCATATGATAGAAGTATTCGATGCCATATACCCCTATAAGGTCTATAATACCAAATTTCACAGCCTATATGAAGAGTGAGTTGAGATAATACAAGGCGTGGAAACTTTATCTGCAGTTGGAGGAGTTTTTGTCGAGAATTTGCCATAAAGAGTATTTGGTTACCAAAATAATGTAGTAAGTTTATAGACAGTTTAGACAATTAAATTTAGTTGGCACTAAGAATGAAACTATCTGGTGGATTGAAAAATTTGGAAATTAGTGATGTTCAGGGGATGAGTACATATCTGCTTGATCTGATACCAGATACCGATATTTCACAAAAATTTTCAATTATAGGAGCAGAGCTCGATACTGGCAAACGCAGAAGCTCATTGCGGCGCACTTAAACAACTTATAGGCTGATGTAGGTGGTAATCTCACAATGTGAGATGAGTGCTCTACGACACCGCAGAGTTAGTCAAGCATTGGATTTCTAATAAGCTTGATATAGCTCAAAAAACATAGTTTCCTATTTCTAATTGTTGTTTTTAAAAAGATATTGATTTTAGGGAACTAAGACAGATACTTTGTGGTCTGAAGCCGAGGACAACTGGAAGCTTGGTATTAATGAGACTAAAGAACGAAATTTATATTTATATAAATGCTAATAATATTCATAATAAATGAATGAAACATGATACTGTATTCGGTTCAGTGTGGATCAATTAAAAAGTGTTTCAAACATTTTTAAACATGCGAATGTATTACTTATATAGGTATATAAATCAAATTGTGTTTATGAGTTCCATGAAAAAATTAATGAAATAATCACAATATGACATATTAGAAATAATATTACCTGGTACATTATTAACGTAACAACCGTCTGCGATCATGTGTCCATCTGTAGGATCACAGATTGGAGGAACGATGCCAACTACTGACATACTCGCCCTTACATACCTCCACAAGTGACCTGTTAATCAACTTTTGCAACTTAATCTAATGCTTCAAATCTGAATGACTCTTTTTATCGATGATTTTTGAAGTTAATAGTGTATGCACATTTTATGTAATCGAAACATTTTAGGATGTATTATTTATGAGAAAATCCAACTTTTTGTATAATTAGTTTGAATAACGATTCTTTCTTATTTTTGATTATTTAACAGAAAATAAATTTCGATGCAGAAAAATATGGATGAATAGCATATCAGCAGATTTAAAATAGATGGGAGATGGAAGCAAAAAATCGTTGGAAGTTAAGCTAGATAGTGGGAGCCCAGGAAATTGTGATCGAAGATTCACTAAAACAGTGTTTATTATTTTAGCCTATTAGTTTGATGTAAGATAGAAGTTAGTAACAAATTGTTAGTAAGTATTTTTTTAACTCCAATAATATTAACACTACATCTGACTTTTTGCTTCCAATATTTTAACGAAATTACTTAATCTCCTAATATTTATTGGTTTCTGATCTGTTATTACATTTTAATTTGTGATTTCCAATTTATGATTGAAAAATGGAAGTTTTATTTTATAATTTATTATCTATATTATTTTATTACTCTCTTCGGTTTTTTGCCCACTCAAATGTCACAATCAACTTGTTTGAAATTTTTTTTAATTTTCATTCCCCTCTCTTGTTTTTAAGAAAAAAAGATTATTGCAATTGTAGATCATTATATAGCATTATTATGAAAGTTAAATGTGTACGTCAAATCAACTCTAAATCATAGATCATATGTTTTTAGATTATTTTAGTTTTTTTTTTTTTAGTTTATTACCTAGCTTAACATTGAAGTACAGTACATAATCGTAAATCCGGAATCGCTGGAAAAAGATGGGTTCCGGAATTAAGATTGTTCCGTATTTTAGATCATACGAACATTTGAAAGTATTTATGGTGGCGCCATCTATCGCTCTAATAAGAAATCATATCGTATGATAATCTTTTTCGACAGCGTTGTCGGATTTATTCCGATTTTTCAAGGAAACACAAGAAATGCGGTGCTGCCATTTAAACTCTTGTTAAATTTGGATAAGCTACCTGGCTCGACCCTTTTCGGACTTTTTCTGTACCTGCTTTTTATTACTGTTGCAATGATAAATACCAATTAGAAAAACAAGAACATATTTTTTGAATGACGAAAATTCGAGCAATTTGAGAATATTACCAGGCAAAAAATTAAAATAATCAAATTATGCCTAGGAATATTCTAGAAAAACGTATTTTCTTGTTTTATAATCAGTACTTAATATATACTGTTGTGATAATATGAAATTGTTGATAAAAAAATTGTTTTTCACTGCAATAGTAATAAAAAAACTTTAACCTAAAGTTAAATGAAAGCATGGTATTTTCTATGCTCGGTTTCCTAAAAAATTTGCTGATAGTACCATGACATTGAAAACTTTCTAATATGTAAATAACCATAAAAACGTTAAATACAACACACGTATTTTTGTATAATATGAACATATGATTAGTGTTAAAAAATTGTTGATAATTATTTTTCATACTCAAAAGGTTGAAGAAATGTATTTTTTGTTTGAAAGTTTGAATATTGACAGGAACTTAGGATTTCTGAAGTACTGATTTCGTTGATAGTCGTTGAATGAAAACAAAATTCAAACATTCTTATTTTTAGTAATTCAGTGATTTGTGACTTGTTTCATTGAATCAAAAACAAAATAACCAATAAATCCTCAAAAGTCACAGTTAGTAATTGATCAAATTGAAATAATTTATAATCATTATTCAGTAAAACAATATGTGCCACTCTCAACTTCCTAAACCATGAATTTTTACAACCAAAAGTAGAAACAATCAGTGTTTAGTTACTCAAAAACATACATTCAATATAAAAACTCCTTTCAATCAAATTATATATTGATAAGGTTGTGATTGGTTACCTCGCATTGTTTCCTCCAATTTGCTTAATAAATCTGACAATACAAATCTTAAACTTGGTTTATGCAGCCAAAATTAAAACTAACATTAACTGGTTAACCAACAGAAATTCCCTGTATGGGTCCTTTTTGTGATACAAATGTGGAAAGTTTCTGACATTGTCTACCAGTGTTCCATCGTATAAAGGACATTGCTTTTTCCTTTTTTTTGCTATCAGTTTTAAAAATAGAAAATCGAAGCAATAACACAAGTAATATATCCATTATCAAATAATAAAGATGTAGTAAAAGAAACAATATCATCAATACAGACTGACCTAAAGTATTATGTGCTCATAACCTCACAAAATTAAAGAATTAAACTTAGAAGTTGAAAGTTGGCGAACTCTCATAGTCCAGTTCTAGTTATAAGCAAAAAGACTGAAATTGTTTTTGCAAGTACTTCAAAGTAGGCTTATTGATATAAGATAAACTACTGAGATCTATCGATATCACAAAGTAAAAAAAAATTCGAGAATCATTTTGATTTTCAAAATTTCAGTCTGTGATAAAGATAGAAGAAAATAAAAAATATTACGTTGTAGGGTAAGTTTTTCTAGATAAGAAAGGTCTGTTACACTTTTTTGTAAAAGTTGTAGTTTTCTCGGAAAAAAATCTAGTATTTCGCATAGTACAGTTGCATTATGACATACATGTGACGCACGTTAAACATATGGAATGAAATATTAAAACCGTGCATTTTAAAACTGGAAATCTAAACTTCCCGTTGTATGTGTTATTCGGCTAAATTATTGAATAGAAAATTGTACATTAATATGAAATGTAGGACATCTGAACAATAAATAACCTTACACATAAGAATAACACGGAATATTTTTTTACATCACGATAAATTATTAGTTTGGTAAATTCCTACGAGCATAAAAATGTTGGTTTAATTATTTCACTTCGTTTAAGTATCTATAACTCTGCTTAAACTTGATCAATTTGGAATTTTTTTTTTAAATTGTGACAAAATGATACAGTACAAATAATTTTATAAATACAAGAAAATAGCTGTTTTCCTCGTTGTAAAATTCGGGTTTGCTATAACATATACAAGAGGGTTCAGAGAATAGAATGTACGTTTCGTACAGGTACAAAATACAATGAGCCCCAACATTAGTATAGAGGGCCCCAACATTAGTATAGAGGGCCCCATCATTAGGAAATTATTTTTTGATGTGTTGATACCACAAATCTAACGTATTGATATTATTTTGTGAATTTTTCCGGGTTTCCGAATTCCTTGAGGGGGCCCCGTCATTATTTTAGCCCCGGGCCTTATACATCTTAATCCGGCCCTGTTTGTTCCTCGGCTTGTAAAACTTGTGACCCTGATAATTGTAAAAATTTTCCCCAACTCCCAAATGAGTCAAGTGACGATGAGTCTGAGAGAGAAAAATCAGACTCCGATATAGACATTGATGAAGATCTAGATTCTAGATGATCTTTTTTCAATAAAATATTGTATAATAAGAAGAAAGAAATTTTATTGTTTATTGATATTTTCTACATTGCCTACAATTAATTACAAACAAATAAAAAAAATGTTTAAAAACTTCTCGGAAAATTCGAAGTTTTTAAAATTTTCAATTGTTTGCTTAAAAAAACAGAAATATTCATTTCTACGAAACGAAACGATTTTATGAATGATTCAAGGAAAATTGAAAGGTCTGATGTCTACAAGAGGTATTTCATTGGCTTAGAAAAACGACTTGATAGATATACGAATTTTTTCCGAGAAAACTATAGTTTTTACAAGAAAGTGTAAACGACCTTTTTTATCGATAAAAACTTACCCTACAACGTGGTATTTTTTATTTTCTTCTGTCTTCATTGCAGACTGAAATAATGGAAAATTTTGAAAATCAAAATTATTCTCGAAATTTTTTTTCACTTTGAAAAATTGATAGACCTCTGAAGTTTTTCTTGAATCAATTAGTATACTTTGAAGGAAAGAAAATCAACCTTTTTGCTTATAACTTCTTTTGGTGAAAAATTGCCTCCACCGAATGGGCTATTAGTTTAATTTTTATTTATAGTTATTGTTAATTTACTAATTATGGCTGCATAAACCAAGCTTTATGTACATTGTACAATAAATATGTGTAATACAACCTTACAAATAATCTTTAGTTATAAAATTTTATAGACAATTATTTTTTTACAGAACAGTTACTCATTTACTATTCTTCTATAATAAAATACACATAATAAAAAATGGAAACCCAATCAAAGTCATATGGATTTACATTTTATGAAAATAAAATAATACAGAATATTTAAAGCAATAGTAACAAATTGTATTGAGGGGATTACTTCTAAGGACACATTTTTTTGATCTTTGAACATATCTGAAGATAAAGCAATGTTTTATAATGTTTAAAAATACGAACTGGACAAATAAAATACATGAAGATTTATCTAAAAAAAATTCCTTCCTTAAGGAAAAATCGTCATCACTTTCTAAATGTGATAGAAAACAAAATGATTTGTCTTGTTTTGCCAAAGTTACCTTCTGGTGTAGAATCCATTTCCATTTAACAGGTAAAACTAATTACTTTTTCTTCATAATATTTTTCAATCAAAGTTTGCTAGTAGTAACATTTTTTGATAATTGCAAATATTATATAAGCAAGATTAATTAATATAATGAAGCCCTTGGTATCCAATATAAAAATATAAACTTGGAATCTTAAACATCAGAAGCTTTGAAAACTGAAGCCATTGGTGAATTATCTCAAAGCCCAAGGAATGTAAAACAAATGCTTCGAATGCATTACATCGAAGAGATGTTGGAAATGAGACATCACATAAAATACAAAATATATCCGCTTGGCAGCTGCAGGTTTGTGAGACTTAACTGACTGATCACTACCAGTATAGCAACACCTTTGATAATATAATTACACTTTTAGTTAAGCAAGCTTATCATAGTCCTCTGAAGATGATAACTTAATTGTCGAAACACGAATCAGACAGTGTAATTGTGAGTGTTCACAGTTATGACAGTGGGCGTTAAACGCGTAGGTCTCCTGATAGGATCGTCTTACCTCACTTAAAACTGGCCGATATCATTTGAAAAGCTAATCAGTTAATTTGGCTTGAATGTTTTATCGTCCATAAGGTCTACCCAAGTATTTGAACCTCGCACATTACGTCCTGGGCATCCACCAATGATGGGCTCTGCAGGTTTCTTTTACCTCCACGTACCATTTTGAATCGTCCGTGATATCTTTGGTATAAAGGTTTTTGGAAAACTTTCGTTTTCCATGGAATTCAATATCATATTGATTTGGAAGGACAGAAAGCTTGACACTCAACGCTAGTTTTAAATAATTAATTGTCAAGTGCAAAAAAAACGAAGTAAGTGTATGGAAGCAAAAAATCAGAAAGAAAAAGATGAGAACTGTTCTGGTATCAATTAATTGAATAAAAATAAAAAATTTTTAATTTCGTCATCAAATATCAAATTGAAATTATGTAAGGTTATGTTACACATTACTTACCTCAATATATTCCTGTCACCATCATGCAACGGAAACTGTTGATTGAGTATATACATATCGAACAAATGAAACAGCGGGTTGATTTACCTGGTAGATTGTTAGTGTAACCGCCATCGAGGAGAAGATGTCCGTCTACAGGATCGCACAGCGGTGGCATATACCCAGATAGGGACATCGACGAACGCACGTAGCGCCATAATGAGCCTACGAAATAGCTAGGCTAAACCAAGAATATTTAAAATTTCTAAAAGATTGTTCAGTTATATGGTTGATTTAGCAACTGTGAATGTTATAAAAAATTTTTATATAAATTACTAACATTTTAAAATAACTAAAAGTATTTCAATTTTCAATAAACATGGTGTTCAGCTCCTGTGAAACTCAAAAAACAGGCACTAGATGTGGCTTCATGTCCAGTTTTTTTTGTAAAATTCTTTATAATTTCGATTTTACTTTAAATTTTTGTAAAAAAGCTGCTACACAAACAATTTAAATGCTTATGAGGGCAGTAAATATCGTGAGTTTATGATATTTTATTTATTCAATTGCATACTTAGACATTGTATCAAGTTTGAATTTTGCAGGTGGAGTTTTTTCAAAGTATGCTTAAAAAACTAACTAAGAAGAGTAACAATCAAAGGTTAAAGGAACTTTTGGAAATAATTTAAGTCAAATGGACATAAATTCACTCCTAGTACCTGTTCGATAATTTCTGGACACTCTACACCCTTTCAAGAAAAAAAACATAAAAAAAATAGTTAGAAAGTTGAAGCAAATCGTACTATATATAGTACATTATATTTATATTTATATCTTTTCTATTATATATCTTTATATCGAATCAATTCACCCTGTGAAAAATAACTAAACCGTATTCGCTAGTAAAATTATCGGGGAACCGTAAAGAATATTTTAATCCTTAATTTATATGTAGAAATAGCGAATACAAAACAAATATACAGGATGGACCAAATTAATGAAAAACTTCTGTATATGTGGTTATTTTAAGAAAAGTAATAGATATATGTAATATTCATATTTTGAAATTATTTTGAACCCTAGATAGTGTTGTATTACTACGTTAAAAATCCACTAATTTTTTTTTTGAATGATAATTCTTGTAGTTTGCTTAGATTTTTTTAAAGGTTTTGTTACCTTATACAGAGTTAACACTCTGTAACTTACTATACATTGAAGAAAAAAAAATATTTTGCCTAAAAGGGTTTTGAAATATGATGCTGAATCTCAGTATTCGATTAAATTTTAATTATTTTCTCTTTTGTATACAGGTTGGACAAAAAGACAAAAAGGGGAATCTTTCCTTTTCTTTCTTCTTTCAGAAGAAACACCCTGTATTTTATAACATTTTATATTTATTTGTAAACCACATACCTAAATAATATCATTCTATTACATTTTCACTACATTTTATAGTAATAATAATAGATTTAAAAAAAATATTTATGATTGACTAACATTTTTCTTTCTTTCTTATTCCCTCTAATAGTCGGAGAAGTTTAATAAACCTCATTTTTTCTGAAGCCCCATAAAAAGCAAGCAGCTTTTGTTAAATGCTGCCCCCCCTTTTCCTATCCAATTGTTTTCGAATACGGTATGTGACACCAAATAATAAGTGAAAAGTAGGTTAGGATATTATGCCGGATTCGGCATAATATACTGGGGTTATCATTTGAAAAATTATATATTTGGTTTTTAACGACAAGTTGTATAGTTCAAGATAATTTCAAAATATGAACGTTAGCGACGGCCTACATTTTTTTATATAACCCATATACTGAAGTTTGTCGTAAGATTGGTACAACCTGTAAAAACGTGGATGAATTTATAAAACTACAATTATACTTTTCAATTGACACATACCATATCGACCAATCTTTTAGAAATCTGTCATCCTGATTGTTAATCTAAATATTTTTAAGAAGTATTATACTTTATTTAAAATTGAACAATATATTCGTTATATTGATATATGAACAAAAAAACTTTGCGGACATGACGTCACAATTAAGTAAATGCTGATTTAACTGATGCAGTACAATCTTTTGCAAATGCGCGATTAAAGCATATTAATTTTTATTAGAATAACTGCCGAGATTGAAAGTATCAAAATTAATACAATCGCCAATACAGACTTTTAAACAGAATTCACAATTAGTATATTACATGCAAAAGAAGACCATGCACTAGTTATATGTCGAAAGAAGAGTTTGTATGAATAAATTTTCAACTTAAAATATTTTGAATACGAAACGATACCGGTTCATATCGCAATTTTTACAGTTTTAAAATAAGAGGCACTGAAAATATATTTACTAATCAAACGAAGCATAAAGGTCTTTGGTATGCACGTGTTATTCCGATAAATAAATATTTTTACAGAAGCATTGCGCATACTGGATTCAATATAATATAATAATGCTTTTGGTTGGTTGAAAATATGAATGGAAGTGAATGTTTCAGATATATAAAAAAAGCTGCTTTCGTTTCCATGAAATTGATATCGGAAATTTACCATTATGAAAAAGTAAGAAGCGACAGCCATGTAATACCATCATCATCTCCTACCCCGAAATGTTGATAAGTTTGATACGAATGTAATTGAGTAGTATCAGCAACTATAAACTTATAAGCAGTTTGCTTCATATATATTCAACCAAAACAAAAGTGCTACTTAATAGTAAGCCTTTTTTGGAAAGAAGCGAAAGAAGTTCTACGTACGTGGCTAAAAAATTTCGAAAAATAAATTTAGTTTGAAATATAATACCAAACTAGCAATGATTGCAAATCTACTAATGAAATTGATGTATTCGATAAAGTATAGAACTTCCATAAAAGCCGTTTCAAATGAGTTGTATCTATTCTGAGATTAACGGCATAGTATCAGCTATTGTGGAAATTGTTTTATTCATAACAATACTATCCATAAATCCATACAGCTCGAATTGAAAATATCAAAAACTGCCTAACAAGCTGGTAGTAATTATCATGAAATAAATATAAATAACTTGAAATTGATGCAAGCATTGAGATTGTTAAATGTAAGAACAGTTTGAATAGGTACAAAGAGCTTATCCCTTACAGTCACTTTATTTGTTAAGAAATGAATATAAAAGTTTGTTCATCCGATTTATAATATATTCTTTTCATGAAGAATTCTCCAATATTTTTGTATTTTTTTCTAGATTTTTGTCTTTATCAGCAGTTAATTCCCAACTAATACAACTACAAGAAGTATAGGAAACAACAGGAATATCAATTTAAAATCACTAATCACCATAATTCCAATCCATTATACACTAACAATGTGTAGTAGAAGGTACTATAGCGGTAGGTTTCCAAATAACATATCCGAAACAGTGTATGTAGTTTTTATGATGAGTGATAATAGAAAACAAAAAAAAAAGCAACCAGAAAAAAAAATTTTAAACTAAAACGCAAATAATTAGAAAATTAGATTCTGGTGAACGTCAATCTCAAATGAGTGCTGCTCTGAATTAGGTAACTTTAACAATAATGACAATTTTTAAGAATAAAGAAAAAACACTGCAATACGTCATGCTTTGCAACTAGAATTATCGGTTCTACAAATAACAATATAGAGGGAATTGCAAAACGACTGTCGATATGGATTGACGACAAAATTGAACGCAAGGCTAAGGGGAATGACATAAGCGAAATTGGGGGTAAAGACGTTTAAACAGTAGTCCCAGAAGAAGGGACGAAACTAAAACTATGCTGTAGTCAACTAATAAGAAATGAAAACTAATTTTTACATTTATTTACGTAAATTTTTTTTAATAAATAGATATACCTATACACCCTATGAAAGAAAATGTCTAGAAACTAAAATGGATCTTTTCATTAATGATAACATAGATCAACTTGTCTCATAATGTCATCTTAACACTAAAGTAAGTTATAAAAATGTACATTTTCCAGTATTCAGTATTTTTGAATTGATTATGAATGTACAAACCAGATTAAATGATAAAAAAAACATAATAAAAGTACAAGAACAACTGAGAATATTTGAAATAATGTAGAGATAACAGAGAGAAATAGAAAGTGGTAACAACTTACAAAAAAAATCAGTATCTTGTTCAAATAATAACTGGAATTGAATGATAAAAAGCTACCATTAAAACTGAGAAAGTAAATAAACGGAGTAAATAAGAGGATCTTATAAGACATATTTTATAATAATCTCACATTAAAGCAGTAAATTTAAAAATTATAGTGACTCAGGTTATTTTTTGTGTATATTATAGATACAACTCATCTTCAAAGATTATGTTCCTTCATTCATAAAAATATCTATCTACAACTACATACATACCCATAAACCTTTACAGATGTCCCGCGGAAAATGTAAATTTCAAAAATAACTGTAAGAATCTGAAAAATATGCTTAAATTTTTTATGGAAACTTTCGCCCCAAAATATTACTCTTTTTTATTGAATTGTTACCGGTGCTGACACAAAGGTTAACCAATCACAATCGACACACTCAAAAAAAAAATGCAACATAAATTCAAAAGCAAAACAAAATTGTGTACGATTGTTAAAGCGAATTAGATTTATGAAGCAATATTTAGACGCCATGCCAACAACTTCTGCATACACAATTCTAAAAAATTCTTATTGTTAGAATTCGATAAGATTTTAATTTGGGAATTTGTTTTATTTGAATTTTAACAATAAGATCCAAGTAACTAAACAAAATATTTCAGTTTTACCAATATATAGATGTAATCGATCATATTAAAATCAATGTAATAAATATGGAGTTCAACATGTTGATTTATGAGATTTTAATAATTAATCGACTAGTATCTTTTTTTATAGAAGTGTGTCAAAATTTTTAAAAAGCAGTTGTTTCTAAAATGATTTTTTTCAAATTAGACTATATAAGTGCTAGACAAATTCATTTAGTGAATATGAAAGTAGTATAGAAAGCTTTCAGAGAACTAACATATTAATAAAAAATAAACTATAACTCACATGTGAGTTAACAAATAAAAAACAAAGCTAAAGATGGGTCTTAGTTAAGCTGATAAGTGATGGCGTCAAAATTTAACGAAAACACATTTATTAAAAATTTTAAAATTCTACATTGGCGTTAAAACAGTAGGAAAATATGTAGAGTTTCAGATAGGTCTCTAAAGATACTTCTCAAGTACAGAGGCATATAATGTATCGTAGTAATTTTATAAAGCTAGATAAGGGAATATATGTAAGATAATCAGTTATCAAAACTTCAGAAGGATGTGCAGTATCATTATATCTTTTTGATATAGATTTTCCTATAAACATTGCAATTAGGGTAAAAATATTTCGATATTAAAATCTGTTTAACTGAACAACCAAAATTTTTAAAGAAGCCAAAATTGCATGCAAAAAAAGCAACAATTGCCTCTTTTGTTAAAAAAGAAAAAGCATTTATCGTTGGTGGATTAATGAAGGAAACCACGTTACTAGCTTTTGATACAATAATCAATGATTATATAAATAAAAGTGAAATAAATACAATCCAACTTTTAATACGAAGGACAATGAGAAGAATTTAAGATATCGTCACTAACACTGAGTTGGAATTAAAAAAATAGGAATTTGCACGTTATTTTCTTAGCAATTGTATGAGTTCACTAATATATCAGACATTTCTCAATTATCCATTATAGTAAAGATAGTTTTCAGCAATTCTTTATTAACGAAAAATTTTTGAAAATTCTACAAGAGAAGATATTTTTGTAAATGTAAAAAAGAAAGTGGAAGAAAATTAATTATCATTAGACAAACTAATAGCAATCACAATTGATAGAGCACAAGAAATGAAAAAAAAAAACAAAGGACTGGGATTTTAACCTGCATCCCAAATTATACGAAGATAGTTGATAAGAAGCAGTGTCACGGTGTATCCTTGTTATTATGCCCGCGGTCATAAGTATGTTTTTTTTAATCGAAACAAAAAAGTACCCTTTATAATAAGCCAGTCATTAAATGTACCCTTTACTATAAGCCATTGATATGGTGACAATACATAGAATACTACTACTTCAAAGTTTAACTGCATCTTGATACAATAGTTCAATTAATCACCACCATAATTTCCTTATTTGATCGTTAGAATCAAGCAAGTTTTCGGTATTTCATTTTTGTAGAATAATTGGATGTTAGTTAAATATCGATTGTAAAACTCCCTCTAGATAAGAAGTGAATTAATTATTTTTTAAAAATCACTGAAAGTTTAGTTTGATAATGGACCAAACAACATAATGTCAACTTTTAAAGAAGAGCACTATAATAAGTACAAAAAAGAGAAAATAAAAAAGATAAAAATATATGCATGCGTATAAAAGCAAGGTTTTTAACTTTGAATAAAAGAAGTGGAATGCGATTAAATAGGATGAGAAAAACAATGGAACAGTAGTGGACACTGGGGTTTGAAAATACACAATTGTAACCAGTGCTACAGAAGCTTTTTAAAATAATTGATTGTAAACATTATCATCTTTAAATAATTACTTATATATACATATATCCCAACTAAGCTTAATAGTGAGATTAATTTTAGGAATTAGATTATTGGAAATAAAAAACCGATGAAAATTCCCACTTTCAGAGAAATAAAATAAATTTATTCTAGAATTCTAAATACTAACTTCTTTTTTTTCTATGGTCAATCCGTTTTTAAAAATAAAATAGCTCTGATTTATTCAATAGCACCATACTTAAATGGGCAAGTGGCATGTTATAGGGGAAAAGAAGAATAATTTAACCAACCAAATAACCTTTATTACCTCGTTTTAATATAAATTACACGAATAAACTGAATTCTAAAATATTTATTTTAAATATAGGATCATTTTAGAAACAATAGAAATAATATATCTTGAGAAAAATATTGTTTTAGTGTTTAATAAAGTAAATAAGATTATTTTGGAGATATTAACCTAATAAATGAGTTTTTGATTCTGTTAAGCCCTCTCTTATTTTTTTGAAAATTGGTAGGAGTTTATCAATGGCTTTTATTGCTTTGCAAAACACATGAATTGGATAAAATGCAAAAATTGTTTATTTTTCAATCATTTCGTTCAAGTAACTCAATAAAAACTTTTTTAGCCAAAACTAAAATTGAGTGTGTGTTCTCCAGCTATAGCTTTGACTGTCGAGGCTTCACACAAATACAGGAGGTACAAATATTCATTGTATAATAATAATCGATTTCTCGAGCATTTAGGAGATTCCAAAAGGTGGAAAAAAATCAAAGACCACATCAGGGTTGTGGGTGAATAACTGTTGCAAATCAGTACTGTGTTCTTTGACTTAAGATGTTAAAACCCAAGTTAGTTACATCTATTTCCCTTCGCCAATATTTTGTAGCGCTATCAATAAGATATGATAATATGAGGAGCCAGCTCATAAAATCTGATTGGTGGTACATAGTAGCCGATTGTTATGTTCTCAGATGAACCCAGATTTTGCCTAGATGAAAATGATTGATGTGACTCGGTATACATAAGAAAAAACATAAGGTTTATTTAATACTCTACAAATTCGTTCATGTTTAGAGTTTTGCTTGCACATTTGGAGCTTGGCTTCCAAACATACCCTGAGAATGTTCGACTCAATATAGAAGAGAGCAATTCGACTTATAGGCGATATAGAGTTGACCAGATAGCTTACAGCATAGAAAAAAGGTCGCCTATCTGACTGTTTTACCGATACTTCCAGGGCAGATGCTCTTCCCAGCTGTCCAACATAACACATCCTAGAGCAGTATTTGCAAGACCTGCTCGACAGGCAGACATGGCTCTTGAGCCCGAGTTCTCCTCCAGACGTCCAGAAAGCCAATTTATTAGGATTCCTTTTGTGGGAGAAGTGCAAGCCTGCAGAATCATCTACTAAGGCACGTATTTTCCGAGCACTACAACCTACAGAAGTGTTAGATTCTTGTCCACAGACACCTCCAAATGGCAGACACCACCTGAACTACTCTCTTCATGTTTGACAATGTTAAAGCGCATATGTAAAGTAAACTTGAAGATCAAAACCAAGCAGTTGTAAGGCCAGATACGACTCTGACTCAATTTATTTTTTTCAAGATATTGTTTGTATTTCATTTATACATATTTTGTTAAATCCCTGTATTTCGTATGATATTAAAAAATATTAATTTCATGAAGTTTTAATTCTACATACAACTACATATAGTAACTTTTTATTCAAATTTATTGCATTTTTTTAGATTAAAAAAATCAAAAGTATTCTTTCATTTTGAAGAGGAGTGTTTTTGAAACCAAAAAATAATATGATAATTTTCTCAAGAAAAATACTGCTGTTTCTCTAATTGTAGTTTCACTTAAAACAAATTAGCCAATTACTGCCATTACAGATGTATTGGTGAAAATTTATTTTAACTCAGTATTATAGGATTGTACTCGTTATTCAGAAAATCTAATTGTAGTTAGTTCTTGCTGTTTACAAAGAAAAAAATCTTTTATTATTACTATTACAAATCTTTTTCTCAAGATACATTAATGCAAATAGCTTAGGAAATGTGCAGTAGATATAAACTCTTACTTACCATGTGAATGTATTCTCATACAAGAGGCAGTAATATCAGTAGTGACAGTAAAATACGGCAACCATAAGTCTTCTATGTAAGTATCATTAAAAGTACTACGTATTGTTTGATTAAAATCTCGCCCACTAAACATAGAGGTCATAGGATATGTCAAATCTAGCAATTGACGCCACCATTGTGTCATTTTCTACAAAAATCATAAATTTTACAGTAACCGTGAAGGAATCATTCAACAACAACCGAAATGAAAATCAGCTGCAAAAGGATCTTCCTAAGATGCATCAGACACAAAAATTTACTGAGCATTGCATATATAATTGTAAATAACTTACCATTGACCATTCTCTTGCTTTTTGGGTCATAGTTGTTATATTTCTTTCTTGACACCAAAGAGCGCCCATAAAAGCTCCTATACTAACACCTCCTACCATATCAATAGGAATCCCAGCTTCCTATAATAGCAATTTTTTCGTCAAATTTCAAGAATTGCTAATTAAAGAAAATTAAAAAACATATTCAATGTCTGTGATAAAGTTTATCAAGTTAACATCAAATTTGTAATTGAAGTTTCACGTTTTTAGGTAATTTCTGAAGACAAAATTGAACTGAAAGATATTTGAATGTACAGAAGGAATTCAAGGTTATGATTAATCAATAGTGACATTTTTTAAATCATTATCTTCTATTGGAAATTATTTTGAATTTATTATTGGCATATAAGTTTTGCAATGACTATGAAAGGTGTCTGCAATAATGGGAATTTTAACCCGCTATAAATCACTATTTGATCAAGCATTTTAACCTTTTCCCTGACCCTAAGCAAAAACTGCAGTACTTAAATGCTTGAGTAATAAAGACTGCTCATGATAAGTTGTCCTTGGTTTTTTAACCTTTTTGTATTTAGTTTTTCTATATGTTTTAATATTTACAATAACAACTTTGATTCCACTTACCTGTATTGCTTTTATCATTCCCACATGTGCAGACCCGCGAGCTCCGCCTCCTCCCAATACAAGTCCTACCGATTTTCCAGTTAACCATCTAGCCAATCGAGAAAAATCTGAATGTACATTTGGAGATGTAGTACACACTTTTGAATATAATTCATTCTACAAATAAAACATATTTATGTGCCTCCAAAATATAATTTGAGTCCGTCTCCAGAAATGTGAACTATTTCATACAAAAAATAAGAATTTTAATAAAAATACTGAATAAACTCACTATTCTATTAACTGATTTCCTAGCGAAAACTCTATTTGGACATAAAATATGATGATGTGATGAAACCCAAGTCCTCATATTCAACCACGCAATTGTATTCTGTGGTTTTCCATTTTCTTTGTGCAATAATACTAATTCTTTTTGTGTTCTTATGGCTAAACGTTCAATTTCTTTTTCTACTTTACCTGTAAAAAATACGTGATAGTAAACAAAATCTCTCAAGATACAAACTATTAATTTCATAAATTTGCGCGTCGGAGACAAGTAATAATTAATTTTCGACTGTCGCCATCCTTAAGATTATTATTATATATTGTTGAAAATTAACTTATATTTTTATTGACTTTAGGGGACAAGTTTGGTACATCATAATTGAATATGTCTAAAGATGTTTCGAAAATAATTTCAATGTACAGTCCAACTGATACTATTAGTTTCCTATATCATGTATATTTTTATTATTATATTATACATATCGTAACACATTGTAACAATCTTTTTGAGAAATCAGGAATTACCCTGAAATCAACTTTAACATTTCTCTAAAGTTCATCTCTCTGTCAACATCCTATGCCTCTTATCGACTGTTGCATTTATTGCAAATCCGCGGCCCTGGAATATTTTTATAATTCCTATAAAATAATTTCAAAATATTTATAAACACTCAAGAACCCCATAGGATATTCAATAACCGAGTAATCATATAAAGGTCTAGTGACAGGAGGAAAAATAATCTAACCAATGGAACAAGTTATCTAGCCACTTTACAATATTTTTAATAAAATAAATGACTAATTTAAATACCAGAACATATAACAGTTTTTGTTGACATTAGATACAGTGTACTCAATATTATCAGCTAATAACTTACCTAAAGATGGATGATTATCACCAAGACCTACAATAAGGATACAATCTGCTTGTCTTATGCACCTTTGGGTCCAGGCGCTGACAGTTAAATCACACTGGTAGAGGGAAATTCGATGTTGATCTTCTTGTTGGGCTAACCAAGAAGACAACCTGTATTCATTATTTGGATCCATTATAGAATTTCCCAGAGTTTTTCGTACTACGTCCGATGTCAGTCTCAAAGTTGATCCTAGAAGCAGCTAAATTAATACAAGACATCCACAATTAACTTCAAATAATTAAAACAATCTGAATTAATTTAGGTTTATGCTACTATTCGATAAATATTCGACACATATTCGACATAATAAGAGTGAAAAGAAGTTTTCGAAAAATATACAAATTGGCTTAAAATACCTAGAGCTACTCAAATTAAAAGCATTATAAAACACAGCATAATTATGAGCCAATTACATTGGTTACTGAATAGAAGTTTACAATGTCACTGAAAATTGTGGTGAATATAGAAATCAGTAAACCAACTTCATATACATACAGTCGTGGACCTATTAAAGATTATGGAAGAGCCCAAACGATTTTAAATCGATGCCAACGCAGTGCCTATGGTTAATTGCGATAATTCGTCTTTAAGTGTTAATGTCTTATGATCTACTCATTTTATTTTGGGATAGTGATAATTATAACGAGGTTTTGAATTATTTTGAGAAATATTTCGTTTTTTAAGTTTGAGGTATAAAAATGGTTCAATCTTGTACTTTGAATTGTACGGCTAGTAGGACGAAAGATGCAGAATTAAAGTTTTTCAAGTAAGAATTTTAACATCAGTATTAATTCTTTTTCTCCACATAAAAATTAGTATTTTGTAATCATTCGAATCAAAAATGATTGTGTACCTTTATTTAAGAATACCAAAAGGCTCCGACCTTAGAAATGGATGGATAGTGGTTATAAGACAATTTTAAGAGACTATAAAGTGATTTGTGGAAAACACTTCATCAAAGAAGACTTTGAAGCTAATGTATATGGGAATAGAATTTTACAAGCAGGATCAGGTCCTTCTGTTTTTGATTTTTCCAAACATTTACAAAATAAGTACAAGAAAGGAGGCCCTTGGAAAAGAAAAGATTAAGTAGTCAAGATATTGAAGTGAGGAGAAAAATAGATTGTATGGTTAGTTATTTTAACAATTTGCCTAAAGTAAAATAATTTCTGTTAATTATTATCATATTTTCAGATACCTTACCTTATATGAAATATGAAAATAATTATAAATGGGTTTTTCATTTATTATCTATTATTTTATTTTAATATCACTTTAATAAAATGAAAGTAATTTAAATATCGCTAGCGACTAATATTTAGTATTAATTAGTCTGCAATTTCAAATTTCCAAGTAAGTGTCATTTAAAATCCAATGTTTGTACAGTTTCGTGGCTTTTTGCTCTCTTTAGCTCTATCTCGAACCTATTTTTCTAATGTTGGCGTCTCGAAACTACGCTGTGATACGTCCATGCGTATAGTATAGAATTTTGAGATTGAGAAAGCAAATTTAATATCAAGTTCAATCACATACTAGGTATTAAGCTAGACACGAGAAAAATATACTCACCAATTCCACTTAAACAGTGATTGAGTTCGTGAGTGAACGCAGTCAATGGTACATCGTCTGAGGCAGCAACAATAGCCACAGTTGAGAAGTTCACGGAAGATGGGCGAGCATCTACAGCTGGTGAATTGGAATCAGTTACCTTTAAAGTGGGATTTTTCCAAGTACCTATAACATGTTTCAATATAATTATATAAGCACTTTTGAATTAAAATGTAGAGCATTTTTTGGTATAAATATATTCAACTCTTATAAAATTATAAAGAACGTTTAATAATAATAATTCTATCAACTATGACAATATAGAATTAAAATTTCAAGATTTAAATATAAAATTAACAATTGATGTATCCTCGATAATCATTTGTGATTTCTGTATACCATAGATGTATTTAATAAATTCTATGGAACGAGTTTGAGAAGAAAGAATGGAAGAAGGAACTGCACTGTAGACTGTGCAGCATAGTCCTAACTTTGCAGCAAAAATTTGCAAACAGTATAATAGATTTAGTTAATATAATATTCTTAATTATTGCTTGCTGAAAGTACGTTTTCCTGCCAAACGGTCAATTCAAGTTATCAAAACTTGAAAATCTATTTTTATGTACTATACACATTTGAAGCTTGATCATCAGTTATTAATTGTTTGATATAGTGTCAACATCTCTTTATGTGCATTTGTGACTATTTTATTTATTTAAACCTTATGAACGAAAATAAATTGCATATCAACATAATATATAACAAAAATAAAACAAACTTTTATGTCAAATGATACCTACCTAAGATCCTATGTCCTAATAATTTAATCAGTCTTGTGACAACAATTGGATATCTCAATTTGATGGCATTAAATAAACCTTCAGGTAGCTTAGCTAATTCTGAATCTCTAACTGCTATAACTGTTGTACTTCTCTTTGTTTGGGTAACCATCTCCACCTACAAATTATTAAACTTATTTTTTTGTGATCTAAATTTTATTTTGTCCATCATTTCTATTTTGTTCTCTTCAGCTTCACTTTATATGCTCTGAGGTGAAAACTGGACTTCAAAATAAAACATGGCTATAAGTTAAGATACACTAATTTATATCAACCAAAAGGAAGCAAGAGAATACGACCACAATAATTTAGAATTCTTTTAAATTTACTTACCACTCCTATCAAATCTCCTTTGCCATATTCACCTACCAATTCTTTTTTTCCATTTTTATGAGTAATCACAGATCGTAATCGACCAGATAAAACTATATAAGTAGAATCACTTTCATCATCTTGTCTGTAGATGGCTCTACCTGATTCCATAAATATCCAATCCAAAGCAAAATCAACCTGTCTTACGAAAGGCGATAATCTACGAACCACTGAATGAGCTATATGTAGGACAATTTTCGGTTGTTCTTTTATCAACCTGTAAAATCATATATTAATATCAAATTACAGAATTAACAAATGTATGAACAATGAAATGAATAGTATATCAATATTGATTCAATGTCTTCACAATACATCTAGGTAAGTGGCATTACAGGCACGTAATCATGATAATGAGTAAATATCAATGAAGGTATTGAAAATGGAAAAAAATACTTTGAACCAGGATGGATTGAAGTTGTAAGACAGCCTTATTGAGTTAAGCCTACTTGGTGATGCTGACGCACTTCATCATTCAAGATGTCTTCTTCTTCTTATGTTGTCCTTTTGCCTTAATTCCTATAAAGTTTTTCCTTTTTGTCCTCAGTTTTTTCATCTCCTTCCTGGATTGTTTTTATTAATTTGTATTTATTCTTGTAATATTTTTACCCAATTCTTTTTTATTATCGGTTCTTGTTCCATTATTTTTCTATGCTTTATCTTGCGGACTAGTTTTTCAAGCACTATTTTTTAGGTGTTTCATTACCATTGCATTTCTTTTGGTCACACAAGTTTATAGTGGACGAGTTATAGTTGGCACTGCTGTATTTATTTTGAATTAATTTTAATGAAACCGAATAGATCAATAGTTTTTAAATAAACTGCCTTATGATAATCAAATGCAAATAAATAATATTTTGATTATTAATGTTATTTTCTTTTGATTGAATTTACTAATCCGAATGTATGGATATGATCAAAAACAATATTATTTATTCGTAGCTAAAAAAAATTAACTAATTAATTTAATTTCTAATTATTAAATAAGGGATATTAGAAATTGCTTGACAATAAATGTGATGATACTATATCTTTTACTGTTTTAATACTTAAATACTGAATTTTTCCTAATAAATATTGTTAACATTAGCGTTATAATAATTTATTTAGATGGAAACTAAGATTAGCATAAAATCAATGGAAAACTCACAAGTAGAAAGTAGTCTTGGAAATCAAAGCAATTCTTGTGAAATGTTTAGCTCTTATTGTAAAAAAACTTGGTTCTCCAGTAAGTACAGCTAATCCACCAACAATTTCACCAGGATGAGCTGTGAACATGTGTACTTCTTCATCCCCTTCAGTAATTCTTTGAGACACTACTAACGCCCCTGATATCACATAAACTAGTGCCGCATCCTAAAAATAATTATTTGAACAAATTACTAAAGGTATTACTGAGTTGGAAATAATAACACGTGTCAACACAAAAAATGACTTTTATTTCAATGTATAAAATTTCGATAGTTTTGATCGTAATTACACAAAAAAAATTATACAACATAGAATAGTTTGCTTTTGTATTTAGAAGACCGAATAAACGATATTTATCAAAATTTGTGGTTTTAATGTTCAATAGAAGATATTACCATACAAATAAATATGTTTATAACTTTTATTAAGCTTTACTATCAAAACAGCTTACAAAAAAGTGAAAATACTTTAAAAGTGTACACTTTTACTTTTTCTTTTATGTTCATAAGCACTTTCTCTCAATAATCTCCAGATATAATCTCTCATCATTTTTTCATTGTATTGACATTTATAATGCTGTTCGAAGTTCATAATGTCCTGATGAAAACGTTCGTCTTGCTTATCTGAAAACACTCCCATATTATTTATCTAAATGTGTATGTAGCATATGAACTTTCAATGACACTCTGCATCCCATGGCATTAAAATTTTTTAGCATATCTTCAACTAACTTTTTTTAAAGTTTTCAGTTTTGTTGTTTCCTAAAAATCCAGAAACTGATGTTTTAAAACTGGCTTTTTGAGTACGATTCAATAACTTTGGAAATTCTTCATCTGCGAATTTGATTAATTTGACGACCAGCTTCAACCTTTGCTTCTTTAACTTGAGGAAAAACTTTTTCAAGTATCCAAAAGCTTCCGAGATTTGATCAAGTTTTTTAAAAAATGGTTTCATTAACTCTAGCTTAATGTGCACTCACATTTTTTCCGCTTCAACAACAGAATATTTTACTTTTTGTTTTCCAATACAAAATTCTGTCCTTACAGGCCATGACCGTTCAATATAGTGCTTAGTATCCACTCTGCTATCCCATAAGCACAGGTTACACAGATACTTGTATATCTGCTCTGTAGTTTCATCAAAATTCCGACCATTTTTAAATCTCCAATTAGCTGCCAGTTATACTCGTGATACTTTACTGATGTACTAAATTAGCAATTGGAAGAAATGAGAATTTATTTCCGTTGTACAATAAAACAGCTTATAAGCATTTTATAGAGCTGTCAATGAATAAATATGTCTTTACAAAAACAAAGCTCATCTTCTTTTGTAAAAAATGTTGAGAACGTTTCATGCCTAGTTTGCTGATCTGTGATAAATCATAAGCAAGTAAATTCCACTGTTTTAAAGGAGAGCCTAAAAGCTCTGCTTTATTTTTAGACAAATTCATATTTCTTATCAAGTCGTTAAAATTTTCTGTCGTTATAAGATTGTGATTTGATGGTTCTGGTATAGATAAAAATTCCTTATCAGAATTACTTCTGTTAAACTAAGAGATGAGCTACTTTTTCCTCTACGTCTTTTACTCAGATTTACAATGCAAAAGTAGCAGTCATGGATGTGGTTATTCGGTTCTCACCAGATTCTTGGTATTGCAAATTTCATAGACTTTTTCTCACCTCGATATCAACCTGAAATAAAGAAATTAAAATTAATATGTCTATAAGATTTGATTTAATGATAAATGAAAAATTACTCACCTTCCAAACATCTGTTACAATAACTACAAGCAACATGTGGAGCCCATGGCTTGTCTTGATTCTGAACAGGAAAGTCAAAATATGCTTCGTAGGCTTCAAAAAATTGAAAACTAGTGTTATTTCTATCACAAAAGCAAACTTTATATCAAAAAAGGTATTGTCTTTTCGTTTTTGTGTATAATTTACCGAAAAATTATAATATAAACTTTAGGACAAAGAACGAAATTTTTTTTTGAGTCGTGAACTAATTCTACTACAAAGATTCTACATAAAGAAAATATGGAGTTCGGCTAAATTATAAATGCAACAAAAATTAATATGTCATCTATAATTCAAATACAGAAACTATCTTATTTAACCTTCTACCTTGTTTGAATCTTCCTTCATTAAATAAGTTCCAGCTGAAACTTCTCTGATTTCTACTTTCCCCTTTAAAGCGCTCACACCATCTAAGCCTAATTCTTTTACAAATGCCTCTGTTGCAGTTTCTATCAGTTCTTCATCAGCAATAACTTCCGCATTTTGAATGGAAAGTCTCTTTTTAGATATAGAACCTTGCTCGGTACTCTACAATATTTAAGTATCATTTTAGTTCTTAAAATTCATTGAACTTCTAGTTGGGGAAATATCTATATATCTATATATATATATATATATATATATATATATATATATATATATATATATATATATATATATATATATATATATATATATATATATATATCAAACAAACATTGAAATTTAAGATTGCACAAGTTGTTTAGAAGAAAATGACGAATATAATATTATTGTACAAGGAAATAATTATTTCAATATAGTGTCTTACCACCCAGGCAAGACTTGAATATAGCAAATCAAAAATTCTAAGACCATTAACAAAGAAGATTAAGGCAAAGTAGATCTGAAATGAAATGAAGAGGTATTCTCAATTGAAAATGAATGCCTACCCAAGACAACAGCAATTGAAATAATTTGAAATTCATTTTTTTTGTCTTGAATAAAATTTAAAATAAATTGTGAAGAATCTTTGATAAGCTAGAATCAAAAACATTGTCTCATTTAAACTAGCGATTGCTTTTTTCAAAATAACAAAATTAACATGTTAAAAACCAATTAATTGAAAGAGGAATATTTTTTGTTTTTTTTTTTCTGCAAATTATTAAACAATAAAAAAACAAAAAAAATTCACTACAAAGGATAAATTATTTATATATTTGATAAATTTACCAAGTTGGTCACCATTTCGGCTTCGACGTTTCCATTTCCTATATTGCCACTTGGAGAACATGATTTTGATTCTAATGATGATTTATTTCTTCTATGACCAGGCACTGGTATAGGTTGTGTTGTAGCCGCAATATTCTCTGTTCCGGCAGGTATTACTTCATCTTTTTTCTTTTTCATTGGCGATCCTCCACCGGAATTTTTTGGTTTAGGTTTCTAAAACAATGATCAAATCCAGTAGGTATGTCAAAATCCAAAACAAAATATCAACTCCTATAAACATCTTACTCAGAATCATGATTTTAGTTTCCAATATATAATATAACCATTCACAAGGGATTACATGGAAACGAAAGTAGAATCAGAAATTTTTTCATGTATTCTATTTTAAAGTTATTACATCCTTTTTAAGAAAGTATTTATATAATTCATAATAGAGATATTTAGAAATGATGCTAATAAATTTACATAATAATTGGATGTCTTAGTTGTTAGAGCATTTATATAAAATTAAATCTATATGACCTTCAAGTGGTTTATTATTCTTTCAAGTTAAATTGTCATCATTGAAATACATAAATTTGTCCTTTGATTATTTCCATGCAATCAACTTTTTACTATTATTACTTATTACTACATTATTTTTGGTTAAAATAAAACATGAAAATGTGCTTCAGAAAATATGATAAAAAAATAATGAATTCAATCGAATAAGGTGACTTGAATAAAAGGGTAGGCCTTTAAACGATATAAATAATTTCTAAAAATGCAAACTAGAATAAATTTTCGTAGAATATCTCTGGGAAAAGATCATTACAGTATAGTTCAAACTTCAAAAAATACTTTTTGCACTGAATAACTTACTTGTCTAACTAATTCAGCACTCAAACCTAAATATTGATGGAGCGCTGTAAATGTTACCCTTTGTAATCTAACCATTATAACCTGTATTACTCTAACGAATATATCAGGATATTCTTGAAATATTTCTTGAAATGCAGCCATTGGTAATTTAACAACAGTTGAATCTTCCATTGCTTTAGCAGAAACTGTTTTATATGGGCTAGTATGACCCTAAAATTGAAATAAATTTTTTGAGCTTGAAAAATTTTTTGAACAGGCATTTTCACTCACCGTTAATACATCTGTGAAACTAAGTAGAGAAGTAACGGATTCTCCTGGTTTAACAATTTTCAACGTTGTAGATCCATCACTTCCAGTTATTGATACATTCAATTTGCCACTTTGGACAATATAAACGTGCTCATCAGGATCACCTGAAATATGTAAAAAAATACAGTGTGTTTTCTCCAATAATTTAATATATTATTAACATTATAACTTCTATTTTCGTGGTTAGGAACGCTTTACATGCAACCTTTAATTTAAAGCCCGTCCCAATAGCTTTATCAGAAACATGCGCAGATGAAGCACAGCTAATTAATTCCTTAAGATCTTGCAGTTTTCTCATTTTAGTATCATTTTTATTACTCGTAAGTTGCATTTTTCGACAGAAACCTATTTAGTTTACGTATAACCGCCAACCAAATATCAGTCAGTTCAGTTGATTGATTAAGAATACTTTTAAAAACTAACTTTTTCGTGTTGTCTGATAAATCTAACCTTCTTGTTGCATACAACATCTTACAAGGTCAAAATGTTGCATATAATGAAACTTGTACGTTGTTTGCATTGCATCATGTCTGTCACTAAGCCAAACCAAACATTTTATCTTTGTTGCCAATTCTCCAAAAGTGAAACTGATAAATTTTTCTGTAGATAGATAGAAAGACAAAAATGTAACACGGGACAAATAAGAAAAAATATGTACTTACTTTCTGTAGGGTAATTTCAATAAAAATATTTAGTACAGAAGAAGAAACAGTTATTTTAACAAAAGTGCTCCATCAATCAACTAAGCTGACTGACAGTTTGTTGGTTGTTATACCAAAAGCAACTGAACATCTGCATTGCAAATTGCAGGTGATAGAAATGACACCAAATAGACAAAACTGCAATTTCAGGAATTGATCTAAGCTTCATCTACTCAAGGCAAATGTGTCTTGCATTCAAAGTTTTCTTGCTCCGTTTCTAGCAACCTTTACAGGAATACTTGGTTATATCAATACAACGTTCTTAATTTAAAAGTTTTTTGAATTATAATAATGTATAAGTTTAGAGATCCATTTGAAACATTTGCAGATAGAAGCATCTACAAGCAACCTTTGCCAACAGTCAAAACTGAATTCTTTTACCATTTACTCTGAAAAGAGAAGATAGGCGTTTTCTAGACCGAAAATGATCTGTTGGTTATGCATTACTTCAAATTTCATGCCATTATGATTTGAAGCGATGATAATGCCGATAAATGTTGTTTTTTGAGGAAAGAATAGTTCAACATATGACATGGTATATTACCAGTAAAATGGTAGTTTCTTGTCATATAATAACTATTTTAATATTGACTATAATTTTTTGAGTCAACTGAATTCAACATCAAATTATAAAATCATCAGTTTTCGAAAGTATTGTTAACAAATATACAGCTGCTCATCTGTAAAGCTGCCATTATTGCTAAAACTATATTCAACATAAAAATAAAATATTTTTAAGATACTTCATACCAAAATTATTTTCATTTATCACTTCCCACATCAAATTGTGACATGCTATAGCAAGTATGATTATTTTCTTAATTGATTTAAACTAGATTTCTTTATACTATCCTTTCAAATCCTATCAAATAAATTATAATAATTTAGGTTTATTTTTTAATCAAGATAAATGTTATAATAAAATATAAAAATAAAAATGACAATATACAAAATCATAGTGGAACCTATTTTAACGTATGGATGTGAGTGCTGGCAACTAACAGACAGAAGAAAAACATAGAGGCTGTGGAAATGGACTACTTAAGAAGATCATGGAGGATATCCAGAACAGAGCTTATATGTAATGAAGATATATGATGAAAAACAGGTCGAGTACACACGACTTCGGAAAGAATACAGTCTAAGCAACTGCTCTGGTACAGACATTTGATGAGGATGGAGCAGAACAGGTAGTCGAAGAAAGCATTGATATATCAACTGCAAAATAGAAGAAGACGAGGAAGACCCCCAGGGACCTGGAAGGAAGGAATTAAACAAAATATGAAAGACAGAGTTATGTAACTGTGAGACCCCACTGTATATATTAAATTGAAAAATTTGAAAAACTTAAAATCAAGAAGATTTTATGAATAAAAGGTTAGTAATCAATTGGAAACTGGGACAGATTCTATACATTTGTCTATTACAACAATATGGTCATGAAAATAAACATTCTGCAATGTACTAGATAGAGTTGCATACATTTGCATAATACAAAAAAATTAGTATCATTAAAGCCTGTTCTTTTTCATCGACAACTAAACATTCTCATTATAAACGCAAATTTATTGATGACGAACACTTTTTGATGAGACTTCATACCTTTTTTTATTCAATTTTTTTAGTCCACCCTGTTTTATCTCTAATAATAATAGAATGGTGAAATGATTACTAAGCATTAATGGTAAATCTAATGAATCAACACGTGAACCATGATTGAATAATTATTTGTTTATTAAATTTCAAATTTAGAGTTATACTCGTAATTGGAAATTCTTTAATTGTGATATCTATAATTTGTCTGCTTATATAATTGTGTTTTTAAAAGTTCTCCTAAGTTGAGAGTAATATTAGTACAATAAATGTATCTAAAAGAAGGTGATGTACATCATCCAATTTGGAAGTAGTGTTGTTCCTAATACACTATGTATTTCATTAAAACTATTAAATTCTCGTTGCTTTGGATTGATTCTTTCTTATCGTTCTTAATTCTAGATTCATGAACATTCGTCTGCCAGATGACGCGTGTTTCAGAAATAAAGTCAGACTCAGTTATGTGTTGGTATAAGAATGTCTTCTTCTGTGTATTTCTCAAATCTATTTACTTACATTCAACTAATTAACTTCTATTTTAGAAAAGATTTTGACATTAGTTTTTTATAAACTATAACCATATAAACTGTGTCAACAAATTTTCTATTATCCATAATTTAAGATTGTTTCCAACAACTTAGAAACTAAATGAGAGTGTTTATAATATGCAATAGTGTTTAATATAATTGAAAATTAGTGATATTTTTGTTAGGGATTCTAAAATAGAGGATGTACTTTCAGAACTTGATGGAAAAGATAATGTTAATGAAAGTGAAGGTGAGTGCACAGTGAAATTGAAGACAATTTAGAAACTGAATTGGTACATTTTATAGACGACAGTAATGCAGATCCCATTTAAATTCCTTCAGTGTCTAACAGTTCTGACAGTAAAACAGCCCCAAGACACTAACCTGGTCTTTGATATCTCCTTGGGCTTGGGACCCTTCATAATGCTGTAGAAATTGACCATACTTGTACTTGATAAAAATCTTCTTATATCAAAGTTCTAGCTGTGGCACATTCTTTTAAGATAATATTATGATTTTGGCGACGTTGAGATTAATTTTTAAGTTTTGATCTAATGATTTTAAAATAAACCCAATGTTTGCATTTTAGCAAATTTATCAGCAACAAAAAGTATTAACTATAAAAAATAACTATGTGTCAGCTATATGACAAATAATGCATTAATCTTGCTTTAATATAAAATATGTGATTTAAAATTGATTCTTATTGCACCTTATCAACTGATAATTTTTTTTTAGTTTATATTAGACAAACACAAATCTCAAAAGATTGTAAATTATAATAAAAGAATAAATTTTATAGTGAAATAAAATTTCCTGAGAAACATAAAAGAGTTTCTTACTAATTACTCAATTTTATTGTTTGGCCTTATCCCAGAATTTTAAGAGCTATACAAACAAAAATATTATTGTGAATGTAACATGTGTCAAGGCCACCCAAATTTAGAAAACTGATAATATAATAATTGATTATCAACTAAGTTGTAAACATTATTATTAGACACAGTAATACACTTTTCTTATAGCCGCAAAAGTAAATTTTTATACATTGAATTAAAGTTATAAGTTTAAGCAGAACTGAAATTACTTAAAATATATTTAAATCTTTAATCTATATATTGATGCATATTTTATTACAGAAATAGTATTACCTATTCTGAAGAGATATGCTCCAGCATGGACACTTATAATTTCTGTATGTTTGCATAGCTTTATAAAGATTGGTTTTTCAAAATGACCAAATACCCTTATACTCTGTAACATGTACAGTGCATCTGGAGGCATCCTTTCATCGCTTAATAAATCTTCTTGAAGGTATTCTGCTGGTGGTTCAAGAACCTAAAAATGATCACCAATACAAACACACTTATGGCCATTGCTATGTTTGTGAAAAAAATATGTTCTACATACCTTTAGTTGTTCCTGATCAGTTTCTTTTTTTAGTTGTAAAAGTCTTCTTGCAAATTTCATAACCATTTTTCTCTTCTTGCCTTGTCCTGAATTTCTAACTTGCCCAGATATATTCTTCACTTTACGTATCATCTTTCTTCCATAAAAGAGAGCTTTATCTCTCTTTCGAAATCTTGATGTTTCTTGAGAAATTGATTCCTTTCTTGTAAATACTGAAACGAGTTTCTTATAAATATAACGGAAGATACATACAAAATCTTCAAAAACAAATAAAATAATATACATTTTTAAAAATAGTCTTCAAACAAAAACACTCCTTTCTGGAGTTTGTAAAATAATTTTGACCAAATATTAACAAAGGTAACTGTTCAAAGTGTATTACACTTTATTAGCATAACAAAAGAATAATAATTCATAATAACTCACCTTTTTTTGTACATCTTCGAATACAAAAGATTATTAATGATGTAGTGATCAATATTATTCCAAGTAATATTAAATAGAAGGACTGTAAATGAGAAAATTATGAATAGAAAACTTATAACAATTCATTTATCCTGTTAAGTTACTATTATAAAATATAAATAAAAAAATTATATACCTTATAAGTTTCTTGAAATTGTATAACGAAATTGAATAACCATGTTGATTTACTGATCACTCCGAAGTCAGCATTGAAGTTTTTTATAGCATTGATTACATCCATTTTTCAAAGCACATGCTTTAATTACTTTTGTCTTTATTCTATTAACTATCACAATAAATGATACAAACATGAACTTTGAACTTTTCATTGACAAATGGTATTGGCATATATCAGCTGAAAGCAAGAAATACCAGGGGTACATTCTACTAAGCGTTCATGCCTCGTAAGCCATTCCACTTGGGCTTACGATTATAACACTCCTGACTAAGTGGAACAGAAAAGATCGCCGTCGTGAGTGCTTAGTGGAATGCACCCTAGGAGTTTATTCATCGAATGTAGAAATAGAAAAAAAAATTCAAAAACTGTCAGTGTTGTATGATTGCGTTTTAATCTTAGACTAGTAATTGTCTATGGTTTTAATTCGGCTGATCTGCGTAGTTGCCAGATGTTCTAACGTTAAATTTTGAACTTAAAAAGTACTGTTTGTATGAATGTAAATAAACAGTACAGAAGTTTTTTAAAGAATTGTCGGTGGATAGCTTAGATTGAAAATAAACTGCTACTGGTTTAGTTGGAATCATAATAATATACTTCTTTAATACCACAAGATAAATTCTAAAGTTTTGAATTAAAATCATTGAAATAGCGAATGAAATTAGCTTTAATATGTCCTTGTCACAGTTCAAATAATTTTCAAACAATGAAAATCAATGGTTACTAATAATCGAAGGAACCACACTTTAATTATTAATAGCTTATATAATGATATTCCTAGCTCCTATTTCTGGCTGTGATTTTTACAGCCGAAAGCACAACAGTTTATCATTATAATAAGTGTAAAATACACTCGAATAATAAAGCTTTTCAGTTAGAAAAATTGTATTCGCTTCGACTACCAAATAATTTTACATGATTTTATGTATTTTTAGGCCACTATTTATAAAATTATATAGTAATTAAATTTTTTGCTTGAGTTTGAGAGGCATTCATAAAATTAACTAACTCTTTTCATTACTTTCTATCTCACACCGGCATATATGTATCAAATATATGCACACGAGTCAATTTATGTCATCTGTCAGAACAATTTCGAGGGAAAAATGAGGTTATGGATGATCAAAATATAAACAAATAATTTAGAACAATATGTACCGGGAATTACTTATATATATTATATTATTAAAAGATTGTAATCTATGTCATAATATTAAGTTTAAAAATGTCTGGTATGTTTATTAAGACAATATTCAGAAAGAAAAAGTTAATATTGGTAGTTATAAAAAATTTGAAATCTATAATTTTTAAATTGGAAAAATGTATTTAAATATTTATAGAACTAGTTTATCTGCTTTCTAAAATTAGCTCCCATTAGAAATAGGTAAAAGATAAAAATAGATCCCAAATTCGATCACCTTGAAATTATAGGTGAAACTTAAAACATTTTTTTTTAGATTCTGAAGAAATGCGAATTGTTAAAGAAATACCCCAAGGAGGTATTATTTTGGAAGAAAAACCTTTTGTTTATATATTATGTTCAAAATTTAGAACTGAACGATGTGATTTTTGTTTGAAAAAGTAAGTTATATTCAAAAAGTATGTAGTTCATTGATTTTAATTTTTTTTCATTTTATTGTAAACAAATTTAATAATTCGTTGAAAGAAATTAATGGTTTGTTTGATCTAGTGAATTATGATGTTTAGATGACTACTTGTTTTAAAATTCTGACAAGTTTATATAATTTCAGTTGTTAATTTATCAACTTTTCTCAAAACCAGTCATTTTTAAATAGGTTTGGAAAAATAATAAATCGATCTATTTTGACAAATGCAAAATAACTTAGAATTAGAATATTTTGATTTATATTTAACTTTCACAATAGGATTTCACAATAATTACATAATATATATATATATATATATATATATATATATATATATATATATATATATATATATATATATATATATATATATATGTAATGTAATGTAATTAGTTAATTATGCGAGATCTTTTATGTAGTATTCATAAGATATATTCAATGTCCATTCTCAATTTGCTTCAAAAATATTTCTTTCCTACTAATATTTAAAATCGCAAATAAATATAATAAATGTCGGGGATCTACGTCCTACAAAAATATTGAAAATAAATTTCTAGGGGTCAACTCTCAAAATGTTCAGTTTGTCAATACACTTATTACTGTGGACGAGCATGCCAAAAAGAGGGATGGTCAGTACACAAACTGGAATGTCAATATTTGAAGCAAATAAGGCCCAGAATATTACCCGATGCTGCTAGAATGCTAGCAAGATTAATTAAAATTTTGGAGAAAGGAGGGCATAACACCAGATCATTTTATTCTGATAAAAAATATAGAAAGTTCAAGGATTTAATGTCACGTAAGTGGAAATTGTTTCAAAGTCTACACTTTAATAAATTATAATTATCTATTAGATCATGAAAACTGTGTACTTTCTTTCAATAATTTTAATAATTGAAACAAAGAATATTAAAAATTGTAGAACATTTAGTTGAATCAGTTAGATTGGTATTGTTATTCTAATAGTTAAAGATACAGGATGTCGAGAAACTGTACTGCCAAACACTTGAAGTTCTTCCTAAGACAGCTAGCATATCTCATAAGAACTGCTACATACAAACTTTTACGAACTTTTTTGTGTTAAAATTACTCTCTCATATATATCATAAACTGTATATTTTTCATGGTACAATGTTTCAGATTATCCAAATCTCAAAAACGACAATCCCAGGATGGAGCATTTTTCTTCGTTGTATGGAGTTCTGTATGAGTTTTTTAGAGGAGAATCTCTACCAAACTCTGCAGAATTAATGGGAATGTTTGGCAGGGTAAAAATATCAAATTAAATATTTTGTACAGTTTTCTTTATGTGTTGAAATATTAACATGTAAATATTTACTAATCAAGACGTTAAATTTGTTTAATAAATTATTGAAATTTTATTTTTCAGATGTGTGTTAATTCCTTCAGTATTTGCAATCAAGAATTACAAAGTGTCGGTACAGGAATTTATTTAGCTGCCTCTATTGTAGATCATTCCTGTCAACCAACAGCTGTAGTTACTTTCGAAGGAACAACTTTAATAATGAGAGCTTTAGAAACACTGCCTAGTCTGAACTGGTCCAAGGTAAACAATAAATACTTATTCTTACATTTATAGCTCTTCTTTTGCAAATGATCTGATTTATTTCAAATTCAGGTGATAATATCAGCTCACCTGTTATCACTTTGATATAGTAGGGTCAAATGGAATGACAAACTGAGACATTCATTCAGTTCATTGTATTCTAACCCAAAATGCACTAGCCAATACAAAAGTAAAATAAAAATAAATTCGCAAATCTTAACTACAGTGTTAAACTAAAACAAGTAAATATATTCTCAAATTTTTCAATTATTTGTCAAAGTGAGTTATTTTTACAAAACAAAATTTGGTGCTGCGGTAAAGAGGGAGGAAAATATCTCAATTCATCTGATTTGAATAAGATTAAATAGGACGTAGAATTGAATGAGATACACTTAAATGAGTTTAAATTATTTGAGATTTCATGCAAAAGGAATGATACTATTATCTGTATTGGTAAAATTCACTTGAAATGAAACATGAAACTTTAATCTTCAAAATTGAGTTAGTTAATCAAATGAAATGTATAACTATAGCAAATTCTTTAGTTTGGTTCATATTTTCTTCCGAATGTTTGAAAATTGTAGGGCAATCTCAGTAAACGTGAATATCTATGACTGAAAAGCTAAATTATTCTAGGATCACATTAACAGGATTACAAAAATCCTCAGCCACTCCAATTCGTCTCTAATTGAGATGAGACGCGCTAGGAATTGTTTTCTGAAATGCACTTGCAATGTTTGTTTTTGTATCAGTTCATATTTTGTTTGTTGACATTCTACGCAAATGAAAATAGGGGTCATCACTGCATAAAAAATGTTTCAAGGGCAAATGCATTTCTTCACTATTATGTGTGATAGAAACCAAACTTATTTAACAAATACACCTCGTATATATACATTCGCATTATTCTTTCTTAGCGTTAAATTATTACATATTTAGTTATGAATTGAATTATACTAGTATTTGGAAATTTTCATAAATCCAACAATTATTATTATTTCTCATCTTGTAGAAGAACACTTAGTCTGCAAATTTTTAAATTTATAAAAATGCAACATTTCATGCTTGTTACAAAAGAAGAATCTGTTCAGGTACGAAAAGTGTTCTGAATTGATAAGTGTTTGCACTTTGCATGGAGATTTGTTTATCAGCACTTACTTTTAACAGGTCTCTGAACAAAAACTTTCTGGTTTCGGTTCCATCTTTTAATTACATGAGAATTTTTTTAAAAATTGCATGATTTTGTAACTAATTAGAATGTTGTGTCCATACATTTTCATTTTTTATTTAATTACTTTAACCACAACTAAAATATATTAATTTTATATTCACTTTAAAGTTTAAAATAAAGTATATTTACTTAATACATGGGTGAACCTCATTGGTTGCTGGAATAACTAAGATCTATCAACAAAACTGAATTCACTATTAATTATTCTAATTTTATGTGTCAACTCGGAAAATAAACTTTCTCTTTTAGGAACATTTAATATTGCAATATCTCATTTTTATTCTTCTATGGGATAATAGTTAAGATAGAAACCAAATATATGCTGGCAACATCAAATATTTCAATATCATTATAAAAATTGATCCAGAATTATGAACAATATGTACAATTTCTAGGACTATAGTATGTTCAAAAATAAGTAGAACTGAATAAAAAGAGAGACAACCCTTTAAAGGGTTTATTTTTCAAATATTTGTCAAATGGCTCTGAATTTATCTCTCTAAGGGTTTATATCTCCATTACCATTAAGATTTAGAAATAAATGATAAAGAAGTACCCGAATTTTTGGATATACTATCAGCTCTAATTATTAATGTAGCCACCTTATATCAAATAATAAAAAAACTTTTACTTTATAGGATATTTTTGGATTCTATAAAAGAGAGTTTAAATAAGTAATTTATGTGTTAATGTAAACTCAAAACAACATAACCCGACTCAATACCCTATAAAATTTACCACCTTTCTAGCACTTGAGAAAAATGCAAATGTATACCATTCTAGAGATTCGATCAAATAATTAATATAGTTTATGGAAGATTTCATATTTTTTCTATAGATTTTCATTAGTTACATAGACGTAATGGCTTCCAAGAAGGAGAGGCAACTAGAATTAGAACAAACTTACTACTTCACTTGTCAATGTCCAAAATGTATTAATCCGGAACCAGTCATATACATGATGGGAGCTGCATGTCCAAATTCGGATTGCGATAATTGTATAGATAGTGCTTCTGTACAATCAAACGATACATGTTCAAAATGTGGGTCAGTAATTACTGGCGAATTCATACAAACATTCTGGGATGTTATGGAAATGACTTGTACTCATCTTGACTCCATGAAAGAAACTATATGTATCCTTTTTGCATCCTTCTCTTCACTGACAATGGTAATTTGCAAGTTATATGTAATTTTCTTTAGGTATATGATGACAATTAAATCCTTAACTTAAGATGTAGTCCTTGACGTTTGTAAAGTATGTTTAAAAAAACAAAAAGGTGTTTTTTATAAATATAATGTTAAACACATCAAAACACTAGATTTGGCATTTGATAGTAGTATAGAATTTGCAAAATATGATGATGCTGTTGAATATGGACTACAACTTGTTAAATGTTTCCAGTAAGTATCTTTGTAAAAATAAATCTACAATCTTATTATCACTAATTTTCACAATTCAGTTCTATTTGATTATTCAAAATAATAGCTATTTTTTTGTAGTGAATACTATGGGACTTATCATCCGTTGACGGGACTTCTGCATTTAAAACTGGCAAAGTTATTACTGTATCAAAACCGCCCAGGAGAAGCTATGGGATATTTGAAGAGCGCTAAAGATATTTTAAGTGTTACTCATGGAACAAGTAGTTCTTTATTCAAGGAACAGCTTGTACCACTTTTTCAAGATATAATGTTAGAAGGTGAAAGTTGGTGAATAAAAGTTTGTCGTGACATAAATCTGCTGAATGATATTATTTTTTGTTTCTTTTTTAACTAAATAAAACCATTCATCTCAATTATTTTTTTTATTAAAAAATTTAAATCGAATAACAATAAATATCAGTACTAAAATAAACACACTTGTCCATGTTAATAAAAACAATTTTTTGAAGGATCCATGGTCACTCCAATTTCAAATTTTTGGGAGGAATATAATCTGGATCATTCTCATCAATATCAACGGAGGGCGATCTCTTCTGAGATGACTCTGATTTTATAGATGATACAGATACCAGCTCTCCAGAAACTTTGGGAAGTATTTTAATTTGCTTAATGTCAGATATGCACAAAGATGGTTTTGGTACTGCTGTTGCTTTAATTTCATTTTCAAGATCTACAAGTCCCACTGTACCAGCTTGGGGTGCAAGGGTTTTTATTATTTGCCCCTGAGTGTTGATCACCTACAAAATTGTTGTATGAACTTTGCGCATTTTCAGTATCAATAGATATTTATAGTGTTCATTGAATACAAACGTTTTTTTCCAATAAAATCCATTTTTATAAAGATTTTACAAGCAAGGGATTAGTTGTAAACTAACCTTTTTTCCAGTTAACTCTGAATATAGAGATGGAACTTTAGGAGCCGTTTTTAGATCTTCCAAGTTAGTCTTTTTGGAAGAGAGAATGATCTTTGTATATTTAGATGGTTTATTAAAGGTCGCTGGAATAGTCCTCTTTATACTGGGGGTTATAATAAAATTTCCTTGTGATATAGATTGTTTATTAACCAGCATGTACTTAGCTGGAGTCACAGCTTTTGGTACCTGTTGAAAAATAAATTAGTTATACATATTTATATTAAATTGCAATTTACTACTGATAATGATAATGTAAGGACATACCACTATGAGTTAAATTGACATGAATATCTCACACCACTCAAGTTTTCTGAGAGCTCAAATAGAAAAATCTAAGCTGTGCCAAACAAGATTGTCAGGACAAAAATGAGAATGCATTTTGATCTATTTCTCCGCAAAGAATTCACTTATCTCATTTTTAAGAATAATTCATGAATGTTTGGAAGTTGGTGGCAACCATTTTGATTATTTATTATAATTGTTTCAATTTTTTGTTTGTTCCTATGTGTGATTTACAATTATGAATAAAGGAAGGTTTAACAGACTCATAGAATAACCATATCCAATTTTCCTTTCTTACCAAAAAAACAACAGAAACTTTTATATTATATTATCTAAGGAACAAAAATAAATAGGCGTACCTCCAAAAAGATGCACAAAGAAATGAGTTGACCGACCACAATAAAATGCAAGGAAAAAACCAATTGGGATCGATTAATCATGTTATTAGGAACAAAAAACCTTAATACTTTTTTTGTCCCAATGGCCAGTAATTTATTATCAACTAAAAAATGGTAAAATTACGATAAGCGTAAAATATTAAAAAATATTTTTCTCGGCTTAAACTGCAGCTTTTTAAAATTTACGAAATGCAAATTATTTGTGAGAGCATGTTCTTTTAGACAGTGATAATTTTTTTCACATTGACAAATTTGTCTTAAAAAATTCCTAAAATTTGCGGATTTCGAGGCAATGTTGTCTTTGGCAATTGGTATTTATCCTTTATACCATGAAATGTCGAGAAAAGGCTTTCTCAAACAAAACATTCTTCAATCCCACGAATCTTTATGTATACTATACTTATATTAACATTTTTTTGGGATTTTGTCGATTGTACACTTACCTCGTAATAGTGTGAAAAGTTTATAGTTGCAAGTTCTAATATTAACACGTCATTTAATACAACTCAATACGGATGGATAAGAGAAAACAACATATTGTCGTTCAATTATTTTGAAGGAGATACAACCATAAAAATGTTACAAAAATTCATTTGTTCTTGCACTGCAAAGATGAAGAAATGTCTTCTTGTTTTTCTCAACGTTTGCAATGTTGCGAACTATCCAATCATCAAGCAATTTCAAATGACCATATGGATTCAAGTGACGAATGAGAGACTGAAGATTAAATTTAGACATAATAGTTGCAATGTCAAAGTATAGTAAACTCTATGATGACATACGTATATATTGTATGTAAATAAGTTTGTTTTTTGGAAATAATTTTTATTTTACTTTAACGCTCATGACTTTCTAATTCTTTTTGGTACACATACATTTTGTTGCAGAATTGAAAGAAGTTGTGATTGGGAAAGGCTTCTTTTCGACATTACATGGTATAAAGAAGAATACCAATTGCCATAACAACATTAATAAATAGTCGTCATTGCAAATCCGCCGATTTCACGAATTTTGTATGACAGTGTAAAAATAAGTATCACGAAGAAAAAAAATACTGCCTAAAAGCACATTTTTTCACGAATAATTCCCATTTTGTAAATTTTAAAAAGATGTGGTAGAAGCTGAGAATTTTTTTTGCACGTAAGTCGAAAACGAAGAAATTTTTGGAAACAATACCATAAGTAAAAAGTGTTTATTTTTATCCATTTTACATTAGAAAATCATGAGCGCAACATTTTTTTCATTTTTCGTAATTTTAAAAGTTTTAGTTGATAAAAAATTATTATTAAGGTTTTTTGCCTAATAAGATGATTAATCGATTCCAATTGGTTTCTTCCTTGCTTTTTGTAGTGGTCGGTCAACTCATTTTTTGAGGGAGCGCCGCTCGTCTAAAATATGATCCTTGATTATAAAAAAGATGCTAATTAGCATAGTGAGTGTAGGATGAAAAGTATTTTCTACTAGATAGTCGTTCTGTTTCATTTTATTAACTACACATATACTGAAATTGATCAATATACCAAACTTTAGCTGAAAATGTTGTTAAAAAGCGATTAAAAGAAAAGTGGAGTGCTAGTTCCATTATAATATTCATGTTTAATACGACATCTTATATAATACAATGCACGTGTATATTAGGGTATCATGTACACCGTGACCCAAAGAATCTATTATGTCCCCTTTTCTTGTTGTGGCACTGAGGATCCCAGTATTTACAACTAATCTATAAATCTCACTCCACTAAGGTAGTTCAGATGGCTCTAACTGCTATAGCTCTTCTATTTCATACGCCCCCAGATATAGTGCCATGGAGTTCTGTAGTTGTCACACTTCGAGAGAATGTTGATAGAGCTCTCGTCCTATGTACTCTATATTCTCTATTAAGTCTAGCGCCCCTATAGGACTTCTGTTAGTATTCATAAGTTACTCTTCTTTAGGTTTATACATTCAGCAGATCTTCTCTGGTTATAGTTTTCCAGGAGTGTCTCGACCCCTGTACATTGTCCTAAACTGGTTTTACACTTATCTACCTCTTTCCAATTGCTTTCTGTATAGCTGATAGCACAAAAGGGTTCAGATCTTATGAAGGTTTTGTCCTCTACTTTGGCAAGTCAGTTATTTTGTTTTCTTCAACTACAGTGTGTTCCGGAATCCATTGCAGGGTAACTTTATTTATCTTGCCTTACTCTTTTTATATATTACTAACTTTTATAAACAAATTCATGTTTTTTCTGGTTTTTATAATTGATGTAAGACAAAATAGAATTCTTTTACTGTGTAATAAAAAAATGGGAGAAGTAGAATATACACATCAATTATTTATTTACCTGGGTAATAAGTTGAATTGACGTCGGTGTAGTAGAAACTGTGGTTGTTGTATTTACGGTTATAGTAGAATTTGCTGTTGTATTTGTATTGATGATTTGATTATCGTCAGCGAAAATTATAGGAAGGTCCATAATATCTTGAGTGGTTAAATTTGTTGGAGGCGGTAAATTTGATTCAATATTCGCAGAAGGTATAAAGATAGATTTCTTTATAGGTCGAGGAGGTTTTTGATTAATCAATTGACGTTTGCCTGTAATGTACTTCGCTCCGGAAAGTGCTAAAAAAAGTAAAAACAATTTTATCTTGATCAACATTTTTAGACTAACCTCATTCTAAACAACTATATCAGCAAGATGGTTTTCGTTGAAGAAAGCAGAATATCCAAATTGATCGAAAAATAATATGAAGATTGATGACAATTATACATTTTTTTGTTATTATATGAAAACTTACTTGTTGGTTTTGTTACATTTTTTTGTTGACTTATAGGTAACATGATCGGCGTCGAACCAGTTCCTTTCATATTGGCTCCAATTGTTTTTATTTTTCCATCTGGTAAAAGTAATACGTTACTGATAGAAGTACTAGGTGTTTTAGAATTAACTAATGTAATTTTTGATAAATCGATAGATCTGTTTGGAATTAGTTTGCTTGTAATGTTGCTGTTAATAGTGACGTTTTCTAAAACTGAAATAATGACTTCTTTGAAAAGGATGTTAGTTATTGGTATATTTATAGTTGGTTAAAATCTTGGACATGAATATGTATATACAAATAAAATTTATGGTAATAAAGTAGTCATCAAATGTATGAAAATTACATGTGTGATATTCTTGTATTAACTGGATGGCAGACAATATTATATGTCTGTAATTAATTTAAGCGATCCGAACTGTAAAAGAGAAAATAATTATTTTTCTATCTCCTATTCATTCGTGACTAGGGATTGCAATCCAGCAAAGTGGGATCCCGCGATCCAGTTCAATTTTAGGCTCTGCGAGATCCCGCAATATCTTGCGGATCAGCAATGCGAACCCGCAAGCACCAGCACATGCAAATTTATTCAAATTGCCGCCTTTAATCTACTCAGCAACTCGTTTTCCATTTGAATTGCGCGTCCACACGCACATAGCATGTATCACGCAACCACTCACACCGCGACATGTCAGTTATCACTATCATTTATCAGTGCCACTCATTCACTCATGTCAGTCAGTTGTCGTACGATTAATAAAGTCGTCACTCGTCTACGTGGCTTTTTTTTAGTCCAACTGCACTGCAAGGTTTGTTAGTATAATGTTTATTTATTTGTCATCGAATTGCTGTCCTTAATTGAAGATGTCGTCCTTGTTCAATCTTGTATTGTATTATTATACGCAAGCCGCAAGATTGCAATTTGTACGATTTAAATCAAATTTATACCTAACATTTTACTTTATACGTGAACGACAAATTTCCATTCCACTATTGAAGGATGTTTCTTTCAAAACCGGCACAGAAGGAGGTCTGAAAATGGAGAGAAAGTAAAATGTCTACTATGCTCTAATTTTTTAAAAATTAGCCAACGTTCTACCAACGGCCTAAAACCCTCTTGAGAACTAAACACTGTTTAATAATAGGTCAATCATCTCAACAAAACACAGAGGTATTCTCACCGTCAACATCATCTCAAAATATTGTTGATAAAGGAGAAGAACTTCCCAAGAAGAAAAGTAAAAAAAAACTATCGATGACTATTTGATAAAAGAAAATTCAATACAAAAAATCGTTTTTAGAATGGTTCATAATGATAGTATTAGTGTTAATTCATTTTGTACATCTTCAGATTTAAGATATTTGTTCTCGAAGAGTGGATTTCAACTCCCTAACTATCCTAATACAATTATAAACTTTCCAAACACGGTTAAAGATGACGTGATTATCGAATTTGCACCTCTCAAGATACAACTCGCTTAGCTTCGACGAGTGGACATCTCAAAAAAAAACCATATTTGAATATAAATACTCTTCACAAAGAAACTCATTTTAATCTGGGTTTGATTTGAATACATGGTTTGTGTACTACTGAGCATTGTATTGAATTAGTTAAAGTCGGTCCAAGTGGCATAGTAAACGTCGTTTATAAATAGGGCATAGCACTGAGCCTTGGGACACTCCACATTCAATTGACTTGCAAGAAGACATCGTTGTATCAACCCTTACAAGCTGACTTCTGTTGGTAAGGTATGGCTTAAACCATGCGAGAGGTGTTTTCCTGAATCCGTAGTACTGAAATTTGTTGATTAAAATAGTATGATTAACACAATCGAAAGCCTTAGAAAAATCACAAGTTATTGCATTGGAGTGATGGCTGTTTAGGCTAGAGTAGACATAGGAGGGAGAATATAGCATCATTTGTGCATTTGTTACTTAAAAATCCAAATTGATGGGTAGTATTTTATATTTATTCAATTAATCAACATGTTTCATAATTATTTCAGAGGGGCACTATTGTCTAATAAACTAGTGAGTAGTTTAGCCTTGTTCTATTGTGTCTATCATTGGGTCTTATCAGCTGGATGTTTGGGATGTACAGATTTCATTCAAAAGAAATTTAAAGTCTAGATTACTTGAAATATTGTGTGTTTGAGAAAAAACGAACATATTTGAAGGAAGAGAATCACTTGCATAACGTTTATCTACAGGAAAATGCAATTTTACGTCAACAATAGCTTTATCATATTTTCTAACTTTTGATAAAGTGTATTACTACAATATACTGATATATATTTCTGAATACAGACTATATAATAAATGGTGTGTGAAAGAAGTTATAAAATATTAGAACTATTAATTATCGAATAGGATAATTCAAAAATCAAAATATAACTGATACAGAAGCAAACTTGCTAAGGTATATGGATATTTTTTTATTTATCTTGCATCATATTAAATGAGAAAAGGATAAAATTAAATTTAGAACAAAAAAAGATAGTTTTCTTTTTAGAACAGAATTACAGTTATCGATTATATACTAACATCATATCTTACCTTTTATTCCTGAAGTTGATGCTTTCGGAATTGTTGGTGGTATCGTTTTAATACCACCCTGTAGTAAATTTGAAATATTCGTATTTCCATGAACTAAATTTCTGTTCATAGCAAATGCTTGCGTTCTAGCTGTAAATGCAGTTTTATTATTATTCAAATATCAGGAATATATATGAATAAAATGAGAATTTTTCATGCACGGATTATTATTTTCAGTGAAATTACGAAAACGATTTTTAAAGACCAATATTTTTGCTTTTTTTGCTTTGCTTTTTAAATTTTCACAAAAAAAAACGAAATGATATAGGTCAGATATAGGAAATAGGTCAGAATTAGAAAAAGAGTGAATTGGAAAGACAAACATTAATAACCAATGAAATAGATATAGACATACAATTAGACTTAGCTAATGAAAAGCGGCCAGGGAAACAATGGAAGAAGGTAAACCAAGGAAAAAGCAAAGAGAATAAATAGGACGAAAATCTGAAAACTGTGAAGGATAAGAAGTACTTGTCAAAAACAACAAGCATGGAAAAATGGTTTGTAGAACACAACTTATAAAGAGACATAAGGATGAGACGAAAATAAAATTTTGAGAATGTAATATTTATTCATTGAACGCATGTAATAAAATGACAACAATGTCAAATATAAAAGTAGCAGCTAAGTAAGTTGATTTACCAGCAATAAACGATTATATGGTGCAGCGGTCGGCAAACTTGTTAGCCAAAGAACCAAATATGAACATTTTAAAAATTGGGAGCCAAATCTGCTTGTTTAGTAAACTTTTATTACAATTAATGACTAGTACACTAAATAAAATTAAATTTCATATTGAATCAATATTTAATAATGCCAACAATGTGCTTGAATCTCCTTAAAAAATTTGAATAAGTCAGGATTGTATGTTGTTTTTAGTTTTAGGCATGATTTCTCATCATTAAGACGACTTCTCGGTTTACTCTCAAAAGGAATAAAACGACAAACGCGAATTTTTTTAGCTGATCGTAAGAGTCAGTATTCCAAGTGTTGAAAATGATCATGTCTTCCTTTTACAGGTCATAAAAAGCAGACTACTTGTGTTGTGAACTAAGATCACATGTCTTCTCCGATATTTGCAATTCAACATAAAGACGTTCGAATTTACAGCGCTATATCTCCTTAATTTTCAAATTCAACTTTATTATCGTAACGTAGGAATTTTGAGTCTGCTGTTTTAAAATTCCTGAAACCTGCTGAGCAATACATCCCTTATATTATAAATTATTGTTTACTGTGAGACTCAACTAGGCTGGGCATATAATGAGAAGAAAACCAACTGAAATGATCAAAAGAATAAGGCAATGGACCCCATAGTGGCCAAGGAAAAGAGGCAGGCCGAGAAAGACTTGGAGAAACGAAATAAAGGAGGACATAAGAGTACTTAATATAGATAACTGTAGGGCAAAATGCCGGAACTGAAAAGAGTACAAAATAATAACAAAAGAAGCCAAGACAAACGATAAACTATAAAGAAAAAAAAAAGGATTTTAAAGCGCTATAAGCGGTAGCCATAATCCAAAGGATTAAAAGGCTTTATGATGATGATGATATTTATTGTGATTAAATGTGTGTTTGTTTATTAATAGAGGAAATGTTTTCTTGGCGATGTTTCAGCAGACTCGGAAAGTGAAACAATGTTTCCCTTTTCAAAATCCTAAGCAAAAATGGATAATCTATTTTCGAATGTTATTAGTTTTTCTAACATCAAAAAAATTGAATTTCCTTTCCCTTAAGATTGAGATGAGATGAAATAAAAGTTTTGGATCCACTGATGGTCTGTTACTTCCAGATAGTGAACGCCCTTCTCGAGGAGAAATGCTTTAATTTCCAGAAAAGGGAGAAGGAGAAGATCAGCGAACTAGCTTTCCATTTCAAATAAAAATTCTTGGAATAACAAATTTCTTTTGGAAATGTTTGCGCACAAAGCGCTTCTCGGTGATTGATATAACTAGAATCTCTTGTTTTCTTTTCCAAAATAACAATCCCTATTCTTATGTCAGTCAAAATTTTTGTTGCTGCTGTTGAAATTTTTTGACATATTCAAATAAACAAAATATGGTCACATTTTTTTTATATGTTATCGAAAATTCAATGTTCCCCAGTTCTTCTTGGATATACAACTACAGTTGTCACAATATAGATGCATCGTACCTTTTGGAAGTTGAAGGTCAAAAATTCAAATTTGTTGTTCAAGAACTTTAAATTAAATAATGATAATATCTCATCTGAATATACAAACAACGTGTCTAACTTATCTTATTAAATTGTCGTATAGATAGATTTTAATACAACCATCTTCAACTCGATGGAGTTCCCAAACAATATTTTACACATACAGCTAACTTTCCAATTCCAGAAATCTAATGACCTCTAGTATCTGTGATGGCTTCAAAGAAACTTGCTCCTACAGTTATCATCATTTTTTATTAAGTTGATAATGGCCACGCATTCTAGAGTTAAGTGAATTGAAGTTTCATCCTACTTCAATCGGAATCTATACTAGTCAAATTCTTTTATGCTTAATCTTATCAGGTGCTTCCTGAAATGACAATAAACTGTAATGAAGTAAGTTGTTACTTCTTAAATCTAAATACATTTTGAATCTAGCAGAGTCAATAATGAGAAGGAATTTTTTTTGGTTTCCTCGCTCTTCTTATAGGAGCATTCTGCTACATAACAGAAAGGCTACTGGTCAATAAAAGGTATTTGTGCTTTTTTTCTGACAATTGTACTGTCCTCTTCATTCCCATTGATTCTTTTGTGACCTCAACACTCCATGCTTTTAATTGTAATATTGTAATAAATCACATATAATTTGGATAATGGAAATTATAGATGTTTTGTTGGAGTTTATTATGTGGCTTGAAAAAGATCAAAATAGCATACTGGCTATGGTGAAATACATATATATCTGTAAACGAAATAAATAATACATCGATGCCAATTGTATTCTTACATTGTACATTTAAACAGAATCATAATAAATCAATCTCATACCTAAATTGTTATTACAATTACTTTTCTAGCAAATTTTGGTAAGCAATTTCTAAGCTAGCATCAAAATATTGGTCTTTAACGTTTTCATTTATTTAGACAGTATATCCATTACAATACCCCTTCCAAATCACAACATAGATAACTAACCTGGTTGTTGTTGTGGTTGATTTTTAGGTGGCGACGAAGTTGTTTTTTGTTCGACGCTGATTACCGGCTTAAGTGTTTTGATTTTTTTGATCGGTATAAAAGATTGATCGGGTTTGGCATTTTGAAGGTGAGTTTTGTCTGTATGTGAACTGTCATTGGAAGAGGTATCGGGAGTTGGTGTAGTTGAATAAGGAGGAGATGTTGGACTAGCCGAGTTAGGATTTGCCGGTGTATTACCTTGAGCTATCTGTTGTGCCCATTTTGCTTCTAGACGATTTTTAGTCTTTGAACCAGGAGGTCTGCCTACTACAAGAAAAATCATGTTAATTTGAAAACATTTCGGTTTAAATGTTGAATCATTTCCAAATGTACTTTAATCCCGAATACTAATAATTCTTGGGATTCATGAGTCATGAGGGTCGTATTTTATACTCCCCTGTTACGCGAGCGCCATCTAGCGGCCAGATAGGGCAACTGGGCATCAGCCATATTGTTAATGCGTTTTTCGTAAACAAACCAGGGTGATCATAGCACCATACCTTTGTCTTTCAATTCTTTTAAAGAATTACTGAAAGATTACGAACTGCGCTATAGTGAACTGTTTTCATAGGACCATATGAAACTACTCAACATGAATATAATAGAAAAAAATTTGGATTTTTCGCACAGGAAATAATGAGACTGAACAAGACTCCGTAAAAGGGAAATATCGAAATGGCAAAGATGATCTGAGATTACTACTAGGAACGCCAAATATAACTTTCAGCAAGGAAATTGATATCTAGTGGAAAAACAGAAACACTATTCAGTTGTATATTGTTTCATCGAATGAAAAATATAGGGACACAAATAAAATGATTTAGGAGAATTGAAAGCAATGAAAGTGAGAAGAAAAGTTATTTGTGATAAGAGTTAAATCCTGATTAAAAGAAGAAATAAGAACACTATGGTGCCGCATGCACAACAAGTGGAATACAATCCTTGCCAAGCACTATCACATGTTCTCCTAGTAGCACTTTCACACAAGGAGGAAATACAAGGTTAGAGGTGAGGAAATTGTGAGCTCCTAAACTCTTGTAATTCTTCATAGCTTCTGCGTGGCCACTGGTCCTTATCTTCCTCCTTATCTTCCTACCGCAGTTCAAACGGGTCACAACCATACTCTCGAACTTTCTTCTGATAGTTCTTATGGTCTTGATGAGAACATTTTTCACTATATACCCTCAAAAAAAGCCATACTTCATTAAACGATAATCACTAGCAATGCTCCGATATGTCATCTCCCCTCGAAACGCATCAACATGTCATGACTGCTTAATAGATGGCGTTCGAGTCGCATCGCCCTGCAGGGGCGTCGTGCATCCCAAGGATAACTTAATTTGCTTTTATATTTAAATTTAGTACATTTGAAAGTTTAAATATTCATATATAACCAAGACCGCAAACCAAGCTAATGTTAATAATATTGTAGCAAATCTAGTAAAAATATTGTTAATTTATGTTAAATGTTTACGACACCTGTTTTTTTAAAATATATCAGCTATCATGTTAAGATATGAAACCTTGAGAGTTTATATAATAATATGTTGCTGGAGTTTTTTTGAAGAATGTTCTTAAAATCAGAAAGTGTGGGAAGCAACAATTTTATTTTGAATCCTGCAGACAAATAAGCTTGTTAAAAAGAAGATTTTTCTTAGAACCGACAAAATCCTAAACATAATTTAATGGCAATAGTTTTACTTTTTAGTTTTTGAATGTTCGCCAAAACACAAAACAATAATTTACTGAAATCCAGCCTAACGAACAAACAATTGAGGACGAGAATAAAAGATGGAGCCTCCTGATGCTAGGAGCACATCTTTTCACATAATACAGTTATCCTAGGTAGTCACGAAGACCTAACATTAAGATCAAACAAGAGTCATTGCTCCCTAATTTAATATGTAATATCAAATCACAAAAAATAATAATGAATTGGTTGTTAAAAAATCTTTGTTATATTGTTGTTGTCTGTGACCTACACATTCCTAAAACCTAAAAAACAGTTTACACAAATACTGAAAACTCATGCAAAAAAGGAAGCTGGCACCAATACTGCTGTTACTCAAAGCAACAAACAACAGAAAACAAGTAAATTGAGGAATAGACCAAAGACAAAGTTTAATAATTAACAGTAACAAAAAATGTAATTGTCAATCTACTGGGCGTGGATACTAGAGAGGCAATAGTCTCCAGAGGAACAAATAGCTGCCAGAAATGACTATTTTAACCAATAGAGACCTTAGACTACTTCATGACTAATATGTTTTTCCATTAAATATTGGTTATCCATTAGTGTCAATAGGTCATTCAATCTGGGGACACTAAACATTTTATAACATGCCTGTTACATTTTGTGTAACTTTTATAAAACCCTAGCGGTCGCTGGTGCATACGCTACGAACTCAACACTTATAAAGCGGACGCCATGTTTCGAAGCGCTTTTAATTTGTGATCAAAAGTTATGTTGTGACCTTCTTCGAAATAAAATGATTGAATTCGGTCATGAGGATGAGGAACACGAAGTATAGATACTTCGGGATAAGGAAAACGAATTGGAGCCTCATGAATTATTCGCATAATTTCGTTTTGAATTATAATTTCTGTTTTTATGTATGTATAAAAGTAAGTGAGTGCTGGATACACATCGTAATTCTTTAAAAAAAACTAGACAAAGAACCATCACATAATGTGACACTCGTTAAGTATAATAACAATTATTTAGTATCTAATATAAAAAAGAGATCTGTCAAAAACTAACAAACTTATCTCTAGTGATTATAAGTCTATGGATAGTATTTGTATTATATATCTAACCCATCAAGGCCTAGTGTTGCCAAATGGCCACAGTAAATATATAATTTTACAGTGAGAATTTCAAAAAAGCTTAAGAAAATATTGGATAGGAGGCAGCATATATATTTACTTGGATGTGTATAACGTCTTCTCTATTCATGCCAAGTTGCAGATAGTGGTCGAACAGCTGTTTGTCAGCAGGTTAAAGGAACATACAGTCCGAGAAAGTACAAATTCTATTTTCACCAGAAACAAATATTCATACTTTTGTGATGTGGTATTTAAGTAAAAACAAATTGAACCTATGTCCAAATCCTTTCCCAAACCAGACTACAATCAATATTATATATTTCCTGTAGAGTTGTTTGAACTATTTTTTGATGAAGATGTTTTCCAACATTTGCAGAGTCTTTTATACAAATATTACTCTCATTTTTGTAGGTTTCAACTAGGTTAATTTTAAAAATTTTTTTAAACAATTGTTCCTCTAACATGCAATAAAAAACAGTTATAATAGATATCACTATCCTCTAAAATAACAACAACATGCTCATGTAGCAGAAGCAATGAATATTTTTATCAAAACCTGGTCTAGGTATCCTAGCGGGCGTCGGAGAAGGCGGTTCACTATCCAAAGAACTTGTGTTAGAGTTGTAGCGTTTACGTTCAGCATTACCTTTTTTTATTGGAGTTTCAGGAGGTACATGAGCAGGTGATTGTCGTATTTGCGGTGGGTACGGCGAGAGGATCAATCCACTTACAAATTCGCCTATCTCATCCTGAAATAAAGGAAAAATATGAGGTGGACTGAGTATACCACTTAAATAAATAAATAAAAAGCAAGACACATTTGTTTTATTTCAGCTGAGTTTTATTAGCAATAAAGAAAAATTCTTGAGTCTATGAGATATGTTTAAAAAATATCACTTCCAATTGTAGAACAATCTTTAATTGTATAATAAATATACTAACAACAATCAGTACATATACAATATCGAAAAATAATTTGTAGAACATATGAATATCAATGTAACATCTGAAACCAACTTAATTTCAAATTATTGCAACAATTGGACTTGGAATGAATTATAATAAACTTCACTCTACTCTTTGAGTTACCTAAATTGCTGTGGATAGAATAGTATCGAAATCAATCAACATTAAAACAAGAGAGGAGAGATTTTTATGGAATACACAAAAATGAGAATTTTTAAATGAAACTTTATTGAATTAATAAGGTCACTTGTGACAAAACTAATCACAAATAATTTTAGATCTTTTCTGCAAAATGGCTCCAAATACTTAAAAAAAACAATTAAAATAAAGATGAAACCTCTATGAAAATAAGGACTCAAATAATCCAGTTCTTTCAGGTAAAAATTTTCAGAATTTATTTATGTCTTTGGTAGATAACACATCACTCAATAAGTCATGCGACTAACTAAGTAGTTTTTGGGGGCCACAACTAGACTATACGGTGGATGGGGAAGTAATTCAAAGTGTTATTTGTTCATTTAACCATCATTGTCATCTACTTGTGAAGTGGTGCATTGTATTGGTGAAAGTGGTTTTTACTTCGACATATGAGGCCGTTTTTCCCTGACTGTTGTATTCAAATGATCCAATGAGTTCTGAAGCCATAACCTTCCCAGCTGACTGCTGTGCATTTGGATGCTTCAGACGTGGTTCAGCGGCTGCAGTCCACTCAGATGATCCCGGAGTGAAGTGATGGATCCATGTTTTATCCGCTGTCACATATCGACGCAAATAATCTGATTTATTACGCGTAAACATAACCAAGCACTGCTCTGAATCATCAACACGTTTTTTTTTGGTCGACTGTTAGTGCATAATTGTAAACACACTGCCTTCTGAAATCTTTACGGCCTCAGCTATCTCACGTAAAATCACTTTACGATTAGATATAACCAATTTGTGGACTTTTTAAAATGTTTTCTGGAGTAACCACCTCAATTAGACGACCAGAATGTTCACCATCATCGGTGTCTGAACGTGTACAGTATTTTTTCATCAAGAAGGAATGATAAATTGACACACTAAATTGTTTTTAAAATAACAAAAGTATCTCCACTTAAATGACTGTCACTTTTTTCTGACTAATCGAAATGTCATGAAATTTTACACATAGTCTTTAGGCAGTGACATATGTGTGTCAGTCACACGACTTATTGAGTGATATTATAGTTCCAGGGCGGTTGGAACTTTACAGTAACAGTTTGTTTGGTACTCTCTTGTATGCTTCTTCATAATTATTATAGCTAATGGTACTTTAACCTTGAAAATTATCACAAAAAGTAAATTAGAGCCAAAGACAAATCGTAATTCACCCATTTCCCCTACACTCGGGGAATTCTATCCAAACTTACAATAGTAAATTGTAATTAAATTGGTTGAGTATTTTAGTCTAATATTCCTATGTCCTGGAAAAATGTTTCTAATACTGTATATTTTTTAAATTGTGTAAAAATAATAAATCCGCATACAAGAGTCTTTTGTTAAAAAAAGAAGTATAAAAAAACTTACCACAATGCACCTATCTACAATACTCTGTGTTATACCTTCTTGTTTTTTCTTTTTCTTGGATACTCTCAAATATTCATCAGCAGATCCTACTACTAAGAGACCTGTTTCCACTCGCATCCGTTCTCGTAAATCTTCTAAATCTTCTTGGCTATTGATAAAAATATTGTATATATTCTAATACAATAATTGAATAAAATGGTATCTTAATGGACAAAAGGTCCGAATAGGTTAAGATAATAGCGATTTCCAAAACATAGATACAGGTACAATCTTGGGTCCTTTGCTGTTCATAATATATATAAATGATTTATTGATAAGTATGCCTGAAAATATAGTATCTTATGCGGATGATACCGCAATTTTTTCAAGAGGTAATGATTTGGAAGATCTAGAATCATCAATGAATAAATATCTTGAAGAAGTAGCAATATGGCTTGATTTGATAATAAATATATATATAGATAAGATTTGATCCTTGACATTAGTATTTATATTAGTTTAAAGTTAGTTTTTGAGGTGAACAAACATGGCTAAGAGAGTCTTGCCATGCTTGTCTAACATCTCCAGACTGACCAACAGGAAACTGGTTCTCCTCTGCCGGATTATTTAGTGATTTGTATTACTTTATAATGTAATGTACTGTTATTCTGGTAAATAAATGAATAAATTATATTATTTAGCTACAGTACTTACGTAGATGTACTCGAACACTGACCAACAATAAATAAAACAGGACACTGTAGTTCCAATATATTATCATCTGGTTCACCTCTTGGACCTATAAAAATTATTTTACTAGTGTTAACTAGAACGCTTTTTGTTAATACAATTTATGACAAAAAACATGACTGATCTAATATTTTCTTATCAAAAGATAGATGAATTGAGCAAGATTTCACCTAATTGGTACCAGGAAGCCAGTAATTCAAATATGTCAATTTTTTAGCAACAGTTTTTTAATAAGAGTTTTTAACAATACCATCTGCTTTGGAATTTTCAAAGTGTAGTCAATTCAAAATGAGGATTAATAATTCAAGTTTAATCTCTAGGTATTGAGTATATATATATATATATATATATATATATATATATATATATATATATATATATATATATATATATATATATATATATATATATGTTAATAGTTTGAAGCAGAATAAATAATGAATGGTAAGTGGACTAAATCAGTTACAAATGAAACCCTCACATAAATTTCTTTTGATCTAAAAAATTTCGTTGATTTTTTGGAATAAATGGAAGTATTATACCATATTATTAATTTCTGGCAATAACTTATTTTTTTTATTAATTGTATATTTTAACTCCTCCAAGAGCTGTTTTCAACATCTATAGCTCAGCTTCCAATTTCAGAGTTTTAATTAACTTCAGTATATGTCGTATCTTCAAGGTTAGATTGTCGCCCCTACAGATATTTTATTTTGAAGAATTTGCATATTATATATCTTGGTATTATAGAACTAGATGAACTGAGTTTTATTCTCCTGGCAATAGAATCGGGACTCATCAGTTTCTGCTACTAAATCTCATTTGGTGATTTTCATGGCGGTAGTGCCCTGTGAGGAAGCTGGTGGGACTTGTTTTTATAAAGATTATAAAATACATTTTAGATCTAGAAATATCAAAGTTCTGAAGGAACTAGTTGGAGTAATTTAGCCTAGGCAGGCACCACCTGAGTACTTATCTTCCTCCTACTTCTGAAACTCTTCCTCAAAAAACATTTTAATACATAACTGAAATACTACAGGCTAATAGAATTTACTTGTGCCCCTTTTCCAATAAGTGTATTTCTATTATTGTTACTTATTTGAATTGCTGGCACAGAAATTCAATGCTGTGATAGTTGTTTGACTACTAGAATGATGCTATATCACATGTCTAACAATTTTAGTTCAAAATTACTGCAACAAATTTTAGATAATAAAAAACTGAGTAAACTTTTAAACTACATTTCATTATAAATTACATCAATCAAATTACCTTCTGCAGTGAGCAAAGAAAATCCTATTGAAATAACACATAGAACAGATTCAACTTGTGCTACTTGTAATGCTAATGCTGCCCCACTATTAAATCCAGCTAATATAATATTTCTACCAGGATAATCTTCTCGTACATCTTGAATTTTTCCCCTAGTCACTGAAAATAACTGATCTAAAATGGTAGGAATTGCCATTCTGTGTCCAGTAGAACCTGTAAGGTACACAATAAAAATTTATGTCTTATTGAGATGGAGGGATTAGTATTCTTTTGAGTTTAGGTACCCATAATAAGAATATTATCAAGAAAATGAGAAGATATTTTCAAATAAATTCTTTCAGTACAATCTTTACAAACTACAAAATAGTAACAAGGTACAACAATGATGAAACTGATCTAATTTTTATTGCAAACACCAAAGGAATATTCCGACCATTCTTTTAAAGGGCGTTAATGACTAAAAAATATGGTTAGGTTTCTTACACTTAAGATTATAAATAGAAATGAACTGACCGAAATTCACTGGAACTGTAACAACAGTAGCCAGATTACTAAGCAAATTGATCCACTTATGAAGCATTTTAGAGATTGTAGGACCTGATGGGACAACTACTATAACTGGGTTTCCTGGAAGTTTCTTTGGTTTGTCTTGCATCAAGGTAGTTGATAATGGATCCCATGGTTTTTCTAATAACGGTGCTAAGTTAGAATTATTCAAAGTGCCATTACGAACTGACGCTGCAGACCCATGCATCATTTTATCAACAAAAGTTGGAAGTTTTGATTTTAAAGTCTACAAAAATACATATAAGTAATAGTAACTTTAAAACAGAAAGTTAATCAGATATTTTATTTTCCAATCATAATTAAAACACTTTGATTTTTTAGACCTAAAAAATACACATCGAGGTATACTTAGAATATAACATTAATGTAAATTTCTATCACACAGTTTCAACAAAACATGTACAAATGAAGTTTGGAACAAAAATTGAAAATTAGCGTCCAAGTAGGGTTTATACCTCATTTTTGGTTTTAGTTAAGTAAAAAACATTTAAGAGTTTAAGAGTTAGCTTATATTAATCAATCACATTTAAAAGAATCAATAGTTTGAATCTTTTTAAAGATTACTTTGGATATGCAGTCGAACATTGTTGTGCATAAAAGAAAATTATATTTCCCTACAAAATGAGCTACTTGTGGTTCTAATGTGTTAACAAAGTACCTGTGACCATCAAGAAAACCTCTTGTGACTGTTCATATTAAAGCAAATTAATACATTAATGTGAATAAAAGAAAGATTTCTCTATACTACTGAAAATACCCATTACATATATTTCCAACAAAAATTTATATATTTCACATACATTACCTGTAGAATATCAAGATAGAATGCTAAGTAATGTGGACCTAAATTATCTGCCAAAAGTTGATGTAACCACTGAACTAATTTAGGATCCCATAAGACTGATGCTAGAAGTCTTCGGAATCTTTGTACAGCTTTATCAACTACAGTTCTTCTTAACAATGGTTCATTTTTGGAATTGGAATAAGCTAGTCTTGCCAGATTGAAATTATTTAGAATGCTCACCATACCATTAAACAACTTGTTTTGATTAGTTGTCCAGTATAATCTGAAACATATAATTGTAGATGCGCTAAAAAATCTGTGTTTTCAACTAACTTTGAAACTTTTTCTTCCCAATCTTCTTCAGAATCAGTTTTCGCAGAGAAAGCAAATTTTTCACATTCTTCCATTAAAATTTTAGCTTTGTCTACATCATAGTTTGGTACGGGTACTTCAACTTCTGCTTCAACATCTATAAATTCTGAATCTTGATTAGGTGTTGACTTGATTTTAACAGGTACTAGTTTAGGTATGAATAAAGTTTTAGTGGGTTTTAAAAAGCTAGCTTCTGGTCGCCAATTCCAAGGTCTAGCATAACAATGGTCGGTGGATACTGTCCAATTTTCTCTATCAAAACTGTTGGTTAATTGTGTAGGGTATGTGTACCTTGCTTCTTCTACAACCATATTTGATTTTGCACTAAAGCTAGGTAATGCGAAATTGAATTCTTCGGATACTCCACTCAAAGATGTTTTATTTGTACCAAGAAGCTAAAAATTATTCAGAGAATCGAGCTACTTCGAAGATGGAAAGTTAGTAAATATAACCTAAAACCCAAAATACCTCGATTGGTAAAAATTGATCGTCAAAAGAATCTTCCTTGAATTTTATATTTTCATCTACATTCAAAATATCTTCAGACATTTCACTTTCCCTTCAAACAAGTTATATAAAGTTGATTATTAATAATACTTCAGCATTTATCAATTAAGCCGTTTCTTTCTCATCAAATAATCTGTTTATTTGGTTGCCTATACATATGTATTAAATACATCATAGAAAAACTAATTTCATAGAAAAATATTAAAAGTTGATGCAATTGACTATAGCTAAGGCTACATTCCACAATGAGTTCCAGATTTATTTATAAGAAACACAGATGCTATATTTATTGAGAATAATAATAAAAAGTTATTTCATGAATATCTGAAATTTTAATTGTTAGGACGGACTCCGAATTGATTTATTATTTGCTATTTTCAAACACATGTAATCATATACACAAATCAGATTAATATATAAAAGTTATTATTAAAAATCATTAAGTCAAGGTTACAACAACAAACATAAATAAAACACGTAAAAATTAAAATAACACCTGTATATGATTCCGTTGTACCACATAAGTGTTTTTAAAACTTCTGTGGTTCTACTTAAGCGCGAAATACTATTTGGAGAAAAATCCATAAACACTCTGACCATCCAAGAAAGTTTAAAATTAGTGTAAATTTTTGTTGAAACATGATTAATTGCAATCGTAAATGCAATAAATTTGAAACGCTAGAATTAGACGATTTTTATATGTTTGTGAGTGTTGCTGGAACAAACCTTTTGAATTCATTCTTGGATAACGCATTTTCATCAGATTATTTTAACTCTGATTAAAGACCGGAATAACATTATGTTTACATGCCTTCCAGTATTAAATTCAATTTTGCCATAATATTTTTATGTAATGTAGGTCATATTACTATACAGTATTTGTTATATTATGTTTTTATAAATATTTTTAATTATTTTATATATCATTAAAATTTCGAATTCTGAATGGGAATGAACGGTGATTCAATTCCAACATAGAATTGAAACACTGTACATAAGCATTTAAAATTCGTTTAAACTTCTTATAATAATCTATATGGATTTTTTTGTGAATACATACCACGCATATTTTTCAAAATTAAATTGTAAAACTGGTTGCATAAGATATTTAATAAATGGTTGAATATATATTTTACAATGATGTAAAAACAATATAACTCAGTAGCCGTGATCGTCTAGTGGTTAGGACCCTACGTTGTGGCCGTAGTAACCCAGGTTCGAATCCTGGTCACGGCAATGTGTCACATTGTCACGGTGAGTTAATTTTTGCTTATTTTTTTTATTTTGTTATGTTTAAAACTAATTATGTGATTGGTAATGAGTTATTAAGAAGAACTTTTTACAAATACTAATTTAATCTTGCAGCTTTCAAACGATAATTGTAACTAGTACCCTAACCTTACATTATAACATTAAATTTAAAAAAAAATAATAACACAGAATGAACTCTTATTGAAGATACTGCCCTTTATTCAAAAGACAAGAACGGAGATATTGACGACGAAAAATTTGTTGACAAAATGAATTTATAGGTTTTTGCCAAAACCTAACTGAACAAAATAAGTGTTCAATTCAAATAAACAATTTTTTAAAAAACCGAGTGCGAATTTATATTCCGGATTGCTAAAATTTGCACAATATTTTTTTGAATTTCGGCTTATAAGGTTAACGTGGATAATTTTTTAATTACACAAGAAAGAAATTTACCAGCGTTGAAATAAGCAGTAATCAAAATATTAATAATTTGTGTTTTATTTTATAAATAAAAAAATCTAATTTCTAACTATTAAAACAATTTGTTACAATCTGTATAATAAGATTTTGTTTTGTTAAGCATATTTAAAAAGTCGATTAAATATGATTAAACTCAATTTTAAGTCAGAAAATAAATAAAGAGGTGATTTATGACATTTTCAACAATTTTTTATTACACTGACTATTTTTAAAAAACGTATTATCTTGTCGTGGTTCTGGGTTCGAAAATACAGGGTTTTTAAACGTCTTGTCTTGGTAGCCAAATTTTAGAGATTGTAACCGCAGAATAAAATAGAAAAATTGTTGTAAGTAAAACCAGAGAAATAATAACCAGTACCAAATGTATAGTTTTTCTGTAGAGAAACTTATTGGTTGAGTCCACTGGCAATAATTTTATATTTTCATTATGAAATTGATTTATTGAAATTTGGACGTTAATCATATATCAAATTCGTGATATTACAATAAAATTTTAAATGATATCAATTATTTACTTTGTCACCAAGTTTTTAACGGTTTATTTCAGTTTAACGTTGGTCAAGCATCGCCGTTTTGAATAGGAAAGACTTGTGGGAAAACGTAGGTCAACAAAGGTAAAGATGGATTGTTGGGAAAGTACAAACGTGTGTTGCAACACTTTCAAGGTTTTAGTTTAAATAAGGTGTGTCATATTGTGCGTTAATAAATATATAACGTCCTCGCTCATATAGGTACTACGATTTTATTAATTGATGTTTATTGGGAAAATGAATGCGTATATTACGTAGTCTTTGGCCATGATCAATCATCGAATGCGTAATGATGTGTGTGTAAAAAATGAACGATAGATTCGTATACACAGGGCTCGTATGAAAAGTTTATAATTATTTCCTCCAATAAAAATGAGATCTCGTACTTTACGAGGTATATCCACAAAGTTTAATTTGCTGGGATAGAAAAAGATTGGTACAGATACAAATATACAGGGTGTTTCTATATTCGACCGAAAAAATTTCAAATCAAAAATTTGTCATAAATCAAGAGCGCCTTCAAATTTTTTATAAAGTAATATTTTGGCATAAACAAACTTTGGAAAAATTTAACTAGTGGCGCGCTGTCAACAATAATAACTGTTGATCGCTTACTTCAATACACTTATTACACCGTTTTGTCATTGAAAAAAGTGTCTTTGAGAATAAATCTGGATGGGATTGAATTATTTCTGCCGTAGCTTGAATTCTAGCTATTAGATCTTGTTCAGAATCGATGATTGTTTCGTACAATAAGGACTTCATATAGCCCCATATAAAAAATCCATAGGATTTAAGACAGGTGATCTTGGAGGCCAACAATTGGGTCCACCCCGACCAATCTTTTCTTTAAGACGTCTGTTCAAGTAAACAGTACATTCTTCAATAATTTAATTTGTGTTATTATTTCTATGTTCATGCCAATTTTGTTATTATTGTAAGTAATACATTTTTGTTGAAAATGGGATTATGAATAGTTTTTTTTTGTTTTGAACAACTCACGCTTAATCATTATTCGAAATCAAAAGAATAATTAATTAATTTGTAAATTACTTACGTGCTTGCAGACTTTTGTTTCTACAACATTACAACACCGTTCATTTTGTCTCCATAAAAGGTTAGGTATTAGTTTCTTAACTAAAAATAATCTGGTAATTTAAAACAAAATTAAAAAAAGATATTTCCTCCAGTGGCGTAAAAAATAGGGGGTTGAAACTAACCCTGACAGCGCGCCACTGGTTAAATTTTTCCAAAGTTTGTTTATGTCAAAATATTATTTTATTAAAAAGTATATTGGTCACCAGATTTGAAAAAAAAATTTAAAGGCTTTCGCGATTTATGGCAAATTTTTGATTTAAAATATACCGTAAGGATTGGTATTCCTACATCAAAATGATTCATTTACTGAGATCTCTCTGTGGTAGAGCGTTCTCGGTCGAATATAAAAATATAAAAACACCCTGTATATGCAATATATATATATATATATATATATATATATATATATATATATATATATATATATTGTACGAAAATTTACAACTGATTTCCTACAAAGTTTTTGAAATTTAGTAGGTACATCTTATAGAGTGGCACAAGTTTTTGTGTTTGTGTGCCTTATTCATACAAGGTCATTTCCACGCTTTCTTGTCTTATTTTTGTCTTTATATATGTGAGATATCTTGCCTTATTGAAGTGGACGAGCTTCTATCAATGAAATTATTAAGTCGATATCCATTTCGTAATACACTACAGAATTAACTTGTAGTAATTGAACAATTGAATAAATACTACGAGTTGCAGTATACACTACTGTGCGATAAGCCGCCGTGACGGAATTTCGAACCGTGTCGACTTGCACGGTCGCGACTCGGCACGATTACGGCAACGTGTAAAAAAGTCGCTAGGAGTGAGATCCGGGCTGTACGGAGGATCATCAAACACATTCCAGTCAAATTCCTATAAATGAGCAAAGTTTTCGAAATTTCCATTTCTGAGTAACACTTTTATGATTTTATGATCGTGAGAATTGCTGAAATTCCTTAGCACGAGAACTAATTGTAAATCTAGTTTTGTTTAAGCTTCTTTTCAATTGCGTAAACCAGTTTATCAGTGACCAAAGATTGGCATCCGCATCGTTCTTCATTATGTACATGTATTGAAAAATAGTCGATAAATTCTCGGCCTTTTAGTGATAGTGGAAAGAATTGAGTATGGAGATGTCGTTAAATATTTGTTTTTGAAATGCAATACGCCTACGCAAATGACACGTGCTAGATACTATGTACTATCATTTATGCCCGTAAAATTTTGGACAGCTGAATTGGGCGACCGTGGGATTAGATTTAGAGAGATAGAAGAGGCTATAGACATATCAAAAGAACATATTTTTCATAGACTGAATAATTATCAATGTGTAAACTATCGGCGAGGGGAGTGCCACGTTTGCTTATTTTGATCCACAACCTCATTCGATTGAGCATTTTAAATACCTTATTGACACAGCTTAAGCAATATAGTATATCAGTTCAGTTTCATAGGCCGGAAAAGTGATGGTGAACGCTTTTTAGGATAGTCATTATATTGTGTACGATTGTAATGGGGAAAAAATGCAAAAAGCGACCGTAGATGAAGAAGGAAGTGCTTTTCCAACAGGACAGCCACGCACCTTCTCACGGTAATCGCCTTGGCTAACATTGGCTACGAATTATACTTCGAATTTATTTACCACTCACCGTATCCACTAGCGACTTCTCCTGTTTCTTCACTTGCAGGGGAGAGCATCGATGGAAAAAGTATCTTGTTTCATTGTTAGCTCTCTTATCCTACTTATTAACTAAAGGAGATGAAAACCTTCGAGGAATTGACGCGAACGTAGTTTGATTTTCTGTATCCGCTATAACATTGTTGTATTTGATTATTACTAATTGATTAGTTAATTAGTGGATTTTTCAATTGATTCATGTATTGTAATCAGGAGGAAGTAAGCATGCAAAATAATATTAACGAGAAGTTAGTGTAAGTAATAAGAACAATTCATTTATTCTTATAATTACTATAATAACTACATTATTAACAAATACTCTTATTATGTTTTTATAAACGCAAATAATCAAATTAGTTTTATAATAAATATGTTTCATTCCTATTAATTTAGTAACCAATACTTGTTTAGTTGACCACTAGCAGCTGCTAACTTCTTTTAACAATACAAGCGCTAAGAAGTGTTTGTCAAATATACTGATTATAGGCTGTTAAATATAAAAAAACGCATTGAAAACAAAAATTGAATCACTAAAGGATTGTTACCGGATTGAACAAAGTTGACAATCAATGCTTACAATGGAAGTTAGAAGGGTTTGAGGATGATGCAGATACCTTTTGGAGAGTCACATTCATGGAAAGAAAGTATATAGTATAAAAAACTTCCGTTACAAAGTTTAATATACGAAATAAGTGTTGTAAGAAGGGAAATGAGGCTCCTGTTGCCAAATACTCGATTTTTAGTTTAGTTTTTAGTGGTATTTCTTATTACACTATCATTTTTCTTCATTGAAGTGGTAGATCTTTGAATTCTTAAGAATTCATTCTCAAAAACTTGAACTACTCTGTGTACAGTCTTTATCTATCAATTTTCTAAAAATAGTATTCGATACATCAAGATTTCCTCGCATCTTAATCCAATTGCGAGCCCACATAGTCCATATCTTCATCTTCACTCAATTCATTCTCAGCATTTCTTAAAATTTGACTCAATGCACTGCGATTTAAAGGAACAGAATACATTTTTAAAAACGACAATAACAACTGCATCCACTGAACATATCACTTGTACTAAAGTTGACAAGCGCTAAAATTAGCACCAATACTACGAATCAGTCAAGTGTAGATTGGAATGTTCGCACTAATGTGCTTATATTGCTTATACAGAATATTTTCTGCTAGTAAACTAACTATGTCTGCACGATCTTTTAATTTACGAACTAAAGGCATTTACGGCAAAGACAAAATCAATGGTTACTTCCAAGAGACCGATCAGATGTAAGCTTGTGGTGGATAACAAAATAATACACCAGGAAATGAAATTTAAATATCTGGGAATCGAAATATCTGGACACGGGGACGTGGAGACGGAAGTAAGAAAGAAGAAGAAGAAAGCCTCAAGAACAGCAGCATACCTAAATGACACAATCTGGCGAAATAAATACATTCGAACTGAAGCAAAAGCCCGCATATACAAGACCGCAATCAGACCTATATTATCCTATGCAGCAGAGACCCGACCTGAGACCTCTAAAACGAAACGGATATTGGAGACTACAGAAATGAAAATAGTTCGAAGAATAGCGGGAAGTACACTAATGGACAGAGAAAGAAGTGAAAACATAAGACGAACATGCGGGATAGATAACATCAAATACAAAATATCAAGGGACAAATCCCCAGCAGGACAAAGAAGCCTTGGAAGACCTAGGAAAAGATGGAGTGACAGCCTCCCAGGTGACTGAGCAGAGGCAATGATGTGAAGAAAAACAGGCAATGATGCCTATACACGGCAGGAAGAAGAAGAACTAAAGGCACACACTTTTCTTTTCTCTAAATACCTCCCCTCACACAAAAAACTGGACATAACGTAGCTGGCAACTTCCCCACCGTCCATGTTTCGTTCGGTTTGTTTAACCGGGTTTTCTTAACATTTGGAGACGTCTGTGATATTCAGGCGACTTAACAGTATTAGAATCGATAAATAATATCAATGAAGATTAATGAATAACTAATTTATATCTACCTACAAGATCAGATCTTCCGAAAACATAAAAAACGTTCCTAGTAACTTTTCCTATTTATCTTATTTTAATGGTATCAATCAAAATAATTAGCGTGCCAATTGAAAACGTGTTTAGTTCCAAATAAATTCTATATTTCTATACACCTTTCACCACGTAACAATATTTGTAGGTGGCTTATATTTATTTTCATTGATTTGTTTTTTTTTTATAAAACTGTTACGTCAATTAATCGTTCAACGTTTTGTAGATAATGACTTTACACTCGTGATTTGTAATTAATGCTTCTATAAAAACTGTAGTCGCATTCCATTTGAGGAGATAATTTCAACGATAACAAATGATTTAATTCTAGCTGTTGTCCAGTAGTGACTTTTACCCATTAATGACCTTGTTGAGTCATTGATGTATCATACAGTAAATAGGTTTTTTAGAATATCGATTAAAAGTTACTTAAGTTACCTGATATTATTTTAAGATTTGATGATTTTATTTATTATAAAAATCAAAGAAAAAATTTTAATACAGAGAAAGAAGAGTTTTTTTTAGGTCATTTAGGGTTGATCAAAGAAACAAAAAAAGGGGAATTATTAGAATTTAACGTTTAATTCAACCATCTTAGGCTGTGACAATCGCTTATCGACATAAACAGCTCATTTGATGGCGTGTTTACTATTTAGTGACGTCACTTATAGCTGATTGGTAGACTGATGATGTTTCTGACCACGAGACAAAATGTTTAAATTAAATGGATTTCTTCTATTAAAATAATTATGATTTCAATAGATAATGAAAAAAATAATGTTTGTTTAAGGAATTTAGAATATATTCACTAAAATGCATTTTATACAAAAATGTCTACACTTTTAATATGATTTTTATTAGTTCCGTGTGTATCTATCTACTTGATTTTTCCTTTTCAAAATTTTGTCAAAGGCAGATGATGATATGATAATTCAATACATTCGTACTATTATCCTTGTCAGTTTCATCGGGATACTGTTATAGTTATATTATAATAATAATAATGCTTTTGAAATAGTCTTATTAATTTTTTTATCGTTTTATTACGTTAAAAACCAATAAGTTTTTGTACATGTTTCAATTTTGACCATTTTCATTTAATACTTCAGTCAAAGTAATGAATTTCTTTTCTTTTAATTAATTTTATGGTGGATTTCGACAAAAATCTTCAATTTAAACTGGTAAACTAGTTATATGTTCATAAAATGGCAAAATAAATGCAATATCAGGATTTTATGTTAATAGATTTCGATATTAACTTATCATTAGCATTTAGCAAATATTACAAATCTAGTTCAATATCATTGAAGAAAATTTTTAAGCTTTAATTATAAATATTTATGCGTAATTTGAACTAAAACCTAGTATCTCAAGTCGACACAAATTAATGACATATTAGACATCATCACTATTCGTATGTTAAGTAACGAAACTTAATTAATTGGAAATAAAAATTAATTCAAATGTTGCTTTATTCTTTGGCGACATATCAGATCAAAAATATTTAGAGCAAATATTGATATTGCTTACGTAGAGGCAGGCCATCGGTTAATTTACAAATTGTATGGACATTTTAAAGCAATCGACTGAGTGCAATCGACCCGTATATAATCAATAGTCGATGGAATCTCGATCAGTCCTCATTTCTTATAAATAAAAAAAATTATCAATCGAAAAGCTCTGGCCAGTACTCTCCACAAAACATAACCAAGATCATCTGCATCTAAAGTTCAGCGATACAAATTTAGTTCTTCCACTTACGAATCATGGCACTAGTGTAATAAAAATGTCATTACTGTCAATGTCAATATGAGGTCAAAATGACTTTTTCACCTCATATAGTAAATAAAGTGCGTTGGCAAAAATCTTCATGCACGCGTCAGTGACATGTGTCAACAATCTTTACCCAAAGTTTCCTACTGCTTGGATCATTATTATTACAGTAGAGCTCGAATGACTACTCAGTCCAGTTGTTTTAGAAATTGAGATTCGCAGAAATTGTAATACAAACCGGCATTTTTAAAACAAGTGTCCTTCATGACAAAAATTAGTGCGAATTCTCAACGTAGAGCAAAACCATCAGAAAAGTGATGACTACAATATTTTTTGTATCCTTCTGTTGAATTTAAAATATAAAATACAACCGTGAACGCGGCATATTACTTTGACTTAATAAAACAGTTGCGTCCAAAAATTATCGAAAAAAGGCAGTCCACACTACTACACTACTAACTAATTTTTGGTCGCAAAATTGAAAACCGAGTTAAGTAAAAAATGTAATAACGATGATACAATTAAACTGATGGTTTATGAACATTCTGACTCTGAAGCTTTATTATGACGTTTTGAAAAGTGTGGGGAAATAAAGGGACAATATAGTGAGAAATACTTACAGTTTTCTTCATTTATAACCTTTCTTTCTATGTGTGGATAAGAATTCAAGATCAGCACTACGTATAGGTGTATAATATTAATATAAATAAGACAAATTTGCATGAAATTTTTGAGGAAATAATATTTATTTAATGGATTAGGATATTGTACAGTTTGGAATCGTGAATTGTAAATCGTTTTGTTGCCCACTTGGTACAATTGTGGTTTATTTGTATTAACCAAAAAATTTTGACCTTGAAACTCCGAAATGATTATCATAAATTCGCATGTACCTCTTTTGTTACTTTTGTAATATTTATTAGCGACAGATTACGAATCTGTTTTACCACGTCCTCTTTTTGGCAACAGCTTCTCATTGTTTCATAAAATTTATGCAAATTGTCCCATGAAATATGAAAAGAATTTGAAATGTCATCAATCAGATTTCAAATCCGACGCTTTTATTATACTCATATTTTGTAATATTGCCCAACTAATAATTTTCTGTTTTATAAAAGGTGTAAGAACATCTGTTGAGCACAGCCATAATTATAAAGCTAAAATGATGAGAAATAACCGGTTGACTAAATTGCTAAATGCGTTATGTCAAAGAATAAAGAACTCATAGAAGCTTTAAAGTACAAATTAAGCATACCCTGAAACGTATAGTATTCTTACCTGAAGAACTAAAAAAATTATCAAATAGTTTCACCCGCAAAGCTAATATCTAATATCAGGACGAGCTTTAATTTAAGAAGCGCTTATAATACTCATTAGTATGACTAAAGTAGTGAATTTTTAGTAAGTCTGGTATCAAAGTGTCGCCAATAAACACGTGAGTTCAGAGCAAATTTCAAAGAAGCCGTCCTATTATTTTTATTAGATAAAATATTTCGTTTGATTTCAAATATAATCATTATTTTGATTTGTTTTTCGGGTAAGCTCAGTTTGCGATTTATATATTTAATTTTTTATCAACTATTTAAATTCATCCAGAGCTATGGGATTTTGGCAACCATTTGAGGGAGAAGAATTGCAAAAAAGTGTAACTGGCCAAAATTATCTAAAGCTGCACAACTTATATTTATTGGTAAACGAGAAAAAGATTCAACCAACGTGTTTCTGACCGAAACTGCTCACCGACTCATGCAGAAAATAAACAAAGCTCATGAGGACAAAGCTGCTGTTTTTCTCGATATTGGACAGGCTTTTGACAGAGTGTAGCACCAAAAATTGCTATACAAAGTTAAAGAATCTCTTCTCCCAAACTACTATCTAATCTTATCTAACTAACAGAACCTTTTAATCGAAAGTTAACGCAGAAAATTCCGTTCTAAGCAGCAGGGGTACCGCAGGCGTACTTGGCTCACTACTTTACATACTGTACACATCAGATATGCCAGAGAAAATGGAGGATTAAAGTAGATGGAAGTAGATCAACACAAAACAATCATGCTATGTAAGGCAAAATAATACAGAAATATCACAAACACATAGTGCTAAATCCAGTTAATCAAAAAACTTAATTGAAGACATGACATCAGGAAAAAATGGATTGACATAAAAGCAAGAGAGCTACACCAGGTCGAGTCCCACTAGGAAACAAAGCCCGCATCTACGGGTATCCAAATGTATCCAAAAATCCCAATAAAAAATACTCCATCACCTAGTAGATGATCCATGATATGTATCAAATCACACCATTCACGTGGACCTAGGAGTGCCCATAATACAAGAAGGTATTCAAGAGAGGATTATCAAACATAATAAAACCATATACATTCACCTAAATCCACTACTAGAGGAATTTGTAAGACCAAGAAACAGACAAAGACTGAAAAAAATTATCTAATAGACCTAGTGGGAGATATTAGAGGCTACATCTCAGTAAGATATTAGAGATGCGATTAAATATTCTGATTGTTGATATGAGAATAATAATTATTATTGATACGCGAGTTCTGAAGGGCCTTGTTTGTCCGATGAATACGTTGGTAGGGTTTTCTATTATTTACTAGAGATTTATATGATATATTATAGAAAAGAAATTATACATATGAAATTAGTACGTAATAATGTTAAATGAATGCCCGCGAGGTAGATTTAAGGCAATGAAGTGATAATCTACAGTTGCTTTATTGCATCTTTTTATGACCAAAACGAGTTATTTGTGTATATCACAGCTGATCCTACGTCTTCTTCATCTAATATTTTTATTGGTGTCTTCGCATTCCGATTTCGTCTAAACAGCAACAAACATTTTTTCCCAATTAATTAGATTAATCAAATCGCTTGGTATATAGAGCATGTTTTGTTTTTATTTTGTATATTAAACGACAGTGATCATGACATAATCTATTGATACAATCTACAAACATCCGTATTGAAATTATAACAAGTAATAAATCAGTAATAGAACCTTGATAGTAATTTATTGTGAATAAATGTAGTTAGTAAGCATTACTATGATTTTGTTTACATACCACTAGGTGTTTGTTAAATAGTTTCATTTCTTCATTATTAAATTATCGAGTCAAAATTTGAAAAATTATATAGAGCTACAAGCGTCAAAAAAGTCCGAATGTCATCCCCTAAATTATCCTAGACTTTGACACCGTATGAACTGAATAAATGTTTTAAAGAAACACTAGATCCCTCATTTTTTATGACCAACGTAAGTTAACAATCGCAAGTAATGACCGCCTTAAAACTTAAGTGAATACAAAGTATAAAATTAAACTTTGCTGTTAATCTCCGCGCGTGCCTAACCTCTAGGAGCAGCGTAGTTCGGCTGGAGTCGTTCGACTTGCGTTCGCTGTAATGCCGGGCTGGACGATTGATTCGGTTTAGGAAAAGGTCTTTCTTGAATTCGTATAAGTAAGAAATAGGAATGTTGGTTTTTTCTTAAACGTGCTGCCAGGTATATTGGAGAGGATTAGGTTAATTTGAATGCTATTAGGAAATAAAGAAGGTTACAGAAGGTAATTTGGCGCTGCCAAAAGAAGGCAATATGGAATTTTCCGGGTCAACCGTCGGCCAGTCGGTTGGCGAAGAAACATTCTTCTACCATGGTAGTTGTTCGGGGAAACTTTCAAATGATGAGGAATGTGGTTAATGAAAATGTACCTGTATTATATATTTTGAAGAGGTGCACGGGATGTGGTCGTCACAATGTAATTGCGAGGAAAAATATTTCGGTGTACTAGGTCAAATAGAAAAAAAAAACAAATAAATTAAAAACAACAAAAGTGGCGATTTTACAAAACTTTCTTTAGTGTAGTTACCAATGATATTTATTGATTTTTCCGGCTCATTAAACAATGTTATTCTGCTATTATTGACACTAAATTGGCGTTATTGAACTCACCTTAATAACGCTGAATTTAAGTGTCTCTTACCAAAAGACCGAATCGGAAAAGGGAAACTATATAGTCCGCTGTAGTTGGGAGTATCGCAGAAATATTTACATGAGCTGTACAGGACTAGACAGGACCATAATAAGGGTGCTCTACCATCAATAGTACCACAATATTAGATTTTGACTGTTTGTGATTCCCGTACTCTAAAATACCTTCACGATAAACTATCACTGCTACAGAAATCTTAGATCTCTCTCGAAAATGTCGAAGCTGTAGGTTTGTGCTTAAAAAACAATGACATATTTTTAACCATCTCCGAAATATGTTTAATGTTTCAAGTGGTCATGACTCCAGATGGAAGATCTTGACGATGTTCACAACCTTCATACCAAAAAGTCTAAGCAATCTTTATTCCAATTGATTAGGGAAAATAAACAACATATTTGTTTTATATGGACAAATATGATGGGGCTACTCAAGCCCAGGTTCACGTTTCACCAAGGGAAGTGTTATCAAAAGAAATAGCTGATCTGAGACAAAATGTTAAAAAAATGACTTTTATGTTGGAAAAGTCTGCTACCAAGAATAAGAAAAATATTAACAATAGACCTCAATATTGATTAAAACGTTTTTGTACGAGTAATTTGTTTAGTCAATGTTGAATATAAACACGGAACTTTTCCCAGTCTTTAAAGGGATTTGTCATTATCAAAGTTGAAACATATGTTATGTAAGTGGAACTAAGAAATTCAATTTTGCGAAACCATTATATTTTTCATGCTACTATAATAATAATTGTTTAAATATACTTTCTAAAATAATCAATTTTTTAAAGCACCATATTTGGAAACGGAGTATGTAACATGAATCAATAGAATTCTTATCTATGGAATCAATTTAATGGTTGGTCGAAACTGTAATAAGAATAGTCACGTGAGATATAAACCAATCAACGACATTACAACATAGACAAAATGTTTCATTCATATTTCACATTTGGTGCATTCTACTAAGCCCCTGAAAATTTTTTACGCGTTCCACATACGATCGTTTTCTTCGTCGGCGAGAACGTCTCTCTTGACGTCATGACTAACGTCCTCGATGACCCTTGTCAAGAGGTGGGTGGAAGTGAGCGTTGGGACAATTTGTGGAATTTTCAAGACTCAAAGCAACGCAGATGGCAACTATTAGAATATTTTATGCGGTATGACTACTTTTTAAGCATTTTTGTGACGCACCAACAAATATTTTACTTTTACGCAGATTTTACTTTAATATAAATCAGTTAATCACTCCACTAAAACATTCAATAACTTACAAATTATAACATAACCTCTTGAAGCTGTCGCTTTATTTTTTCTGTTTTGTCCTTAGTTAATTTAAAATTTAAAAACACCCTGTATGTATGTGTGCTATATACCTATAACTACCATTGTTGAGACTGCTGTTGTTTATACAGTGTGTTTGAAAAGTAACGTAACTGGGGGTCTGGCTATTAAATAACGAGACTGGTTATGAAAAAGGGTTTTATTATAAAAATTAATCTACATTCGAATGCTCCCCTTCAATATACTCCCCTCTCCTCGCACTCCACACACCTTTCCATACGTTTTTTCCATTGATCGAAGCAGTGCTGGAAGTCTTCTTTGGTGAGTGCCTTTAAGAGCTCTGCCGTTTTTTGCTTTAGCGGTTCCATCGACTTGAATCGGGTCCCTTTCAAAGCAGATTTTTTTTAACCATTTAAGGAAATCTGAGCAGACCCGTTAACGCAAGAGCTTTTGGTCAGGAATCAGATTTTTTGACACCAACTTCGTACAGATTTTGTCATGTGCAATTCCTCGTCGAAAATTTTTCTGTTTCTTTACCGGAGTTTACAGCCTCAGCACCGGATGCTCATTCGATGATCTGCATGCACAATTTGGTTGATTTGGTCACTATTTCCGGAGTTAAAACAATCCCAGGGCGACCTGGACTCTGTTCATCTTCAGTGTTCTCTCGGTCCTTACTAAAGCGCTTACACCACTCAATAACACGCGCACAAGCTAGAGAATTGTCCCCATAGGCCTCTTGCAACAATTTATAGCACTTAATCGAAGTTTTTTTTTTTAATTTAACGCGAAATTTGAGATTGATACTTTGCTCCTGTTTTTCGTCACACATGATGTTCGGCAGGAGATAAAAACACATTCGTTTCAAACTGCTACTGTACAAATACTATAATAGTGACGAAAACGTGTTTTGGGACGAGCATAGACAAGATATCTAGAGACCCAACGCACTACTCTTTTATGGCGTCCTCTAGGCGCGCAGTTTCGTTATTTAATAGCCAGACCTCGTATATAGCTTTGATTAAAAATTTCAAATATAGTCAAATAACGATGAAAAAAAAATTTCGACTGTATATCTGTGAACTCTACAAGATTTGTTAAAATTTATTCATAAAAATATAATGGTTTTACTGTTGAAATTGTTTCTAAGATGTAATTTCGTTTATTGGTCAACATCTGTTTGTTTAGCGTCGAGCTAGTTAGTAATATCATTGCGCAGGAGGCCAAAGGCCAATTCCCATAGAAAGCAGTTAGACATTTTTAATGGAAAATCATTGTTCACGTTTTTTTTTTGTATAGAACTAGATTTTTAGTTGCTCTCTCAATTATATCTAATACGTCGATAGTTTGGAGAACGATTGACTTTTCAATAAAATAGTTATTTAAATAAAGAATAATTTTTCTGTAATTATAACAGACGAATTCGTAGACACATTATCATAACGGAGCAAAGAAATAAATGCGGTAGTTTTTATTAAGATCAGCTTCAAAACATATCAGTATAGCAGCATTATAATGGTGGAATATCGTTTTTTTTCTCTACTAAATAAAGTAGATTGTACTTTTTGTATCCCAAAACACTATGGCTATGTACTTTTTGATTGCTTTCTTCAGATGTATAAAGTTCATAATTTCGACTGTTTTTTTCATTTGTTTCTTTGTGAGACTGAAACTATTATTTGATCCATATCCGAAAATCATAAACCGATTTCTCAATTTCATGCGACTTTCACTTTTTTTCACCCTTCTAACTACAAATTGGTGTTTAATACGTAATAGTTATTAAAACTAAAATAAGCCTTTTTTAAACAATAAAAATGTGCCAAATATTGATTTGAATTATTCATGGTCCAGTGTAACGAAACGAGACATTTTCTAAGTATTCTTACCCATGTCATTACCAATAAAAAATGGATATTTATATGAAAATTTGGCAAGTTCCGGTTTAAGCCGTTCAACATAATGTTATATTTTTCTTTGTAACCGATCACTTTATCTATAGTCTATTTCAGAAATGTATAGAGCAATAAAATGGGTATTTCCGTCCAGTTCGGCTCAATTTCGGTGTCGGTCATAGGTGTAGGTTTTGAAATATTGTGTAGGGATTACTTGGGTAGTAAATTATACAGTTACGTTTTCCGTTTAACCTTCTATTAGTGCCTCTGCCTAATTTCAACCCTATTTCAGATTCGGCTTAACCATGCGCCGTAAAGGCAATGATGCCTCACCCAAAATTTTTAGATCTTTATAAGTATATTTGTTTAGTTTAACGCCTCAGTATTTGCTATTAAGCCGTAAATAGTGTTCACACGATTATAAGATTAGTAATAAAATGGCGACATTTACATCAACGAAAAGATGTTCCAATCATTGGAGTTGGATAAAGTTAAAGAAAGTTAGCAGGCCAAGTGGAACCTCCCAAGAAGAGTCCAGACAGACCAGGAAAAGTCCTTGATGAAGATATCAAAAGTGTAAATCGAAGAAAAGTTCACTCTTTTTATTTTAAAAAAGAAATACCCACCCTAGATGAGATTTTAATAGTGCTTGGCCAGGATGACAGTATTCTGTTGATAACTAAAACACTTTTATGGACCACTTTGAGAAATATGGATTTTGCCTGGGAAAAGCATAACCGTAAAGCACTTTTACTGGAAATTGTTGATGAAATTGTTTGCTGGCGTCGAAAATACTTAAGAAATATAAAGCAGATCAGAACAGAGCAGAAGAAAATCTTTTATCTTGATGAGACGTAGATTAATGAACGTTATACAGTACTAAAAATGTGGCAAGCAAAAATATAACCAGAGATGGCCAAGCTTCCATGGAAGGCCTGTCAACGAGTATAAAGGTGCCTTCAGGTAAAGGGAAAAGACTAATAATCGTCCACATTGGAAGCGAAGAGGGATTTTTAAAAGAAGGTCTGCTAACCTTTAACCACCAAAGTGGTTTGAAGAGTTTGAAGATAATTTGATAAAAAAAGAATTATTAGCTATAGTAAATTTACACAAACATCGTTTTATGAAATACGCCGTGGAAGATATTGCAGAAAGACATAGTGTAACTGTGTTGCCATTTCATTGCGAACTAAATCCTAACTATAAAACTTATATGGGCGCAAGCTACTGTGTGATCAATCCATTAAGGAGATGACACCAGAGAACTGGCGAAAAGCAGTCCAGCATGTCATTGAAGAAGAGGAGAAAATGTGGGATCATGACTACTTAATCGATCGGACCGTCGACCCGTTAATTATAACGTCAAGAGGAGATGACAGCTCCTCAGATTACGAAGAATATTATGATTTTTTATAATTTAATTTCTGCATAATGTTCAATAAAAAATAAGTGTACCTAATACTATGTATATAATGCCTAATTTTTATTCTGTTATTATAAAATTATCTCCTTTTCACGAGTATCCTACCGGCACGCCTTTGGCACACTATTTTCAGTGTTTGTGAATGGATAACAATAGGCTAAACCCATATATTGACCCCAATACGGGTGGTACTACCAAACTATGAAAGTGGCTTAAATATTCGTTGGGTCACTCTGTGGTCCCTTCGTATACCTAATGAGATTTTATTCCTCTATACCTTTCTGAAATAAACTATAACAGCCCCAAAAAATTCAATTTAATTATGTTACTTTCGAAGAAGCTACCAGGAGAAAGACTTTTTGATATAGACCAAGAATAGCTCATTTATATTCTCAATAAGTAAATACTAACAATCGACAAGGTTTTATTAACACGAAATTTACCAATATAACAGTTTTGGATAATGCTAATAAGTTTTTGAGATAAATAGAACCATCATCCACAGCTAATTAGAAACATTAGTGCTTAAAATATTAGTTAACTGAGAAAAGAACTACTAGTTAACTAATTATCATGTTGAGTCAGTTGTTTGATTCATTGTAAACTTTTATGTTGTAGATAAGTATAAGAAAATTTAATTGAATGTTCATCTGTGAATATGGATTTTATATTCTATAGTTGTTTTTGTTATATACATTGTTATATACATTGTTATATACATTCATAAAATATGAGGCATCCAACCTAAAATACCAACTAAACCGATGTATGCTGAAATTTATTTTGGAGGGTCAAGCCCTATCGTTGTTGCTTTCAGACAAGTAATTTGCATCGGCCGTAAAAATAATAGACTAATAGACTATAAAATAATGTTCTATTTGAAAACAAAATATTAGTTCTTAAAATTGGAAACCACAAGTCGTTAAAGAAAGCATATCCTTGAAATTCAATCACGCAGGAAATTAAAGCAGAAGATCAGAGATCAGAAAATAAAATAGTTGACGCATTTACCGAATTCAAAATTATCACCTTTTGAAAAAAAATCGTTCTTAAGTTCACTGTCTTTGTTGTTCCAAAGTGGCAAAAATCGTTAGACTAATGATGGAGTCCCGTAACTCACTTTAAATTAATCCCACGGGGGGCGACATAACTTAATTTCACGGAGTCCCGAGTTAATTCCAATAGAATGAAAATACATCGAAAGCAAGATGTGGAACAGATTCTATGAAAACCTACTACAAAGGATTCATTTGGCTATTTGACCATTACGTTCAATTAAAGTTCCATTTCTAAAGAACGAAGACCGAACAAATGCCAATTGTCTAATTACATCTTGACTATGAGATGCCAAAAAAAAATAGGTGGGATACCACACTAAAAGTACATGCAATTTACCAATAATATCAATACAAAATTCTAAGAATAAAATTGATAAATATATTTATATTATTAATTATATACTTAATTATATTTTTGGAACTATTTTTCAAATTTGGGATTTAATAATTATGTATCTTTATGAAGATACTGAAGGTGATGATATTAGTAGCAAAGAATACTTGGAGACTCAAAAAGCAATTTGCATTCATTCAAAAAGTAAATAAAACACTAATAACTCATGTTTGGTACTATAATTTCAATTTTTTGCAGGCTTTCGAGGAAATTTTTTTCTTCCCTAGATAAAATAAGGGTTTTTATAAACTGTTTAACATTCACATTCGATTTTTATAAATCTAACTAACACTAATCTAACACTAATAGCTGCCAATTTGGTTTTAATAGCCTTATGTTACTGTTGCTAGATAAAGTTTCTAGTAAAATATAACGCTTAGTTTTAATTTTGCGCCATCTAAAATTTATACCCCACTAGAATATTTTGCGAGGACCCGATAAGGACCTAATCAGGTAATTCTACAACCTGGTAAGATAAAGGTCAGGATAACCTGACAAGGACCTGATGAGGATATAAAGCAGATCACTAATGAGGTCCTGATCAGTCTTACTTTATACAGTCCTCTCATTAGGATTATCTGATATGGTACTTATGAGATCTTCATCAGGATTACCTTATAAGGTTTTGATCAGGCTTACTTTAGATGGTTCTCATCAGGATTGCCTTGGATTTTTCTCATAATGATTACCTAACGTAATCCTGATTAAATGTTATTTCTGGTTTGAAACTGAGAGGTTCACACACACAAAAATTATTTTTTGGAATACTCTATTTGTCATTGAAGCTCATATTTTGTTTGAAAAGGAAGACCTTATGAAAAATAATTTATTTTCAATTTGGTCAACCTAATGTGATCCTAGTGGAGCTCGTCAGGATAAACTGATTAGAAAAATTTTTCTTTTCGATAAGGTGACAATCCTGAGAGGTTTCTTATACGGACATGATAATGGAAAATTAATTTATGAATGTAGGCTCTCAGTTTTTTAATATTTTCCATATTTGCAGTTTTTATGGGCACTCGATCTTGGTAAGCCTTAACCGAAGGTGGGAAGAGAGTATCTGCCTTTGTTTTAGCCAGTTAAAAGTTGTGATCAACAATACCATTTATTGTAGGGTACGATTCAACGATTTTACCATTTCTTGAAATCTAAAACTATGTCAGATGATGTACCCTCATGAACAGTGAACTTATTAAGCCGTGATGAGCTTTGCAAAATTATGTCAATTATTTCATGAACATAAAAAACGCGGTCATGTTTCTTTAAAGCTTTAGATATTATTTCGATATCTCTGACACACGGGAGGATACTATGGCTGCGAATAGGGAATTACTGAGTGACCTTCTGGAAACCTGATTATGTCAGATATAAGAAGAAACCTTGACATCGCTTGTTTTTTGTTTTGGCCTGAACAGTTATCACTGAACAGACGAAGCTCAGTGCATTTGCTAACGGGAATTTTAGGAATAGATACAGTTTTCATGTAATCAAATGCTAACGACTAAATATGTTTTTCTTCTGTACCTTCTTGTGACTGTTAATGCTGCAGGCTGAGTAAAACTTTTTACTTCTTGATTTATGTACCATAAGCTCTGCAACTGCCACTCATTTAGCTACATTATTTGAAGTAGGACTCTTAATTTTTACATTAAGCTCCTCACACTTACCACATACATCAACTTGCAGGCGGCCAAATGGATAATTGAAATTGTCTCTATTTGTGTTTTTGCATGTACAACTTCCACATCGTTTTAATATTTAGATCAGGTAATAAATGGTAGTTTTTCTTACCCTTATAATCAGTCCAGAAATCAAACAACAGAATTCATAGAGGAAGTGGACTTATGCCTTTTCGAAACAAATTCTTTTGGACTTGTGTTCTTTTAGAATTAACCAAAAAATTGAAATGCTGATTGTATTCTGATTTTAGACTATAAACCACAAAACCTGAGAATCGAAAAAAAATCGATGCAATTAGAGAAAAGGTGAGAACTTATAATCCGTCGTGTGTGTGTTTAATTAACAGTCAAATTGTTTTGAAATCGCTCTCACGAAACGTACCGAAATTTAATAAATAGAATGACGGGCAAATATCATTCCAGTTTACCCTCGGGCAATGAAGATGATAATTTTACTGGTGAAAGTTCGGTGATTGATATCGCACTATAAGGATATACAAAACAACAAAAATAATAATTATGTTATTGATTTAACGATTTTTACATCAACAGAACAATTTTGCAATCCGAAGCTAACAAAGTTAGTTTCAGTTTTATATGAACAATACAAAACAATTGTATTGAACTTAAAAATAAAGTAGCATCAAGGATATTCTAATTGGCGCACTTCCTTTTGACAATCCGTCGAAGAGGTGGCGTCCTACCAATGACTGGTACTCTTTAAACGATATAAACAAATAAAGGAATTACCTACTTGAGAATATTAAGCTCCATAGTACTTTCTCTTTCGTTTAAAGTTATAAGTTAGGGTAGTCTGGCAGTAGCATTATCAGTTGGTTTTTGTTTTGTGGGGGGCCGAGGTACAGTTCAGTTTATTTTTTGGATTTAACGTTCAACGCAAAGGTGAGTTTATAATAATGAAATCAAAAATTATATAAAAAATTGCAATTAAATAACTTTGTTTTTATATTAGTTCTCAGTTACTGAACATCGTTATGGTTGATTAATTTTATTGATAGCATTTCAATATTAAAATTCTATTTGTTTCAAGGTTTCTAAGTTATCTCACAGACACGCATTTTTTTTTCTCTTTAAATGTATTGCAGACGTATGTGAAAATTGTGTTATTCATTGAAAAAAGACGAAACTGATTATTTCCATTTATATGATTAAAATATTGAAAAAGCTTTTATTTCGCAAAGCTTCTGAGCAATATTATACGGTTTTTACCAACTATTCTATAAGTTTTCTGACAGGTAATCAAATTTTGGGGCATGTTTTATATCATATTTCGACTAACAAGTTTCCTTCTTGTTTGTTTGGATGTTTAAATGAAATTTTCACCAACAGTTGATAAATTATTTGTGCTTCTGATTTAATAAAAAATTGTTAAAAGTAATTAATGATATCGAATTATTCAATAGAATATGTTCCATTTTTAATTTTAGACATTCTATAATATTATTTTCAATATGGACTATACAAATTTCATAACGACTTTCTTTAAAATGAATCATTTATATGAGCTTTTATTAAAACTAGATTTCGAATGTAAAATAGCTTCGATAGTTTTATGGTTCGTGAACACGGCTTATAATTCTATGGTTGGTGAATCGAATTTATTAAGGGACGTGATTATAAAACTCAATTTAAAAAGAAAATTTAGAAAATAACATTTTTTGCGGGAATCTTGGTGTAATTGGGCTTCAAGAATGATGTAAATGATCAATGCTGATAATGACAAAGTTTGAAAAGTATATTGTATATATAGATGAAGAAAATTATACTAATTGGAAATACGTTAATTTAGGAATAGTTGGCGTAAAACATTTTCTATTAATCGATTATCAAATTAATGGCAAGGTATTTCAGAAAACATCTACAGGGCAGTTTTGAAACTACTCGACTTATAAGTTCATCGACGTTAACTTAATGGTTATTAAAGTTGTGTTTAGTAACAATTTGGTATTTTGTGTTTACCACATTTTTACATGGAAAGAAGTGAGTATCTGTTGAAGTGTAGTATTGTGAAGTAAAACTTCATTTTTAATCTCAGAAAAGCAGACAGTTTTAAATATTTTCATTATTCATAAATATAAAATAAAGCTGAATGCCCGAAGTTTGTTGTGGTAACAAGTGAACAACAAGTTTTTCCTTTTTAGGAGGTTCAATATATGGAATTGTATAAAATGAAAGACAATAGGTTCGTTTCAACTTATCAAAAAAACGTCCTTGGTACGATGACGATTTTGCGCAATATAGATTACTTGTTCCAACTGGGCACTTACCATTATACGAATGATTCTGTTTTGTGTTCCAACCGACTAAGGTATCGTTTGTGAACAGTTTCTAGAACCAATACTTGGTTGATAGCAAGTACCAGAGTCGTGGCTAACCGGAGATTCCATAGAAAATATCTAGAAACGCGTCCAAGAACGGTCCAGATTAGCAGGTTGGAACAAAGCTAATGAATCCCTTAGTTCCCCAAAACATCGATCGTCACTATCACAATGCCTTTTCGATAACTCTGTAACTTCCCATATAATTAAAAAAGTGTATCCTGTATATAATGATATTCATAGAACCCGTTTGACGTTTGCTTATGTCACACCAACACTTATTAACGGATCCACGGATGAGCAATAGATTTTGATGATTTTTTGTAAATATCTCGATTTCTAGTTCAAAAACATTAAAAATAATTTTTATTCCCACATTTTCTACTTGAAACTTTTTTCTATATCTTCTCACGTTTTTGAGATATTTTCAAAGAAGTGATTTTTGTTTCCATTATTTTCTATAAACATTTTTCGACTATAAATCCTTTATATTATAAGAACTATATTGGAAATTGCTGGCTTTCTTTCTCGAAAGCAATTTGAGTCGTCATTTTATTGGGCTAAAGATTTTTGGACGCAATTGGATTTTTCAATAGAAGTAAAAACTTCTGTAAGTAGAATCATGCTCAGTTTGCGTTTCAGGAATAATGCACGAACATTAGATAAATTTTAGTAAAAATTAACAACGATAGAGAATTGCTAAACATCACTTGTTGATAAAGATATCAAATTATATAAGCTCATATTCTATTTTGTGAAAGAAAGAAATGATATCGTACTGAAGCAATATAAATATCTGTGTGAAATTAGGAACAGAAGAAATTACAACCAGAAGACTGGATTAATGTAGGCCATAATGTAAATCAACTATGGGTAGACAAGGACATTATAACTCCCAGAGCAGCCCATTTAAAAGGATTTTCCACTGAACTGAACTTCCTTCCGGTAAATCTGGACGTTTCATTATGACCGATCCACTTTCATACTCAAATCACGGGATAAGATTATCAGCAATTTACACTTGCAGGTTCGTGCCGGGCTCACAGTGTAGTTCGCTCTCTTGACGCGTATGCACGTCTTGTAATTTTCTCAAAGTTATTTGTGGTAGGTATGGACAGTGAAAACCCCACAGCAGGTATTAGCAATTTATAGTTGCGAGTTAAGACCGTCCGTGGCAATTGCCACTGAGCGACTGAGCAACTCGCAAATGTGGAGTCTTGTCGTGTTCGCGCGCGCTTCGCACTTACTTAACCTTTATTGCTGGACAAAAACCGACAATTTTCGGCAAACGAGTCAATCGCGAAGAATATGTGATTCGGATCCACACCCATGCTTCGCGGGTGCTTCGTGCTTTCGCGCGCAAGTGTGGATGCGGCTTTATCTTACACAAAAGAACAAAATCGGTTTTGTGTAGCTTTTCGAATCAAAACGGGTTGGTGAATATAATCAGGACATGAATGAGAAAAATCTTCTGAGGATGTCTATCGACGGGGATAAAAAAGCCATTATTTAAAATGCCTTACTCCGAATAATATATAATTTACTTTGGAAAGAAATGTGGAAGCAGGACAATTAATTTTAGTTAAATATGATAAAGCAGTAGAAAAATACATTATAGATAAAATGTCTACAACATACATTGATAACCTTCGCTTCCTTAACTCTATGGAATTTATTTGGGCCAAGTTAAGGTGGCAATAAAAGATAATATATTAAAAAATAAAGATGTTATGGTATAGTTTGTGGAAGCTATATAAAATGTCTAAAAAAAAATTTTAAACGAGCAATAGACCATGTAAAAAGGAGAAACAATTGTTTATATTAATGAATTCATGGTTTCAGATTTTTGTAATCCATTATTGGTTAACAGTTTTTCATTCTTTTCGTTATCTTATCCATAACTAATATGATTAATAATGTACTCAAGCTATCCTTATTTTCTCTTTCTCATCATGAATATCTCTTCTGATTTCATTCATAATATTTGTTTGCTCTCTCTATTATGCCGAAGGCTGCTTTGAGATCAATGTTTCTTTTCAATTAGCTTTCTTACTATGAATATAAGTGTCTTTATATTCTGCATGCTGCCTGTCCTTCTTCCAAACTAGAAGAAATTGATCAACATTATTTTCTCATATTTATCTCATTTTTTCTTGTTTTCATGCTGGAGGCTATTAATGTTGCTATTATAATTAAGATACAATTAATTATATATGAAAAATACAACTGAAGATAATCAATACTTATTGTATATTTATTAACATATTTAGCGATATTCATTGAAATTCATTCATTCTAGTGTCTCAAATCGATTGTATTCAACTAATCAAAATTGCTGATCACCATCTGTTACGTAATTGTATTGCTCTAGGTCAGGAAATAATAAAAATACTATGAATGAATTCGTTCGGTTGCACATCACGTATATGCGTTTCTAACGAATGTTAATACGTACGACACATTTTACGCATTTCAAAGTTAGTGATTAGTTTTTTTTGTAGGAATTTCCAGTTTGCAAACTTTCATTTGTTTTATATTCCTAACAATGTGATTATACCGTTTCCGAATGATAATTGGCAAGTAGCGATAACAAATTTTTAGGGGGAATAGTGAATTGGATTAATTGAATTAATTAATTAGAGCATTTTATTATATAAATATATAAATATCTTCTATTTTAAAATTAGTTTTTTTATAGTTTTTAAAAGAAAGATAAATTTTGAAGTTCCGACTTTTCTTTAAGTCTTTATCAAAATATGATATTGACATTGGCAATTTGCGTATTATTATATATATTAATCTATAGATCACCTACATGATGAACATCAAAATAAGAATAAAATCAGAATAGAAAATGTTCTAATAAGTTCTAATAATTAATTTTTCCTTAGTCTTTACATCTCAAATATGTAGCAGTACTTAATCAATTAAATTATTTGTAGTTTTATTAGAATTTACAAATAAAGCTATAAAGTTTACTTAAATTATTTAGTTCTTTTTTACCATTTATAGCTTTCTCGTTTTTATGAATGTCAACTATTTCTAGAAATTCTCTTTTTCGCGTTTTAGATTCCGTTCCAAGAATTTTTTAATCTTCATAATTGAATTTATGATTTTTTGATATTTCATCGTTCGTTAATGCAGTTCTATTTTTTTATCGTATTGATGACCTTTTAGTCTATTTTCTAAATATTGATACTGCCCTATGTAGACACACACACACACACACACACACATATCAATTTTAAGGAAGTCTTTGCCAGTTATATTATGGGACTGAAATTATGGTCAAATATCATATATGGTTCAATACATCAGTTAAATCAATTGACGACACAAAGTAAAATTAATACTAAATATATGATATGTAATAATGTTCATTTAACTTTTGGAAACATTTTTAATTTTCAATCATGGGAAACATCATTTGTACATTCCCCGGACGAAGAATCAAAAGTAAGTTTTAAAATATCATGCAAAGCACCCCACGCTTTTATAGTAGTGACATTAGTTTCCTCATCAGTAATTTTATTTTCATACCAAGGATTATTTTTTACTTTTTCCTTTGATTATTGCTAAAAGCGTGTTTTTTTAAATTTTTAAACTATTATTTTAAAAAAATTTTATATACAATAAGATAAATATTGTGCTGAAGCAAATCGTTCAAATTTTTTGACTTTATCCTAATGTATTGTGCATAACAATAAAATAACTTTGGAGCGTAGAGCTCCGTATTTACCTAGTAATGCTTGACGTGGATTTGTTATAGAAGTAATTTCAAAAATCTGGGACTGTTTCGGTCGAACCGAGATGTATGGAAGTTTACATACGAGGCCCGTTTTTTTTCAACTTCCGATAGGCTATAAATAAAAGACAAGTTCATATAAATATAAATATAAAACAATTATTTTATTACCAAAAGATTGGTATACTTTCTTTTCGACATAATAAGAGATTGAGACATATAGTCATATTTGTGGACAAGCTTTTCAATCCGCCAATGCCGCCAATGAATTCAAGTACAAAAGTGACTTGAAACTTCTGGAAATTTCATAGACAAAGCAGAAATTGTGAATCTGCGGTTTTCTTTAACCATTCTGTCAACTTGTTGAACCAGATCATCTGAAACAACGCATAACACCATACCCCATACACACCACTCATTCTCCGATGGATTTATGCAGCACTATGGCCTTCAGCCTATAGAAAACGACTCGCAATTCCCACTTGGCGGGAGCATGAGTACAACGCCGACTGACGCCTGAATGTTAACAATGGCGGAGTGTGTAGTCCGAGAGCTTCGCAATCGGCTATAGCGCATGCTCAGTTTCTTCTGCTCGCATAGGATCTACACGGAGCGATCGGAGGTTAAAAAGAACGTTCCTCGTATATATATGAAAGTATCCTTCGAAATGGTTAAATAAGGGTGGCGCGACATTCGCGTCGGGGTAAATTTAATTTATTTTTGAAAACAGCCCCCTGAAATTTGATTTTTAGAAGATCGCGATACGTTAGCTTAATTAGTAATGTACAAAGATTTCATAATGATAAATTAACGACGGTGGTCTGAAAAGCTTCCGACCTTATCCTGAAGATAGTAGCATTCAGAGAAAAATTTGGACAAACCCACCTCTCTACCCTACTTCATACGTGTTAAATCTACAATCGAGTCGAATAGAGAACAAACATCTACTGGTCCTTTCCCGATTACCAAACTAGAAGGTTTTTGTCTTGCGAAGAATTCATCCTCAGGTACCGGTAATACAAGTTCCGATTTAGCCCTAGCAACCGCTCTATTTCAATGTAGACATAACTTCAATCCAGAGCCGTCAAAATGACCTTTAAGTCAGATATGTAGTTTTATCTATCGAATCAAGTGACACTACTCACCCCATAGATTTCTAAAAGATCCAAAGCCCAAGAGAAAATCTCCCCATCCCCACTTCGTATGCTAGAAATAGTCTACTACAAAACTTTATTTTACCAGCTTTCTTGGATAATTCCCCGATCGCCACCCATTTCCAAATATCTTTGATTCGTGTTAATCATTGTTAATCATTGTTAAAATTGAATGATAATGGACGATTGATGATGAGTGGATGGACACACATGTAGTGCATGAATACCATTATAAAAGAAACCCCCCTAATTCAAATTCAGAATATTTAGAAATTATGACTGTGACATTTGTAATATCATTGAGCATGTTTTGATATTAAAACTAAAAAAAATACGGAGTGTACTATCACTGATGTATACTAATTTGCAATAATAATTATTGTCTGCATTCAAATATTGAACAGATACATCCTGATAAATAAACTTAACGCTAAAACCACAAATTCACAACGAATCATGCACATTGACCTTATTAGTTTACTAAAAAGTTCCCAAAAACTAATTACTCGCAATTCGTGTCTAATAATTTATATGAAACATGTCCAAATAATAATATGGAATTAGCAAATAAATTACTAAATTACCTTGAAAAATTTACACACCATCATAACGACTACAAAAAAAAACCATTAAATTGAAGTAACTGTATAATCCCCATGGGCCTATTCAGTAATTTTTTAGGTATATTCTCATTGCTCAAGAATTGTCAAACAAAGCAATAATCACTATTTCGCCTTTTTGTTACTGTAGACATAGAGTATACTTTCATATTTCTTCTCTTGTTTTACACAAAGATATCGAAAATTATTTACTTGTTTTTTATGAATGCCATAAAATAAATCATTATTTTCGAAATTTAACACCGAATCAATTATCAATATTATTCCTATTCATTTAATCCTCAACCAAGCCATTGAGAGTGTAGTTCTATATATAAAAATTTTATTAGAATCACTTGTGATGTTTGGGGGCGGGGGGGGCAAAGGGCCTCCCACCACTTTCCGGGAAAAATATAATTAAAGCTTCCTCTAAAGGACAGGCAGTATTTGGATATTAGGATTTGTCTTTGACAGCACTGACTTAGTAACAAATATGAAAGCTTGTGAGCAAGCTCAACAACTGCATACTCTGAAAAATCTTGAAGCAACTTACTGGGGTAGATGTTCACGTACTGATCACATGTATTACTAAGTTTGACTTTATTTTAGTATTGATTAAATGAAGCAATTTTTCAAAAAAAGCCAACATCCTTTCAAAGTACAAACAAAATCATGATGTAGGCATTCATGAAGTAGTCATTGGGTGACACTGTAGTTATGTCCACAATAATGAAGAAGAGTTTCAAAAGTTTCTTACTGAAGCACTTGATTTCAGTAAAAGATACGTTGAGGAGCCAATGGTTCAGCGCTTAAGGAAACTTGCACTTAAAATGAGAGGAGTAGGTACTAATTCTCAAGCCTATTGTTTACAAGCGTTTTAATACCCTCTGTTAGATACAATGAGTGAGAACACTAGATCACGATTCGATAAAAACCAGCTGGCTCCATTCTGTAACGGCTTCAACGAGGAACAACTCAGTTTGTAAAGACCGCATCAAAGAAGCATGTTTTGTTGTAAGTTTCGCGTTTGGTTTGGAAAATGATTTATTTTCAAAAAGAAGCGTGATCAGACCAAACTAATCGACATCTTGTATCAAAATTGGTTTCCCAATTCAAATCTGAAAATATTCACAACCAGAATGTATTCTCTAATTTGTTCTGTAACTGTTTCGACTGTGTCGATTGCAACAGTAGAACTATCTTTCAGTGTCTTAGAACGCATCAAACACCATTTGAGGAATTCTATGTTTCAACAACGTTTATCACATTTAGCTATACTAGACATTGAAAATAATGCGGATGAAAACATCGACTTAAAAGCATGCGTAGAAATGCCAAGGGGAAATCAAGACATCTAGAGTTGATTTAAAGAAATGACACTTTGAGAAGACGTGTATTATGTAAAATTAGATGATTTTCTACTGTCTATTATTTTTATTTATACTTTCTTCGTTTGTATTTATTCGTTTATTTTGTTTATAATTATTTCTTTGTATGTAAAAGTTGTACTTCTCTGGTTGACTAAATTAAGCAACCAAAGGCAATTACAATTGTATTAATTTTTTCCCTCATTTTCTAGTGAAAATCTGTAGGTGCAAAAATCCACAATGAAATAATCTTTTACAATGCCATTATTAGTATTAGATATTTTGGAAAATTGATAATACAAATTAATGAAAATTACTGATAAAGATTCATTGATGATCATAACAATATGTGGAGATTAGCATTTCAATAGAAAATTTATGTTTTTCCCATAATATGGGGAGATTAGTTTGGAGAGTGAAAAAAAGGGATTTTATCTGATCCAATTCAAATAACTGTAACGAACTTACCAATGAAGATTTCAATAAAAAGTCTCAATAAATTGTAATAGATACTTTGACTACCTACTCTATCAGAAATTGATTAGTATCAAAACAAAAGCGGGGAGATGTGTAAAAATGAAAATATGTGAAGGATAATTAAAAAAAATGTTTGTGGCACAAAGATTATTACATATTATACAGAGAAAAATGAGTAGATCTAGTAGTCTGATATTGTTTTTCGAAATATTTTCATCAGTATTATGTTCCTATTAAATTTGATTGACTCTACTTCGGCACAGATATTCAATTTTGATTTCCCAATATAGAACAGAGCCTTACTTTTCCATATACCTAAGAACATCAACGACTTTCTCTTAATCATTTTAATTGTATGTAACACGGACCTGTTATTACCACTGTTATTTACTGATGCGATTGATAAGTGATCAACCAATTAATCAAAATTTCAGATAATTTCGTAAATATAACATTGACAGCGCGATGATTACATACTTCAAGCGAACATATGATTGAAGAGATTGTATCTACTCACAAAAACATCAGAGGTTTTGAAATTATACATTATGATTGATACTAAGTCTGTTTTGATTACCAATTAATTACAGTAAGATTGTCGATTCTATTTCAATTGAAAATTCCCCAGATCATTAAATATATCTAAAAGTTTTTATCAATTTTTGGGCATTTCCTTTGGATTATTCATATTTTTCTTGAACAACGCTTTCATTTTTAAATTTCTAAACCGATAAACTAAACTTAACCGTTACGTACTGATAGTTCATCCGAGTCCAAGTTTTGAGATGTATTTGTGAAATAAAAAAAATATTATATAAATATATAAGTAGGTATTTCATATATATACCTGGTGATATAACAGAAATAACAGATTCATTTTAAATTTATTCAAATAATATTCGTGGGGCTCATATTTAAATAGTGAGTGGTCATATTATGTGGGAATAAATCCGTCGAAATTAAGAAAATTTGTTTTACAAATGAACGGTTTTTATAACCAGAAGCTTACAAATTACTAATTTACTGCCCAAAACAAAAGTAATCCACTCATATTTTCATTATTATTTAATTAATGATTATTTATATCTTTCTCTTAACATTGTTTCGTTGTTTGGTTAAAAATAATTCATGATAATCAATTTAAAATAAGTAGCATACTTTTCATGTGAAAATAAATATTTTTTGCACAAATACGTACTTCTGGTGCTTAAGATAAAGCCTTACAGTTGACACTTAATATATGATATAAATTATATATTTAGGATCAATTTTATTATATTATATTTTTTTTAGTACAAATCTAGTCATCAAAAGCCCCACTTGGTTGTGAAAAATATTCTGAATGCAAGATCATTTGAAACCTATCATTCAACTATTCGATTACGTTAATGGAAGGTATAACTGCAATTGGACAAAATCTGTGTCGTTATGTAATCTGTTAATCGGAAGCCATCAACGCGCATAGATATTTCGAACAAATTATTCAATATCAAGGGGTAAATATTATCTGATGGGTATAACTTTGTGTTAAAGCATAATAATTCGACATAAAATTTTGTACTGGACTTATACAGAATACCTTGATGACATTTGTATTAACCGAAAAGAATGGCATCTTATAATTCTATTGAACCCCTTTCTCGATGTAGTCGGAAGATAAATTAGAGCTCTTAGCCCTATCCCAGATATTTTAACCGACTTGTTCCTTGTTCTTACCTTTTTGTCAGTGGAGGTTCGTGGTTCAACTTTTTAGGTAATCTGCAATGTTTGTAAAAAACCTTGTCTTGTAGAAGTTTTTGTCAAATGTCCATTCATTTTATCGTCTTCCGTTCTGAAATGATGGACTCCTGAAACGTTTGCCACGCAAGAAAAATATTGATCACGAATATTCTGAGCAACTTGAAGAGACTTAAGACTTCCAGTAACTTAACTATATTTGTATGGTTCCAGACTTATTTAGATTTTCATCTAATTCAGCCAAAAATTGTCCGCGGAGAACCACTTCAAATGCCCCACAAATTTTACTACAATTGATAAGTTTGGAAATATATACCTATTATTTTTATTTTTCTAAATCGTCATGATTTAAGGTATCTTCTTTTTAAAAATTACGAGGATGTATTGATATCTAGTTAGCCTAGACCAGTTCCATACATAAACAAAATATTGTGTTACCATAGCAACGGACAATAACTTATTAGAAGTGTCAGTGTAAAGTTTGACGTCAAAAACAGTTACGCGATAAATGAAAAGAAAAAAAGGGTTAAGAGTTAAGCAGATTTACGAAGATATGCTTAATACCCTTGGTGATCAATGTCCTTCGTATGCGACCGTGAAAAATTGGACTGCAAGCTTCAAAAGATTTAAATTTTCCAATGAAGATGATGACCGATCGGAAAGGCCAGTTTCTGTGTCAGTCCTCGAAAATATCAATGCAGTTCATGACATGGTTTTATCAAACCGTCGAATTGGGCTAAAACGGATATCTGAAGCACTGGATATTTCATACCGCGTTCATCATATAGTTCACGTCATGGACATGAGAAAAATTGCTGCAAAATGGATCCCCAAATGTTTGATTGTTGAACAAAAGCGTGCAAGGGTAGAAGCATCGCGTTCGATCTGTGCTCGATTTGAAAACGATGTAGAATTCTTAAGCCGAATTGTTACTATTGATGAGACTTGAGTACATTTCTACGATCCAGAAACAAAGCAACAATCGATGGATGGCGATATTCTGGTTCTCCAAGACCTAAGAAGTTTCGTGCCCAAAAATCTGCTGGAGAAGTTCTTGCTTCAGTTTTTTGGGATTTCCATAGAGTAATCATGATTGATTTTTTGAAAAAGAGTTGAGCAATAGCTGGAGGTTACTATCGGACATTACTGACCACTCTACGGGAAAAAATTGAAGAGAAAAGTTGCGGAAAGCTATCCAAAGGTGTTTTGTGTTTGCAGAATAGCGCCCCTGTACACAAATCTTATGTTGCTATGAAAAAATTCGTGATTTAGGGTTTGGTTTACTAGAACATCCTCCTTATTCACCAGATTTGGCTACGTCTGACTATCATCTCTTTCCTCAACTGAAAAAAAGTTGAAAAGGTCGTAAATTTTCTTCCAACGAGGAGGTAATAAAAGCTGTGGAGGTCTAGTTTGCAGAGCAAGAAGAAACATCTTTTTTGAAAGGTCTAGAGACGTTGCAGGTTCGATGTAATACTTGTATCCAATTAAGAGGAGAATATTTTGACATTGAAATTTTGTGTGGTTCTATAGTAGACGAAGAATTTTTCAATATATCCTCGTATGACGTTTCGACTACTTTTAGTCTTTATATAATTTATAAATAATATATGATTTTACAACAGAAGAGACAATTAAGACAATTTAGAAACATATATGTATGTATATTTAAAAGGTCTAAAAAATAAGATAAAAATTAAAGAAATATATACCTATTATTCGACTCATTTTTATAAACCCCCTGTATATTGAATCAAGAAGCAGAATTCAATTGAGCCATAATATTGGATGAATCTAATAACGCATATCCCACGAAAGTATGAAGATAACTTTTGTAGTTTTTGTGTTTTTTCTATTTCCAAACTTAAGTACTAAAAATTACTGATCCTTATTTCGGTCTAAATTTTTTTTATAATAATGATTTTTTTGATAGTTGATGATAGTAGATAGTGGATAGTAGATGAAAGTTTTTTCTATAATAATATTTGGTAATGGTCTACTTTTTATTTTTAATTTTATCTTTTATTAGTATGCACATTTACAAAATCTCTTAGTATTAATCAACTTCCTTACTATACAAAATCACACAAACTCTATTATAGTTTATTGTTATTCAGATCAAATCGACCTAAAGCTATAGACAGGTATTAATCGTTGTGCTAAATAAAAAAATGTTATGTTAGTTTAGATTATTGATAACAGAATTATTTAAGTTTTTAGTTCTTTTTTTGAGAGCCCTGTAGTACTGCATCGAATACGCACTAGACTCATCTTGACGTAGAAAGTAAAAGAAGCGCCTGTTAGTTAAACGAGCTACTGATTTGGAATTTTTTCATTTTTTAATAATATTGAGCTTATTTGTAAATATTTTGTCGCCTTCCTCTAATTCTTCATTTTCCAATTTAAGCAGCGCTGTTTGATGTTTCTTCACCTTGATTCATTAAAAATTTATTCCGTCAATCAAATAGGACAAAATATTATACAAATTTAATTGTAATTATAAAACAATGAAATTGATAACAACAAACCTGTTTAAGTAATTATTAGTATAATAATCAACTTCCTACTCTATGATTTCTATTATTGTGACTATAATATACAATTACACATAAAATCTACCTCATTACTTTTTAAACAATAAAATGTTATATCATAATACATTTGGAGTAATAAATTGGATTTGTTTTGAAAAAAAAAAAAAATTAGTAAAAGTTGAATAAACGTGAAATATTTCACGCATGTAACGAAAATGATTTCAAAACTAGGTCGCACCAAAAAAAGAAACTAAAGCACATAGAAAACATTTGGATAGTAGTTATATGGTACTAAAAACAATTAAAATAACTTCGGGTATATACAGACCTTAGTGTTACGGTTTATCAGAATATATAACTGTGAAAATATACATTGCTGCTCGATAAATATTCTCGTTCGATGAAAAATACCTTTTCATGGTTTGAAATAATTGTGAATAAATACGCTTTTATTACTTTATATTTTCATTCAATGGAAATCATTTCTCACACAGAAGAGATTTGAGAACAGTCAGAAGTGAGACAGAGGAAATATCATTTTTTTGTGTACTACAAGTGTTGTTATACAACTTTTTACATATAGAACATTACAATAATACTTTGTACTTAATATTTAGAAGTAAAATTCATTTTGCATATAAAAAAGGTGATGCTAAAACTTTATAGTGCAACGGACCTTCATATATTATTTCATTAATATGATTTATTAAGCTAATTATTGTTTTTACAAATTATTAACCTGATTAATAAGTATTACATATTTACTTTGATTTATGTAGTAATGTTGTATCATCTCTATTTCATTAAAATAAGAGCATTGCTGTCATTACCCATTAATAACTAAACCTTGGTCAAGGTGATAACAATTTATATTCAGTTTGACACGCATAGGTATAGAATTCAATAGAAGATATTCAATTGAGAGACTTTATCAAATGAAGATGTGTTAAATAACTTCTCCAAGAATCACAAAATATCAAGAACCTATCGTGGAAGCATCACATGGCGGTCCTACCAGACGAGTTATTTTTTTAAAGTTGAATGCTTTTCACTTAAGGCGAAGTTTTGCATTCGGAATCATTGTCAATCAACTTTAAAACGTTCCAAAAGTTGAATAAGTCGCAGTAGTGTGTATCTTTTTCGGTGTTAACGACTAACACTTCATTCAAATTACAAATATTTTATTTAAAGGTTCAAAAAGTGCCGTGAAGTGTTATTTTATGATGCAATTATAAAATTGTTTTATCAAAATAATGAGCTGTTAACGCTTTCTTTAATATGTCAATTCGTTTCTCCGATGAACTGTCACACTTTTATTTCTTGATATTCGTTTAAGAAAATCCGTTTTGTGTCTGATTAAAAAGGGTGTAGTGTTATTATTAGTAATGGAGAGTAATAATGAAGAAAGTTTAAACTGCACACCAGAAGATGTTGTTGAATCGGCAATTGCAGCTACTATGAATCTTAATCGTCGATTTACTGTTATTGGTGAAATATCTGTCAATAAATTATACTTCAATCAATCAATCAATCAATACCTTTTCAAAAATTCATACATATTTGAATGTACCTACTCTATTAGTGGAATCCGGTGGTGATATAATTCAAATAAAGAAGCACGGTGGGTGGAAATCCAACACAGTTGCGGAGGGTTACGTAAACGACTCAATAAAAATCAAAATGGATTCCGCAGTGAAAATCTTAAGAGGAACAATTAGTTCGACTTCAAGCAACATTCTAAATGTTCACGGTCCTACCAAGAATCCAATAAGTACTAATACAACTTGCCAATTCAAGTACAAATAGTAATGTAACTACTTCTTCACTTCTAATTAATAATGTTCACAGTTGTACTTTTAATTTTACTATTACAAAATAAAAATTGATAAAAGTTTTGTCGAATCTTTTTAAGTCTACGGGTGTAGAAAAAATTTTGTATGAAACTCGTGAGTAACTTTTTTAATTGGTAGGAATTACCGCAATAACTATTGGTACATCCATTATGAATAGAATTACAAATTAATTAAAAAAAAAACATTTCCCTGGATCCATGAGAAGAAAAAATTGAAAAAGAGTACAGTACTTAAATTTCACTTAAATGGGCATACAAATAGACAGGAGCAATCTGTCACTGTAAATTCTGAACGATACATACCCATGGTAAGGGATTTTTTTCCGCAATAGCAACAATTTGAAGTTTATAATCGTACGACATGGTTTCAACAAGATGGCGCGACATGTCATACTTGTTGTTGCTGGGAAACTGATATCTCGCCGAGGTGACTTTGCATGGCCGCCTAGAAGTCCGGACGTAACACCACTAGATTTTTTATATGAGGATACCTGAAAAGTAGAGTATTCTTCAATAATCCAGCCACGCTTCATCAGCTGAAGACCAACATCCGAGAAGAAATAGCAGCTATATCCCGCGCAATGTGTCAGCGAGTTTTTATTAATTTGAGATCTAGATTCGAGGAATGTTTGCAGCGCGATGGTGCACACCTGAAATATGTTCTTTTTAAGAAATGAATTTCCCTGATGTATATTTCAAATAAAATAAAAAGTGTGTGAATTATATTTAGCTTTTTTATTATTATTTTTTTAAATACTCGAAACTTTCTGGCCCACCCTGTATTTAAATAAAAGTGAAATAATAATCTCTAAATATTCAATTGAAAATCGCAGAAATCACAAATTTTTCTCATTGGCTTTCAGTTGTGACGTAATAGGTTTAGAAAAACATTGAGCAATTGTCTCTTTGATGATCACGAGGTTATCGTTGCCAGTAACGTAGCGTGCTCTGTTATAATATAGTTTTCATTTGTTAGTTATGTACAAATAAAACATTTTTCTATAAATAAGAATAAAGCACGTTAAAAAATAAAAGCAATTATGAACTTAATTACTACGAAATATTAAAATAAGTTGAATTTGAATCTTAATTACAGTAAAATGATCGTAGCAACAAAAATAATTATATCTCGCAGGATCTTCAAAATAATTAACACTCTCAAACCATTTTTGTTGTACATTGGAATTTTTTGGCATCATAAAAAAACTTTAAAAGGTGTTTTAGTCGTGGCATTTTTACAACCTGGCAAAAAACACGATTTATATACCATTTTTATTATTTTAGAATAACTGAGAGAATAACTGTCGTATTTACTTTGTATCATATGTTTATTTTACACTCTATGACGTCACGCAATATGGCGGCCTTACTTGAATGTTTAAACTACCTACAAAATGTTCGAATTTTGTCTATAATCTCCGGTTTTATAGTCAAAAGTAAATCGTATACTTTTTTTTTCGGCACAAATCGCGTGTATGGTATCTAGATGATACCATTTGATATCATTATACTATACATCCTGTAAACCAAAGGTACAATGCTTAGAAAACAAGTAGTTCACTATTCACATGTCCTTTTATCCTTTGTTTTCATAGTCTAGAATGTTCTTTTATGGCAATTGAGTAAATAGTGAAAGGTATTTGAATTTAATGAAGTGGGTGCACCACTTGCATATAAAATAAAGTATCCAATGACAATGTTGCTTTAATTTTTTGTGCTTTCAGTATGATAGTATAGTAAAACATATATTACAGACTGGTCGTAAAATTCACAGCGGTAACTAGTAAAAACCCACGATTGAACTAGAATTCGGTCAGTATTGTAGCATAAAACGATTTCCATCTGAATTTTAATGGTTATGTTTTCGTTTCTTACCATTGAATTAATTTCTAAATGGAAACATTTCCCATGGAAGTCATAATTTGGAGTTTTTAATAGATAAATTGATTAGAAATATAATGAAATTATTGTTTTATTTTCTAATATTTCTCCAAACCATAAGTTCAATGACTACTAGTCACTTGAAGTAACTGATTATTTTTATGCATAGTTTAACAGATCTTTTTACCAACAGCATTCAAATACTAGAGGTATTTAAATTATAATGATGACAATGAACTAATATCAACTAATTGATTAATATTATTTGGAGTTTCAGTTATAATTATAAAAATTATGATGAAATCGGGCGATAGCGAGATATTTTTTATTAACGAGTCATGTTATGTGCAATAGGTACTTGTTGTTGTCTACTTGCGCAGATCAGGAAGGTTTTTTTCGTTCTAATGTGTCACAGAACAACAAACTGTAGAAAATATCTGTATTAAACTAGTTTTCTGTAATTAGACAGATATTTCCGGTTAGAATTGTACCTTCACCAACATGTCTTCCTCTGACGATCATTGCTGGTGATGGTACGTGCTGGGGCTAATCTACTGTCGGCTATTCTGGGTAATCTCTTCAAATCCGCACTCGATGTCAATAGCTCCAGGTATAATGGGCTTATTCGCTTAAAATGTGATATATGTTAGGCTATCCCAGCTAACATAGGTTTGTTCCAGCAGTGTGCTAGGATCTATGGCGCAGTACGTGTGACTTGACTATAATTTATTAAGATCACGTAATTAAGAATTGCTGCTGGAACACCACCTTTAACATAGATGGGAAAAATCAAAACTACCGACTAAATAGTCCGTCCCCATCTTATAAATATTTTACAACCTTACAAAGCATGTTCCACGATCTAAAATAGGTGTTGACATGTTCCATATGTTCCAAAATTGATTCAAAACATGTTTGCTCGTATCGAACTACTACTGAACAAGTTCAATTTGTGGATGGAACGTAAAACTTTTTATTTATTATTTTAAGTTGACCATGATCAAGTAGTTACAGAGAATCTGCTGGAACAAACTTTATATTTATATGAAATAACAAGGTTTGAAGTCGACTAAATTACGCCCAAACAACAATCCGTTATGATATTTTTCATATTCCCCGTTATGAGTTGTGAAATAACCGATAAATTAATATTCAATAATTATCAGTAATAGATAACCGCTTGATTAATAATGTTCAACTTGATGAAAATTAGAAAATTTCTTTTATTGTACTATTGGGGCTAGAAAATCTTATCCCAAGTTATGTCACGTAAATTGTTTCCATTGCGGTAACTTTGTGAGTTTTTGAGTTATCATCCGAAAAGTAAAGACTGAAGTTAGAATTAGTTTCCAACGCTTTTTGATCGGTAGTTTGTTTTTTTGTCTTATGACACTATTTAAGCGGAGGTGCGTAAAGTAAGATGTATACCCACTTCTCAAGTCTATTGAAACCGATGATAAATCATACCATATACTAGTATTTTCATTATTTATTTATTTATTTTAAGCGATCCATTGAAATTGCTTCCAATCAGGTAATGGACTATAGTCAAAAAAGATGATAGACGTGCTAGAAAAGCCAAAAAATCAGTAATCAGGAGTAGAGTAATCAGAATATAGTACGTTATAAATAACTAATAAATATTTATTGCCCTAGGAAAAATAAATAGAGTCGTAACGAAGTCATTTGTATGTGTGTTGTGGCTGGTATATAATAAACATTACATCTTATTAGTTTTGAATTACTAGATCTAGGTAAAAGTAATTTTTTATTCTACAAACAGAATTTCCGCAACCAATATTTAAAAGATTTCATAATAAATGTGTCATTATAATTTACTTATTGGTAACTAATGCAGTTTACTAACGTTATTTTCAAAATAGAGAGAGTGAGAAATATTTTATAGTTGAAAAATTATTACAATTTGTAGACAAAAGCCTGTGAAAACTAAAAAACAAACATCAAAATAACTAAATAAACTTACAAATAAAACAAAATTTCAATATACAGAAGAAAACCACAATGAGTAACAAAATTATAGGTAATAGTAACAGGTAATGATTATTATAAGTCCATAGCAAAAATTAAACCAGTATGTAGCATACTCGGAATTAAATATTATTTTTACAAAACAGTACTCCTTAACAGAGTAGAAGGCACTTTCCAGTAAATATGCCCTAAAATTATTAGGGAGTGCGAGAAAAGATGACATCGATTTGATTTCAATTGGCAAGTGATTGTGCATTTTTTTAGCAATGTAAAATGTTGAGCCCTCAACTAATTCTAAACATGGAGTAGGTAAGGGTAGGTAAAGGTCGTGCTCTGTGCTCCTTCCTAAGTAGATAGCAGTGCTACGACCTTTTTGAAATTGGAGAAGCGCGAGTAGAGTCTCTTTTGTAGTTTGAAGATTCGCTTAAATTGAGTGGTATCACACGTATCCCAGAAGGGTATGGTATATAGGAGATGTGACTAAATAAGGGCGTTATAAACTTGTTAGGAGGCGGATAAGTTCAGTTCGTTGGAAACCAATCTCAGCGCAAAAAAAGAGGAGCTTAATTTTTTAAATAAAGCGGCAATATGTAACTTCCATTTCAAGGAATTATTCACAACAAGCCCTTAAGAATTTTACAGATTCAACGACGTCAATGGTGGTGTTATTTAATAAAAAAGACTGGAATGTATTGTTATATGCTAAAACTCTAGTTTTAGACACGTTGAGACACAGGAGATTAGAATCGCACCATGATTTAAGAGTGATTAGGTCACTAGATATGGTCCTATGAGATCCTTGAGATCAAGGTTGCTCCAAGAGTAACTAGTGTCGTCTGCAAATAGACATATTTTATTTATAAATAGAAGAAACATAATAGGGCTTAGTATTGAGCCTTGAAGCACTCCACATTCTATTGGCTTGCAAGAAGACATCGTTGTATCAACCATTACAATCTGACTTCTGTTGGTAAGGTATGACTTAAGCCATGCTAGAGGTGTTTACCTGAAACCGTAGTACTGCAATTTGTTAATTTAAATATTATGATTAACATAATCGACAGCCTTAGAAAAATCACAAAAAGTTGTTGCCGTGGAATGATGGGTGTTTAGGCTGGAGTGGACATTATTTATGAGGGAGAATATGTGCATGTGCATTTATTATTTAAAAACCCAAATTGATGGATAAAAGGATAAAATCCTCTTTTTGACCAATCTTTCTATGATCTTAGATAACGTGAGAAGGAGGGCAATTGGGCCATAATTCGATACTTGAATTTTATCTGCTTTATGCAGACGTATCGATTGTGATAATTGTGATTGTGATTGTGATTGTGATGTTTATTTTAATAGAAATATCAGTATATAATTTTATGTACGTTTTTTAATCAGATTTAATATACGGTGTATTGAAATTATACAACCAAGAAAATGTAGCAATCAGTTCAAACAGAATACCATTCAGTAACATACCATGAAGTTTGGAAATTACAACAAAGTATACTAGTTTTGTAAATAGAATCGGCTATTGTTTTAGATTTTACTTTGTGAAATTTTTTCAATAAAAAACGGAGGATATTTCAGTTACATCAGCACTATGTCAGAGATGGATGGGTAGTTTGGAAAAAAACGAAAATTTCCAGATCGATGTATAAATTCCATATGGTACGAGCGAGTGAGCTCATTTAGATAGCGATACATTACATGAATTTATAAGTAAAACAAATTAAGAAGCTTATCCACAAACAAGATAAACAGGATCTCGTGATCCTTATATGGGCAGCAATTTATTGGTCGCTCGGTTGCAAACTTCACAACCCTGGACAAATATCATTTGACAGGATTAGATTGATAACTTCTTAATATACTTTCTAAATATTTAGATTCCTGTCTTATGTAAACAATTATGGCAAGGAACGTCAATACGAGGATGTATTGATATCCCCAAATGTTTGAATGTTGACCAAAAGCGTGCAAGGGTAGAAGCATCGCGCTCGATCTGTGCTCGATTTGAAAAAACGATGTAGACTTCTTAAACCGATTTGTTACTATGGATGAGACTTGAGTACATTTCTACGATCCAGAAACTAAGCAACAATCCATGGAATGGCGACACTCTGGCTCTCCAAGACCTACGAAGTTTCGTGTCCAAAAATCTGCTAGAAAAGTTCTTGCTTCAGTTTTTTGGGATTTGCATGGAGTAATCATGATTGATTTTTTGAAATAGGGTACAACAATAGCTGGAGATTACTATTCTATATTACTGACCACTCTACGGGAATAAATTAAAGAGAAAAGACGTGGAAAGCTATCCAAAGGTGTTTTGTGTTTGCAGGACAACGCCCCTGCACACAAATCTCATGTTTCCATGCAAAAAATTCGTGATTTAGGGTATGGATTACTAGAACACCCCCTTTATTCACCAGATTTGGCTCCGTCCGACTATCATCTCTTTCCTCAACTGAAAAAAAGTTTAAAAGGTCGTAAATTTCCTTCCAACTAGGAGGTAATAAAAGCTGCATAAGAAACTTTTTTTTTGAAATGTCTAGAGACGTTGCAGGTTCGCTGTGATAAATGTATCTAATTAAGAAGAGAATATGTTGAGTAATAAAATATTTCGACATTGAAATTGTGTTTAGTTCTATAGTAGGCTAAGAATTTTTCAATACATCCTCTTATATTATATTACACCTTTTATTTTTAGGTGTTTTAGATGTAAGACTACTGAATTGTTAAATTCGATATTTTATAAATACATACAGTGAAGTAAAAGAAGTGGAGCATGTTCAAAAATATTTTAGCCAAAATAAATAGAAAGTGTAAGCTACATGAGATATAGGATGAAAATTCCTAGTGAATTTGGATTTATTTCATTAAATGTAGTTTTTTCGTATAGAAATATCACAATTACAATTATTGTATAGTAGTTCTATTCTTACTTGAAGGAGTAAAAAATAACAAGGGTTTCGTTATTATTTATTATTATATTATCGTCCCATTGTTAAAATAACTAACTTCTATTATAATAGACGAAAATATTATGAAAGAATTTTAACTTTTGACTATGTATACTATGCAGTCGAATTTTTACACTTTTTATAATTTTGATAAAAGCCGGAACATTGAAGACCTATTAAAATCAAACAGAACATTTATTCCGAGAAATGAAATTTAAAAGGTCCAAGAACTGAGAAACCGAAAAATTTCACTAAAATTTTTAATGTATAGTTTAGAAATTATGTGTAGACATAAATTTTAATTTTGGAAACACATTATATTAAAGCAAAGTTTCTTATAATAATTTATTTGAACTTCTTATATTATTATATAATTTTAATATAATAAAACATATATCCTCTAGTTCTCCAGTTCCTTTGTAAATTTAATAGAATATTTGTGGAAAAATTACCTATACACTTATTTTATTTCAACTTCTTTTGTGGTGCTAAAAACTTAAGGATTCAACTTGTTTTTAGTATATGAAAAACTGGATTCCAAATGGCCGTTTGTGAGTAATATAGTAAATCAATAATTTATAACAAGTAATATCTGATTGGATTAATTTCGAAATTAGTTGGCTTGGTGTTTTTGTTATCATAGTATTAATTTAAATATTATGCCTATGAGTTATAATATTTATAAAAAGAAGTGAGTAGTATTTAAACGTTTAATTAGAATGGGAAAATTTGATAAAAATTCTTCAAAAATGAACAATTGATGATATTACTAAAATCCATACGAATTTAGTGAACGTTAACCTTTGTGTATAACACTAGAATAGACGAAAATTAACCTTGGGGTCTCGTGGACCACAATATAATTTTCTTTTTTCTGTTCATAAGGTTTTAAAAATGCTTATTAAGGTATATTCAAACAGGCTGAAATCATTTTTAATCAGTAACACATATTTTTAGAGAATTTTTGAAAAAGTTTTATATTTTGATTTGAAATACATCGATTAATTAATCCCGATTTAATTTTGAGATTTTTTAAACGGAATTAAAACTAATTATATATATTTTGGAAATGGAAATCCTTTAAATATTTGTAAACAGGAAGGTATTTAAGTGTTTTCTTATAAAACATCCTCAAAAATGTGAAACTTACTTACTTACTTACTGATATACCATTGACTCTGGCAATGAAAAAATATGTATAAAATGAGAATTAGTGAAATCTGTAATAAAAGTTTTTATGTACATGCTCTACACTACATTTATTTCATAAATATGATAGTAATTGAATTGTAAAACACATGACAGTAAATTTTTTAAATTCATAACAGAAAAATTGCTTTCACGTGGTTTATTCTATGCAGTATATTTGCATTCCCTTGAATAATTTTCTTCACACATTGTAGCCTTACTAATGAACAGCAGAGCTTTATTTTTTGATCCTTTGCTCGAGGACAGAAAGACCAACGCCGTTTCTTTGGAGGCTTGTCGCCTTGCTCAGCTGGCCAGAGATCTGCAGTATTTCTCTGATTACCAGTTTGATTCCTCTTCTCTTCATATTATTGTTATTTTTCATATTTATTCTGTCTGTTTGCGTTGTTTTGATATATTTTTTTAACAATTTCTATTCATTTTGTATTTTTGAAAATTGGTGTAAATTGTAACTCTCCAAAAAATAAATTTTCCTCCAGATACATGATACACAATAACCTTTTGGTTTCAGATTAATATGGCGTTGAATACTCACACCTATATATTCATTTTACAAGCTACTGTGAATTTGGTAACTGCTATTCATCCTTCATACAATATTTTCTTTCAGCGGCCAGGAAATAGAGTTCAAAATATACCTGGAGTGATCGGGTAAGTTTTAAAAAATATTAAAATCAGTTAGTTTACGTATGTTGAAAATTTTTCAGGAGATTGAATTACATACACCTTTAATCAAATTCAACGTTGACATCATATAAAAAAAACACTAAACGTTATGTTGAACGAAGTGACTACTTTTACTTTTAAGTCGTGGCTTAAATATTCTCTATGTTTAATAGTTTCACAACAGCTTTCTTGTGGAGGATTGAGGTAGAAGATGCCAGCTAGATTATGAGCGTTTTAATAGTGGGAATGTGGCAAAAATGAACTTTAATATATCGAATACTTATGTATTCATCATCTGGGAAATAATTATCTAAGATTTGCGGCGGTTTTAAAAAGTGTTATTTTGTGTAACAAGCATTGATTTCATGGGTTTCATGAATTAATCTTCAAATTTACATATATTTGACATAAAATAAAGTCGCTTCATCAATATCCATCCCTGTAACCACCAGCTTTGGAGACAAGAGAATATATGGAAGTGCTTTCTTGTATATTTACACCCTTACTCTTCCCACGTTTTTAATTACATCATTAACCAGTGAAAACTGATTTTTCATTTCCTACTAATAAATTACATCATTTGTTTTAACTAACTTTTTCTCGGCAACAAAACAAGCTTCATTGAAAAATGTTTAGTCAGAAAACCTATTAGTAAAATTGCTCTCTATTTAAATATTGAAAAATAATATATGTTCTATTTGTTAAAAACTGCCTACCACTTTACACTTTTCCTCCAGATAGGATCAAATTCAAACTCTTTCACATATACGTAAAATATCTATTATTGTGAAAATCTGTTTTGCGAAACCGTTCAAAGGAATTAGGACCGGCAGAGAATGGAACTAAGTTGTAGGGAAACTTGAAATTTCCAACTACTGATTTATAAGGATAAAAGATACCTGGCATGTCGTGCTATAAGCTTGAGAAACAAATTTAAACTGAGAAATATCATAAATATTTATAAATTTGAGTAACTATATTCAAAAACTAGAAAAAAAAGTACAAAAATTACTATTTTGACAAAATATGCCGTTAAATTTGAATAAATACGTCTGAATATGCAGGGCACTATAAATAAATGAAAAAATCTACAATATGAATACGTAAAATATACACCTTCATTTAATCATGATGCAGCAGTTTTTGGACAATAACGTCTGACCTAACGTAAACAAAGAAGCGAGTTTTTGTTTATTAATGTAACCATTCAACCATCCAAGTGAATATTCTCGTCTAAGAACTATACATTATTCAAGAAATCTGGGTGGTCTTCGTACAGCATAGCCAAAAATTGTCTAAAATACATAACCCTCTCATTTGTTCAAACGGTGTCCAACTTACATTCGGTACAGAAACCCAAGTACGTCTCTGAACAAAAGTTTAATCGACTATTCCTGTTATCCAACTTCAGTTACGTTGAAGGAAGACTTGAGTTTTGTGGACGACATGGTTTTCATCTGTTCTTACAGTTAATGGTATAACAGATCTGCCAGTCCGTTCCCGATACCTATTTTTACAAGTTACTAACTTCAAATTTGGTTCACCTTGCACCCAATTTTTGTAGGAGCGAAAATAATCCTCAACAAAAAACACTTTTTCCTCAATTGTAAGACTCATCATCCAACAGTGGTCCGCAATTGGGTATTGTATGTTCAGGGGTATAAATTTGAAGTTATTCTCCAAATAATTTCGAAAAAAATTGGATCGTGTAAAAGAACCGATTGCAAATGAAAAAATGTTAGTCTGAATGTTGCTAATATCCAATTTTGGTTTCGTTAGTTTACTTTTCCAATTGTCACCACTCTATTTCGGTGATCAATTTTCGTGGGAATTATCTTTATCTCAATTATTAATGTGTATCAATATATACCCTGTACCTAGGACAACTTCATAAAAAAGTGGGATTGCAAGAAGATATTAGGAAACCACAGTTCTGAAACAGTTGCTGTGATTTCTGTTTAATTCTACCAATTGGTTCCTAAGAGCCTTTTCATTGAGCACAAACAAGCTAAGAAGAATTAATGGTATGCTAACTATACACTGTCCGGTGAATTATTATCTGAACAACATCGAAAAAACTACCAGCAGCCCTCGTTGTTTCTGCAAAGAACCAAAGGCAACAGCTGAACACCTCCTCTGTGATTGCGAGGCTGTCCGTAGATAAAGGCTACGATTGTTACATTCAACCTTATTTAAGCCAGAATAGGTAAATTACATAGCCCTTATACAGGTAGCTCACGTTGCAAAGTTCTTACTACCTAGCTGGTAAACAGTCCGGGGTACCAAATAGATAAAAAGGTCAAAATGTTAGCGAGGTAGATTCTCGGCATGTACCTACTCATGTACCTCCAATTTGATTCGTTATGATACCTTCATAAATGGATATTTATTTTAGAGGCGACAGCTTTTTTAGAAGTTTCTCACCTTCTGGATCTCCATTCCAACCAACTATAGATCCTTCTACTCTAGGATGTGGAACCCCACCAGCTGATTGTCCTAACACAAGGTATAGATCTTTTGATGGTTCCTGTAACAATTTAATTAACCCGGTTTGGGGAACTCCGAATACTCCTTATACCAGGTTGCTGCCGCATAACTATGGAGACGGTGAGTAATTTTTACTTAGTTCTCGATCAGTCTTTGTGAATTTTACTTTTTATTATTTCTTGCAAAGTTTGGAGAAGTGGGATCATTTTTTCCATGCGTTTTACACCCGGTTACTATTTTTTTCACTTTCTTATTATGTCAACTATTTCGTTTTTTTTTTAGAAAATTTGAAAAAAGAAGAAACCAGTTAATATATAATTAAGATATATACACAAATTTTAAAATAATGTTATTCTAACAAGAAACTTTTACGAGTGTTTCAAACTATATATTAACTACATATTTGTTTCATAATATCTTATGCAAAGTAGCGGATAATCCGTATAATTAGATCAATATGTAGAAACACTGATATAGTTATATTTCGATGTCTTTTATTAACTATTAATTTTCATTGGGATGATAAAGAATGTATGCGCAATTTAAATTCATAGTTAATTTAATCTAATAGTTGTATAAAACTAAACAATCAACTATAAACATAAACGTTACTTATCGAAAATATAATTGTTTTATTAACGAGGTGATGAATTTTTTGCATTCTCGATTTGAAGGTATGTGATCGGATAAAGGTCGTTCAAACATTGAAAATGTGTGATAAGATAATATGTAGTTTCTCTAAGCTGTTCTTCTTTTCTTCTTCTTTTAGTACCGTGTTGGCGACCATCATTTGATAGACTCCTCTATTTTGCGCCGCATTAATTATATTCGAAGCTTCTGGTACTTGGAATCATTCGCGTTGGTTTTTCATCCTGGATTTTTTCTTTCTACCTAACCCTCTCCTACCTGCTATCTTGCCTTTCACGATAAGCTGTAGCAAACCGTATTTTTCATTCCGCAATATATGGCCTAGGTAGGACGCTTTTCTTTTATTAATAATTACAAGCAATTTTAAATCTTTAGCCATTCTTCACAGTACCTCCGTATTGGTTACTATATCATTCCAAGGTATTCTTATCTGTACAGCCACATTTAAAAATCTTCTAATTTTTGCATTGTTGCTACTTTTAGTGTCCACCCTTCCACACCGTACCAATGCTCAGGATGCGGTTGCTCAAGAGCTTTCTCATTTTAATGAATGCGGATCGCGCCATTTCAATTCTAATCTTAATCTCTAAGCCAGAGTTCCATTGATCATTTATTGTATATCTCAAGTATTTCAAGCGATGGGATCCGTTTCTATATACAGATCTACATTTTGTATTTTTCTCTTACTAATCAACATAAATTTGGTTTTCTTTCTGTTGATCTTAAGACCAGTTTTGTCGCCTATTGTAGTTACTCTATTGAGAAGAATCTGTCGATCTTCGACGTTATCTGCCAATAAGATAGTATCATCTGCATATCGTTGATAGAATGTAGCCCTGCCTAATTCCCCTAGCAAAGCTTATGTCCTGACTCTTAATTCCAATACAGATTTTTTATATTATACTTGGTGTCGAGGCCTGAACGATATAATAATATAATACTAATACTATAAGTTTGTCGTGGTTGATAGTGTCAAATGCTTTCTCGTAATCGATAAAGCAAGCATAAACATCTTTTTGTTGATCTAGGCATTTTTGAATCAAGATCTGTATCGCACCAATTACAATCTTTCACAACTAGAGATCTTGCTATTATTAGAACCTGGTCTGACTCTAACAGAACATGTCTATTATAATTAATTTTCAGGTATAAGTAATCCATCTACAGCCAAAAGCGGAAATGACTTACCTTTATCGAGATTAGTTAGTTTGGCTTTATATCCAGACGTTCCTGTTGAAGATCCACTGTTCACTTTGAATACTATGCAGTATGGTCAAATTATCACCCATGACATGAGTATGATTCTTGGAAGTACCCAAGCACGTAAGTTACAAAGTTTATGAAGAATATTTCATCAGTTACCAAAGCCATAGATTAAAGTAAATTATAGTAAATTAAAGTTACTTCTTAAGATATCAATAAAAAAGTATTTTCAATTCATGTTACTGATACATTTTGACCTATTAAAGAGCCCCACAGTACAAGATGCTGTTCAAGCGATGGACAGTTGTTGGAATTAGCCAATATTCCGGAACACTGCTTTCCAATTGTGCTACCCGATAATGATCTACAACATTCTAAAACCAATACCAGATGCCTTAACTTTGTAAGAACTATTACTAACCGTGATCGTAATTGTGTAGGAGGGAATCAACCAGCAGAACAAGTAAGTATTTACAATTATTATTAAATCACATGGTGTAATATTACATCAGTAGAACTAAATTTCTTATAATTATTTAAATGAACTATAAAATATTGTTATTGAATATTATAATTTTGTTATTGCTAATAGTTGCGCTGTTCTCATTCACTCACCATTCATTAATAAGTTTTTTATATTTGGAGAAACGGCGAAGAAATTTTTTGTTATTAAACGAAACCATGTCGATGAAATAGATGATAATTTACATCAACAATTTCATCATCAAAATTTATTTTTATTAGAATTCATTATAATTTTTTAGCCACGCATTATTGATTTGCGAAATATCAATACAGGATGGGTATCTATATACAGAGTGTATATAAAATAACCAAGATATAAATCTCGAAAATTTTGTTTCTAGATTCAACTATTTTTTAAAATAATATTAACAATTGAAAGATGATGCAAGCAAAATGACAAAACTTCACCGACGATAGCGCACAGATCATCATCATCCATACCGATCTTGAAAACATTCTGGAGTAGGGTGGAAGTAATAATGCAGCCAGGACGCAAGCTGCTGTTTTTTACAAAGAAGACTGGCACTACAGCTTAGGATTCGGTTTTGTCTGGACATAAAATATCACCAACACCGCAAATTAGCTTGGTGTTGAGGTTGGGAGCAATATGTCCTAGCATATTCCTGTAGCCAAATTAACTAAGGCAGCTTTACAAAAACTTGAAACCCGTTTAAGACCAAAAGCTATATACTTCGCAACAGCTAGCTTCTAAGCCTCTTCAAAGCCCAGATTCGTCTCTCTTTGGAACATTGCTCCCAATCATACTGAGCTGTTCAGCTTAGTTCCATCTAGAGCAGGATTTGCAAGACTTACTTGACTGGTAGACGTGGCGCATGAACACCGTATTTGCCTACAGACTCCCAGAACGTCACTTTTTTTGAACTCCTTTCTTTGGAGAAGTGCAAGCCTGTGGAATCAGCTACCAGAACAGTCTTTCCCGAATAATAGAGCCTACAGTAGCTCAAGATCAATATCCACAGTTTACCCTGTTGTGCTTGTTGATTACATAAAAAAAGAAATACCTCCATCTCTGGAATTGCGGATTTTAATTACCAAGTCCAAAATTCCTAGATGGAGAACGTAAAATTTGCTTTAAAAATCTATCATTCATAAAATAATAGAAAGAAAGTTGAATAAGAAAGAATTTCTTGATCTGTTAAGACTATTCACACTGATCTCTACCATTACACCAATTTCAAATACACTGTATGGTCTTTCGAGTCGGATATGATCCAACGATTAATACATACGATAACCACGTATTCCATTCTTAATAACATATTCAACTGCTCCGTAAATTTTGTTAGGGTCTTCAATGATTATGTTGCGTAATTAAACCGGTTTTTATATGGTTTTGAAGTTTGAGAATGGTAGTTTCTTTAATTCCTGTGATCTTGGTACATTTAGTAACTACCTTTGGTTCATTTATTCAAGTGTAAAAAATATCTCGTTACATTTTCAGTTAACTGCTGTGAATCATTATTTGGATCTATCGATTGTTTATGGAAATAATAATGAAGTTAGTCAACAAGTTAGAGAATTCCAAGGTGGTAGGCTGAGGGCCGATATCAGAAGAGGTCAGGAATGGCCTCCAAGATCATTAAACGCATCTGCAGTATGTACAACTAAGAATCCTTATGAAGCTTGTTATCTTGCGGGTAAGTGGAATTTACAATTTTGAAACATAATTGGATTAAATTATGAATAGTAAGAGATAAATGATAGAAAAATGATATGTGAAAACAATCTTCTCATATTCATAGAGCTGGATAACTAAGTGGAATTATTATAATCATCTGTCTTATATTCTATCATTTTATCGTATTTTTCCTCAGAAATTTACTCTTTGATTGTTTTTGTTGCATGTGATTTTTATTCCTACGGAATCTAGGATAGTTCAATTCCAATTTAAGTAGGTTTTACAAATTGATAAGGTATAAAATTTGGTTGTTGATAGATAGAACAAGGTACGTTATTTTTAGAACCAAAAAAGTAATAGAAAGGTGGATAATATAACAAAAAGGGAAGGAAAAATAATTTTCCGGCGATCTGAGGACGAGATTCACCGTAAAACTACATTTTCTTAGGAAGAGAAAAAGTTTCATAGCAAAGCCATAGGTGATAAAACGGTTTAGATTTTTTGTATTTAAACTTTTTTTACATAACCTCTAAATTTATGTTAAAAATTCGACCAAGCAAGTTTTTTATCACCTTATTTTGACTGGATTTTTATAAAGCACCTTAGTTATCAATCGAAATGCTCCACATCAACATAACTGCTTTAAAAAAAGTATTTTTGGTTTGTTGAAATCTCCTCTTTCTGATGGTGTGAAAAAAAATTTCATATATAATGGATAATGATTGTAAATTTTCTCAGAAAATACTAAAAGAGCGAAAATAGCTCGAATCCGAAAGATTTGTTTTCAATGATTATAAACAATTTTCGGCTATTTATTAAAATTTTACACTGTAATTAGTTATGTTTATAAATATAAAATGGAATCTCACATTTTTCCAGTAATTGAAGTATAATAAGGTACCTAATCAAAGTGCCAAATAAACAGCTAAAAATTGTATATAATTATTAACAATTTATATAATAGAGATTCCAACGAATAAAAAGTCTACCAATTTAAAAAACTATATTTTGACGTAAGAATTTTCTATATACTGAGTCAAAATAAGGTAAAAAAATAAATGTTTAAAAAAATACAGTATGTTTGGGACACGAAAAGGTAAGTTTTCACCGAATTTCACAAAAAGATAGAAATAAAATACCAAAAACTTGGTTATTTGAATTTTTCAAATATATATTTGAGGTTATATGAAAAATAATGAATACAATAGATTTTTTAATACCTACAACTTTCAGTTTAACTTTTTTTCAGAGGACGTGCAGCTTTGCTGCAAATTGAGATAAAACTTTTTTTCCCTTAAAACACACCCCTTTCACTTCTTGCCACCAGATCGTCCGTAAATTATTTTTTCTTCCGTTTTTGTTATAATCCCTTTCTTTTTCAATGGGGTTCATCATATTATATTCTTTCAGACAGATGAGATGATTTTTTGTATTTATAGACGTTTATTTAATTGTTTGATATACTTTGAGTGGTTAATATTATCATACCGAAAAAGAGTAATGTCTATATCTGATGATTATTTAGGCGAGCGGATCACCCCCAAAAAGTCGCTTAGGAAACGTGAAACCAACATCGTTCTAGTTGTTAAAAACCATTGATCTTTATATTTTCGAGAGTGCTGACATTTATTTTTTTCCCAAAGTTGGGGGAACATGGTCAAAGGCGAATTTTAAGTCGAAAATCTGGAAAAAATGAATTCGTGATTTTTGCTGTTCTACACGCTGTATTTTGGCGAATAATGAATATTTTTTCATGAAATTTTTTTGGCATACCCTTGAACCAATTCAAAAAGTAAATAAATACATCCGAATCCCCCCCAAAAATTTTCCCACTGTATAGAAAATTCCGGAAAATTTTTTTATGCTCTCCCGACTTTGTGCATGCGATTGACAAAGTTGAGTGAGGAAATTTAAAATTTATGGTATGAATAAGTTTTTGGGAATGTCTCACATCTTAATATGTAGAAGAAAAAAAGATGCAGCGATTTCAAGATGCGAGTTTCGACTCCGCGTCGCGACGCCACTCGAGTAGCGCATGCGGGAATTCTCTCATAGCGAATTATTTTATTTTGTTGACATACATGAAAGTTTATAATTTTCAATGTTGAATATTCATATAAAGTTTACTGAACGTATTTTAAATAACATTTATGCAATAAATTGAAATAGTTTTTTTAACATTAAACACAAAATATGATTTTTAAATGATACATCTGTTGAAAAATAACTCGAAATAGTTTCGAAATATACTTCCAAATAAAAATTCGAGGCATGTCGCTAGAAGGAATCGTTTTCTATATATGTTATGATTTGTGTGTTCACTTGTTTTCTTACGACAATGCCAACAATCGGCTGAGTGGAAGTTTAGAAAGTGAATGAAAGGTAAAAATGTCTTTAAGTTTGAATACGTTATAAACTTGTCTACAACTTACTTGTTGTCATAAAGTTACCAATAATTCGAAAACATATATTGAAATTTCAACTTGCAATGATGCGTGTGGTAAGTAAACTACTTTTTGCAGAAACTAACCTCTAAAAAATTTGTAAACATTGGCATAGAAAGACTGTTGTGTTTTTTCCAGATATTGATCATAAAAAATATATTTTTTGCTGTATTCTCACAAATGTCTGTGATGGCAAATTGTTTCATTCAATTTCGGGAGTATATCAAACATTGAAGAACGAAATGGAAAGCTCTCTCAAACGGAGCTCGGAAGCAAACGATGATGCGCCTCCGAAGAAAAAGATTCTCCGTTCGGAAACGTCACTGTCCTTTGATTGGTATACGAATTGTTTTTTCTGTGGGAAAGGAGCAAATCCGAAAAAAGGTATTATTTGTTTCCGCAGACAAAAGTAGTACAATTAAAACAACGACGCAGCAAAAATTAGAAAAGATACTGTCGTTGAAAATCGATTTAACTCTGAAGGTTTGAATTTTGATTTGCACACAGTATCACATAAACTGCTATCAAGATTATATTTCGGCAAAAGCACTCAATGCCTTCCAAAATAAATCGAATACAGACATGGGAGATTATGCTAGCTTAGCTCGCGAGACTTTTTCCTATTATGGAAAAAAATTGGATGACGGTCATTTGATTTTATTACCTAATATTTGTGATAAATTTCGCCAAAAAATTATCGAGAAAGGGCTAAAAAGTTACGAAGAAACACTGAATATTCGTTCAACGTTCTTCAAAGACAAACTGCGTGAAGTAGCAGGTGAAAAAATAAATTTTTATTCGCATACTGGTAAGCCAGACATTGTAGCTCCTTCCAAGTGGACTGTAGGATTGATTTTGCATAATTTTTTGGATGCTGAGAAAAATCACGCTGACACATACATTTCTCAAAGTACTGAACGTAATGAAATGAGTATTATTCATGAAGCGGTCGGCATCGTTCGAAAACGAATAAAAGAAATACCTAAATCAGTAGATTATCCTCTACCCGACGAAGTATCGCAACAACATTCTTCACATTTCGTTCCAGATATCTTGAAAAAATTAGTTTCGTGGCTAATTCATGATAAAACTTTTGCGAGAGCAGTTGAAATTCCCGAAACTCGCATCTTGAAATCGCTGTATCTTCTTTTCTTCTACATATTAAGATCTGAGACTTTCCCAAAAACTTATTCACATCATAAATTTTAGTACCATGCATTCAAAAGTAGTAAATTTTAAACTTCCATACTCAACTTTGTCAATCGCATGCACAAAGTCGAGAGAGCATAAAAAAAATTTTCGGGAATTTTCTATACAGCCCGAAAATTTTTGGGGGGATTCGGATGTATTTATTCACTTTCTGGATTGGTCAAGGGTATGCCAAAAAAAATTCATGAAAAAATATTCATTATTTGCGAAAATACGTAGAACAGCAAAAATCACGATTTAATTTTTTCTGGACTTTCGACTTAAAACTCGATTTAGATCATGTTCCTCCAACTTTGGAAGAAAATAAATGTCATATTCGTATTCAGCACCCTCGAAAATATAAATATCAATGGTTTTTAGCGACTAGAACGCTAAAATTGGTCGGTACATGAAAAAAATGCGGGTGATCCGCTCGCCTATTTGGTTTATCTAACCTAACCTATATTCAAATTTTGACTTATGTAATAAATTTATTTATCCACGACTGTTGTATAATGTAACAATTATATATCTGCTTGCTCGACTTTAATAAATCCTATTAATCACGGATGTATTTAATGAATCCATTAATCAATGCTCTCAGATGTTCTTGATTTAGCTGTATTATATTACCAAAAAATTGTTTTTATGATTTTAACATGTCAAACACTATTGAATATTTCTAATTCTAATTTAGTTCGGTACACTTGAAAAAGTGAATTTTCTTAAACTAGATTCGAGCCTGGAACCTTCAGTTTGAAGGCATGGAGCATTAACATTGAACTATCAGCGACATTAACGCGTTCGTCGTATATCTGTTTCTTAACTATGGTTTTTTGAAACAATTTATCAATTGAAGTAACTTTTGAAACAATATAAATTTGACTCAAACCTGTCAATATTATTGAGTGCTCAGATATCTCAATGTTTCAATATATTATGTTAAGTTATGTTAAAAAAAAAACAACTAAAAAGGATATAGAAAATAAAAGCGTCTTTTTTAATACAACCAGAAATTAGACAAGCTGCTGAAAGTACCATCCGTTTGTAACATTACATACCCAATAATTGTTTAACTAGTAAATAGCTTTTTAAATAGATTTTTATTATACGATGCCTAAAATATTTGTTAGAATATAATAATAGTGTCTCTAATAATGTAACAAAATTTTCCAATAAAAAAGCTTTCAACAAAAATATTTATTAGTCGTGGATACAGTTTAAAGAGTTTTTATTCACTCATTCTAATCAATTTTCTAGGTGATGCTCGAGTTAATCAGAATCCTCAGCTAACTCTTCTTCAGATTATTCTTCTTAGAGAACACAATAGAATCGCTGGAATTTTAGCAAAATTGAACCCTCATTGGGATGATGAAACGATTTTCCAAGAAGCAAGAATAATCAACATAGCACAACATCAACAAATCTCATATTACGAATGGTTGCCTCTCTTCATTGGCTTACATAATTCTTTGAAAAACAAAATCATATATAAAACGAACACATTTGTAAATGATTATGAGCCCACTGTGAATCCCACCGTTTTAAATGAACACGCAACAGCAGCTTTTCGGTATTTCCATTCTCAAATTGCTGGACGCTTAGAGTAAGTATTAAATTTTCCCGTGATTAAATTGGTTTTTTAAAACAAAAGGAATATTAGGACGGGTCAATAAATACTTGATAAAAAACACATGATTTTGGATAGAAAGTCATTTGGTTTTCCAACGCTTTATCCAACATATCTACTATATTTGTTTTATCTCTTCCAGAAAAATTAGATTTACCAAAGTCGTCTGAATATCTATTTGTTTAGCATGATTCCATCGTTTGAGTCAATTACATTCCGTAGCGTCATTTTTAAATGTCTGGATATAAAAGTTAGTTTTTCAGGGATATATGTGGACAAAGAAGAAAATGGAAGTTTAATTTCTACCATGGAAACTGCACTTTGCTCATTAACTTTTTTATCATTGTAATTGATAGCGTAGAGTTCTCAAGTTTTTTGTCATTTTCATAAGATACTCTGCATCAATTGCTGTGAAACATAAACTAAATGACGCAGCTCATAACAATAATCAAATGACAGATCCCAGAATCATTGCTGCCGTATCATTTAAGATGGAAGATTTATTAAAAATTAACCCCGTCTCAAAGTGTATTTATATGATTGATAAGTCTTGAGGAAATCAATATATTGCTGGTCAAAAGAATAAAAATAATAAGGAAATAATAAAACTGTATTAATTCATGACTTTACATTCAACCTAAGATTAGTGAATAGTAGTAGTTTATGCCTACTCAATTTAATTACTTATCCACAACCTTTTCTATCATACATGTAGAGATAATTTTTTTCTCCGATTGAATCTATAATTTCTTCCTCAAAGGAAAATCCACCAATATCACTTCTTTGTTATTGAGAGGTGAAAATCTAGACAAAAATCATCTATGGAGATGTCAGAGCTATCTGTTTAGAACAATATCAGTTATTTTTAAATGCAATTGATACGAATTTGAATAACTAATTATTAGATAAGTCGTGATACTTTGAAAAGCGTTTAGGTTCAGCTTAAATACCACTGGAAAACTCATTATATTTTTACAGATATAAGAAGTTTGATTTCATTGAATAGTAGGCGAACGGAGGGATGAAAACCTCGCATACTGTAATGGATGTACAGCATAATTGTGAGACCAATAATAAGCTTTTGGGCAATCGAATGGTAGAATAATCTTAAGCAACAGTCGACGAAGCGACACACAAGCATACAGAGACTCCACTACACATTTTAGTGGAGTCATTTAGCAAAATGGAAGGCATTCTTGACAAAAGTTCCCCTCAAGAAAATCCCAAAATTTATTTACAAAAATCAGGTAACTTTGAAAGAAGTTCTCAGAATTGTTAAGTGAAGAATTGGAAGAACGAGACGCTTCACTTAATCGAAAGTCATACCATGACATAGTAAACAGATGCCCTCAAAATCACATCAGAAACCCATTTTGGCACCTTCCAAGCAGAAGTCTTATCGATTCGAAAGTTGGGCAGAAGCTTTCGGAAAGGGAAAAAAGAATTTTCTTTCACAGCTACGCAGCTATTGAAGCCATTTACTCACGAATAATCCAGTCTAAATGGATCATGCATGTCTAGAAGTACTAAATTAATCCAGGAAATAAAACAATGTACCCAGACTATCTTCAGCGGACCACAGCTGTTCTATATACCGGGGAGAAACCACTTGGAATCAGAAATAAAGAAAATAGTAAACTGCATTCAAGCAAGTGAATGGATGGTGTAAATCGGCTCTTAGACATATGAGATTCGGAAACTGCAACCGTGAAATATCGAATAAATACATCGAGAAATAACTCAAGTATTCCTACAGAGTTTTAACGTCATTTGAATAAACACTCTCAAAGAATTTACGGAATACATAATAGTGCCCTGAGACAGTAGGAACCCGAGTGCAAGTGATTAGTTTGACCGAAATTAAAAGGAGGGGGGACTAACCTCTGAAGTTTCCTCAATATTAATCCATACTGTGGGATTGTATAAAATCTTTCACGTCGCAGTTCGCGTACATAACACATATCTTTCTCTGAGTCCAATTTATTGCTATCTATGATCTAATGTCAAGTGAAGAGAAAGATATATCGGACTGAAAGACGTGAAAACCATTCACACAAGTATGCTACAAATTTGTGATTCCGAACAACTTTGCTTCCAGTAAAATAAACTTGAATGGGTTTAACTGTAATTAATAAGTATTGTTTGAGAAAGTTGAAAAGTACCTGGATCTACCATAAAAAAGCAAAAAGTTAGAACAGTTGAGCACAATTTAAGTCATTTGCAAAAAATTTATATTATTTATAATCACTTAAGCATAATTTTCTCTTTAAATTGTAGTTTGGTAACTGAAAATAGAATAAGTTATGGTAGTTTGAGACTTAGCGATTGGTTCAATCGCCCTCAAGTGCTGGAAGAAGGGAACCATTTCGACGAACTTGCTAGAGGTCTCAATACTCAACCTGAACTTGCTACTGATGCTTACCATGATAGTGAAGTATGTTTAATGATTTGTATATTATTTTTATGTTCACCTTTTTTCAATTTTTAGATTACACAATTTCTCTTTAGAGCCGGAAGTCATTTCGGTTCTGATCTAAAATCCATAGATGTTCAAAGAAATAGAGATCATGGTTTGGCTCCTTACAACGATTACAGAGAATTCTGTGGTTTACCAAGAGCTTATACATTCGAAGGATTCCTAGATGTCATAAGTCCTGAGGTATCTATGTTATTTTTGAATACTGAAAACTATGAATTTATTTCATTTTAAAAATAGTTTGATTTGTTGTGTAATTTTATCATTCTCACAAGTTATACTTTTCATATAATTATGCAAATGTGTGTTATCGAGACAATAACATAGAAATTATTGATAGGTATTCGTAAAATAAGTCTTTGTAAAAAGTCTTTCCATTTCGAGGCCTCGAAGATGAGTCCCTATAGAGCAGCACTTTGCTTTAAAATTACAGAGCACTGGAAAAAACATTACAACACAATGATGGAAACTAATTTTAGCTACTACCAATATGTACTATCAAACATTACGATACTAATATGAGTTTCGTAATGAGATTCATCATCAAGAATTGATCATCATTGGCTTCTTTCAAAAATCTGTGTATATTTTCGTTTGAAAATATACTGGATTTTTTCTGCTTGTGACCTTCACTTTTCCGCTACAAAAAAATGCATAGCTGTGAATATTTACTTATGTCCACATTTTTCTTCACAGATATCATTGTTCTCAGCATACTACAATGTGTCCATATTGATGATTCCTTTTCTTTTTCAGTTTTCCCAGCAAAATAAACTAAAAAAATTTTCTCCGACATATCACGGACTTTTTTTGAACTGCACCAGTCTTCGAATCGCTCATATTTTTCTTCGTATCTATTGCGGGATTTAGCGGGTACTAGGGTTTGTATTGCGTTATTTGCAGCAAGTTCTATATCAGAATCCATTGTCGGAACTCGTGTCGATACAATTATACCAAACTGAAGTGAACGCGTCAAATTCGCAAAATAATTCAACAATTAGCGCAACGCTTGCTTCTTACATGATTCTAATATCATTAATTTTGACTATTGACTAATTTTGAGTAAATAATTAACATTATTTATAGTAGGTAAAATAATGGACTATATTCGTATCGTAAATTCATATTACGATATTCACAAATTTCCCATCTCATTTCCTAATATGAATCTTTACGACACTTATGTCTTTGTGATCCTGGAACTATTGCTTAACAGACATTTGGAGTTACTGGCGGTACCCCATGATTGTATGCCTCACATTTATATGGGTTCTAAAATGATATTGTGTCTTTATAAAATTTACTAAACATGTTTATGTCATACCCACATCTCATTTTCTCCTAGTCAGCCCAATTTTGTCTCATATTTTTCATTTTTTGTTCTTAACATCCTAATTCCTCATTTTTCGGTAGTAACCCTTTCAAATATGAAGCAATTCGCTAATAAATATAAAGTTTGTTTTTGTACCCTATTTTTACATTGAATAATACATACGCAGATTATTCAATTACTTATTTTCATGTTTACTTGTTTGCAGCATGTTCAGAAGCTTTCTACACTTTACGAAAGTCCGGATGATGTCGATTTGACGGTTGGTGGATCATTAGAAGCTCACGTGCCTGAAACTCTGGCTGGACCAACTTTCCTGTGTATTTTAACAGAACAATTTTATAGAACGAGAAAGGGCGATAGATTTTTCTTCGAAAATGAAGCTAGTGGATTGAATTTGGCTCAATTAAATGAAATTCGTAAGGCTAGTATTTCAAGATTATTATGTGATAATTCGCAGAATATACAAGCTATGCAACCAAGAGGATTTGAAAGGATTTCGGCAAGGTAAAGATTCTCAAACTCTTATTTATCGTTCACTTCATATACGAGGGTGAAGCTATATATTTTGAGATACAAGAATACAACAAATATTTTGAGAATGAATTAATGCACTTTTGTAACCTAAGCTTCTTTAACTTGGAAGCTTAAATACAGTCCTCTTCTGGAATTTTCTTAATAATTTGATGATTTCCTTCAACCAACTTTTCTTCGTAGTATACCACGTAAATAACTCTTTAGACTAAATAGTAGCAACCAACCAGAAATCATGCATAGTCAAATTAGGTGTGTAGGATGGATGTTTAATGACAGTTCAATTGTCTATTGCGCAGTACGAGAGAATTTATTTTCGTGATACAGCATTATGACTAACTCAATAACAGCTGTATCAGTTAATTACTTTCACTAATCCTGTATCATAAAAGAAAATTACGTATGTACAACTTTCATGGTAAACCTTTAATTTTTCGTCATTGTTGGTGTTAGTGAATCTTCGTGAACTCAAACATGGCTCTCCTGGAGGGTAGGAAAATCATAAAATGTATGTCTTCTATCACCTGTTACATGGTGCAAAATTTCTGTTCCGTTAAGGTTAAGCGTATGTAGGTGACACCCAACTAGTAACCTTTTTCTTATTGTTTCGTATAATATTTGACTACCCGGCAACGCTGCATAATTTAGTTGTTATGACTATGAATAAAATTAACATTATTTTTATTATTTTAACCCGTGAGAAAGCTATATACCGATGTTATACTATGATTCTTCGTAACGAATTTATTGGAAAATAAAATAAATCAAGTGCAAAAATTCCTACTTAATTAAAATAAATTATTGAACAAGTGTAAATATCAATCAAAAATTCGAACCAGTGGCAATACAGTAGCCCAAACCAATAATCGTCGATACTGCAAGATATTCAAGAATCAAAAACACCTTCATAGGCAAACTATTCGGAGCTCCTGAGAATCAAGTTAAATAAAACCATTTGTCCTAATTCTTTTATCCATTTTAAAGAAATTATATTAAAAGTTACGTATTCCTATATATTATGGTGATTTTCTTTAAATTTATAACGCCTGGCAGCGTTCAAAAAGATAATCGATTTTAACGAAATCGAATTCAAAGTTTTAGTAAAAAACGAACCGTTAGAACGCAAACTCAGTCCAAAACATTCGTTAAGAGTTTTTTTTTTGATATAATAAGAGACCGGCCGTTAAATGAAGTCGATAAGACAAAATAGATTTGGAAGCACATTTAGAACAGTTTCGAACTATTTTAGGGGAATTTGCTAATACAGAGGGAAAAATCGAATTAACAAAAGAAAATGGGCAATTTTTAGACATTCAATGTCCGGAAAGAGAACAATTTGAAAATGTATATTTTGAAAATTTGAGCAGATGCAAGTTTTATCGCAAATTATTATAATTATTTCAATGAATCGAAAGATCTGATAAATCTGTTGATAATACGAATAATCATTCATCCATAAACAATTTAGCAAATACAGATAGGAACATTGTTTCGAATTCAGTGATACATTGGATTATTCAGTTTTAAGCGATATTCAAAGGTTTCACTACTTACGTTCGGCCTTAGAGGGTAGCGCAGCTCAAGTTATACATGCTATTGAATTTTTCCCAGACAACTATGCAGATGCTTGGTGCACCGTATTATCTATTTTCGATATACCAAAAATGACACATGAATATTCCACAAAATTGAGACGTATGATGGATACAGTGTCCAAACACATGCGTCCATTAATGAAAATCTAAAACAACCGACTAAAAGGTGGGATACATTATAAAATTCATACTAACCAACAAACTCTATGAAAAGACAGCTGATGAGTGAAAAGAGAGTTAGAATCTCTAATAAATCAAATATGCAAAATAGGGATGAAATTACATTAGCATCGTTTGACGATTTTTCGAATCATATTATGTGTTATTGGTAAAAACTTTTTCACGAGTTGATTAACTCAATTCACAACTTTGTAAAAAACCAATATAGCGGTTCCAATAATCTGACTAAGCTATCTAACTAAACTATTAAGAGCCCAGTATCAGTGTATAAACTGCATTAAAAACTAAATCTTATCGTAAACAATAATAACTATAAATAATTATAAATTTAATAGACAAGGATATTTATGGTCGTTTAGAATCACCTTAATGTAAGATAAAAACAAGTAATTGGAGTAAATGGGGTTTGAGGCCATAGTTTTAAATAAGGGACACTTTGAATCACTTAACTATATGTGTAACAGATCTTAAGGAGAAAAGAGAGTTAGAATCTTTAGAAACTTTTTCACGAGTTGATTAACTCAATTCACAACTTTGTAAAAAACCAATATAGAGGTTCCAATATTCTGACTAAGCTATCTAACTATACTATTAAGAGCCCAGTATCAGTGTACAAACCGCCTTAAATACTAAATCTTATCGTAAACAATAATAACTATAAATAATTATAAATTTAATAGACAAGGATATTTATGGTCGTTTAGAATCACCTTAATGTAAGATAAAAACAAGTAATTGGAGTAAATGGGGTTTGAGGCCATAGTTTTAAATAAGGGACACTTTGAATCACTTAACTATATGTGTAACAGATCATAAGGAGAAAAGAGAGTTAGAATCTTTAGAAACTTTTTCACGAGTTGATTAACTCAATTCACAACTTTGTAAAAACCATTATAGTGGTTCCAATAATCTGACTAACGTATTCGACAAATATCAAACTATTAAGAGCCCAGTATCAGTGTACAAACTGCCTTAAATACTAAATCTTACGTAAACAATAATAACTATAAATAATTATAAATTTAATAGACAAGGATATTTATGGTCGTTTAGAATCACCTTAATGTAAGATAAAAACAAGTAATTGGAGTAAATGGGGTTTGAGGCCATAGTTTTAAATAAGGGACACTTTGAATCACTTAACTATATGTGTAACAGATCATAAGGAGAAAAAGAGTTAGAATCTTTAGAAACTTTTTCACGAGTTGATTAACTCAATTCACAACTTTGTAAAAAACCAATATAGCGGTTCCAATAATCTGACTAAGCTATCTAACTAAACTATTAAGAGCCCAGTATCAGTGTACAAACTGCCTTAAATACTAAATCTTATCGTAAACAATAATAACTATGAATAATTATAAATTCAATAGACAAGGATATTTATGGTCGTTTAGAATCACCTTAATGTAAGATAAAAACAAGTAATTGGAGTAAATGGGGTTTGAGGCCATAGTTTTAAATAAGGGACACTTTGAATCACTTAACTATATGTGTAACAGATCATAAGGAGAAAAGAGAGTTAGAATCTTTAGAAACTTTTTCACGAGTTGATTAACTCAATTCACAACTTTGTAAAAAACCAATATAGCGGTTCCAATAATCTGACTAAGCTATCTAACTAAACTATTAAGAGCCCAGTATCAGTGTACAAACTGCCTTAAATACTAAATCTTATCGTAAACAATAATAACTATGAATAATTATAAATTCAATAGACAAGGATATTTATGTTCGTTTAGAATCACCTTAACAAGTAATTGGAGTTAATGGGGTTTGAGGCCATAGTTTTAAATAAGGGACACTTTGAATCACTTAACTATATGTGTAACAGATCATAAGGAGTGGTGAGATTCACGGGTTAAAATAATAGAACCTTTTCGTCGATTGACGTAGAAGTCAGTGCAACAAATTTATGTAGCGTTGCCAGGTTGCCATTGATTTCACTGATACGGATTCAACAACAAAAGTAGCTTCAATCTTTCGTGAAAGACTTTCCTCATTAAATGCGTATTGCAACGGTTCAGTTAAGCCGAACTTAAAATGATATTAGATCATAGAACATGATAACAGCAATTAAATACAGTCAGAGATATGAACTTAGGAATGGGGGTCCTTAAAAATGCGGTATTGACACCTAGAACTCCTTGTTTCAATTCAAAATCTATAGAGTGGCTCTCGTATAATTGTTTGTATTCTGGAAACATTATTGTGAACGAGCATCAAGTTTCCAAAACACTGATGCATAGTAGAAATAGATGGAATGAAACAATTTTTTTTGTTTTCAGTAATTCTGTTGTGAATTGCGAGTCTTTGCCATTTGTGGACTTATCTTTGTGGAAAGATTACGGTGGGGAACGTAATCCTTCACATTTTGATTCGCATCTTTTATTCAAGAAATAGGTGGGCCATATTAGGAGTTTTTTTAAATGTTATGATTTTAAATGTTAGGTGTCATTCATAAGTAATTGAAATAAATCTGTGAAATAATAGCTGGTACAATTGTATTAACTTTATTATCAGTGTCAGTCAAATAAAAATTTTTGTTTGTTAATCGTTTTAAAGGTTATTTGGTATCTACATATACTCAATTCTAAAACTGTTTTATATTATGATCCTCCAAAATATTCTAATGTAACTATTTTTTTAACTACAATTGCATTTTATTTGTTTTAAATGTTATTTATTTATACTGCACTTAATAGGTTGTAAAAATCATTGTTGTATATTTTTTTATAATAATAATCTTTTATTTGAGAATTTCGTTTTATTTCTATATTCTAAAGTACAGCTTGAAACCGATGGAATCAAATGAGAAGTCCCAAGTTCATTCAAAGGTACAAAAAGTTTGATTTGAAGAGATAAAAAAGCTTGGGCGACGACATTTGTCGTATACTGAATTTACAATCCACCTCCTAAGATTTTGGGCTTCTATTTCCCGCTGCTGGCTTCTTTTTTGCATCGGTATACAAATATTCTCTAAAAATAAACATGTCAAACAAAAGTGTTTGACTAGAAACCTCGCTAGAAAGCACATTTACATTCTCAATAACTAACCGGCCTCGATGGCAATGAACCCTATTGGAGTACACGTCCAAGTTATGGTGGTAGTGTGCACCAACTCTAAAAGTACTAGATGACAGAATAAAAGTAACCATACTGTGGCTATCAGGTCACCAGGATATACCAGGCAATGAAGAACAAAAAACGGGCAACTAGACTATATTTTGGATAACAGCCCTAATGTCAGATCAACACCGAACTGATAATTGAAAGATCAGGTCACCAGGGTATACCAGGCAATTAAGAAGCACACAACCTTGACAAAAAACGGGCAACGAGACCCTATTTTGGATAAGAGCTCTAAGGTCAGATGGAGTCTCACTGTAGAAACACTCCAGCTCTAAAATAATCCAAAATATTAATAACCATATTAACTAAGAAGTCTGAAGATCTTGTATTCTTTTTATTTTTGAAGTGATTTTTAATAATTTTCAATTTACTTCTTTCGATTGAATCCACGAGGTTTTTTCTCAATGCCAGAGCAAAATCTGGACAATAAGATAATTTTTGACTATAATATCCAAAATTTGAGTTTTTGAACTTTGTATGAAGTTATTTGACTAAACATTTGATAACATTAGAAATATTATGAAACAGAAAGAAGAATATTCAATACCACTCAGATACTAAGGTAAATCTTTCACCGAGGAAGCCGCCTGATCAAAAATTGCAAAATAGAAAGTAGGAAGGAATTTGAAACTGGTACATCACCTTATGGTAAGAAAAAATGCTTCACGTTTTGATGTTTAGTTTCCTTTTTGTTTTTTTTTGGTTCTGCTATCTATTTACACTTTCTAGATTATGTTATTAATCATTTTTCAGGATAATTATTTTCTTTTTGAATAGCCAAACATCTCACTTTAGGATCTGATAGTTGGTTAGCATAATATTTGGCTTGTTTTACAATTCGTACTATTACGAATAGATTCGGGTAAAATACTGAAGCGTTCCCAATTACATGGATCAAATTTGGCCCACGTCTCCATTTCCGTCAAAAAATAACCATTATCTTTATAATAGTACTTCGAACTAGTTTCTGTAAGTCAAAATTTTCACTCACTAAAAATTGTATGACTGCTAAGATAAAATTAGATGCGGCAGCTCATTGTTTTTGTCACCACACCTGCTAGGATCGGCACTGATTAATATTCATGTATGGAGCTCCATTCTTTTGACAAAAATTATAGCGATCATTTTCATCATTTTTCAAAATAATATCTATTCCGTCAATCATTGGTATGTGAGAGATCGACTTTATACAAAAGCAATCATTTTAGGATGGTTAATTCAAAACTGGTTATGAAAGGCTTATGAGCTAGTTGAATAAGATTGATAGCAGAGATGTGTTTTTGTAAACGTTTCAAATTGATTGAGTTATCTTGATGTACCTGTTCAAGTATCAAACACTAATAATTCCATTATCTGAAATATGAATAAATATTTCAATCAATACGATGATAATAATTTATAACATAAAATATACACTATCGATCAAATCGTCAGCAGTTAAAAACTTTTTATCAATATGGCGGTCGCACCAACTGCTTTGCCTACTTTGTACGAATACTACACCGGAAATGGCATTTCAGCAGGTCTATCGGATCAACAGCCGTATTTTACCCTTAATAATAAAAATATCACGTTATATAGTGGTGCTTTCCATTACTTTAGGATGCCGAGGGGGCATTGGCGAGATAGATTGCGAAAAATGAGAGCTGCCGGATTGAACGCTGTAGCTACTTACATACCATGGAATTTGCACGAGCCACAAGAAGGTATATATCAAATTACATTATTATTCAATTATTTTTGTAACGTGTTTCGATACTTATAACTAGTGTACTCAGTGCAATACCTCTTACTCTATTACATGCTCAAATTAAAAGCAGTTTTTTTGGTGGTTTGGGTAGTATCCATTCATATGCAGCAAATAGATGACGAAACCAGAAAAATGTTTAGTAATGAAGTTTGTGCGAAGTTAGACGAAAAAAGTAAAAGATAGAACAAAAAACTTTTTTGTGAGGTGCCGAATCGACCAGAGACGTTCATAAAAGTGCTAATATGAATTAATCATTAGAATTTATAGAGAGAGTCGGTGAAAATACTTCTCAATTGCATTTGGAAAATGAAACAATAATAAATTTATGGATTCTCACCTTCTGCTAATTAGAAAATCAAAAATTAATAGATTAACAGTTATTCAACCGTATAAAAATTAGAGTGTATCATAAGATATGTCTTTTTTCGTATGTGGCCTCAATTTAAACATTGTTAAGACTAGCCTCCAATTCTGTGAAGAGTACAATTGTTTTACGTTCTTTTAATCTATCTCTGTTTATTGATGATTTGGTACGTTTTGTCTGAACCATGACGAGAAGACACAGTTGAAGAAATGACGGCACAGCGGTGGTTTAATAGTTTTAATAGCGGTGATTTGATCCTCAGGTTATCGAATAGCAAGGAAATTGAGTTTACAAGGGAAGCAGTAGAAAACCAAACTAGTACCAGCTTTTGCCGATTATCGAACTCCCTTGAACTTCTAAATATTCCATACATCAACATACATCTATAACAGTTGTCGAATTGTACTACACGAATTAATTGAAATTTAAGAGAAGTAGAGGTGTAGATATAAAATATGAGTGATTAGACAAAAGAACAGTTACAAAAATCCGTCATAAAGAAAAATCTATTCGATCGGAAAATCTTGTGTATCTGGTGGAAATATGAATGTTTAGTGTACTTCGAAATCATTCCAGATGGTCGAGCTATCACCCCCAGTATTGGCAAGCAGCGTGGCAGAACTTTCCGAAAACAGTGACCCGTGTATATTTCGGGATTTAGTTATCTGAGATGCTTGGCAATCACACTAGGCATTTTCCCAATGGTGTGCACTCCAACAACTTTCCGTTTAAGTATCTCAAGAATATACGACGATTATTAACAATATGTTTTGGTCTAAGACCTGCATATTTACGATTAATTTTTATGAAATCAATATTAGTAACAGTGAAAACACGCTTTTTATCCGTCTTGATATCAGGAACGGTTACTATTAATATAATATTCTCTTCCTGAATATCTTCAATGACCATTTTTACTAACTAATCTCGTCACAAGGCACTAGATATTCCCATTATCAAAACTACCTACAAAAATAAGTACAATAAATAAAAAAAATGTAAATGACATCATTAGCTTCTCTCAGGAATGTCTCAATTTGCTCACACGTGAAAACTTTAAACTTTTTCGCTCGATAACCTACTTTCTTTTCATAAATAGTACAAATTTTTAAAACTGCTTGATATCGTCTTATATGTTTAACATGCACTTCAGCATGGAATAAATTCTCCATAAATTTGAACTTTTTATATTTGATTTCTGCATCAAATAAGCCAATAAAATGTTTCCCGACATCGTCTTAACATTCTGTTTGCCACACCAATCTTTAAACTAGCCGTAATTTTCCGTACTGCCGTTTCGATTTTCCGGGTATTAAAACGGAAAGTGCCGAATTTACAACACTTTTGAGTTCGGGAGGAGTAGAAGGTACTGAATTATCGCTATCAGTATCAGCGTTTTGTCAAGAACTGTCAAAATATTTTGTATATATTGAAACATACCATTTCCAAAGCACACGGTGAGATTGTTAAATAAATTGAACTGCTGTTGATTTTAGAGCAATAATATATGTATTTGCAATTAACTAGTTTAATAATTTTAACGATTGTACGAAAAATAGTGTGTATGCCTTGGCCGCGAAACTTCTAAACGACCTCAAGATTATCTTGCCTCGGCCGCTGTCGGCCTCGGCGATAACTGTTCTTTCGGTGCGTTAAAAAGGTATTTCACGGCCTAAGCTTACAAATAACTATTGTTTGGTTATAGACTTGGATTATTGCATTTTTTGTAGGCGTTTTCGATTTTGGTAGCGGAGGAACAGATTTTGAAGATTTTCTTCACTTAGAAGAATTTTTAAGAACTGCAAAAGAAGAAGATCTATTCGTTCTTGTCCGACCCGGACCATACATAAACTCTGAATTTGATTTTGGTGGTCTTCCTAGTTGGATAACTAAAACGGTGAAGACTGTTAGACGATCAACTGACGAGTATTTTCTGAAGCATGTAAGAAATTATTTCAACGTTTTGATGCCCATTCTGGCTCTATTGCAATTCCAAAAAGGTGGTCCGATAATAGGTGTTCAAATTGAAAATGAATATGGAAGCAAACACGTACACGATACCGATTATTTACAAGCCCTTAAGGATATGATGACAGATAACGGCATATCAGAATTATTCTTCACATCAGATCCTCCGAGAAATGGACAATATGGTGCTATACCAGGAGTGCTACAAATGGCTAATTTTAATGGGGACCCCAAAGAGATGTTTGATTTACTTAATACCTTCCAACATAATAAGCCTAACATGGCTATGGAGTCATATACCGGTTGGTTTGATCACTGGACTGAAAACCATCATCACAAAAGACCAAGCGAATACCAAACCCAATTACAAAATATTCTGGATTACCCTGGATCAGTGAACATGTACATGTTTATAGGTAAGTATAGTAACGTAAATATGATGATGAAAACTTTATAAATATTGTTTAGTTTAGGGTATTTTAGAGTAACAAACTGGGTTTATGTATATTCACAGAAATCAAGCATAACAGAAATTGATGTTTATAACTTTCAACAAATTGCTAATCACTATCAACTTTCTTGTGTCGGCATTCGAACAGTACTGAACACTATATGGTAACTATATAATAATGTAAGGAAAATGAAAAAATTACAGAAGAAAGGAGTATAACCTAACTTTTTTAGACTATCTCACTCTTAGTTCACCAACTGCGTTATAATATGGTATAAAAACAAGTTAAGAAAATGTAACCTAACTAACTGGATTTTCTATCTTCCTCGCTAATAACTGATAATCAAATTTCTCAAAATAAAAAAAAAATGTTTTGATATCTAGTATGCAACTTTTCAAAAGAGAACTGATAAAAATCAAGTGATTCTTGAGTGACATATCTCGAGATATCATTTTCGACATAATCTGAGTTTTTTCCCAGAAAAAGTTGTAGTGATCAGAATAAATGGAAATATAAGGCCTATATAGTGAGTGGGGCAGTAACTCCCACCCCAATTCATTAATTTTTCCGTTTCACTTGCACATTGCGGTGTCGCACTATAACGCCTTTTCTCTTGACGAACGCTGAATACTTTTCCATTAAAAATTAATTCACTCGATCCAATTTTTCACAATAAGGATGTGTTTTAACAGTTCGACCAAGTTTTAGTTCCGAATATATCTACTTCAATAACAGAAGCGTACATAGAAAAGGTTTGGTTTGGTGCTATTAAAGCAGAGATTCCCAAACCATTTTAGGCAAGAGACCCCTTTTCCTTCCTTACTTTACAATAAATTAAAAAATTCTATCTCTATTTTTTTCTATTGAAACAAAATATTTACCAATTTAGAAACTTTGCGGTTGGTTAAGTGAGAGAGCTTAACATTCTTTAGTCATCAAAATTTATCAAAATAAATACAATAAAACTCTGCAAATATCAAGTGTTTTATAATAATTATTAATACAAGTTATGTAAGAATACTTAAGTAGGAATTATTTTTTGAAAAAACATTTAAGTTCAAAGTGAAGATAAAAAAATTCAGTGCGATGGATGATTCTGGTGACTTTCTACCAATCTAGCTAAATTCGGTTCAATATTGGTGAGTTGCAGCCTTAAATTGATTCATTGATTTTCAAACGGTACCTTTGTTTTGTCAAAATGTTTGTAACCACACTGAAGCCTTTTCCGACGAGGTAAGTTGATGGAAAAGCGACTGGGTTTTAATCGATAAGGTATTTTTCAGCAATTTTCCACAATGTAGGATACTCTGTTTTAATGTTGCGTTGCAACCAGAATGTCTGCTAGCCTTGGTTGAACTTCTCCTTAAGCTCCTCGTCTGTGCTGATGGTAATCATATCATTTTTTTTGCAAGTTAAATGAAAAAAAGGCAGAAGTTCGAAAGATATTTGCGGAGTGGAGACAGCGAGGCTGAGTTTTTTTTTTTGGAAAAATCGCGGCGGTAGTTTCGATTCGCTTTTTTAGAAGCTCTTTACGACTTTTTTTGCCCGAGAAACCTACAATGTTATCATTCAAGTTCCGACGAAATTGAAAACGCAAATGCACTTTTAACATAAGTGCAAGTGTGTCCTATAGTTAAGTATCCGAAGCATTTTTGGACATCAACTTCATCATAATCTCGTTCCGGTTAAATTGCATATATATGCGCCTAAAACAGTGCAAGTCAAAACATGCCTGGAAGATTTATACGTTTGAACACATTATATTATCTTACAGGAATTTTTCACGCTTTTTAACTAGTCAAGTTATTCATCTTATTCGAACGTGTGCACGATTATCGATAGTTAAGTTTTTTTAAAAGGAAAAAATGATACTTCCTACTAAACTATTAGTCATTCTCATAACAAGTCGGTACTCCTAGAACAAGTTATATAGTATCTAAACATTTTTAAATAAGGACTGGGGTTAGTTAATACATGCCGATTTTTAGACGTCGTCGACCCCCCAAAAACAGTTTTCGTTTATGTCGACCCCTTGGAAACCGATGTCGATCCCAAGGGGTCAATATGTCAATATCGATCACTTTGGGAATCTCTGTATTAAAGCAATACGTTGCATGTGATGGATCGATTGGCTTTATTGTCTTCGAATAGATTATGGGAGACCCAAATACCTGCTCTACTTATTTTTCCAACCTGTTACAAATGTTCTTTGGGATTAAGTTGGTTAAGAGTGTTTGGTAATTCATAGATTGATTTGCTTCCACGTCTTCCCACAGAATGTCGTTGTCTCCTGCCGGACTTCGTGATCGATAGAAGTTACAAATATTGGACTAAAAAGTTCATCTTTTTAAACGTTTAATGCTTTTTAGCAAATATTTTTGGTCACAACTGTTGTGTTACGAAACTCAAAATGCATAAAATGTCAGGTATAATTTAGTTTTTAATTGGCCATTCAATTCCAAATTGCAAAAAATAATTTTATTATCGCAGAGAGAATTGACAATTGACAAGTCAAATATCGATATGTGAAGGAGCAATATTACTTCCTAAGCCTCAAAAATTGTTGTTCATGATAGTGATGATGGATTCAATTAGTAAATAGTCAAATTCACCTTCAACAAAATCAGAACTCTAAGTCTACCTCTGGGTTGGTTGGAAATTATTATAATTCTATTGTTTTTGGTTTAGTAGGCAATATATTGTCGTTAGTCACACAATTAAGTATTTCAAAAATCTGTTTCTGTGGCACACAGTGTTCGACGCAATGCTGTTCGTAGAAAAAATTATGGTCCGGCCTACATTTAAAATGTTGTAAGACTAAGACAGTTACGTCATTTGTTATCACTAGTAAATATTCCAAAGATACGAAGGGAAACTTGTGAATTGTGGTCTATCATTGTGATTATTCACTTCTTCTTTTGCAGGTAGTACAAGTTATGGTTTTACAAGTGGTGCAACTTTATACAAAGATAATGATAATTCGGGTTATCAACCAGACACTACAAGTTATGATTATGACTCTCCTGTAACCGAACATGGCACAACAACTTCAAAATACGATCTCATAAAACAGGTTATAGCATCTCACAATCAAGTTCAAACTAGTTTACCAGAGCTTCCTGATATAAAACCTCTTGTGGCCTATGGCACTTTAACGCCAATAGGTCAGTTACCTATTTCTGAAGCTATTAATCAAGTTGGATATAAAATCGACAGTCAGAATATAGTTCCCATGGAAAAACTGGATATTAATAATGGCAATGGGCAAAGTTTTGGATACATTGTATATAGAAAGATAAATATTGATATTCCTGCAAATGCAGAATTGAAAATTTCTGGTTATGTCAGAGATACAGTATTAGTTTTAATTAACGGACAATTAGTTTCTCCTGCTCCAACAAGTGCCGATGACTTAAATGGTTTTGGTTTTTGGAAAGTACCAGATACTACTTTAACTCTCACTACAACTGAAATTGAAGGGGCAACTCTAGAATTGATTGTTGAAAATTTTGGTAGAAGCGCTGCTGCAGCTTTATCATTCAAAGGATTAACTGGAGATGTGTTGATTAATAACGAGGTACTTTATAATTGGGAAATTGTACCATTGGAGTTTAGAAAGTCTTATAGTTTAGCTCTATATAACTGGCAACCAGTTACACAGAGGTCAAATAATGCAGCACTTTATAAATTTAATCTTCACATCGATGGGGAGCCAAGCGATACATACTTGGACATGAGGAAATGGACTAAGGGTATCACAATAGTTAATGGATTTGTACTGGGAAGACACTTCTTTGTAGGACCACAACAAACTTCGTATTTAGCTGCACCTCTGCTTAGATCTGGAGACAACGACATCATTGTATTTGAACACTATAATGCCCCTGACGCATTAAGTTTTCTTACAGAGCCCATATTTGAAGTACCTACATACAAAAATTGAAAACATGTAAAAATATTCAAATAAAGAAAATAGAATCATACTTGTTTTCCTAATCCTTTGTTAATGGACAGACGTGGAATAATTCTTGTTCTGTTTATTATTTTAATTTTTAGTTGATAAAAGCTTAGTATATCTAAGAGATTTATTATTAGTTACAGAATTTAATTCACATGACAATAACGAGAAACTATTTATCGAAAATTGAAATTACTTTTTTATCTACCAATGCTGTTTTTTTTTATATAGGCGATAGGCTATAAATAAAAGATAAGTTCATATAAAATAATAATTTTATTACCAAAAAGTTGGTACATTTACGGTTACTTTTCGACATAATAACCGACAAGCATTTCAATACCCTCTTTAAAGGAAGTTGACACCAATGAATTCAAGTGAGATACAAAACAGACCTTAAAACTTCTGGAAATTCCGTAGACAAAGCATTAATAGTTTTCTTCACCCTCAAACTTTCTACACCATTCATGCACAACACCATCACTCATGAAGTTTTCCCCATACCCACGACCCATTCTCCGATGGATTTCTGCAGCATTATCGCCTTCAGCCTATAAAAAACGAATGACACTTCACAATACACACTTGGCTGACATGTTTACGTGGCATAACGCCGACTGACGCCTGAATGTCAACATTGGCTGAGTGTGTAGTGCCAGAGCTTTGAAGTCGCCTGCAGCGCATGTCGGCTATTTTCTGCCCGCGTAGCGTCTGCAAGGAGCGATCGGAGGTTGGAAAAAAACGAGAAATATATCTATATTAAACTTTATAAGCTTAATATTCTGTGTAAATTGAAAAGATTGTTGCAGCCTGCAAGTCGGGACCGTTTGGAACCCGTTTCTCTATTGCGCAGAATCGTCACCGTACCAAAGACGGTTTTTTGATGGGTTGGAACTAATCTATTGTAATCAGTTTCATTTGGCGCCATTTATCATTGCTTCTTGGTGAAAAAAATTCTGTACAAGCTTAGTAATAGCTAACCAGTAACGTTGTGGTGTTGTTTAAAATAAGAATTGAACAGTGTGACGGTTGTCCACACCATTACTATCGATTAAAACGGTGTTTTCGTGAGTAACATCATGGTGGTCACCGGACCTCGCATTTTTGCATATTTTTTATATAATGGTATATAAAATCGAAGGATCACCCCACAGAACTTTACAATATTGGTGTTCAAAACAACACATTGCTGAATCAAGGATTATTTTCGCAGATATAGTTGAAAACTTATTTCTCAATAGAATGTATAAAATATTGAGAAAAGTGAAGAAGTTACAACAGTTTTTTCCTTCAATAATTAATTACATTAGAAAAAATCTCATTTATACTTAACAACGATACAGATTTTTCAAATACAAAAAGGACCTTCTTATAATTTGTCCTTGAAAACAGATAGATTTGGAGGCAGGAAATAAATAATTTTTTGAATTACAGACATAATATCGTCCTTGGCAATCTGAAAGTCTTCGTGAAACTAGAAGCAAAAGAAATGTCAACCACAAGATTTCTTAGCTTCCAGATCGCCCTTCTTAAAGACCACTTCGTTTAGGGCGCTTCAAAAACATTTTAAATCGAATAAAATAATGTGTAAGAATTTGTCGATTGTATCCCAATTTATTAAGAAACTCAATAATGATAAATACATTTTATTTAGTAATTATTGTAGACATGATGGTTCTGGAAATCAACAGTAGTGGACGGTCGAAAATGTTCAAATACTACTATCTCATTATTCCCTTGTCGCAATAACGGAGCTGGCAAATATAGTGTTTGTATGGGTCCCATTCTAGCATATCTACCAATAACAAATCCGTTTACTATAACGATTCCTTTAATCCATTTCTCCATATAGACAAAAGTATCTAAAGGATTTTCACTGATATGCAGATTTCCTTTATACATAGCTGGACCGATAGAGTTGGACAAGAAGTTACTCCAGCCGGTTAAACTGGTAGTCCAGGCTGATTTGAATTCCAAGGGATAAATAGTCCAATCGTAGATGTATTCATCGTTCAGTTTGACACCATTGCCTTGCCATATGCCTTTGAATTGCTTATAAACCCCTACATTGACTCTGCCCCAATTTTCCACCACTATATCCAATGTTGCTCCTTGAATAGCTTCTTTTGTTAAAAGTAGTGTGGAATCTACAATTCGAGATGTACCGAATCCATTTAAATCAGCAGCTTTTTGCAACCATGGAGATACTAATATGCCATTTATAAGCACCATGGCTGTATCGCATATTCTACCTTCAATTTTCAGGTAAGCGTTTTCTGGAATATTGAGATTTGTTTTCCTATATACAACGTACCCGTAACTTTGTCCATTTCCATTATTCGCCTCTATTTTTTCCATTGCAATTACGTTTTTGGCGTAAACTGGTTGTATAGTTTGTAACATATCATATAAAAATAGCTCTTGTTCCATGGTTATGCTAGCGTAAGCAGTTTTTTGGGGCGCTTCAGGTACACTAGGTAGAGCAGTCTTGATAGGATTATATTTTTCTAATAATTCTTTCGTTGCCCAATATTTATCGGTGTAATCACCAGCTTCATCAAGTGGTGCGACATATTCGTAGCTTGACGTTATCGAGTTGTAATCTGAAGTCATAGAAATAAGAAATAAAATCATAAAAAAAATGAAGACATCACCTATTTTGTTATATTTTGTCATTTCGATCTAACTTTTGATTAAGAACTTTCATTCACCTGGGTTATAGACTGCTCGCACATTATTTTTGAATATTTAAAACGTAAAAACAAATGCAATAATGAGCAATTTGTCACAAGTTAGTACATTTAACAAAAAAGATGGTTTTCAAATATAGAGAGCGGTTTGGAGCTCGTTGTACTGAGAGTGTTGGGGTGGGAGATAATCGTGGGGGAAGTAGATCTTCTTTACACGAAGCGCCATGGATCATTCATCATGGATTGGTGTACAACGTCGATTGTTTCCCGAAGACGGTTTAAGGAGAAGGAAAATTCAAGGTACAGTTTACTTTCAGGTACAATTTAATATCAGCCGACTCCGAATCGTAACACAATGCTCAGATTCATGAAAACCTTCAGATCAACTGAAAACACACTGAATAAAAAGCTTTTGTCCCAAAATGAGATGTAACGATACCAGAGAATAATGAAAGGGTAAGGAAAACGCTAGTCAGAAGTCCAGAACGATCAAACAGATGTCATGCTAGTGGGATAAGAATGAATCATGTATTAGTTAGACAAATTTAGCAAAAGAGAACTAGAATTCCATACGTATAAAATGCTCATTGTCTAACAATTTAAGTCAACTGATTTAGCTGTGCGCAAAGACTTTGCTCACTGAATTATTTTGGAATTAATTGAATAAGCAATTTTATTGATAAACGATATTACATCCTCTACACCTTATTACATTATTTTTTCGAAGCCACCATTACTGTTAATTCGGTTCTAAAGTGTCTTACTTTTGAATTGTTCTTGAACCCAAAACTAAGAAGATTTCGAGTCAGATTAAAATGTATTTGATCCCAACATGAAACATCACTCATAGCGAACAATTCAATGACAATTTCTCAGACTCAAGTTTCCCGGAAAGATTATTTCACGTTTTGGGAGTATTCCTTGGTCTTCCACACTTCCAGACTTTGCTCACTGAACTATTTTGAAATTAACTGAAAAAGCAATTTTATTGATAAACGACAAAACGTCCTCTACACCTTATTAGATTAGCCACAATTACTGTTAATTCGGTTCTAAAATGTCGTACTCTTGAATTGTTCTTGAAACCAGATTTAAGAAGATGTCGAATCAGATTAAAATGTATTTGATCCCAGGTCCTTCCACTTATCAGTGTGTGACTTTTTTCTGTGAGGGTATCTTAAGAATAATATTTAATATCCCAAAAAACCAATTTTGGATCAGTTTAAGATTGCAATCATTCAAGTAATTGCATTTACTCTACAGAGATGTAAGTATGTGTGTTTAATATAATGAAGTCCTGCATTTGAAATGATTGTCGATATTATTTTTCACAAATATCTAAAATTGCAGATAATGAACTCCGTTAATTAAATGTCAAGTACCGAGCTTTAATTATGTGTAAATAAACATCAGTGCGACGTACCTGTTTCCCATTCATCAAAATTTAAATTTTCTGCACCATTCAAAAATCCAAAGTTAGTACCACCGTGGAACATATAAATATTAACTGAAGAAGGATATTTCAGAATTTCTTCGTAGTTATATTGAAATTCAGCTAAAGTTTTATTTTTATTATGTTCATCGCCCCAGTAGTCAAACCATCCTCCCCAAAATTCCATGGTCATGGTAGGTCGACCTGGTTGTATCGCTTTAAGCCGATCCAAATTTGTTTTAACTTGTTGATCGAAATTGCCAGTCATCAGAAATAGCTCTGGTAACGTACCGTAAGTACCTTTGTTCGGATTGTCTGCCGTAACCAAAAGTTCCACTATACCTATAATAATTCGAGCGAATATAGTCACAAATATAGCATCAAAAACGATCTCAATTTTTTAGTAAAATAGAAAGACGATTATGGTTTGTACAAGAAAATCTAGAGCAGGGATTTGACGTAGTGGGCGGAAGAGTTATTCAGGAAAATTTTAATATTGAGTTTCACGTGACAAAAAAGGATAAGTGTCTCCAGTTGTTGTGGACGACCATTGACACTGTCGGCAAGGCTATAAAACAAAATTATATCAGGTAGAAGAAAAAAATCACTTATATTATCATTTTATTTAAAATGAATCAAAGATACACAAAACTGACCCTGTCTCTTTATGCGTTAATTAGTTTCAAATACACCTCATAGCAACCATCATGTAAGTTCATCGAAACCATCTAAATTAACTTTTTACTTACTGGGCATACATATATGCTGGTAAATTCAAATAGAAATTCAATTATTTGGGCTCCATCTCAGTGGTATACAGTTTTTGCCAATGCAAGGCAAGATCTACGGCCTCACAATGTTGAACATATTGCTCCAAAGATTTCAATAAGCTGGACGTTTTAGAAGAGAAACATTTGAAAGCGAACCTGATTGAAAGAATTCGTAAAATTGGAGTTTGTACCTTCAAGAAGAAAGACCCGCATGAATTACTCAAAAAAAAGTTGATCAATGACAAAGCGTCCAGCTATGAAATAAAAGCCAACAGAAAGTAAAATCTGCACACACTAGTTGTTATAAATCACTTCTTTCAATTTCCAATCAAAAATACGATGATTTTAACAAACTTTACTAAGTGGTTTGATTGTTTTACCTAGTAACTATCATTGATTGTAGGGTCTGAAGATCAATCTTTTTACAAGTTAAAAAATATACGTGGTGCTATTCCATTTTAAACAAATAAAGTTTTCTGTTTACGGTGTCTTTTGTTATTCTTATACTTACCGTTATTAAGCATCAAGGTCCTCAGTATCTTCAAATATTCTAAATCGTGCTTTCCAGAAATTGAATACTCATTTTCTACTTGAAACATTATAATGGATCCCCCGTTGGTAAATTGGAACGCCGCTAGAATCGGTAAAAGGACATTGAAAAAGTTGGTAACATGTTTTACATAAGTAGGATTGCTGGTTCTGAATTCTATATCATTATCCCGTAATAACCAACTGGGATGTCCGCCAAATTCGAATTCAGCACAAATGAATGGTCCGGATCGGATAATTGTGAATAAATCTTCCTCTTGGGCGATCTTAAGGAACTCTTCTAAATGTAAAAAGTCTGACATGTCATTTTCACCATTACCGAAATCGAATTCACCTTAAAAACAAAATATTAAGCTTAATTTAGAGAAGTTGCACAAACACATCGATCAATGTCGCAGGTGTAGTACGCAAACACATTTTATACTCAATTCAAGGCTCTCCCGGGCTCTTTGCTTTGCAACGCAGCTATCCCTTTGTGATATTTTTTTTTTTAATTTGTTCAATATTGGACGATAACGGTTACTATTAATTATTTTTTCCCTTTTCCTAATATTGCACATAGGAGCGCGGTGCAGGAACTTCACCTAGCTACTCCACGTTCAGAACTAATTCATGGCTCAATATTTTACAATGCAAAAAAAGTACTATCACTTGCCAATTGAAATCAAATCGATATAATCTTTTTCCGCATTCCGTAATAATTTGAGGGCATATTTACTGGAAAGTTATTTTTATGTTTGTTTTTTAGCTTTTACAAGCTTTTGTCTACAAATTGTAACAATTTTTTGACAATAAAGCATTTTTTTCTCTTTCTCTGTTTGATGAACAACTCATCGTGTGATTTCCAAAATCTAAAAGCCATAACTTTGATGATTGCTAGTTTTTGTATGCTTTGAATGGTTTTCACCAGGTCCAGCCCGAATATATAACCGCCGTTTTGATTCAGGTTTAATTCATGGTAACATATCGAGTCAAAAAAAAATTATTTGGCAATCTAATCCCAAACAAACCATCCTTTAGTTATAGCTTTTGTTCCATTGTGAGAGCCACCCATTCGAGCTTTCTCATGGTAAAATGATATTTTCAGTCACGACTTCCAGAACCGACTCTTGAACTGAAGCTCCTGAGCATTATTGGTGCTTGTACCTCCACGTTTACACTCCGTATTTCAGTCAATGGATGGTTGATTTGGTTTCAAAAGAATCGTCTCCATAATTTTAAGCCTTTGTCAGGAAATCGGCATACATGTAAATAGATTTCTATTACACTGAAAAAAATTGACAAAGCTCATAAATATTGTTTTTTAGAATATACTTTATAACATAAGGATATTTGCCACTTTGACCATTGAATGAGTTGAAAAAATAGATTTTTCAGTGCATAGAAACGATTATGTCAATCTAAAATTTCTTATATATCAAATAATGAAGAATCTTATTTACATATTTCAAAAATTTTGTAACAACAAGGACGGGCCCTAAGACAACGTCATTTACAAATCTCAAATAAAAAAATGTCAATTATGATAAGTTTTTTCTTAATTAGGAACCATTTTGATCCCAAGTGGGAGAACTCAACCTTAAAATGAACACTTATATTCACTTATTCCCATTTGGAACCCACCTAGGCCTTTAGTGAGATACCCCAACTCACTCTAAAATAAAAAATTATAGCAACTTTTTTCCCGATTGGACCCTAAGTGGAAAAACACAACCTCAAAATACAAAAAAAATATTGCCACTTTATGAATATTAATTGCAATTACATAAAGTACCTCTAGTATTATAATTTGTCACATAATTTGAAGATGTGCGGTTCTAAAGAGGGATCTCCACGTGAATCCAATTGGTGCTATTAACAAATTTCTATTCGAAAAGAACAAGGAAATAGAAATTTAAAATATTATTATACGTACCAGCTCGCGGTTCGTGGAGGTTCCATGGGACGTAAGTCTCTACGGTATTAAGACCTGCAGCTCTCATTTTTCTCAATCTGTCTCTCCAATACGCTCTTGGTACTCTAAAATAATGCATAGCTCCACTGTAAACAAAAATTTCTTTGTTATTGAGGTAAAAGTTCGGCTTATCTGCGGTAAGCCCTTGCTGAATTCCTCCAGATGTATAGTACCCATAATTAGTAGGTAAATCTGTTACGTTAACTCCCGCTAACGCCATTTTAATTCACTGTTACTGAGAAGCACACAAGAAATTTAATTAATATAATTCATAGATATTCATAGTTAGTAGCGTTTTATCTTATCTTTCAGATGACAAATCAGAAGTATCCACATTATTTGAATATTTCAAATCTGTTACTGATCAAAATATATACTTCTAATATTATTCACAATTACTTATGATGTGATTTTGGGGGACTGATAAAATGATTCCATGATTACTTGATGCAGGGATTGGAAATAATCCACAATTTTACTTCACTATTGTCGCGAAAAAGTAAATTCGAAACACGAGATGACTCCACTATTAAAATTCATGATAAGAGATTTTTCATGAAAATAGAAAGGGTAGGAAAACGGATAAGTCAACTTATAGGTGCGTGCAAGTGAAGCCTGTGGTGTAGTAAGGGTACCTGTCAGCGACTTCTACCTACCGAAGACAGAAATAAAAATAAGATTGATCATTTAATACATTTATTCTATTTAAATGTATAGATCAAAACATGTTTTATATTTAATAAAATAAATAAATCAAATCTTTGTCCCTTATAAAAAGAATAATTTCATTATATAATTGTTTTTTTGTTTCTATAAAATTGGTTTGTTTTGCAATAAAATGTAATCTAGTATTGCTCTTATTAGATGATGGGGTGTGAAGAGCGCACAGGCACATTTACAAAACATTACGTGCATCTAGCGCACACTACCTGTGCCTAATCCGAAAGATCGTTCGACGAGCGCTCAAGAAAATTTGATCTGCTGGAATGAGTGAATAATTATTATTAATTTTTTTCAGATGAATTGCTTATTGAACTAGTAAAAAGTAAAACAGGCTTATACGATTCGCAATCACCTCATTATAGTGGTAATAATTAGGAAAAGAAAATGTAGGGTGAATGTGAACAAATAGTAGAGCTAAAAAAAGTTTACGTGAAAATTATGATAATCAAATTTGAGAGTTTTTTTTTTCATTTCTATCAAGCTATTATATTTCGCTACCAGAGCACCGATATTTCCACAGAATTAAAAAAATTCTTGAAAATTTCCCTCGTTTCGAATGCTTCCCTCAGTTTGTTTTCTCCTAGTATTCTTAAATTCTGCATATTGTTATTCCTATTTTTTGTATCTTTTGAATAACGAAAACACGTTGTGATGTTGTCTAAGAGATTTATCATACTAGCGAATTGCGAGCGTCTTCAAAGCGGAGCGGGTGCGCAACGATCACGCAACGCAGATCGCTGCGAATAGCAGCGTGGACGCCATGTTCTACTGTCGCGCACGTCTCACTTCAGTTCGTACAAACACGCTAATAACACGTTACTAAAACGTTGCATTTCTGCAACTCAACCGCGACGTCTTCGAGTCGCAGCCACGAGGTATTCGCGGCGCATTCATTGCGCGCTCGCTCCGCCCTGCAGCCTCTTGCAAACCGCTGGTATGGTAAAACTGTAAGAGTAACTTGCCTCATATTTCAATACAAATTTCAAGTTACTACTTTGACTTTACCCAAGTCCCAAGAGTAAAACTTAGTTTCTAATGAATATACATTTTTGTTGAATTTTGAGATAAATCGTGAGTCCCCGCTGGATGAGGGATGTCACTAAAAATTATTGTTTGGGAAAATTTTGTAGAAAATTAAATAATAGGACCAATATTCATCGACTAAACTCTCAATGGAGTACGATATTTCTATTTCTCGTAAGAAATATTTACGCATTTGGATTATTTGGTGTCAATAAGATGATGTGTTTTCCTATTTAATAAGAGCTCTCCGTGAGTAAATTTCCAGGCAGATGGGTAGGTAGTGTATTGATTCGCTACCTGGATTTCCGGATCTCCATCCTTTAGATTTCTTTATATGACAAATGTTGAGCATCTCAAAACACGAATAAGAAATGCGTGTGAATCAATTTCGTCCCAACTAACTAAATATAAATGTTCACAACAAATTTCGATAGCATTTAGGATATTTTCAAAATGTAAATGGACAACTGTGTGAAGGTTTTCTTGATTGAAATAATCAAATTCAATGAATTTATTACTCGAATTTTATTACTTTATATTTTATAAAAATGACAATATTGACATTTTACGTAATTCCAAATTGCGAAGCCCTATATTGTGATTGTGTGTGTAAAATATTCTTTTTCCTCTTAAGGTATTTCAAAGGGTACATCAATTATCATAATTTTTTTGTAAAATTGGTACCCTTGTTTTTGTATTCTGTCACCAACAGTCTTCAAACATTCGATATACAGTGTGTTTACTTAAGTTGGAACCATATGGAAAGCTTTTTATTAGTGGTTTTATAAGAAGTTCTACATGGTCCAAAAGTTAAAATTCAACCATCAGATATTATTTTTTTAAAGTAGTATCCGAGGTTTGTCAAAAAATTTTAATCTTGTGCAAAAGTAAAGTATCTTTATTTTTTACAATTCAAATGTTATAAAGTAAAGTTGTTTTGAATTAAAAATTATATTCAAATATGTAATTACAAACATTTATTATGAAAATTCATGTGATTTGTGATTATTTACCAATCATTCTGTATTAATTATTCTGGCGGAATAAAATTTAACGCAATCTTGTTTATAACATAACAATAATAATGGCAAATTTACTAAATCATGTGTTAATTGTTGGAAACAATTACAAAACACATAGAGAGGCCGCAAATATTTTTAATAATAGACATTCGCATAGAAACATCAGGCATTCAACAAAACAACAAAAATTTTAAATAAACTTAAGGCTTGTGGAAGTATAAAAAATAAATTTAAGAATAAACGGGTTGCGAAAGAAGTGATGTGTTCTGTCGTAGAAGACCCAAAAATGCAATCCTAACTACTTCAGTAAGTAAAGATACAGTGGCAAATTTTTTGAAAGGTAATAAATATCATGTATACAAACCCCAATTTGTACACACGTTACTACCAAGGGATTACGATATTCGTTTTGAATTCTGCGCTCTGATCCAAGGAAAGCTGGATCAAAACCCGATTTTTACAAGAACTATAATATTTTCCGATGAGGCAACATTTTCTTCAAACGGAACCGTTTCATTACAAAATTGTCGCTAGTAGTCTAACAGTAATCGAAACTTTGTAATAAAAACTCGGAACCAATATTCTTTTAAAACGAACGTATGGTGTGGTGTGTACAAAAATTAATTGGACCTTTTTTTTTCGACATTCCTTAAATGCCGCACAATACTTACAATTATTAGAAAATCAAGTAAGTGATTTTTTGCACGACCTTCCGTTGCAATAACGTATGACAATATGGTTCCAACAAAACGGTGCTTCCATCCATAGTACACTAAACGTTAGAGAACTCTTTGAAAATATGTTTAATGGCAAGACGATTCACAGGTATTCAGATATTTTTTGGCCTCTTAGGTCTGCTGATTTGTCTCCCCTTGACTTTTTTATGGGGTTACTTAAAGCAGGTTTATCAGCAAGGACCATTTGTTGATGCAGACCATTTGGAGAGAGGATTCTATCTGAAGAATGCCAAAAAATTACTCCAAATATGATACGGAAAGTAATACAAGAGTTGGACAAAAGAACAATTAAATGTTTACAACGAGAAGGTGAATATGTCGAAGCTGTAGAACAATTATTGAATTAAAATTTAATTATGTTTGTTTCTGTTTAATAAATATTGTTTGTATGGATTGTACAATTTCTACAATAAATAATTATTCTGCATTCATTACGTTTGTAAATTGCAAGGTTATTCATAAACAGTGATGAATAGAAAGGTTACCATATTTTTAACAGGTAAGAGAGATAAATTGAATGATTAGTAAATAATCACAAAACCTGAATTTTCATAATAAATGGCTGTAATTGCATATTTGAATATAACTTTTAATTTTAAACAACCTTACTTCATAACATTTCTCTTAAATTTATCGTATACTGCTTTAAATAATTAATATCTGACGATTGCATTTTAACTTTTGAACCATGCAGAACTTTTTAACAAGAATAACTTTTTCTCATAAAAACACTAATAAAAAAGTTTTCCATATGGTTCCAGCTTAAGTAGACACAATGTACAGTATATTCACTTTCAATTTAATACTATTCAATTGGGAAACAAGTAGATATTATAAATGTAGATTGTATCATATTGCTAGATACTCTTGGAAACGAATATTTCTTTGTATCCCTCGTATTATTTAACCTAGATAATATAAATTCCTGCACTTATATTGCCGAGTATAGTTATTATTTTACACACGTCACATCACGAATGCGTCTTGCGCATTGTTTACTGAGTTTATTTTTATTTGTAGTCAGTTTACGATAACAACCATGTCGAAAGGTACTTTAAAATTACGAACGTTATATGAATATTTCACAGAAGGGGGAATAAAAACCGGTCTTAGTGATAGTAAACCTCAATTCACATTAAACAACAAAGATATTGTCATCTATAGTGGTGCTTTACATTATTTTCGAGTACCCAGAGAATATTGGAAAGATAGGTTAAGAAAATACCGGGCCGCCGGCTTAAACGCTGTTGAAACATACGTACCGTGGAATTTACATGAATATCAAGATGGTGTTTACGACTTCGGCAAAGGGGGAAGTGATTTTCAAGATTTCCTTGATATAGGAGAGTTTATTAACTTAGCTAAAGAAGAAGATCTGTTCGTTATACTTCGACCGGGTCCGTATATTTGTGCCGAATGGGACTTTGGTGGATTACCTTCGTGGTTACTGAGATATGAGGGAATAAAGTTGAGAACAAGCGAACCACAATATATTAAGCTCGTAGAAAGATATTTCAAAAAACTTCTGAATATAGTATGTCCTCTTCAATTTACTAGAGGTGGAGCCATAATAGCTTTTCAAATTGAAAATGAATATGGTAATGTATATGATGGGGTAAATGAAATTGATAGAAAATATTTAGAAAAATTGAAAGATATTTTACACCAAAACGGTGTAGTAGAATTACTTTTTACATCGGATACGCCTTCTAATGGATTTCACGGCACATTGTCTGACGTACTAGCTACTGCTAACTTCCAAAATGAACCATCCAAAGAACTTTCTCTTCTAAAGAAATTCCAACCCAATAAACCCTTAATGGTGATGGAATATTGGACTGGGTGGTTTGATCACTGGGCAGAGAAGCATCATACTAGAACAGTTGAAAATTTTGGCTCTGTTCTGGAAGATATCCTAAATTTCGGAGCGTCTATCAATTTTTATATGTTTCATGGTGGTACTAACTGGGGTTTTTTGAATGGAGCTAACTTGGAAGACAAGTCCCTCACAGCTATTGACAATGGAGGTAAGTAATTCAAACTTTTAATCGAACAATTTAAGACTTCGACTTAGGAAGACAGAATGACAACGATTTCTCTATCCTCCGAGGTTCCAACTCGGCTCTGCGCATTCTCAAGCATGCGCAGTATAGATAAAGCGTATCGATCGAGAGAAAATGAATATTGTCGGCACCCCAACGGAGAGGCGTTTTTTCCCCAACCAATTGTCCATATAGGAGTATTAAATATATGGTAAAAGTATCTTGTATGTCGGATACGGCAACAAATAATTTGTGACATGTTTTCAAATTTGACACTTGACATAAAACTAACCAAAGTTTGTTCCAATTGATTCTTGTGTACAAGCTCATGAGCGTCGAAACCTTAGACAAGGAAAGAATTCTAATGGGTTTTGTGCACAAGGTACTTAATACATTGGAAAGCCACTATTTGTAACGTGTTTTTTTGGCGCAAGCAGTTAGTTGATTATTCTATTATATATAATTCTCCTATATCCAGTAAAGATATTACTCTTATATTTAAGTATATTCACCCAAAAACTAGAGCTATTAAAGTTGATAACATCGTTTTTTGACTGATTTTGCAATTTTTTTATTCGTGTTGTACTTACTAACAAAGAAAAATATCAGTTTCGTTTTATGCTTTATTTATCATTAAATTTTTCATTTTTAGGTTTCCAACCAGATGTTACCAGTTATGATTATGACGCCCCATTGTCAGAAGCAGGAGATTACACGGATAAATATAATAAAACCAAAGAAATAATTAGTAAATACAATAAATTGCCTATAAAACAACCCATGATGCCTGAAATATGTAAAAGAATAGCCTATCCCAATATAGAAATTATTGGAGAAATATCTCTAAATGATATTATAAAACAAAACCAGGCAGTACAAATTGAAAAAATGGTACCTATGGAGTTATTAAATATAAATAATAATTCTGGTCAGAGTTACGGTTATATAGTCTACAGAAAAACAAATATTGATATTTCTAAAAATTCAATTTTGAAAATCGAAGGACGTGTGTGTGACACTGTTTTGGTTTTGATAAACGGAGAACTAAAAAATAAAATTATTACCACCAAAGATGATTTGAATGGATTTGGCTATTGGAGAGTGAAAGACTCAACACTTGAACTAGGTGATCGGGATTACAAAAATGCAACATTGGATCTCGTTGTTGAAAACTGGGGAAGGGTTAATTATGGATACTTACAACAATTTAACCAATTTAAAGGAATATGGCAGGGTAATGTACTGATAAACAAGGAAGTAATACAATTCAATGAAGCCATACCACTACAATTTGATAAAAAGTCTACAAAAAAATTGATCGATTGGCAAAAACCGAGTTTTACTGTTGGACCTAAATTATACAAAGGTGTGTTAAATATAGACGAACCAAAAGATACATATATAGATATGAGAGATTGGATTAAAGGGTTTGTGATTGTTAATAATTTTGTATTGGCTCGATATTTAACACTAGGTCCCCAACAAAGTGCATATTTACCTGCGCCTTTATTGAAAAAGGGATCAAATGATATTTTTATATTTGAACATTTTACACCTGCTAAATTGATCAAATTTACTCAAGATTTAATACATGAAGTACGCGAATGATTGTTATCTGTATTTTTTTTATGAATAAAGATATATATTTTAGTAGTTTCAATATACATACACAAAGAGTCCTCCTGAAATCCCATTTCAGCTTGCCAATGATCTGAAGACTAACTTCAAAAACCTCATTCCAAAATCTTGGCAGCATTACATAACATTCACCCATCTACTTCTCACCTTTCCCCTTAACTTTTTGAATAGGAGAGAAGCTGTGACAATAAGAAGACTCCCCATCAACCACCCAAAACTTACGGCTATTTGATATCTTCAAAAAGTCGTCCTGTCTGCCAAAGTTGTCACGTTCCTGTGTCTTTTAAGCACATCCTCACCGACTGTAGAGAATACTCTACTGCATACCAGCAGTTTGATATGAAAACCAGCCTCAAGGAAATATTTAACTACCCGACAAAAATGAAGAAAATCATGGAGTTTTTTAAAGCCACCAAGATGTATGAGAAAATATAAATAATTCACGTAATAGATTTTGTAACAGTCATTTATTTAACTTTGTATCATATGATTGTTTACTTGTGCCAATGACTAGCGCTGTACAGGCAGCCATTTCAGCCAAGAAACAGAAGTGTGTGCACTTGAATTGTTTTGTTATTGTATCCTTTTTAATTCAAGTTCATTCACTGTACCTTTTAAAAATATTAATATGGGACATATGTGTCCCATCGGTTTTTATTATTGGGATATTATTGTTCCACTGGTACTTCAAAAATATCTATGCCCAATTCTCAAGAAATGTCATTTTTATTAATATTAATAGAATTTTTGAACGAACCAGATCGGAGGATACAGATGCAGATGTGCCTGGCTTCTCTGGCAGTGATAATTATGAAGAATTGGGACAAAATCCTGGAACTTCAAAACAAACCAGGGTTCCTAAACGAAAGCTGTCTTATCTATCATATATGTCCCACCCTCGAAAATGACCCTACATTTAAAGTTTTTACAGGAGGGGTAGAATATTGTTATTTCTACTTTATTTGACACTTTAAAGTCATGATTTACCCTTTTTTGGAAAGGAAAAACTGGTATTGAGAAGGTTAGATAACTGCTTAAGATTAGTGATTTTACGAAAGTTATTAAAACCAAATATGAAATGGTGGTTGCGTACCTGGTAGAGGTATCTGTCAACTGTTAGAAATAAAACCGACAAGGTCTCTGATGCTAGACGATAAAAAACGAAGTCAGTATCCTCATAAGTTGATAGATAACTATCTTGTTATGTTATTCAAGTCATCAATTATTGATTTCTTCATTCAATTATTTCGTTTTATATGTTCTTGTATAAAAATAAGTGTATAAAGCAACTCGATGACTATGTTCATATGAATCCTTGGATTATACCTCTTGTCGCGAAAAGAGAGAGATTTGCTGGAAAAATTTTTTGGTAGATAAGGGAAGTTTGGAACAGAAAATGCGATTACTGGAGTTAGCCCTGACATAGGATTTGCTCCTCTGCAGGGCTGGAGTTGTGAAGGTAGTGTGGGGTTGTGTTTGCTGTCCTGGATGGAAAGGGAGTAAAGCTGCGACTATTGGCCGGAAGAGAACGAAAAGACAGTAAAAAACGTCCTTCTCGGTTTGGGACTTTTTTTTGTTTTTTGAAACATCTTTGTTTTGATTTTTTTAAAAATTCAATTTGAATGCGGGGCGGGCTTTAAACAAGGATAGTATGAGCATTTTTTCAATAATTGGGAAAAATTTGAAATAAAAGCTTGTGCTATGATTTCTCTAAACGCCGTCAGCCGCGTACAGCGTCACGCCTTACGCCGCGTCACTATGCTTACTATAAAAAAGTATTGATGACGTTGACGGGAATCCGTAGGCGCCTTTAAAACTGTTTGCACCGCATCTCTAGTCATTTCAAACTATTGTAGCGGAAACTTGAAACTCGATGAAGAAAAAAACGAATTATTAATGGAATCAGTCCAATGTTATTATGCATTATAAATTAAAAGTGATAAGCACCAACTTCTTCTGATGTAGGCTTAAGATGCCTTTTTGATGCCAGTTGTGTTATGTATTCCCGCACAAGTTTTACGATATATGTGAATTTTTCTTGATTGACACGAAAATATTCAATAAATTTCGTATTGTTGTCTTTTAAGTGTTCCATTATCAAATTTAGAACCATCCTTCTTCCTTCCTCTTCATAAATATGTAATCGGTGCCTTGTTACTCTGATTTTTCTTCGTATGCGGTCATTTTGTATTTCCTCTTTAAAATCGCCAAAAGTGGAATTTGTATCCAATTTATATCACACGACTACACACTAACAGCCGTCGATCGGAAGGAGCATAGGATAAGCGGCCTTAGTAGCTCAATAAATTTACAATATCCAATATATTATTATCAGCGAAATTTAAGCATAATTTGAATAATTATAATGAACTCGGCGTCAGTTTATTTGAATGCCTTTTATAACCTTTAGTCTTATCGTAAAATGAATAAGTGTTTCTGGTGATATTTATCAAATGATTGCTACGGGGGTTGTCTGAGAAGTTTCCAGTCTTAACCTAAAGTTGCCAGCAATCACCAAAATATACAGAGTGAGTTTTATATATGAAACGCCTCAATTATCACAGAGCGGCTTTTACGATTTTTATAATGATTTATAATTATTATTATTGAAAATCGGTGAATGTCACAATGGATCGTTTATCTGGAAAAGAAAGAATTGATATTTGAATGATATAAGGATATGGTGATAGAAGGCGTAGAAGTCAACAAGAAACGTGTAATATCTTTAATAATTTATATTTTAACCGAAATCCCATACCAAGATCTAGTATCAGTAAATTAGTATTTAAGTTCAGTAAAATATTATCTAAATTAGGGCGCAGATCAACTGAAAACAAATCTTTAGGTGTTTGTGTCGAGTTAGAAGACGATCTACACTTCAGTACTAGACAAATATCCAGGGAACTTGAAATTCCATCCATACAAAGTAATTTTGTTCAAGAGTTGTTAGAAGACGATTTTGATTGACCTAATGATGGAAAAATGTTACAATCCAAACGATCCAAATAAATAATGTTATGTTTTGCGATGAGGCCACTTTTTATATTAATGGAAACGTAAATCGGGATAATTGTAGTTACTGGTCACGTAACAATCCTCGTTGGATGTGTGAATCCAATACCCAATATCCCGAAAAACTGAATATATAGGCTGAAATAATAGGCGACAAAATAATTGGTCCCTTTTTCATTGATGGTCACTTAAATGGTCCGGCGTATTTAGATTTATTGGAAAATAGTATTATACCTGAATTGGCTAGGATATTTCCAAATCCAAGTTTTCAATTCCATTAAAAAACTTCATTATTAGAAATTTTGAGGCAATAACACTATCCCAAACGACAATATTTGGCTACAACAAGATGGTGCTCCACCTCATTATACGTGGGTGGTGAGGCAATACCTAAATAATGTGTTTTCCAGAAGATGGATTGGAAGGCGTGCTTTGATCGAATGGCTCCCGCGATCACCCGACTTGAATATTTTAGACTATTTCCTGTGGGGTCACTTAAAAAACATCGTTTATAAAACATAACCTGCCCATATTCATGTATTGCAAAGTTTCAAAAATTGCATGGCTTGTTTTACTGAAGTAAATGGACAACATTTTGAGCATCTGCTGTAATCGCCTTTACTGTATATTTTCTAAAATTCGTAATTTTTCTACTTCTTAAATGTAGATTTACTTCTTTCATGATACAAAAATTTAAAGATTTGTCTTCAGTTATTGTAGGCTTACTGCGCCATGATTTGGATAAATATTTTACTGCACTAGTTTCATTAAACTTACTGACACTAGACGTTGTTACGAGATTTGTATTAGCACATAAATTATTAAAGATTATTCAAATTAAACGAGTTTAATCAATCGTAGCCATCTCAATGTACAACATTTATTGTGGAGATACTGTACATGTAGCTATAGCTCCGAAATTATGGCATTTAGGTATAGAAAATGTGAAACAAAAAATAATCAGTATTTCTTGAAGATATCTAAAAACATAAAATATACAGAGTGATCCTTTTGAAATAACAAAATTCATTGTTTTTCCAGAGAGAGGAAAGATCTGACAACAATGTAGATACCACCATAATTCTGGTCGTATCACAAGACAACAAGTTGTTTCCGAGATAATTGAGGTGTTCCATATATAAAACTCACTCTGTTATATAAATGAAAGAGGAGCTGGACACTGTGTACCGAAATTCTGCACCATCATTTATTATTGTAAAATTTTCGGCAGTTGTTTCTTGATGGCTAAAAAAATGCATAATTACATACAAATTACGTACAATCAATTGTACGGATTTTTTTTGTCCTCACGCCTATAGTTCCATACTTAGATACTTGGAAGAATGTTTATTTTGGAAAACTTACGCTTCACTGTGATCTATAAAGGCCGCTTGACATAATGTAAGTAAGTCTCTGTAAACAGTAAAAGTAAACAAATTCCTAACCTCAAATTTTTACAAATATTTTGTGCCTAGTTTAATAACGAAACTAAGTTTTACGAAACTTGCATGAAATAAAAACAGCACAAAACCGATAATGTCAAGATCTTACATGAAATAATCAGCTGAACTTCATCTGCGCATGCTTTTGATCAAGAAATATTGCGGCTTGCATTGCAATGCACGTTGTATTGCATCGTGCGAAGCGGCCTTAAAAATCCATAGTTCGATTATTCTTTCACTATAAAACATTTTTAATAGCAGAGTAAAATACGCAAGTTCTCATTTAAAATAGATAGAAACTATAAGAAAATACTTATTTTAATCACTTTTGCCGTTTTATTACCTACAAATTGTTCATCGTGCAGAATATTTCTCTTTAATAGCTGCTGTTTTACATACCCACACTTTATTTTAACCCTCGTAATTTGATGAATTTTAATATAATCTGTTAGTTCCTATATATATCAGATTTGTATTTAAAAGAAGGAAATGGGCAACAGGATTGATAATATTTATCTATTACACAGCATTTTATTTCCGAAACAATTATACATATATCAGCCACAAGTCATGTTTAACATACTAATTTTTGTTTTTTTACTTGTATTTACGGATAGTTCAGTGTCAGAATTACCTACTTTATATGAATATTTCACAAAAGACGGAATCAAAACGGGATTAAGTGATAGCCATACTTATTTTACGCTTAATAATAAAAACATAACAATATTTAGCGGAGCCTTACACTATTTTCGAATGCCAAAATTGTATTGGAGAGATAGATTGAAGAAATATAGAGCAGCTGGTTTAATAGCTGTGGAAACTTACGTGCCTTGGAATCTTCACGAGTATCAAATTGGTCGTTTTGACTTTGGTTCTGAAGGGAGTGATTTTGAGGAGTTTTTAAATATAGTCGATTTTTTAACATTAGCTAAAGAAGAAGATTTGTTTGTTATTTTACGTCCTGGTCCTTTCATTGATTCTGAGTGGGATTTTGGGGGCTTGCCTAGCTGGTTACTGAGATATGAAGGAATCAAGGTAAATGCTTTTTCATTGTATACATTAAACATCAGCTACTGTTTAGCTGGAATCGCTGCATTCATTAGTGATATTCATACTGAACATACTCTTTACATTACCACTACATCAACATCACAATTACATAGTATAAGGCGCGATTTGAGAACCAAATTATTATCTTCAGTCACAGTTATACTTTACAGTCCACTATCTTATTAGATAGGTATTGGAATTTCTAGACCTAGTGGACATTCTTTGCCGCCAATAATATACAGAGAATGAGTTTTTTAAGTGACCCCACAGGAAATAGACTAAAGAAACAGGTGAACAAAACAATCCAGATCTGAATGTCAATCACAATCACAAGGGTACGAGATGAACGAAATCAACAGAGACAATTATAACGGAGAAAAACGCGTAGATTCATAGTAAACAGACAAATTGTCCAACAAGTTCTTCGAGCATTTACATCAGATTTATTTCTTCGACTAGCATTCCAGTTCCAGCTCATTTCAAAGTGGTTATTGGACAACTATATGTGGCGTATTCTCGCCTAATTAATAGTGAAAATATGAATAATTATTTTTGATGTCTTGACAGCTATCAAGAATATTAATTTGAAATATACTCGTTACTTTAATAAATAATAGTTTATCAAGTACATCCCTAGACACTTATAGTAAGTTAGTTATTTCGTAGATATAATTTAAATAGCAGAACAACGTTTGCCGGGTCAGTAGTTACATATAAATCGCATCTTACAAATTGAAATTAGGACAAAAGAACATACCAAACATACCGGTACTGAAACTTTATAATGAAGACATAAAAATGGAAACAACAATGAAATTTCTCGGAATACTATTCGACCACACACTAAGCTGGAACTACCATATTAGAAACCTTCTCCTAGCTTGCAACAAACGACTGAACTTACTGAAAACGCTAACGAACAAAGAATGGATGCAGATCGACAAACATTACTAACATTGTACCGAACACTTATTCGATCAAAACTAGATTATGGATCAATTGTATATTCAACAGCAAACAAATCGCTACTGAAAAAACTCGACAGCTTTCACAACTCAGCCTTACGTTTGATAACAGATGCATTCAAAACAACACCAGTGGAAAGTCTGTACTGCGAATCAGGGGAACCATCCTTGGGAGACAGAAGAATATATTTGAGCCTCACATATGCAGCCAAACTAAAATCCAGTCCTCCCAATCCGATCCTCCAAAACTGCTTCTCCAAGAAATTCCCAAATCTTCTTTCAAATAAACCCAGAACCCCCAAACTTTTTTATGCTAGAATTCGATCATATCTAAGCGAATTAAATTTCTTTATTCCTGAATGCCTTCCTATCGAATCTTCTCAAACTCCACCATAGACAATAGGAAGCACGAAATTCATTACCCATCTCACCTCTTTCGACAAACACCACACCAACCATAAGCTAATCGAAGGACACTTAAATAACATACTCAATGAGTACAAAAACTTTGTACATATTTACACAGACGCATCAACATATCAAGACGTTACGGGGATCGCAATCATTACACCAACCTCCAAATATATGATAAAAACTCCTCAAACCCTATCCACTTTCACTGCTGAATTATACGCAATATATCGAGCTACCCACTTCCCCGCTTCATCAAACGAGCCTAATCATGTCATACTCACAGACTCTCTTAGCTCAATCCAAATTCTTCAAAAAATTCACACCACAAATCCATTAGTAATCAAAATCAAGCAAAAACTAAAATACATACAAGACAACAACAAAAAAATAGTATTCTGTTGGATCCCCTCACACATTGGAATAAAAGGAAACGAAGAGGCAGACCTGGCCGTTAATGAAGCAGTAATTAGTGATAGTGCGGAGTGCGTGAACTTTTTAACTACTACCGATATTAAAACAATCTTAAAGCGTAAAGTGTTTAATGAATGGGAGATCAAATGGTCAACATCCACACACAAACTTCGTGAAGTGAAAGACTCAATAAAACCATGGTCAATACTATCGAAAAATCGCAGAGATAAAGTTCTTCTAACACGTCTGCGTCTAGACCATACGCGACTGACGCACAGCTACTTATTTGATGCGAAACCCGAACCAAAATGTAGCCACTGCAATTGCAAATTAACTATAAAACACATAATCGTAGAATGTCCATCTCTTAACAAATCTACCACTCGGAACAGTACGTGAAATTTTAGGACCAAAATACAACATTACTTACCTTAAACAAATCTCTATCATACAATTAATTTAACAATTAATCATAGATTAAATACTTAATCTTTACTAAATCGCTAATAACCAGTATACGGTTGATGCGAATTTTGTAATAAAAAAAAAACGTGAAATTAGATTAGAGAAGTTTTTTACCAATACTTACCATTACATTGTCTGACACGTATAGTTAAACCTTCAGTTTCTGTAAACGTTCACTTGGTTATTGAAACACGCATCAGACAGTGAAATTTTGTAATGATGAGTGCTGTCAATAATGTCTTTAGTTCGAGAAGAATGTTTAAAAGAACTATCAAATGCGATCAAAAAAGGATGATTCCTCCTAATGGTGTTTTATTTACAAGACCTTTTTGATTCAACCTGTATTCCAATTTTCTAGATTTGCTAAACACTTGCAGCGTTTATAAACGAACACATTGTAATTATCTAGTACATCTAATTTTTTATAGGTGAGAACGAGCGATAGTGTTTATATAAAATTTGTGGAAAGGTACTTTAAGAAGCTTCTTGAATTGATCAAACCGCTACAATTCACTAAAGGTGGACCGATAATTGCACTACAAATTGAAAATGAATATGGGAACACAAACGATCATATACATCCAGTAGACATCAACTATCTCGAAATTTTAAAACGAATTTTACGTAAAAACGGAATAGTCGAACTACTATTTACTTCTGACACTCCCTCTAATGGATTTTCTGGTACCATTCCGGGAGTTTTGGCCACAGCTAATTTTCAAACACAACCAATCAAAGAATTGAGCCTTTTAAAGAAATTTCAACCGAATAAACCTTTAATGGTGATGGAATATTGGACGGGTTGGTTTGATCATTGGACAGATAAGCACCATACTAGATCTGCTGAAGAATTTGGAATTGTTTTAGAGAAAATATTGAGTTACAATGCTTCTGTAAACTTTTATATGTTCCATGGGGGCACTAACTGGGGATTTATGAACGGTGCTGAACTAAACAACAAATCTGTATCAGAGATTGACAATAAAGGTATGTAGTATGTCAGGTACATCAACATTGAATCTATTCGATTACAAAAATATAATAAATTAATAATATATTTTTCTTATAGGCTTCCAACCTATAGTTACTACATACGATTACGTTGCACCTCTTTCAGAAGCAGGAGATTACACAGATAAATATTTTAAAGTGAAAGAATTGATTTCAACATACAATACCCTAAAAATCAAGCAGCCTTCTATGCCAGAGCTACATCGCCGTATAAAATACCCTCAGGTTGAAATTATTGGAGAATTATCACTAGAAGACATTATAAATCAGAGTTTTCACTTGAACATCGATAATTTATTGTCCATGGAATTATTACCAATTAACAATAACTCAGGACAAAGTCATGGCTATATTATTTACAGAAAATCGAATGTGTATATCCCATCAAATTCGACTTTACAAATCGAGGGTAGAGTTTGTGATACGGCGCTGGTATTAATAAACGGAATATTGAAGAATAAAATCCTGGATTCGAAGGAAGATCTTAACAATTTTGGTTTTTGGAAAATGAAAGACTCTTTTCTTCATCTTGGACAAGACTCGTACCATAATGTTACTCTGGACATAATAGTAGAAAATTGGGGGAGAGTCAATTACGGATTTTTAGAACAATTTAACCAGTTTAAAGGATTATGGCAAGGTATTTTCCATTTAATATTCAATCAGAAAATTAGACCTTATGTTTAATCGCTATAACAATCTGGAGAATAGATAAAGTTTATGAATAGTAAATTTTACCATGAGAGGCAATATTTCGAATTACAAGGTAAACAAGTTAGTCCTGGAAAGCTGGGGAAGCCGCATCATTTTACACTACCACTACATCAACGCTCACAATTACACTATTTTATTCGCGTTTCGATAACAAAGTTATCGTCTTCAGAGTCAAAAGTGGAGTATGCCTTTAGCCCCAAAGATTTTCCCGAATTTTCTAACAAATTCCCCTAAAGCTTGCAAGCTTAGCAAAGGGCACTCAAAGTTTGAGTCTTACGCTGATATCTCCTTCATTTTTGCTTGTACAAAAAAATTGTGTGAAATTATAAACCCTATAAGTAACATAATAAAGATGATGTTTGTAAATTTTGAAATTTCACAATTTAGATTTTTATTTTAAGCAAATTCCAAAGCCGAGAACCGGCCGCTAAAAAAGGCACACATATATTATTGGAAAAGGTAGTATTCAAATATACGAAAACAATGATATAGGAGTTATAGTCACCAGTCAGTCACTTGACTAGGCAACCATTTTTTGATTTTTCAAATTTTGGTATAGTTCACCTTTTTACCATTAGAGGCCACATTTAAATTAGGCAATAAGACAGGCCGCATAAGCTGATTGACCTAAGAAAGTGACTTTTGTGAAATTATTATAGTTTTTCTATAGATTTAACAATTTATTGCATTATATAGAAAAAATAAGATATAATACTACAAAATTTTAAATATAATATACATATAAAATATTATAGAAAAATAAAATAAAAAATATTTTTTTATTCACTAAGTTAGTGACTTATTTGGCTTTGTTTTTTGTTTGACAGTAATTGTATATTTGGATCAAGCTTCGTAACACACAGCTTTAATTGATCCTCTAAATGTGCATCTGTAATTTGCGTTCTTAAATTTGTTTTTATTTTTGACATGAGAGAAAATGTTGTCTGGCAACTGTAGCTACTTCCGAAGCCGGAAAGTAAACGGCGAGCATGTTCTCGAAGGCATGGATATTCAACAGCCTTTTTCCAGATTTCTATGGGATACTATCATCCCCTAAATCAATTAACTCCATTCGTAGTTCTGCAGGAGTAAACAGTATATTCAGCTTTAGACTGCTGCGGAAGAGTGAGACTCATACACATTTCGATTTTGAATATGTTTGAAATATCCAGCAATATTTAGTTAAACTTACGTTGATTGGTTACATATTTTGATTGAGTAAGTGTAAAGAAACATCAGATTAATGTTATATAATTTTAGCTTTTACTTTGATTTTCTTTTTGAGAATGTTAAGACACGTCTAATATTTTCCACAAAATTCTAAGAAGTTTTTGTTTCTTTTTTCACTTTTAAAAAACACCTTCAGCTTCTGTTATAAGAATATTTTTACAGGTAACGTGACTATTAACAAAAAAAATGTTCATTTCAATGAAATTATACCGTTACAATTCCAAAAGAAATGGATACAAAAATTGCAAAATTGGTATAAACCTAAGTTTGGAGGGGGACCAAAATTATATAGAGCTATCATAGAAATTGATGATCCTAGTGATACTTATATTGACATGAGAGACTGGAATAAAGGAATTATTATTGTGAACGGCTTCGTATTAGCAAGATATTTGAAACTAGGACCTCAATTAAGTAGTTACTTTCCTGCTGCTCTTATGCATAAAGGACCAAATGAAATATTAATATTTGAGCATTTTGTACCTGCAAAAACGATAAAATTTGTAGAGAATTTGATTTTTAAGGATATGTAGTGTTGGATTACTCAAATATATTAAATTGATCATATTTTGATTAATTGATCTTATTTTTTATTTCTCCTATCATTTTTACTACCACGTATTGTGCTCATATACACTCAATATTGTTACGAACGTGTCTCCGCCCTAGAGCCGGTCCTGCCTATATGTATTGATTCGGCGAAGGAGCGCGTGGCGCCTTTGACTTACTTTTTATAAACCGCGGAATCCGTTAGATGTTTATTTCTTTTATTTGTTCCTTTTGAATAATTTCTAGAAAGGTCTATTTATTTGTTTATTTCTTTATATTCTAGAAGTTTGGAGAATTCTATTGATGGTATATAAATAAATAAATTTATGTAGCGCAGTTTAGTTCAGTTTATAATAAATAGTCGTAGTGAACAGAACGAACTAGAAAGTAATCGAAGAATTTAAATAAATGATTTAAGTTAGTTAACTGATAGTGATAAGTGTATTATTATAAGTTAGTGTAGTGTATAGTGATTAAATAAGTTAAGAATGTAAAATACATGTAAAAAACATTACATTGGTGTCAGAAGTGGGATATTGTACATAAATAGTAAAATAAACATGGCGAAGTTACTTTGTAACCTGAAATTGACGGAACAGGAAGACGAACTGTATATCGATGATTCCAACGGATTCATCATAAATATATTGGGAGCTGTACACACAGTATGATGTAATAACTCAAAGAAATAGTCATTTCTCCTATACATAATACATAAAAACAATTTAGTGTTCAAATATTGCAAATAGTATAATATCTAATGTCACTATAGTTTACAACTATACAGGACGGCTCAAACTAAAATCGATTATTTGCTACAGCTAGTTTAATTTCCAAGGCGTCGAGTCTCGCGTAGATAATATTTTAGATACCGCTGTGGTTGTATACAACTCGATTGTGAAAACATTCATATAAAAAACATTTAAATTTGCCAAATCGCAGTATCACTCAATACGGTATAAACTATCTTTGGTATATAGACAGATACCTACAATCAGAAGAGAGTTTGCTGGTGAGCATAAGAATGAGCTACAACTAGAATAAAAACTGAAAATAAATTGTCTAATGTGGTTAATTGTCATAAATAGTTGACAAAAAAGTAGAACTGCCTGAGAGTCTAAACCTGTCCAGTCGCGAATATTCTTTAGTCCTGAAGCCTGTCGTCTGCAAGGACCACGTTTTCCCTCGATTTTTCCTTCGATCAGAAGTTGCAAAAGTCTGGATTTATCATTTCTATATATGTATCCCAGATACGACGTTTATAATTTCCGTTATGTATGGCCTTTGCGATGACCATAAATAAATCACAAGGCCTGTCGTTGGGAGATTGCGGAATCAACTTTCCATGTTTCGCGCATGGACAATTATAAGTCGCGCGTCGGAAAACCGTTATCTTTGTTCACTTACGCACCACAAAACCAAAATTATAATTTATCAGAAAGCTTTAAATTGATTAACAGACTGTATCATAAATGTATGTGTCTGTTAATATCAAATTGAAATCTTATAAATAGCCAATATTTGAGGAAGTATTTTCAGGAGCATTTTTTTATTTGTTTTAATAAAAAAGAAGATTCCTTTTGTTTTTTTCAAGTTTATTTTGTATTAAAGTTTAGGTGTTTGTTTATCGATTGAGGGGGTACGAAGTTTGCCGGGTCAGCAAGTATAAAATATAAACATTTAAAAAACAAACATTTAAAGTACACCATTGATAAAATATGTTAGCTATTCCTAAAAATATAATATACTTTGTATTGAATACATACTTGGAAATATTTTTTTTTCATTACCTCTCACTGGAGAGCCCATAATAGAGCAAGGGCTCTTTGCAAGGATTTTCTACATGCCCCGCACTTGCTTAATCCGGCACTGGAGAAAGTAAGTACCAAACTTCAAGTACTTTAAAAATATCAGATAAAAATGCATGCTACTCATCCAATGTTAACAATCAAAGTGAATATTAGTTTAATAATACATTTATAGATATATTACTGTGATCATAATGGCTCTCTCTGCGGATTACTCTGCTGGTCTTCCTACTAATTATGCCTTTTATATCACAGGAGGCATACAAAGTGGATTATCTGTAGACCAACCCTATTTCACCCTCAATGACAGGAATATTTCCATATATAGTGGAGCTTTACATTATTTTAGAGTACCAAGAGCATATTGGAGGGATAGGTTGAGAAAAATGAGAGCTGCAGGACTTAATACCGTTGAAACTTATATTCCATGGAATTTACATGAGCCTCAATCAGGTATTTGTTTCTTATCTTTAATATATTGCAGGTTATTGCTCTTCATCTTCCAATCTTTAATTATATTTGAACAACTATATTTAGTAGGTGAACTTACTCTATCCGTTGAGAAAGTTTTCCATTCGGCCCAATTTTACAAGTGACTTTTAAACCGTTTTTTCTCGTTTCATAGATGGCGTTTACTGACAAACTTCGGTGTACTATAAACTTAAGTTTAACATGAAACGGAGGATCTGTACCTAACTTTTTCAAATTGCTTACATTTTTACAATATTATGAAGAGTTTCTGTAGAATAATTGAGAAAATGTAATTTATAATTGATTAATTAGACGATAATGATGAAGAAATTATCAAGATTGTCGACGCGCTGAGTAAACAAAAAGTTCTCCGTTCTAAAGCAAATCTTTAAATTGTCCCATATATTGTTTAAATTTTTTGTGGTTCTATCGAGAACATGACCGTTTTTGTTCTTTAATCATTAAATTCCCTTGCCAACTCCTCCCATTTTTTTTCCTTTCCCTTCAAAGTTACCGTATGGTTTCTATTGCTTCTTTGCTTTTCTTCCCAAGGTTAACCAAAAGCATTACTTCATAGAAATTGCATGATATTATTGTTCTTTGTTTATTTTTGGTTATACAACTTTTTTGAACAATTCAACTTTGAAACAAAGGTCGGGAAAATTTTATATATATTTATGACAACTGTCAGAAAAATATCTGTTTAACTATGACCTGTAGAATAGAGAAATCTGGTTTATTCTTGGTTCAAACTAGAGTTCTAACTTTTGTTTAATCTCCAGTTTTACCCTAGGATGTAAAATTGGCCCTTAATTCGAGGAGCAGTTACCAATTTTTGTGAAATAAACTTTCTGATTAATTTTAACTTTATTTAATTAATGACCATTGATTTTTTTATGTAGTTCTTTGTTTCCCGACTGATAAATAAGATTGAAACTATAGAGTACTTCATGAGAGCTCGAGTACGTTACATCAACCAAAGTTCAATTATTAGAATGTACCGTACTAAATAATTTTGTTAGATTAAAACATATTTTCAGGTCAATTTGATTTTGGTGAAGGAAATAATGATATGTCGGACTTTCTACATTTAGAAGAATTTCTTAAGACTGCTCAAGAAGAAGATCTATTCGCTATAGTTCGATCAGGTCCATTCATTTGCGCCGAATTCGAATTCGGAGGCTTTCCTAGTTGGTTATTACGTGACAAAGAACTTGAAGTGAGAACGAGTAATCAATCATACATGAAATATGTTACGAGATTTTTCAATATGCTCCTTCCCATGTTAGCTGCATTGCAGTTCACTTATGGAGGTCCTATTATTATGTTTCAAGTAGAAAATGAGTACGCAGTATCCGGCAAAAAGGATTTGGAATATTTGAAGTTATTACGACAACTCATGTTAGATAACGGTGAGTACTGTCTTACTCTATAGGTACTCTACATTATTTTATTGCTAACCTTTTTTTCACTTACTCTGTTAGTCTTAGATCAAATCTTGATCTATTTTATGACTTGTTCGCATACTTTTACACATAAGTTTTTTGTAAAATAAATCATTTAAATAATACTGTATCCAAATCGGCGGGTGTAATTTGGGCGCTAGCCATCCTTCTTTACCTGTCTGACCAAGAAGGGTAGATAATCCGACATGTATTTTCTGCGCTAAGAAGTGCAGGTAGGTCGAGTCATAAAATAACCCAATAGAGGGAAAGTTGATAGATTTTTAAGTAGGTTAGGTTATGTAAATCTCTTATTTTATATATAATAATAAAAATAAAAATGTAAAGAAATATAAAATTTACTTTATTCTGTAGAGTGTTACAAAAATGTTGTGAGGAAACTTTATTAAGGGCAGAAAATCTAATAATACAAAAATATATCTTATTATAAATGTCGGTGATTTAATAAATAACTGTATTTCATAAATCATGTACTTCAGTCGGTTAGCGCCCAAAATACACATAGGATTAAAATGACCCTTCGGTCTTGGCACATAGTTTACATGTTGTAAAAAGTACATTAATCCTTGGGTTAGCGCCCAAATTACATCCGCCCATCCAAATGACGATTTCTTCGATAGCTCAATGGATCGTGTAGGCAGCTTACAAAACTATGGTTGATAGATCGGATCTCATTAGAGACGGGATTAAGTTTTTCGACCCAAAATTATTTAAAATGCATTCAAGAATAGTCATTTTTGGTCTTAGAAAGATTAAAATAACGAATTAAGGCAAAAATGAACCGAAACCGGTAAAACCACGTCAACGTCGAACGAAAATCGATGTAGTGCTCAATTTTTTCTATTACCGTGGCTCAATTCGACATGAATTATTCCCAGAGAATCCAACTGTCAATAAGGAGTAGTATTTGGCGATTTTGAGGCATCTACGTGAAGCAATTCGTCGTAAACGATCGTATTTATGGACAGACTTGGATTTTCCACGTCGTCACATTCACAGTATGATTGTGACTGATTTTTTAATGAGCCTAGATATTTGTCAGATTTGACTCTTCTTGAACTTTTTCTCAATTCTAAACTAAAACATCCGTTTCGGGAAACGCGACATGAGACCTTTGAAGCTATAAAAAGTAATTGGCAACATATTGTCATGGCAACATAGTCCATCTCATCGGAGGCTTATCATAAGTGTATGGAAAATTGGATTGTACTATGAAAATGGACGTAAAATGAAGAAGAAAACTTTTAAGGCTTATTTTGAAATTTTATAGAGAGGCGCACTCTACATATCATCTATCCGTTTAGTTGCATAGCGCGAGGAAAACTTTTTTCAAAAGATGCTTTTGTTTCCACTTAATTAATTTTCGGCTATGTTTTTAACTTTCTCTACGTAAATATTAGAACACAGGAGACCAAACTTACTACTCGACTAAATATTTTTTAAATGAATCATATAAGGAGTTACTCGTAAATTCGTTTAATATAACGGGATCTACATGACCAAAAAATATTTATTACATGGTTGACTTATAAAGCAATTGATTGTACTTGGAACATAAAACGTTGCCGTTTTTCGAAATTTGTAGCTCTTTTCAATTCGACTGGCAAAACATTTTGTTTAAATTCATCATAATTAATAAACCCTACCTAACCTAACCTAACCCTCCAAACTTCTAAATATTCAAAAATATATTTTCCTACGACCACTTATGAAAATGATGGATTCCACACTCATTTTTACCTAAGAAAGTAGCTTATTTCACATATGTACTAAAAAATAACAAAACATAGACGTTTTGAAATGCTTCTTTTTCTTATCTTATATATGGTCTCGAACGATAGAGGGAATACGCGAATACAATATGAACCTAGCTGGGTGCTGAAAAGCAAAAGGCCAAATTTAAGAAGACTGAAAAAGTAGACAATATGATTTCTGACAAAAAAATTGGATATTTATAATTCTAGTTGTAAAAGTACCCTCAGCCTTTTATCTCATTTTTATATCCCCCGCTGTGATTTGTCTAACTGAAAATTTGGTTATGCAAAGTGACAGGTCCTGCAACATTTGTTGCCTATTCCCAAAAATACGAGGATGGTCCCAGAAATATCTGGCCCAATAAAGAAAACACAAAATTCTGGAAAAAAATATATTCATTTTTCAACGTAGTATCCTTTCAACTCCTTACACTTTTCCCAACGTTATCAACGAAACCTATTATATAATAAGAATCGTCCATCTCCTTAAAATAGTCATTCAGCTTCAAGACACTGTCTTTATTCCATTGTGACCAAACGTGGCACTCATCTTGCGTACAGCTTTCTCACTTTTTGAAATGCCTTCTATGTCTGTTACCTCACGTACTTTCAATCGACGATCATCCAGCACCGCTTTGTGGATTTTCTTCAACATTTCTGGAGTTGTCACCTCATTTGGTCGACCACTGCGATGCTGGTCTTTGCAAGTCATACGGCCTTGTTTAAACTCTGCTACCCAATATTTTACTGTTGATAACGAAGGTCCGTCTTACCCAGACTAGAATCTAGTTCAGCTTTTATATTGGTTGGGCTAAAGCCTTTCAAATAAAATTATCGTATTATATGACGATAACCAATTTTTCCATGTTTACAATTTCACTGAAAATGTTATTATTGATGGCTGCCAAACAGATACTAAACAACGTGGCGTTTCCAAACTTGAGACATATGCTGTATAGATTGTGTACTTTCTAATACAGTGGTATTCTTCAAGCAACTACCGCCATGTCTAGGTCAGGCTAGGTACTACATCCTCGTATATTTTGTGAGTACTGAACTGGCCTTAAGCGTTGGTATGCTTTTATATATGTGGATGAAAGGAGCCTATTTTGAAGGCGATGATAAAGTTAATTTCTATATCTGAATGGAGGTATTTAGAAACCGAACGTACAAGATATTAAAGGAACAGTTTGCAGGTTATAAATTACATGACGTTCATTCTCTGCCATATGAGAACATCACTCCTAAAATATCAATGGAAATGAAAGTTACATCAAAACTGATTTTAAAGGTCGTTTAAATTAAACTCGATCAGTATTTTTGTAGAAATTGAGTAAAATTGTAAATATTGAGTATTTTATATGTTGTGCAATAAAACAAAATATTCTAATCACTATTTTAGTGAATTTTTAAATTGCTTTCCATTATTTTCTAAACCGTGATTGATTCTGCTCTTAATCTCGTCTTTTTCACTCTGAAAAACTTTTGTCTGAAACACTCTACACTTAGTTGTTATTTCTTTATTTCAAATCTTCCAAACATAGAAAGAAAAATTACTGTCACAGTTGGACGATGTAAAAAAACATTAATTGAAGGATATACGTCTATTTACCATAAGAAACTAAGATACATTCCTGTTTTCTTTTAGGTATAAAAGAGCTTTTGGTTACCTCGGATAATCCAGTTAGAGGAGCAGGTGGTACAATACGAAGTCTCTTTTTCATGACTGGTAACTTTAACACAGATGCAATCAACAATTTAGATAAACTAAAATCCTATCAACCTGACAAACCACTGATGACAATGGAATATTGGTCTGGTTGGTTCGATTTTTGGGGAAGATCTCATAGTAATGGTACACTGGAAAGTTTTGAGGAAGTTTACGAACAAATTTTGAGCTATCCGTCTTCTGTCAATATTTACATGTTTCATGGTGGAACAAACTTTGGTTTCTTGAATGGCGCAGAGAATTTAAAATTTGACGACCTCGAAACAGGTAATATTAATTTATTATATGTTGGTACAAACGAAAAAGCGTAAAATTTACATCAAAATAATTTGCAACAACCATATCTATTGGAAGATGAAGTAATTAAAAATAACAACGCCAATCCGTTCTTTCTTCGTGCCGTTCTAGCGGATTCCAATATTATTTTTGTTTGTCGATTGCTCGACATTTGTCCTGATCTTTTCCTTAAATCCAACAACTTAAGTTGAGCATTTTCTTCGGACCATAGCCTTATTCTTGAACAACATGATTATACTGATATATGCGTCGCAGATAAAGTGTTCTCAGTTGATTATTACAAAGGTAAGTAATTAATTCCAAGTTAAAATGTTTGGTTCTCAAATCCAACATTTTCTTAAGATAAAAGTATTCTATAATTTGGGAATATCATGTCGTGCTTTTGTAGCGACATCATCTGGAGACGTAATCATAGTGACTAATAAGTATTAACGGCATAAAACAAATTTGTAAATTGGAATGTGTTCCCAGATGGGTTAAAGCTGGAGGAAAAAATAGTTTGGACAGAATGGTCAAAAATCGGATAGTCAAAAGTGTCAAAGAGTTTTTATCAGCCACAAGAAGACAGCCTACCACCAAAGAGATTGTACAAAAGCTGAATTTTAAACATCCCAGGAATAAAATTAATTTATGACTCCAAAATAGAACCAATGTTGCATAGAAGAGGAAGAAAAAGAAAAGCAAACATCGACTATTTCAATTTATGGCGCGAAATAACTAGTCGGTACGTTTGACACCGTTCGTTTTGCTTGGAATTGTAGCCTGACAAAATAAGTATTTAAATGAACACAAGGACTTTTTCCTGTATAATCCATCGCTTTCCTGTACGTTGTCTATGAATATTTCTTAACTGTAATTAATGCATTCTTCCACTACATTATTTAAATTTTCTTCTATACACTCAAATGTTCCAATTTCACACATCTTCTTCAATGTCTTTAACGGCTCTTTGTTATTGTTTAGACTGTTTTTCAATTTCGATATTTTGGCTATTGTAATCTGATGAAGTGCTCTTTGCGTACATCAGTCATATTTATTAGGGCATTGTCGTTTTTTTCTTTTAAAATGAAGAAAATTATTTAAATCTGTAGATTTTTGGCGAATCTTTAGTATTTTAGAATTAAAAGAGAATCAAGATTTGAAGAAAGATATATTATAGGTATTAACAGATTTATAAAGATATAAAAACAAAGTATTCCGATAATTTTTTTGCATATATATGGATGAATGTTCATTTACTTCTCCAAAAAATACTACACAAAATAAAATCAGGATTCGAAAGCACTGGAGACCCACTGCTTCACTGTTATGTATGAAGGAAACTTGTGGAAAAAAATTTAGGTGTTCTGTAGTGTTTTTAAGAAAACTCTCTCAAAATTGTCGTATTTGTCAAATTTCCATTGATTTTATCGGCTTTCGAGCTGGAATGTTGGGTTGTTGGAACGGTTGCCACACAAGAAATATAGTTTACTTGCAAAATTTAAAACATCACACACCTGTATAGCCGAAATACGATGATCAAGTCGGCTGTTGTATGGACTTCTCCATTTTTCTTCTAGTAACTGATCGCTTCTAACATCTGAGGATTCACTAATTCTGATAACAATATCAATTTTTTTTCAAAATTGTCAATACCATCTCTTAGGACGATGGGCTCAATTTTTCTTTGCTGTAATTGAATGCATAGGATATTTTGATGGAGCATTACAAGATGAAAATGCATCGGACAAAAATTGGACATCATTGAGTGTACAGCGGCTGTACTACAAACTGAGTTGTTGGAGAAATATTTTTCTATTTCATTGAAATACTCGATGAGATAGTTTTTGTACAACGTTAATGGCCCTGATGTTAAAGTTCCAACAGGTTATCCAGGAATAAATGATCGTATAAATTTCCAGAAAAAATACTTGCGAATTTGTAGGAGCAGCTTTAGTCATAATCATGCATGTTGACCACTCATCAACGCTGCTCCATCGTAACTCTGTACAATCAGTTTGATAGATGAAAAAATAATCTATTTCTACTTCTAAGCCTTTACAGAAAGAATAGATTCGGAACACGGAACAAATTATAAAAAACATCCTAACTTTGTACTTAACAAACATGTAGAAATAATCAACATGCGATAAGTACTATGTATTCATTGCAAACAAATTTGATTGGTTTTTTTATTTCCTAGAAACTGTTGAAAGATAAAATTGGTTGATGTGGAACCCGAGATTTGGAACAAAATTTTGTGTACATACGCCTTCCGACAGCTTCGGCCAATAGAAATGTATTTATGTTCACGATTCGATGTTTTCATTGATAAAAAGTGGAGATGATGAATTTTGACACACATTCCACGGAATATTGATTGTTCCTCGCATAACTGTCTTCTGCAATTGACATTGGAAGAACTAAACTTATTTTTGTGTTTCAGATTATCATTCAATAATCTCAAGTTACGATTATGGTGCACCACTAGATGAATCAGGGGATTATACTGATAAGTATTGGGCTGTTAAAGAGCTGTTAGATAAATATAATGCGATAAAAACTAAACTACCAGATGTTCCAGCGCCACCGAGAAAAATCGCTTATCCTGAAATAAGTATTCAGAAACAATTGAAAATTGAAGAAATTTTACATACAATTTCCCTTGTCTATTCCAAAAATGTGGTAGCAATGGAAACTATAGATATTAATAACAATAATGGTCAAAGCTTTGGATATATTGTTTATCGAAAAGTTCTAGATATTCCTGCTGGCGCGGTTTTGAAAATAGAAGGAAGAGTTTGCGATACGGTTATGGTCCTAATTAATGGGCAGTTAGTTTCACCTTGGATTTCTCGAGCAGTTGATATGAATCAATTTGGTACTTCCAGAATCGAAAACAGTACTTTAACTCTTTCAACTGTTGATGTTAAAAACGCTACACTCGATTTAATAGTTGAGAATTGGGGAAGAGTAAATGTGAGAGTTTATAAACAATACAAAGGACTCTGGCAAGGCGGAGTCCTTGTAAACGATCAATATATCACAGATTGGCTGATATACCCTCTGGAATTCAAGAGATCCTGGAATTATAATTTGAATTTCAATGATGATTATGATAGAAATACTGTTGGACCTGTTTTATATCGAGGAATTTTAAATATAGAAGGTGAGCCGGAAGACACTTATGTGAATATGCGAAATTGGAGAAAAGGAATAGTTATAGTTAATGGATTTGTTATTGGTAGATATGCTAGAATGGGACCGATTCAAACCTTATATTTACCAGCACCGTTATTACAAGAAGGAGATAACAGTATTATTATATTCGAACATTTCAAACCCGACAGTAAAATTCAATTTGCAACGGGACATTTATACGAGTCTCATTAACTATAAATAATACTCAGAAATAAACACAAATCATTTATTTGTTACAGTATGGTAGCTAATTTGTGAGTTTTATATGACGGTGTAACAAATTCTATGCTTTTATTATTTATTATGGAATATTATGAATGGATAATAAAAAATTATATTGATTTTCATTGTCTCATAATTTAAAGGCTAATAACCATAACGATAGACATTATAAGTTTTCGTAGAATACCATTTTTAACGTGTTTTATGTAAGCTTTACCTGTATGTATGTATCTAAAATAAAAAAAAATCTTTGAAATCGATTTTCTCCCACTTCAAAGCGTCAGATTAATTTGAAATTTGGCAAAATCATTAAAGTTCCATGACACTACAATAATTTTATAAGTTCGGACGATTTTCCTTACCAAGATGAGCATGTAACGAAATCTTTGTACTCGATTTTTACCTACTTTAGATTAAATTTTTCAAATTAATCAGGTTTAACAAGTTCTTTACACAGATGTAGTTCGACAATGTAGTCTACTACACCAGCCGAGGAACTAAACCATTAACTCAATAGATATTCGAAATATGGGGATTAAAAGGAAAATAATATTGATTGCGAAGTCTGATTCGAAGCTCGACATCTTCTGGATATAACATGCAAGGATATACGGTCAAATATGCTGTCAATTTTCTAGGTTCTTAGTCAAATCGTTTAAGAGGAAATGAGGCATGATCTGAGGACAAATGATTTACAAGAGGACGTTATAAAATCAGAGAAAATAACAGATGCCATTATAAAATAAGAAAGTAAAGGTACACATGATGAAGTTACGGTAGAAATTTGAAAAATATGGGCAGAAATAGTAAAAACAGATTGAGAAATAGGTGTTATTGTTCACTTTCAAATAGAAGGAGACAAGATGAAACAATTACAAACTTTATTAAGTATTATATCAAAATGATATGAGCCACAATTAGAAGAAGCTTAGAGCGGGCTAAGAAAAGAAAAACATGGTCACATCTTCGCAATAAAACAGTTTATAAAGAAAACTAAGAATATAAACGTCAAAGTGTAGCAAGCATTTATTCTTCTTCCTCAAGTACCATACAGTTTACATCGTGTAGGTGTTCTCTTGTCCAAAACTTCTAATCTATTATCTGAAGGCAACCCTCTTCTGTACGACGAAAAATTGTTACCGCACCCTGAATGCCACACCAGTCTTTTATATCCCGTAGCCAGGAATGTTGTTTACGCCCTGGTCCTCTCCTTCCATCGATCTTTCTCATCAGTATGAGCTTGGGAGTTGTATATCTCAGTCCTCGCAGGATGTGTCCCAAATAAGATACTTTTCGTTGTTTAATTACCGCGATCAGTTCTCTTTCCATACCCGCTCTCCTCAGTACTTCCTCATTCCTCAAGTGCTCGTTCCATGGGATCCGCAGAAGTCTGACCAACAGCCACATTTCCGTTGCTTCTATTCTGTTTAAGGATCTCACTTATAAAATAAAATAAAGATAAAAGATAAAATATAACATTTTAACACCCTCAATCTAAGACTTAGGGGGACTTTTCGGCGGATTAAACTTTGTAAAAGCTGTTTTTGCAATTGCTATCCGGGGTTTTAACTTCCTCGACGCAATCCCATTTTTCATTTAACATTTAAATGTATTGACTCTCTTTATGTTATTTCCATTGATAAGTAATTGAGCTCTAAGGAAACCTTTGGTTTGTCTCTCAAATCACACATTCCTCAATAATACGATTACGGAAAAAGTATGATAAACTATTTTTCTTATACTATCACTACAAATTTATTATAAAATAATCTTAAATATAATATCCCATATGAGATTGTTTTTCATTGTTGCACGGTCAATAATTATTAAAATACAGTGTCTATCGATGATCAAAAATCATGGGATATGTATGGAAAGGAGAGGAGTTTGATACTATAATAAAGCAAAGTTGTCATTTTTATTTTTATTCAAGCAATTACAAAATTTCAAAATGTGTCTAAATAATAATGGTATAATATTATGTAAACCAGTATATATAAAAAGGATTTAAGTAAACGGAATCGTTAAGTTGCACATCAGTCTTGCATTAAAATTGCCCAAAGCTGATTTAAAACTTAACTTGTCGAGTTATTTCCTGTTGTATCTTTCCATAGATTCAGATCTATTTCTAGTATACGATCACAAGTACAGCTCGTTAATGGATTGCTAAAATATGAGTCAATAAGAACAACTAAAAACTTAATTGCTGGAACTATGAGTTAAGCAAAAAATCAAAATTACTAGATATTTTTTTCCAAAGGAAAAAGGTTCAGATATACAAAAATAATAAAGATACTTAAGGAAATGAAGGAAATTTTAAACTTATAGCTTGTAAAAGGCTGAATATGGTATGAATCAAATGTTGAATAACATCCTGTGAAATATTTTCTGTTTCCTGATATATCTGATTTGAATCTAGATTGTTTGAACCTCGACAATATAAGCTGTAACCATTCGAACAGAGTGAACGGTACAACATGGTTTTTTGGCAACTCTGTCAGGTGCATTAACTCGCATTCAAAGTTCCATTTTGGATGAAGAATATATCAGTCCTACAGATATGCCAATAGATTCTTTTGAAAATAATATGCGACTAATTCTCTATTATCCAAGACAAGTATTCTTATGCAAAGAGAGCTACTTCTTTTGGCTTTTTTGCTAAGAACAGCTTCGCACTCGCGGAGGAGGTATTCGGCTGTTTCCTTTGGTTCCTTGCAAAATTGACTAGAGCTGTCTCTGATATTATCCATACGGTAGTTCACCGGGCAGTAACCAATGAGCATACCAGTAACTGTTCTCGGCTCATATTTGCTTAATGGAAGTGTCATTTGGTAGAAAAAGAAAGAAATCTCTTCGATGGTTCCAGACCTGGGAACTTACTCCATGTAGCTCAAGAAGATAATCCAGCTGCATGTCAAGTCAATCGTCTTGTCACTTCTTGTAGATTATTTCAAAGGGAAATTGCGTGAAAAATCAGCATCTTATACTGAATTAGGTATTTATGTAAGTGAATCAGTTTCTTCGCACTACTAGAATAGTTTTGTGTACTAGAGATATTTATACCGCTGACCGCTGCCCTCTAATAGAACCTGCTGTTCGTACCGTGACAACAGGGGCTCTGACCATTTAGAGCCATGATAATTCACGCGGATGGCTTTGAAAGGATAAAAGTATGCCTATGTTCGATATCTTGGTGAAAATTTGGAAAAGTAAGTGTTATTACTATCCATTATAGTTTTTGAATAGCAACTGGTAGCCCAAGTACAACCAGAAGCCAGAGGCAATTAATCTGGTTCTAGTGATGACTTTCATCCGAAAAACAAGTTTATTCTAAAGATACATAAAAATATTTTTTATAAATTTGACAAAACGGAAGAAAGTATCCTTATTAGAGCTCAAAGTCTTTTGGTCAACCACTAATTGACAGATAACTGTGAGAAAATTCATTTAAAAGCGTAAGTAAGTACAATACAATAATAATGGAAGGTAATTGATTAAATTAATATAATTTTCTCATTTTTTAAGCAAATTTTCAAATCATAACGTAAATCTACATACCTTGGACTAACTTGTTCAAATACTTTACGTTGTATCTTATCTATATTGGAGTTATCGCAAAAAATTCTTGCAAGGCTGACTTTCTCTATTTCAGCAGCTTGTGACTCACTAAACGGAGTAGGTTGATTAGTACTAGTATAAAAGTAACGGTCTCCACGTCTCGTTCGATAAAATTGATCTCCAATTATACATGAAAACGTTGGACCAAGCTGAGAATTTTTTACTGGCTGTTCTAAGAGACCACCAATCAATAGATCAACGTCATCTACGTGGGAATATACTTTCGATATAGCTTGAACAGTCTAAAGCAAAACAGTGATGAATAATGTAATATACCATTATTATTACTAATGATAATTACCTCATTTGACATAACATCTAAAAAGTCTTTAAATAGAGTGGCTTTAGGTAGTCCGCAATGTTGTCTGTAGAATGTATAACTTGGCAGTCCGTGATCTCGTCCTCTTTGGATATCTATACTTAATAAATCGTAACCATAATTCTCGTCAGTCAAGAACTCATTAATATACTGAAAAAAATCAAACTATTATTCCTCATTTCATTTCTGGAAATTTACATTCAACACTTTTTCAGTATGCATCCCTGATGTCTTTACTTCCGATATCAAGATCCTTTAGGATGTCAAACAGTAGGTCATGATGAATGGAGTCAAACGCTTTTTGGTAGTTTATAAATCAAACCAAGACATGATCATAGCATTTTTGAATTAGTAGATGCATACAGAATAGTGCATTTATAGATCTAGAAAACACTTTCGACCGTGTTCCGAGAGATATAGAGAAAGGTTACCAAACTGAAATATACTACAAGCAACTACTATTTTGCAATGTAATTGAATGCTCAATAAAACATAGATCATTTTTCAAATTCAGTTTTCTTCTCGTCAGTTAAAAACTCATTAATATACTGAAACAAATCAAACTATTATTTCTCATTTCATTTCTCGAAATTCACATTCAACATTTTTTCAGATTCGGACCTTCTAATGAAGAAACTTGAGCTAATGGAGGCTTGTAAATTTCTGATCAAATTATAACATTCTAAAAGTGTTCACATTCAATTAATTCCCGAGATTTTTTACAGTCCTTAGAACACACTTTTTTATGCGATATTCATTATTCATTATTTTGTTGCAATTCAATTTACAGTACTTCTACAACTTATTTCAATTTTTTTTTTTAATCTCGTTCAAAGATGAATATAATTTAATGATTCGAAATGGTGTCCTCGCAAAGTGACTATTGTTGTTTGTTTACACTGTAAATTATGCTCAACGAAGAGAGGTTGAGTTAATTTACATTTACACAATTCCTCAGAAGCTCGTTAATAAAACAAAGGCCTTCGCACGAAAACATGAATTTGAATAGAAAAATTAAACAAGCAGAAAAAAGAATATGCGTTTCATTAATGCTTCATTTCAACTAATCTGATAAGATTCCATCTAACACTTACGCCTTCTACCTATTTCAAAGTATTTAAGCAGTTTTGCCACCTTTAACAAGAGTCCTCGAACTACTTGCTGATGCGTCCACATATTCTATTAATACAAACAACATATTTTTGTTATGATCATAAAAATATGTTCTCTACAAAATATATTCTGAGATGTTTGTATACGTTTCGTAAAAGCTTGCTCAAGTTCCAAATTTAACCTTTGTAGCACTGGGTACTACGCAGCATAATACAAGGATATATTGAAAAATTCTTCGCCTACTATAGAACTAAACAAAATTTCAATGTCAAAATATTTTATTACTCAACATATTCTCCTCTTATTAGATACATTTATTACAGCGAACCTGCAACGTCTCTAGACCTTTCAAAAAAAAATGTTTCTTCTTGCTCTGCAAACCAGACCTCCACATCTTTTATTACCTCATCGTTGGAAGAAAATTTACGACCTTTTAAACTTTTTTTCAGTTGTAGAAAGAGAAGATAGTCGGACGGAGCCTAATCTGGTGAATAAGCGGGGTGTTCTAGTAATTCACACCATAAATTACGAATTTTTTGCATGGCAACATGAGATTTGTGTGCAGGGGCGTTGTCCTGCAAAAACAAAACACCTTTGGATAGCTTTCCGCGTCTTTTCTCTTTAATTTTTTGCCGGAGATTGGTCAATAATGTGGAATAGTAACCTCCAGTTATTGTTCTACCCTTATCCAAAAAATCGATCATGGCAATCCCAAAAAACTGAAACAACAACTGTTACAGCAGATTTTTGCACGCGAAACTTCTTAGGTCTTGGAGAGCCAGAGTGTCGCTATTCCATCGATTGTTGCTTTGTTTCTGGATCGAAGAAATGTACTGAAGTATTATCCTTAGTAACAATTCGATTTAAGAAGTCTACATCGTTTTTAATTTGCATTTTGCAGCAATTTTTCTCATATTCAAATTGACGTGAACTATATGATGAATGCGTTCATACGAAATATTCAGTGCTACAGATATTCGTTTTAGTCCAATTCGACGGTCAGATAAAATCATGTCATGAACTGCATCGATATTGTAGGGGACTGATACAGAAACTGACCTTCCCGATCGGTCATCATCTTCAATGGAAAATTTACCTCCTTTGAAGCTTGCAGTCCAATTTTTCACGGTCGCATACGAACGACATTGATCACCAAGGGTATTAAGCATATCTTCGTAAATCTGCTTACCTCTTAACCCATTTAAATACAGGTACTTGATGATGGATCGATAATTAAATTTTTCGATTCTCACATTTTCGGTGGACAACTTTTTTCTTTTAATTTATTGCGTAACTCTGCGTTTACTTTTTTGACGTCAAACTTTACACTAACACTTCTAATAATTTATTGTTCGTTGCTATGGTAACGCAATATTTTGTTTACGCATGGAATTGATCTAAGCTAACTAGATATCAATACATCCTCGTATATTGTGATGGCGATACAGCAGCCAGCCGTGAGTTAATGTAGTGTTAAAAAAATATTTAATTATATTAAAATTGATTATAAATTTCGTAAGAGACATTTCCAATATTTTTTTTACTTCACTATGTCCACAAGTTACCTCAAATATTAGTTTGGTTACGGATTATCCTGTAGACTTTTAACATTTTAATTTGAACTTCTCTTGTACTCACATCTTTAGCATGATTAACTCCAACTTTATGAGCAAGACCAGTAGCCATACCTCTCAGAATGTAATCAAACATATTTTCCTGTGTTATAACACCGGGTTTATTAAAATGATCGGACAGTTTCAGAATAGAAAGTAGTACTCTCTCTCTATTCACAACACTGAAACAAAAGTATTTCACTTTTAATTAGAAACAGATAATTAATATGAAGAGAATGAGCCACATATTGAGTAGACTAACACAACACATGAGTAGATATTCAAATAAGAATTGGTATTTTGGTTGACTTCACTTTAATCAATATTTAGGATATTGATAGAAAAGGAATGTGATGTAATGATTAGTACTTAATTATATTCAAGCTTCAAGCATAATATCGCTTAACTTATGTTTTACTTGTGTTATTTCCAACACCTCAAATAATTGAGAAACGGTATGATTTTTGTAAATTGTTTATATAGTATTTTCTATTCTTAATAAGCATAATTTCGGAGCTACATTTACCCTATCTCCACCAAAGTTAAATAACAGTAGATTGAGTAAAGGGAAAGAAATGCTTTATTGTCAAAAAATTGTTACAATTTCTAGACAAAAGCTTGTAAAAACTGAAAAACAAACATAAAAATAACTAAATAAAGATACAATTAAAGATGATATTGATTTGATTACAATTGGCAAGTGATTATGCATTTTTTTGAATTGTAAAATATTGAGCCCTTAACTAATTCTGAACGTTGAGTAGGTAGGTAAAGGTCGTGATTCGCGTTCCTAAGAGGATAGCCGTGCAATGATCTTTCTGAAATTGGATAATCGTGCTTACGAATTAGGCAAACGGATCCAAAAATGAATAAGGAAGGAAGAGTCGGAATTTTTAATCTTTTATTGAGCAGTGAGCCCTGCTGTTAAGTCCGTAGTTTGAAGATTCGCTCAAATTGAATCGCACCACACAAATGTTATTGGACAAGTTAAGAACATGTTCCAAAAAATTCGCTTCTGAGTTATAGGTATTTCAAGTTGCGAAATCAGAACTTATATTTAAGTATATTTTCCATATTATACATAATGAATTTTCAATGAGCATTACGTATGTCCATATAGTCCATAAATTTTGATCTTTATCGTAAGGAAATGAAATTAAGCCAAACCAAATATATTGAGTCATTATCAATAATATAGAAACTATATAATACACCCAATGGAAGTTAATTTAAAAATTCAAAAATCTGATAATTACGAGTAAAATATAAAGTATAGAGATTTTATTGGGGCTTTATTATATATAAGCTCGGCTACGAAATGTGATATAAGTTTTAGAGGTAATTATTTAAATAGATTTCACAAATTTTTATAACGTCACACATTTTAAATATGATTCACGAATTTTGAAGTATTTGTATCATACTAGAAATTTAGAATTAATTTATAAGAAGAATGGAAATATGAATGTTATTGATTTTTATGTCGATTGGGTTGGAGATATTATAGATACAAAATCTACTACTGATTTTGTAATTAGATTATCTGTAAATGTAACATATTGGGAATCAAGAAAACAAAAATCTGTAATAAAGGCTTAGACGATTGCAGAATGTGTAGCTCTGTCAGAAGCAGTGAGTGAATCAAATTTTTTTATAGAATTCTTAAACACTTTTAATGTTAAATTAATAAAACCGATTGAAAACAGTTCTGGTGCAATCGATGTCTCAAAAAATGGTAATTCTACAAAGAATTCAAAATATATAGAGGTTCATTATCATTACGTTCATGAATGTATAAAAAAGCTTAGCAAGGCTGATACTGATGAAAATACTGATGATATTTTCAAAAAGGCACTGTACCGAGACAAATTCGAAAAATTTTGAATCTTATTGAATCTAAGACTAATGTGAGTACAATACAAAATGTAAAGAGGCGTGTTAAGAGTAGCACCTTTATATTTGTGCGCATGTGTATCGTTGTACAGAAAGCGCATGATCCTTTTACAGAAGTTCCTCTAAAGTCTAAAACAAGCCACCATGTACGAGAACCGTTTTTGTTCAACCTCCGATTGTTCCGTGCAGACGCTAACCGGCATGCGCTGTAGGCGATTGCCAAGCTCTCGAACTACACATTCCGCCATTGTTGACATTCAGACGTCAGTCGGCGTTGTGCTACAGCCACGTAAACATGTCCGCTATTATTGATGCTCCCGTCAAGTGTGAATTGCGAAGTGTGATTCGTTTTCTACAGTCTGAAGTCCATAGTGATGGTGTTTTGCGTGAATGGTGTCGAAAGTTTGAAGATGGCCGTGCATGATGAAAAGGGCCAAGAACGCAAATCTGCCGTTTCAGATGACCTAGTTCAACGAGTTGACAGAATGGTTAAATAAAACCGCATATTCACCATTACTGTTCTGTCTACGGAATTTCCAGAAGTTTCAAGATCTATTTTGTATTCTATTGTTACTGAGAGGTTTAGCTATTGAAAATATTGTCCACAGATATGACAAATGTCTCTCTTCGGTGATTATGTCGAAAATTACCAATCTTTTGGTAATAAAATTATTGTTTTATATGAACTTGTCTTTTATTTATAAACTAACGGAGGTTGAAAGAAAAGACGACCCTCGTAAGTAGTTAAAATAAGAAAGGGGATAAAAATATTATTCTTCGTGAGTGGTCATTGTGAGCTATATTAAGTTATTGCATTATCCCAGTATTGTGGTGGCCATCATGACAATCACTATTCATTCTGTCAAAGCATGATTAATTATAGTTAGGATCAGTAGATTATGAAGGTCGAAATATTTATACCAATAGTATAAAGAGAATTAAAAAAGTGTTTACCTTATGTTTCCTGAAAACATTGCTTGCAGAAATCTTATTGCACTTGTAGCGAACTCGTTGGAAACGGATGGATTTATATCTTCCGAATACTCTGGATTTTTCTCAATGGAATGAATATATTTTTCATCTGAAACATATAAATTATTCTCAACAATCTTGCCGATTTCAGATAGTGATTCGAAAACAATAATGACCAATCGATCACAATGGACATATCCAGTTTTTATCACAAGCACAAGTCAAGAGTCGCAAAAATTTAGCACCGATAATGAAATATGACGGCGCGGATTATAATGGATAAAGGAAATATCTATTTTTTCAACAAAATCTGAGTAGAAAAAAGCCCTGTGACTTGCACATGCTTAACAAATCTATTTCAGTCGGATATGTTCCTCAGTGGTAGGAAATGGAAGCTCTCATTCCTTCTTCTGCCTCCAGCGAGGTTCGTTTGGTCTGCTCTTGATACACAAAGCAGTGGTCTGAAATGGAAGCTCTCATTCCTTCTTCTGCCTCCAGCGAGATTCGTTTGGTCGGCTCTTTATACACAAAGCAGTGGTCTGAAATGGAAGCTCTCATTCCTTCTTCTGCCTCAAGCGAGGTTCGTTTGGTCGGCTCTTGATACACAAAGCAGTGGTGTGAAATGGAAGCTCTTATTCCTTCTTCTGCCTCCAGCGAGATTCGTTTGGTCGGCTCTTGATGCACAAAGCAGTGGTCTGAAATGGAAGCTCTCATTCCTTCTGCCTCCAGCGAGGTTCCTTTGGTCGGTTCTTGGTCAGCGCGTAATGGAGATCAATTGCGTTACGATTACGTTGCATGATTTGTCTGTCACACGCTTGTTCCATTCACAGATAGCAGATTATCACGACAGAGGGAGACAAAAGTTGATACCATGATACGACGCGCGTCTCAATTCTGCAGGTACTGTGTTGAAAAATAGCTGAAATATTGTTCTACTTGTTGGCAATAGATATGTTACTGAAAGTATCAATTTATAACAATAATAATGTACTTGGTTAATCTACTTGATATTGCCTACGCTGGACAACAAATGAAATGAAAAATATCTTAATTCTACTATTCCTGTATCTAAGAAAGTAGTATAAATGTATACAGAAGATCACAAATAAATTTAAAATGGGCGTGGTAACAAATTTAATAAATATATTGAATGTAAAAGTTGCCCAATTGCTGCATCACAAATTAATGATTCCCATTGTACCATCGAACATATTCACAGATTTTCTACAAAAGGTTGAGTTTATTAAACAGAAAATATATTCAAAATAATATAATTTGCTTTAACTTTTCGCACAAAAGTTCCTGAAAAAAATCTCAATAAAGAAAAATATGAGTGGAAAAAATTGTGGTAGTATAAAGAATTGCACATTGCAAGAAACATTAGGCCGAGAAAGGAAGAAGAAAACCATTTCGTATATATAGTATATCATTTAAACTCCAGTTTATTCTCACCCAATAAATTCTTCAACCATTCTTGATAGGTAATATGTTGCATTTCAGCAATAACGATTCTTCTAGATTCTTGAAAGAGCAGCTCGTCGTCCCAATCCGGATTAATTTTTGACAACGCTTCAGCTATTCTGTTATGTTCTCTCACCCATATCGTATACATAATACTTAATTGAGGATGCATGTTAACACGTGGATCACCAGAAACGAAACAAGTATCAGTTTCTGAATGTACTTGGCATTTCTGTTTGGGTTCATCGGCAAATGGTAATAAGTTATTATCGTTTGTGTTTAATTTTCCTTTTTGTTTCGAACGAAGTTGCATAGATTTTTCTAAATAATTTCCATATATTTGGGATCCATCTAAATAATGTGTAGCTTGATTTTGCTGAAATATATAAAAATATATGACATTGGGAATGTATCAATACAATTCATATAAAATGTTTCAGTATACATTTTGAAGGACAAAAAGTAAAAAATATGATTTGAGGTAAGTCTGATTTATTGAAAATTATCAATAATTATCTATAATCACTTTTAGTTTTCGACAATGTGCTCACCAGGTATCAAATTTGGAAAGACATCAGTTATATTGGCGTGTGCTTCTTTAAACATGTGCGTTTTATGCAAGTTCAACTGCAAAAACAAATAAATCAAAGTATTTGTATTAGAAAATTTTATTTTTGTCCACAAGGCTCCTAATACAGCTTTCAGATTGCGACAATTTGTCCACAAAATCTCGCACGGTGCAACTAGCATCGTACAGCTTTTGTGCTAGTCGCATGCAGCGTGCAGCACCACTAGGAACCGATCGATCGCTGGCAGCGTGCATCTTGAGTTAGCGCAGAGCACATTCCCTACTCACATGGCCATACGCAGACAGCCCAGACGATCTTGTTCCCACGGTGTACTGAATTTTTTGAATAGCTTGAATTTGTTATTAGTAATTTGTAATTAAATAGTGTATACCCTTCTGGAACTTTTCTGGGTGATCCAAAAGCTATGGCTACTTTCAATATTTTGGCGCCAATAAGGGTGTACTCAATATTCACGTTGAATATTTATTCTCCTTCGAAGTCGTCTTTTTCTAATGACGGTAAGTAACAACAGCAATTCGTCATTGACGACGACGACATTTTCCAATAAACTTAGCGCCAAAAAGTTCCCACCTCCGATTGGCTTTATAGATTTCAATTGTGTCTGGAATTCTTCTTTATCTTATTAATATTTTGTCGTAGATACTCATTGCTACTATTGTAAATTGAAGATTACTTTACAAAATCTGAGAATTTCACCTTGAGAACTCATGGTTATTCAGTCTAATTAGTACTTTGAGATCAATTCTTTTGTTTGTGTTGTTGATCTTGTTTCCTTGGGGGAAAATCAGAGAATCAAATAAACTTTTTGAGCATGCTTTTTACATAAAATTGTGTTTTCCACTCAAAATTTATTTTGATTATGGTTATTAAAACATTAAATCTACTTTGTAAAAAAACTACCACTACCGTACTCGACGAATGGAGAAATATTAAGAACCTGGTATCTGTTTATAAACCGCTTTAATTAGCAAAATCCTATTGTACTTAAAAGCTATAAATAATCATATTTATGGTCGCCAGAGTCACATCAAAATAAAATAAAAGTAAATAATTTGATACGTTAATAGAACTTCAAGTGTCTAAGGGGCACAATTTTATATGCACACTTACCAAATTATGAATATTAAGAATTATAGATAACGGTTATTAATTTTCAAACTATCACATTTGAGCATACTTTATAATCAAATAAGCAATAATTATTGACGATATATTGAAATACTGATTACCTGTTCCAAATATCCCATTGAACAATCAGATCTCATCGCAGGAAATGATCTAGTGTAACTAATACACTCTACTCTTCTTTTGGAATAAAAAATGTCATCATCTGGCACAGAAACTGACATACAAAAAGGATGCCTGTACCTTGGTGCCATATCAAAGCCGGTGACATCACAACAACTAAATGAATTGTTGAAATTCACTGAAATGTTGATAAATTATATACTATACAACAAAATCAAGAGAATTTTCATTATAATATTTGTTGAATACTCATAGAAGAGAAGCTATTTTTTTCATTTTTACCAAAAAAATTTACATATTTCGTGACGCTATTATGTGGTGTGCCCTCGAAACGGAAAGGTATATTCCTTCGACTGCGTTAGGTGGACTCACACAGCTCATTCAATGGTTATTAAAGACAAAGATATCTAATCGATTCGGATAGTTAATGGGTGTCAAAAACCGATATGTAGCCATTTACAATGGGCTTCATAAAAAACAAAACAAGAACAAAGTAGTGCTGCTGTTGAGCAGAAAAAGTCATATCGACATCAGAGGCTGAACTTGAACAAAATATTCCGGATGTATAACAGTGCGTACTCGTTAAAATAGTAATTATACTTTCAGGTAATACAAAAAGATCGACCTATTTTAATTGTATTATTTGGAATTGCCACAATCATTGATTTATGCATCAATCTAAGGCGGCCCCTACACAATCAATTTTATTGCGCAATATTATTGACCGTTTTGAGGTCTTCCAGCCCATTTTTTCGCCCGGGAAACCCGGCTGGCATTTTCATATCTGACCTGTACAGAGTGCCAGATATGCCGTTTGGTGATCTACTAATTACGGGCCCCCGTTTCCAAGCTCAAACGTCGTGTACATTATCGATGCTGTTTTATGTAGCCAGCTCCCCTACTATAATAGAATAGATAGAATTTCCCATTATGCGAAAAGATTACTAAACACAAGAAAAAATAAAAAGTGTGAACTGTGGATAATATTGTTTGTTGGTAACAAAAAAAATTCATAGTAAGTTCATAGCAAATGCGTTTGTAATTATAGTGGAAACGAAACTTCAAGTCATTAAGTCACAATCAATTTGCTCTTTTCACAAACTTATTTACATATAAAATAGAACGTTACTTCAACCTCTATTATCATAAAGGGCCATTTTATATATCAGAACAAATTTATTTAAATAAAAGAACTTCTGTGTCGTTCTTAATTACTTACTCATAACGGAAGATGCAAACTGACTTAAATCATGTTCAATAAACTGTCCAAACACAGTAAAGGCTACGGTGAGTGACGTGAGAGGATCTTTTTCAACAATTACTACATCTGTACTAATTTTTCTACCGCTTGGTAGAGGCATTTTTGTAACAGATCTTTTTGGAACGTCGAAAAAATTCAAATAATCTGCATCCAATAACCTTAAACGAAAATACGTTGTTTTGAATTGCAACTTAATCCCAGATAATCTACGTATACACAGCTTTTAAGACAAATAGTAGTTCTCAAATAGGTCTCAATTTTATTATCTATAAGGAATTTCTAAGAAGAATTGATGATTGATTTATGAATTTTATTTTTCATGAAAATTAGTGACTTTCTCATTCAAATAGTTATTTATGTAACAAGTGTGTGAAGTAGCCTTTTTTCGACGAACGCGACAATCACATGAATCGAAAAAATGCCTTTACACACGAAGTGCAGACAATATTTGTTCTACTAGCGGAAATTTTATCAAATACAGAAGTTTAATGGTAATTTTCCTTATAAAATATATAATTATCACTAGTTTGAATATTTTAAACAAGATTAGAACGAATTAACAAAACAACAGACGAATTGGTGCGGTTATTAAATTTATCAACTCTTCCCTCCGGCATGTATAAATACCACCTAAAAATAACTATTACTACATAAGTAGAAAAAAAAAATGTCTTCAGCCCGACTTGAACCTGGGATCTCCCGCATATTACCCTCTTTGTCATTCGAATACTTTCTCATTTTAACTCTCGTACGTTTTTCAACATTCACTAATAATATCTAGATATATAAGAAACGTACGACATGTATATTCCTGGGTATTTGTCTGTACTACCTGGGATGCAACTTGTTGGCTTTTACCACATTTATTTAAGGGTAGAAGCCTTTTGAGTGAGTTTTTAAGGGTAAAAACTATTTAACACAATTTCCGGCAAAACTAGAAGAAAAATTCAAAAAACCAAGTTTATAGTTTTTTATTTTTACCTTTCAGAAAAACATTATTTTTCCACGAAATTTGACTTAATATTGAGTAAGCACCATCAAAATATCAGCTTTTTTGAAATGTTGGTGAGTCTTTTGTTCATTGAAATCTTTACCTTCTGGATGGTGTAAAAAATATTATCATCTCAGAAATTTCGCAAGAAAAACGAAAAAAATTTGATTTAATCATTACGTAAAATTTTTGGATATTTATTAAAATTTGAGACTATAATTACTTATGTTTATCAAAATAATATGTAATTTCATGTTTTTCATGTAATTAGAATGTAATATTTCAATAAATAACTAAAAATTGTGCGAACGATAAAAAAAACTTTTTTCTTTTTTTTTTTGTCTTTTGTGAGAAAATTTACCATGGTGATGATAATATTTTTTCACGCCTACAGAAAATAGAGATTTCAACGAACAAAAATATTACCAAATTTTCAAAAAAGCTGATATTTTGTCGGGAGAATTTTCGATTGAAAATTGGGTTGTTTTTTTCATATCAAGACAAAATAAGGTTAAAAAATAAAGATTTGATACCAAATGAATTACAGTGTATTGGGACATACAACGGTACATATCCACCAGAAGATAAAAATGAAAAGCCAGGAACTTGGTTTTTGAAATTTTTTGAATAAATTTTGAGGTTTTATGAAAAAAAATTGATAACAAAAGTTGTAGATATTTTTATTACCAACAACTTTACTATTTGACTTTCTTCCAGAAATCAAGATAAACTGTTTTATACCCTTAAAACTCACACCCTTCCCCCTCCCGACCTCAGATCGCCCGTAAATTATTTTTTCTTTTGTGTTTATTATATTTTCCTCCTTGTTCAATGGGTTGTATCGTACTATTATTTTTTTGGTTTCAAAAATTATCGACCCTGGTCTATTACTTAATTTGTTAGTTTGTCTGTTTAGATGGAATTTTCTAATCATATTTTTAATAACTTTAAATCAACCTATTAACTAAAAATTTCTCATACTTTCTTGTTTTTGATAATATATGATTCAATAAAAAATTGATGAAATATTTATATATCGCTTGAATTAATTCACACATTTCTTATATGAAACAGGATGTTTGTACTTTTAAATGAAATGTAAAAATTTTCCTAATATATTGTGTCATAAGGAAAAAAAATTTATAATATCATCAAAAGATTTTGGAGTTTTCAGCTAAATATTAAAAAATAATAATTTCTTTCATTTACGGTTTTGTACCTATATGTTCACAATATACTTCCACCTTTCTTATTATTAGAATTTTTTTTTAAAATTATTTTTAACGATCAAATTTGTGGTTTAAAAAAGAAATTTTAACTTAGTTTTATTTATTAATATTTCACTTGAATGGATTGTTACCCTCGAACTCATTTAGTTATCGTTGTAAACCACTAATCTGCAGATTAGTACAGTACTATACATTTTGGATGCATTTTTGTATACCACCATACATAAATTTGTAAGTTTTGACTCAATTCTATATGATCATCTTCATGTAAAAAACATTAACAATTTCCAAAAGGCAGAAGAGTAAGAATGGCGCTTAAACCGTTAGGAGTGTTTTTAAGTAGTAACATTTTTCGATATTCCTAAACTCCAAGAGATCCTTGTGTAGATTCACGAAGATTCAGCAACAAAGGGGTGAAAGCGAAGGTTTGTCAAAAAAATATACCTACGCAGTTTTCTTGTGTGGTATAGATTTTGGACCAAGCATCGGGTACCTTTATTTGCAAGTTCTAGAAAACAGATTTTTTTTGGAATACGTGCAGGGGTGTTTCCTGAATGTAAATACAAGTGGGCGTCATGGGGAGCGCCCGTGTCAGCCGCTATAGAACACGTTCTATCGAATATCTCGCGAGCCGCGCATCATAAGACAATAATAGTAAAGATCATTCATATAGATAATAGTTTTTGAGATCTTTTTTATTTGAAACTTTAATTATAGCTTTTCAAACTTTCTACAATATGGTTTTTGCTAAATATATAGTTAACGTTATGATAAACTAAATATTGTAAGAAGTTTGGAGCGCTGTATTTACTATTTTTGTCCTACTATGCGCGATTCGCGGGGTATTGGATAAAACGTGTTTTTCTAAGCTGACTTGGGCGCCTCTCCATGACGCTCACTTCGATTTACATGCAGGGGATACCCCTAAACATATTAAAAAAATCCGTTCTTTAAAACCTTGCATTATGAACCTACTTTTCTTGCTTTGGATTATCGAACAATTCCAGCAAACTGTTACACCACAAAATGTTTATCTGCAGTTCTTGGGACAGTCAATATTTGCAGGGTAATGTTGCATAGTTGCACATTACACAGGTAGTTGAATTTTTACATGATAATAATTATCAGTCATTAAATATCCAGTAGATCGATTTATATGACGTGATTTCTGGTTATTCTTTTACCTAAAGAAACAAAATTTACGTGGTTGTACTTTTATGATGACGAATGGAAAGATGAAGCAATTCAACATTGCAGAATATGACTGGCTTTAAGCTTATAAATCTTCTAATGTTTTTGTGTATTGATATTTTTATATTGAATCATCAGTAATCTACGAATAATTACCTTTCGTATGCGCTAAATGCTTCTCCAATACTCGCTTTTGTGACATGATTACACGTTCCATTCATTGATCTATATTTATTACTAGCCTCCTCTACAATACACTTCCTTATCAGATAGCTGCAAGATTCGTTCAAAGATGATTGTAGGAAGTTTGATTGAATCAAAGAATTACTACAAGTTTCCAGAGTCATACCCGACCTAAAATTAAAAATATATAATGATAAACAAATATTTTCTACTTCACCAGAAGTATTAGAAAAACATAAAAATAAAAAGGAAGCCTCAGTAAAATCGTATAATTGTCAGAAATGTAAATGGATTTTATTTGAATTATTGATTGATCAAAATCAATGATTGTTTCAATTTCCAAATGAGATAAAATCCAATAGCAAGTTTGAGATTGAGCCTTATTTCTCAATTATGTAACTTACTCGTGACAGCAGGTGTAAGCGAGTTGTGCAGAAGCTTTAGTAGCTACCAGAGCCTGTCTGCCTCTTTCTATAGCTTTTAAGTCCGGCGCTTGCGACAAAAATAAACCGTGTACTGGCGTTCCAGGTTCTATACGACTTGGCCATGATATAGACTGTTCAAAACCTTCTAGTTTTTTCACATATCTCAATGTGAAGTTGATGGCGTCTTCTACATCCTCCTTAGTTAGCTTAAAATTACTTGCAATTTTTTTCTTTCGAAGTTTTGAATCTACAAAAAATAAAATTTATACTAAATTAAATCCTCTAGATAGAGATGCTAAATGAGTTATACGAGTATGGTCCCAGAAGTACCTGGAACAAAAAAGAAAACGAAAAAATTGTGGAAAAAAATCGTTTTCTTAACGATGTTCAATAAGTTCGATCCCCTTTTTAAAATAAGAATCATCAAGCTCCTCAAAATAGCCATCAATTGCCGACATCACCTCTTCATTGTTTCATTTTTTAAAGTCTGGGAACAGAAAATAATCCGACGGAGCTAAATCTGGAGATTGGGATACATGAGGTAACAATTCAAACCTTAATTAATTAATTTCGGCCAATCCACTAACGCATATGTGAGCTGGTGTATTGTCTTCATAAAACAACACTTTCTTCTTAATCAAATACTTGACTCCTTCGCTAAAACTTTACCACAAGTTCGCATAATAGTCTCCGTTGATAGTTTTTCCTTTTTTGAGAAAATCAATGGAAATTATCTCACGCGTATCCCAAATAACATCTCACCATGACCTTCCCTACAGATGGAACTGTCTTTGCATTCGGCTTTATTTCTGTGAAACATTACCAAACACTCGATGGAAACATCTTCACGACGCTACGAGTCGTCACCTCATTTGGTCGACCACTACGTTGCTGGTCTTCGCAGGTCGTACGGCCTTGTTTAAAGTCTGCTACCCAATATTTTACTGTTGTAACGAAGGAACAGTCTCACCCAGAGTAGATACCTGCCAAACAAATACCAAACAACGTGGCGTCTTCAAACTTGAAACATATGATGTATAGATTGTGTACTTTCTAATACAGTGGTATTTTTCGAGCAACTACAGCTATCTCTAGGTCCAGACCAGGTAATTCTGGGACCATCCTCGTAGATGGCGAACAGGTAGTTATTATTTGGAAAAAATAGAAATATAATATAAAGTATAATAAAAATTCATTAAATACGATCTTAGAATTTCACTTACCTTTAAAGGGTGGTGGTAGTAAGCTATAGTAAGATTGTACTGAAATGCTTATCAGCAGGAACTGAAGAAGTAGATTCCGCATGCTGGTGAATTGTCTTAATCTTAAAAACGTATCAAATTTGAATAAAGTTTAAAAATACGTTTTGATTTCTGTAATTATAAGATTATATTTGTGATTTAAAAATCTAAAAATATTTTAAATAAATTTTCTTGTTGTACTGCAGTTCCACATAGGGCAAACAACACAGTATTGAGGATTTATATTAAAGCTCATCAATAGATAAGAAACAAAACATCAACTAATCTTGAAATACAAAAAATTAGTCGCTTTTAATTATAATATATTGAAATGCATGAACCAGAACCGAATAAAAAGTGAAGAGAATACTTTGAAATATATACTGAAAAAAGATAATGAATATATTATTGGACTATTTTGTAGAAATAATGAATTACACATAGAAACTGAAGTTGTACTTTAAATATTACATTTTCACTGGTAAAACTCAAAAGAGTCACGTTATTTTCTAAAAATAAATATTAGAAGTATACTTCTATTCCTTTAAGTGCATAAAATATTTTTTTGGCTGGTTGAAATTTTGATTAAAGTGATCACGTTCAATAGAATACCAAAAAAATGGTAAAAACTCCTCCAGTTTGAAGAATAGAGACTTTATATTTATATTTTCAAGGCATAACAAACTGAGAAAAAAGATGAGATTTAATCAAATGAAATCAATTTGTAATTTATCCCATGAGTATCCTAAGGGCTTGAGAATAAAGCCCTCAAATAATATATGTTTGAAAACATTATTTCAAATTAAGTTTATGTTTTGAAAAAAGTATCTATGCATTGAAAACTCAATATATAATTCTATTATGTTTTATTCAATAACATTGTGATTGATCAAGTTTACTAATTGATTACTTAAAAATACTGTGATAAATTTTGCACACTCACGTGTTGAATTCGCTGACAACACTTAAGACACTACCCAAGTCGTCTACTCACTGGAAGTAGTCGCTCTGACTCTAATTTCCCGGTGAATACCATTTAATGAACTGAAATGGAGTGGGAGTAATTGCTTATCAGGTTACTGGATGAATATTACGTACACAAAAAATCTAAAATGAAAATGTAACTCAAGTTTTAATTATATTTGAATCCCAAATTTGCAAATTAATAATATAACAACACAGACCCCACTGGAATTTGATTATGTCGAATAATATGAAAAATCCAAAATCTTGATGTCATCAAATTAGTTGAAAAGTAAAAAATACTTCCTTCCGTCATACGGAAAGATGTGAGAAGTACTACTTGTCAACTCGATTTTTGATATGACAGAATTTGGAAGGAATGTTCAATTTACAAGTTTACCTTTAACAATATGCTCGAATTGTTTTTAGTTCCTTTCAATTCTAGCTTAATATAAACATTTTTTAATATTCCGGATTCAATGTGACATTTACACAAGATTTGTTGAAGTAACACAAAAACTAATATAATCAATAAGATAAAATACGAGCGCTGTGCCTTCTAACCATTTCAATATCAAAGCAGTTATTTCATATCATCACTTCATTAATGTATCGACTAACGCTAGAAACTAACAAGCCTAAGCCTGTTGTAGCAATTCTACAATAGAAACCTGAGTTCGAGAGGGTCTCAATATCAAAATGGTTCGTGTCGAGCAACACGCATTAACTAAAAACTAGGATTTAAAAGGTAAAAGTCCTCAAAGTAAAATGACAAAAATCCTATAAGTCCTATGACATATTGGAAAGATGGTGTCGTGAGTTTAAATGTATTAGACAATCGTGTACAAACTAACATGCAAGTGGAGCACCCACATCCACTAACACAACATGATTTCGTGTTGGAAGATCGACGCATGATTATTAGACATGCAGTCGTCTTTAACACAGACAAGACAAAAGAAATTTTCTTGCAAGAGGATTAACATTCAATGAGTCATGGATTTATAGCTATGATATGTAATTTTAGTAGACTTTCTGCAATTTTTGGTAGTCGATATGTCTCTTTAGTTCCAAAATTATGTCAGGTGATAAAACAAAAACTCCTGGGAAAGTTATGCTAAAGTGTTGTAGTTCATCAAGATAAACCCAATCAAAGATCCGCCATAGCTCAGGCAGGCTTCGAGATAGTTCAGTTTCCGCTCTATTCTTCAGATGACGTCTCCAGGACGTAAGGATTGTTTCCAAAACTTGAACAAAACTTGCGTAGAAAACGATTTTATTCAGATAATGAAGTCATATGCTGTGAATTAATGCTTTGCAGGCATTGACTTGTTTTTCATAGAAATGCTTGAGAATCGTTGAGGAGAATGTGTTAAACTTAATGGAGACTATGTTGAAAATGATTTATCTTAAATTCAAATCGATATTAATCGGCGTTTAAGAATTATAGTGATGGTAAGAACCTTTAGCATGTACGTAAAATGTTAATACACGGTCCCGAACCCAAGTATTGTCGCTAAAAGTACCATTTTCCACACTCACATGTTCCATTAAGTGAAGAATACTGGATTTTTTTATAGATACGAAGTTTATGAGAATAATAAATACAAAAAACATTCCAAACTCATTTAGATAAAATTAAAGTACGGTGATTTTAAAAAATTCCTCTACCGCTATCTTAATAATAAAAGTCATCCATTCCAATATGTCATATGATAAGATATTAAGAGGAGTAAGAAGTAACTCTGATAGTAACGCTTAAAGAAGAATTGATTAAGGTAATAATAATAAAAGAAACCAGTAACGAGGTACACAATAAAGAGGAAGCCTAAAATAAATGAGGATTGTCAAAATTTATTCCACTATATGAAAAAAAGGATCCAGTTAAGCAATTAATAGGGGAAGTTCTTTTCCATTATTGAATTAACTGAGGTATGGAAAACGGAAATTTTGAAACGGATAAAAGAACACATCGATCATTTCTAAACCCACCAACTTTCGATCTGTAATGGATAAATTGATTCTAATATGTAGCTAAATACATGACTATTGCCCTTTCGTTTTTGATTTTCTAATTACATAGAAATCAAGGGCGGATCCAGGGTCTTAGTATTAGGAGGAGTCCTCCCCCAAAGACATGGCATTTTAAGCCTTTTACCCACAAAATATAAGTTAATTACGTTGTTTTTGACAGCATAATGACGAATTTTACTCTATTTTTACTTTAAACCTCAATTACTCAATTGAAACAAAACACCAAGTTAAGTAATCAGGGCTTAGGAGGGGTCATGAGCCCGTGGATCCACGCTTGCTAGAAATTGAGTTTATTCGTTGGACATTTTATACAGAAAGTGTATTTGAAATAAAGTTCAACGTGCCCTGACAGCTCTGGTGATTGGCACACAAAAGGAACAAAAAAAATAAAAGTTGCCCGAAAGACTGTTACAAAATCTATTAGAATAAATAAATTATATAAATATTTTTTGTAACAGCTAGGTAACTTTGACACACTCAAGACTTTCTTAATTTCTGTCGAGCATTTGAGTGATTTCTTACGATTAAGTTTCAGATGGTGTGCAGTGGAGTATTGTCTGTAGTTAGTAAGGATGTTCACGGACATACGAACGTAACAGGTTGTCACAGCTTCTCTCCTTAAAAAATTTAGGGGCACGTGAGAAGTAGATGGATATAGTGCTTCGTGCTCTTGCTCCATATATCAGTCTAAAATTCTTGTACGAAGTTAGTCTTGAGATCATCATCAAGCCGTAATAATATTTCTCAAGGCTTGCTGAAGGATTCTTTGGCGCGACGATCTGCAAATTCGTTTCTTGTGATCCCGGTGTGCGATGAGAGATACTAGTATATCATCAGCATAACCATACAAATTGGTAGGTGTCGTCAATGTTTTGGACTATTGGGTGGTCGGTGAATGTGGTGAAATCATAGTTGACGCCAACTTGGTTATTTTTATGATTTTGATTCCATCAATTATCAGATGATGGTAAAGAAGGTAGAAAAGAATTGAGATTCTGCTAGGCCCTATTCTGCCGGTTGTTTGGTATTGCTTTCTGAAAGGTTTCCAATTTTTTAATGTTGTACGTACTAAGGTCGACTCATTAACAGGCATACCACTACACTATTAAATTTATAATTAACTAGAAATTGAGTTTATTCGTTAATTGTATCATAATTCATTTGTACTATTTTATCATGGCGTCGTACAAAAAAATAGCGCTCACAAGTGATAGTTTTGCTTTATTTTCGTTCTTTTCATACATATTTTAATATCTATCATAAAACATTATTTACATAATATTCTATCAACTCATTGAAGAATATTTGAAATTTTTTTAGTGATTACACGTGACCAAGTGTGATTAATTTGCAATTGTTACAGGTGTTCAGAATGAGATCAGTCTATTATTTCATTGTGTGTCTATATATTTTTCAGGCGAAGCTCAATTCATTTGTCGTAAAAGAAAAACTAAAAATCAATAAAGAATTTTATCTTAATAATTTTAACATGCGCGAAATTGGTGCTGACCAAGTTCTTAAAGATCTTGTCTTGATTTCAAGACAAGAAGTTATTTGAAATTTGAAAACAACACAAGAAATTTTATTTCAAGACCAGGATTTCTGTCAAGAAATGTAGACTAATAATAATAATGTAAATGTAATTTAGTTTTTCTACGTTCATGTAATAAACACAACTTTATTGAACTATATTTACAGGAAAAAGTGGATCTTTATTGCACTGGTACAATAAATATTTATTGCACTAATCTGTCATTATAGTACAGAGGTTTGGGATCAAGAAAAACATAAACATTCAAATGAGCGAAATATTTAATCCCTTTTCTGTGAGATTCTGATACGTTTAAAAAAATTGCGGATTTTATTTGATTATCAATCATATTTATTATGTACTGGATTACGAAATCACAAAAAAATGCATTTTTTTCTAAAATGCCATATGATTACAATTTATAAACATAAACGGATAATTTAACAATGCAGTTCTAGAAAAGTCAAATAAAAATTAATTTTGACAGTTAAACAACATTTGAAATTGAGTAATAATATTGGAAAAATAGATGATAGTGATGAAGAATTTGTTGGGACCCCACCAGAAGTTAGTAAAAAGCAAATACAGCGTCAAAAACTAAATGAAATTCGTTATAATATTTTTGAAGAGTGGTGCTTCGATGAAAAAGTTGTAAATCTTACAGAATATGTGCTTATCGCATATTTTTTAAAAAGATCGAAAGATATTAAACCCTCGTCACTTTGGTTTGAGTACTCAATGGTGAAAGCGTGCCTTTCTACAGAAGAAGGTATTAATATTAAAAATTACAAAAACTAATGGCAGAACTTTGCAGGATTTCGATCAATTTCCAACAGAGCACCGAATTCCCAGTATTTGATGAAAAAAGTAAGTCAGTAATTATTGTTTAGCTTTTGTAAGACATTTTGAAATAACTTGTTGTAGGTCGCTGCAATATTTGGCATCGCAGGGGCATGTCGATGTCGTAGAGATGAGCTCGAATAATTGAGTATTGAAACCATATAGAAGAAGTAAGTTCAATATTAATTATGAAAGTGCCACTTTCAAAAACTGATAAGGTACGAAGTTTTGTCGTTAGAGGTGAGGTTGAAGAAGGATTAAATTTGATCGATGTATACCATAAATACACGAAATTACGTCCCAATAATTCACTAAGAAATATTAATATTGAAAATTGCAAAAATTTTACCTTTACTTTCAATATTAATGGTACAAATAATGTTTAAGTTAAATTATTCCTAATTACTATTAACTTTCTCAATGTTAAACGATAGTGTTAATTAATTATTTTTCTACACCTAATAAAACATTTTTTTCATGAAATTAGAAAAAATAGTGTATTCAACTCATGCAAAAAGTGTTTATTGCACTCGACATGTTGTCAAGATCGGCCTAATGGCCTCGTTAAACAAATTCACGTAGCGTACAACAAAAACTTTTTGCAGTTGTTGTATAAATAACTATTATTGAACACTTCTTTTACAAGAAAGTTTCACAAAAATGTAAATACTGAATGATATTCTTCTTGAAACTTGAAATGTAAACTACAGAATATTATTTATTGAGCTAGAAATAGCCATTACTTACTTACTACTTTAATACTATACTTTATTTACAATAATTGAGAAAAACTTGATATAGTATTAGTTTTTGTTAACATGATAACTATAATTAAAAGATTTATCCCAGATATCATGAGTTTCATTTGTTCTTTCTCTCAAATTTAATATTTACTAACTTTTACCCGCGACAACTATATTTTATTGCAAAGCTGAAATTATCAATTTTTAAAAATTACTACGTACAATGAAGTTTCAAAAACTTAACAATATACTTTACTGAAATACAACAACAAACGTTAAAATATATTTCTCAATAACTTATTAGAAGTGTCAGTGTAAAGTTAGACGTCAAAAAAGTAAACCAGAGTTACGCAGCAATAAATTAAAAGAAAAAAGATGTCCACCGAGTATCGAGCCATCATCAAGTACCTGTATTTAAAAGCAGATTTACGAAGATATGCTTAATACCCTTGGTGATCAATATCCTTCGTATGCGACCGTGAAAAATTGGACTGCAAGCCTAAAAAGAGATAAATTTTCCATTGAAGATGACGACCGATCGGGAAGGACAGTTTTTGTGTCAGTCCCCGAAAATATCGATGCAGTTCATGACATGGTTTTATCAGACCGTCGAATTAGGCTAAAACGAATATATGAGGAACTAAATATTTCATACGAACGCGTTCATCATATAGTTCACATCAATTTGGACATGAGAAAAATTGCTGCAAAATGGATCCCCAAATATTTGAATATCGACCAAAATCGTGCAAAGGTAGAAGCATCGCGTTCGATCTGTGCTCGATTTAAAAACGATGTAGACTTTTCTTGAACCGAATTGTTACTTTGGATGAGACTTGGGTATATTTTTACGATCCAGGAACAAAGCAACAATCGATGGAATGGCGACACTCTGATACTCCAAGACCTAAGAAGTTTCGTGTCCAAAAATCTACTGGAGAAGTTCGTGCCTCAGTTTATTGGGATTTTCAAGAAGCAATCATGTTTTATTTTTTGGATAAGCGTAGAACAATAGCTGGTGATTACCATTCAACAACACTGACCACTCTACGGGAAAAAATTAAAGAGAAAAGACGCGGAAAGCTCTCCAAAGATGTTTTGTTTTTGCAGGACAACGCCCCTGCACACAAATCTCATGTTGCTATGCAGAAAATTCGTGTTTTAGGGTTTGAATTACTAGAACACCCCCCTTATTCACCAGATTTGGCTCCGTTCGACTATCATCTCTTTCCCCAACTGAAAAAAAGGTCGTAAATTTTCTTCCAACGACGAGTTAATAAAAGATGTGGAGGTCTGGTTTGCAAAGCAAGAAGAAACATTTTTTTTGAAGGTCTATCCAATTAAAAGGAGAAACATGTCGACTAATAAAATATTTTGACATTGAAATTTTGTTTGGTTCTATAATATGCTAAGAATTTATCAATATATCCTCGTAGATAAAGTTATACAATACATCTCTTATTTTATGCTCCATTAACTTATTGACTCGAATTACCTATCTTATACTAATGTGACTGGGAAGAATCATAAATCTACCTATTTAATTCCTACTTACTGTTGTATTCGTTTAGATTTATTGTAGACTGACCGTCCTCAACGTCTTACTTAAGAGGTTCCATATGTGCCTTAGACACTTGAAGTTCCATTAACTTATCAAACTACTTACCCATATTTTTGTATTGATTGGACTCTGACGATCATAAGTATAATTAATTATAGCTTTTGTATACAATAAGACTAGTATTTAAGAGAGCATAAACGTGCAAAGTGTGTTCTAAATAGTCTTGACATCAAATTATTGAAACCATTTTATTCACTTATATTTTATGTCAATAAATAGTTTTTTCAAAGTTGTGAATTAAGTTATTTAACTCGGGCATTAGACAGGCTACATATAGATAGTTGACCAAGAAAAGCATTGTTTTTCTGAATGCACTCCCGCTACCTATAATGTCTGCCCTTGTGCTTTATTTATAGTAACAGCAAATCTAAGCCTGACTGGAAACTGAATCCTGAAGCTCAGTTAGAATAATTAGAATCACAATGAATAGCAACTAACCATAACAATGACACCTAACCTCAAAAATTCAAATAGTTTTATATTGCATATATAAAAAAATAATAAATATAGAAAAATTCCCAACAACTGAAACTATAGTCAATTGGATTGGATATTGACGCGACCGTCGGTAATACAGTGCATCGGTATTACAGTACTCTGGGTTGGAACTTCACTACTATGAATACTAGATGGCGTTGAAGAAGCTAGATTTTGAGATTTTTTGACTAATAATTTTTCGTTGAAAGTAATTCATTTTATAAGAAGAATAAATTTTTTGATAAGCAATATCCTATGTTACTTCTAATACCTCCAAGAATATGCCGATGATCGACAAAATGCATGACCTATGAAAAGTTCAGGATCTCTCAATGTTAGAAAAATATATGTAAAGTTTTAAAATGAAAAGAGGATCTGAACACAACCAAAAATCCAGCTTGTACATTCACCCTGTACATTCAGAAGACATTTCCATGGACCTAATAAATATGATTAATATCTACATATGAATAAAAATTATTAGTGCAATGAATGATTTAATTATGTATTGTTTCTTACGCGGAATTATTGATTAAAACTGTTAACGTTGAATATTTGATAACATATTAAAGAATAGAGTACGGAATATTATTACCTATTGTTATATATTTGACAAATTACAGCTAGGTCCTGATGAAGACAAAAAACTTTTCGACTAGAATTTTTTAAAAGAAAGGGATATTTTTTATTTGGTATTTTTTTCATTACCCTATTGAAAAATTATTAAGTTCCAGGGCAAAAATGGTGCATAAAATAGCAATATTTTTTAAGGCCGCTTGACATGATGCAAGACAACGTGCAAGAAATTGCATGCAATTTATTACAATGTCAATATATTGTATAGATAATATTGCATTTTATTAAATACTAGATTTGCCCGCGGCTTCGCTGCATTGAAGCCATTATAGTATCAGAGATGAAGTTTTAACAACATATTTCTCTGTAACAAAAATAAATACGAGGTTCGGCTATTAAATAACGAGTCTGGTTACGAAAAAGGGTTTTATTATAAAAATTATTCTACATTCGAATGCTCCCCTTCAATATACTCCCTTACCCTCGCCACACACCTTTCCACACGTTTTTTTCAATCATCGAAGCAGTGCTGGAAGTCTTCTTTGGTGAGTACCTTTAGGAGCTCTGTTGTTTGTTGCTTTACCTCTTCCATCGACTCAAATCGGGTTTTTCCCTTTTCTAAATGCACTCTCTTTACCTGTAATATCTGCCACTGTGCTTTGTTATGTTTTAATTTGGACTGGAATAATTGGAATCATAATGAATATCATCTAATCAAAAAATGACACCTAACCTCAAAAAATCAAAGATTTATTCGCGAAAATTACGAATTAGGCGACATCTGTTAATTTTATTTCAAACTTCAACAGAAGTGAACAAAATACTAACAAATGTTGTTGTTCTATAAACAATAGGAAGTATTATTTGCAATTTTAATTTAAATAGTAAAATAATATACTTGTTTAAAGTGTAAAGCAAACCACATATCCATAAGATGCATTTCGAAAATAATAAAAACGTGATAAAAATTGTAGTGTTACAAATGTTCTATTCTAATGGCCAATAAAACTCTTGTATCCCTTTTTGGTAGTTTCTTGTCGACATGCAAGTCTCTTCCTCCCATACTTACTGGAATAAATACATATCCAATATTTGACTACATCATTCAGATTAATTGTTACCTCCTGAGGGCTTGGAAGTTAGACTTGACTTTTGTAGACCATGATATAACTGCCCTTGTACAGTAAAAGTTGGTGAAAATCCGGGCATTCTTATCTTTTTATCAACTCCAAAGGATGTCATTTGAAAACAAGAATTATATCTCTTATTTTGCTTAAAAATTGCTTTGACTCATGTGTAATACTTAACAATAAAGTTTTTGAATTCTCTTCTGGTTCACTAAGTAATTGAAGTGAAACTTGAACACTGGAACAACACATCCCATCAGTTTCATCTTTCCATTTGAGAGCGTCGCAATATATAGAAAAATTCCAAACATCCAATTGACTATAGTTTCAGACTAACCACATGATATCTAACCTCAAAAATTCAAATAGTTTTATACTGCATATATAATGACAAAAAAAATGACAACAAATATAGAAAAATTCCAAAGAGCTGAAACTATAGTCAATTGGATTGGATATTGACGTGACAGTTGATAATATAGGTATTACAGTACTTAGGGCTGGTACTTCATTACTAGAATGCTAGATGGCGTTGAAGAAGCTAGATTTTGAGATTGTTGGACAAATTATTTTTTTATCTTTCTTGAAAATATTTTTTTTTCCATTAAAAATATCTTATGTTATTTCTAATATCCCCAAGAATATGTGTACAAATTTTGATTATAATCAGCTAAGTAGTTTTCGCGTGAAACCGTAACAAAAAACTCACATTCACATTTATAATATTAGTAAGGATTTGTATCTTGAAAGAATGAAATGTCCTATTTTATGTGACATCAAAACTATATTATCAAATTTGAGTATTGCCTTCATTTCGGCTAAAGGACATATTGGAATACGTGGTAATGAAACAGCTGATCGATTAGCAAAAGATTCAATACTAAATGGACATACATTAAGAGTTGCGATCAATTCAAAAAAAGAGAAAATGTACGTATCCTGGTAGAAACACTGGGATTCTGCCTCACGAACCTCAAATAACACCTATTTTCAAATTTTCACATATTATTTTCACTATTTAGCTATGTTTTTTGTTTATATATTTTCAAATAAAATTCATAATTCTAAATTAATAATTTTTTGATAATTAACTCATAGCTGGCGCTGTCAGATGACGTGCGGCTGTATCCCCATCACAATATACGAGGGTGTATTGATATCTAGTTAGCTTAGACCAGTTCCATGCATAAACAAAATATTGCGTTACCATAGGAACGAACAATAACTTATTAGAAGTGTTAGTGCAAAGTTTGACACCGAAATTGTGAGAATAGAAAAATTGAAGTATCGAGTAATCATCAAGTACCTGTATTTAAAAGGGTTAAAAGGTGATCAATGTCCTTCGTATGCGATCGTGAAAAATTGGACTGCAAGCTTCAAAAGAGGTAAATTTTCCATTGAAGATGATGACCGATCGGGAAGGCCAATTTCTGTGTCAGTTCCCGAAAATATCGATGCAGTTCATGACATGGTTTTATCAGACCGTCGAATTGGGCTAAAACAGATAACTGAAGCACTGAATATTTCATACGAACGCGATCATCATATAATTCACGTCAATTTGGACATGAGAAAAATTGCTGCAAAATACTGCAATTTAGAAACGATGTAGACTTCTTAAATCGAATTATTACTATGCATGAGACTTGGGTACATTTCTACGATCCAGAAACAAAACAACAATCGATGGAATGTCGAGACTCTGGTTCGTGTCCAAAAATTTGCTGGAAAAGTTCTTGCTTCAGTTTTTTGGGATTGCCATACAGTAATCATGAATGATTTTTTGGAAACAACCAGAGATTAATACTCGAAATTACTGACCACTATATGGGAAAAAAATTAAAGAGAAACTATCCAAAGGTGTTTTGTTTTTGCAGGACAACGCCCCTGGACACAAATCTCATGTTGCCATGCAAAAAATTCGTGTTTTAGGGTTTGAATCTTCCAACGAGGAGGTAATAAAAGCTGTGGAGATCTGGTTTGTAGAACAAGAAAAAACATTTTTTTGAAAGGTCTAGAGACGTTGCAGGTTCGCTGTAATAAATGTATCCAATTAAGGGTAGAATATGTTGAGCAATAAAATATTTTGACATTGAAATTTTGTTTAGTCCTATAGTAGGCTAAGAATTTTTCAACATATCCTCGTATAAATTAGAAAAGAATACGAAATTGAACTGATTTACAATTGTGAAGACATTACGGAAAATTACCGTAGTCAACAAGATATTATCATAAATTGTGCGTAAAAGGAGGTTGATTATATGATAGGAGTCTTTTTACAGAGTGCACGGTTAATTATAACTAGATGACTAAGAGATAAAAGAACCTTTGAATACTTTAGCGAGTTGAAAAATTCCTCTACTAAATGAATTATCTACATGACCGACTTATCTTTATATTCGTCGACAAAACATCTGTAAGCATCAGCGTAGAGAGCGGACTGGTGATGCTTAAGACTTGCTGAAAGTTTTTTCTTTGGAGTTCTAAAATTGTTTTAGTTCTAGTCTTAATCCTTTATTATAATGAAGGCACTTCACTTTAACTGAAAAAATTGTATTTAATCTGGTATGGTAGGAAATGATATTGCTTTACAGAAACGTGTAAGACGTGAAAATAATGCAGTGACATAAGAAAAGAATTTCTCATACGACCATGGCGCCAAATTCGAACCTTCGAACCATTGGACAGGTAGAAATCTAGCGTAATCGCTGATAATATAGAATTCGATGGTACATGAGGTGTGCACAATGTATCAAAATAAAAGATTTCTACTATTCACTTCTGGAATAATTTCGAAAATCAATATTTCGAAAATGTATTTTGCCGTTCTTCAAAATAGAAAACAACTACTTTCCTGTCTAATTCCTCAACGAATATTGAATTACAACCCCTCCGAAGAGCGTGATGAAAATCGACATTTTTGTCGATATTAACATCCCCAATGGCTCGCAATCACCAGGAGGGATGTAACTACTGACTAGTTTCGACGTTATTACGTTTCATCAGAGCAGTTTACACCCCTCGTTTGGCCTTGAGACCCGAACTGAAGACAACGTCAAACAGCGTCGCACTTGGTACATGTAGTTAAAACATTTCCCAGCGAATGCTAAGTGGCGTCATCCTCACTTCCAACTTCGAACCTTCGAACCATTGGTCAGGTAGAAATCTAGCGTAATCGCTGATAATATAGAATTCGATGGTACATGAGGTGTGCACAATGTATCAAAATAAAGGATTTCTACTATTCACCACTGAAATTATTTCGAAAATGTATTCCGACGATCTTCAAAGGGGCTGTAATTCAATATTCGTCGAGGTATTAGCTAGGAAAGTAGTTGTTTTCCCATCTATTTTGATACACTACTATCTGAAGACTACGGGTAGCTCATACCCAATGGTTAACAATCCGTAACTTTTATATGGATACTAAAATTCTTTGTCTGTTGTTAAGATAGTGATTTATATGAATGTATCATTTTAATTGAAGAGAAGGTTCATATATTAGCTGACATTTGTACATAAGCAGGGACGGCTAGTGAATAAGCGCTGCAGTGCTGCAGAGGTCTCAAAAACATTGAGAATAAAAAAATGATAATTACATCATTACATAGTTTGATAATTGAATCATTTGAAAATGATAATTACATCATTACATAGTTTAGGTCTTTAAAAAAAATAGGAAAACGAGAAGAAATGAAATGAAATAAGACCCCATGTCCGAAACGATCGAAGAGATGGTCTAGGAGAGTTACAATAGATCAAATTATTAGCGAAGTAGATTCACGGCCTTTACGCACTGGCTAATTTAATAATTAAATTAAAGTAATAATGAGATAAACTTATACAACCTTTTTTTTTCACTTGTCAGAAAAAAAAACTTCGCTGTCGCCTTGTATTAAAGGCCGCACTATTATTATTGTTACTTACAAGTTCACAAAATGGTTCCCTAGGTCGTCCCTGTTCAGCTACTATGGAATTTTAAAAATCTGGCGAATTCGCGCCCATTTTTTTATAAATAACAAAACTCGTTTGATGTTTATTTATCTATAATTTTTTAGTAGCAGACGGTTTATTTACAGTATTTCTTCTGATTAATTTTTACGAAAGTCTATTTATTTCTTTTGTTACTATTTGTTCCAGAAATTTATACAATTTTATTTATAAATTTAAATAAATAGTCGTAGTGAAAAGAAGGAATTAGTAAAAGTAATCACAGAAATTATTTAAGTGATATTTATAAGTAAATTATTAAAAGTGTATTGTATGTTGTGTAAATAAATTAAGAACGTAAGAGACAGTTTTATTAATTCACCCTACGAATAGAAAGAGCGTAAATAAATACGAAAAACGTTACATTATTAATCTGAGAAACCCGAAACCGTTCTACGGGCTCTTTCCATGATATACGATGACCAACGTCTGACCGATCTAAAACATTGACGTGTTTAAATGGAGAAGTTCACTGCATTCAGTCCTACGCAAAGCGTAATACGGTGGATTGATGCCGATAAAATAGCCTTAAATTATAAGTGATTTGTGTGTGTTTTTTTTGTGGAATATCCAAGTTTCTAACTATTAAAAAAAAGATATAATTAAAAACTGTAGGCAACTACCAAATATTATAATAGAGAAAACTGTTGTTAGTAGGGTAAAAGCTACAAAAGAAGATTTATTAAAGACATTTGTACCCAAAATGATTTGTGCATCACATTGGACGGAAATAGGGTTCAGCAATCTAGAGCAATTAAGTTTGAAGATAAAGATACACGAAAGTTCCAGAAATCATCTTTATGATTGTTCTTCTAACCTCTACCCACCATAGTACGGATGTACTATTGTAGACCATGTTTTAAATTTGAAATTTCCACCGAATATTAAACGCGACGTTCGGATACTGTAGTCGAACCTCATTCTGGGTTAGGATCCGCAATCAACTGTTAGGCGATTATCTGAACCCGGCTTATAGTTTCCAAAAAGTCCTCTTGTCAAGTGTATGGTTATCGGATAAATTTTTTGTACCATAGATCTAAATAGTTTTGAAATAATTTTCAAACACCAGTTTGTCAAAATTGTCAAATGTCATAGTTAAAATATTTCATAGCATTCACTGTTTGGTGTGTATTTTAGTTGAACGTGGATACTCATATATTTAATATTATATTTTAAAGACAGATAGTATATTAAAAATGCCTCCCTTGGAGGTAGCAAACAATACTGGCAATGAAGAACCAGGACCTATCAATCCTGTAGTAGGAATTATATATCCACCACCAGAAGTAAGAAGTATCCTTTTTCAAAAACTGTTGTTTAACATTCCTATTTTAATCAATTAAAACAGTGATAAAGGTTTTTATTATATATTAAAATCTTTTTATTTTGTAGTGTTTCCTCTAACTTGAAATCCTGTTGTCCCACTATTAGTTTAGGTAGGTTGAATAAGTTTTTATAAAATATTCAACATTTTTATAATTTATTTTCCTGAACAATAATAAAAGATATTGTTGACAAAACCGCAAGTTTTGTTGCTAGAAATGGACCAGAGTTTGAAGCACGTATTAGACAAAATGAACTGGGTAATCCCAAATTCAATTTCTTAAATACTGGTGATCCTTACCATGCTTACTACCAACATAAAGTGAAGGATTTTAGGGAAGGAAAAGGTGAGTAGGAATACTGTTGCTTCAATAATTTCAGAATAGTGATTTGACTATTCTCATAAAGTAATTCTCTTCATAATAAATGATGAACATTAGCCATATCTGAGTGTTCGGCTAAAAAAGCCTCGAGTACTTTGATAAAAACAACACGAGAGCGATAAATCTATTACTGAATTGTATTACTGCTAATATTAACAAAGTTTATTCAAATATCATTTATAATCCATAATTTTGATCTTAGCTCAAGAACCAACTGCTGGACTAAATCAAGCAGTTTCAAAATTATCTGTAACTGCATCTGCACAACAAAAACAACAAGAAATCTTAAAACAAGTTGAGAAACCATTTGTTCCCAAAGACCCACCACCAGATTTTGAATTTATTGCAGATCCACCTTCAATTTCAGCATTAGATTTGTAAGTCTACAAATCTACTATTCAATATTTCAGTATTTCTAATATTTTTTCTTTTTTAGAGATATTGTAAAACTCACTGCTCAGTTTGTTGCTAGAAATGGTCGAGCTTTCCTCACACAACTAATGAATAGAGAACAGAGAAATTTTCAGTTTGATTTTTTGAGACCTCAGCATTCTTTGTTTCAATATTTTACAAAACTTTTGGAACAGTATACGAAAGTAAGTTGGTACTGTATTGAACATACAAATTGCATTTTGTTAACTTGGATATAATCTATTTCAAACAAGTGTCCAACAATTGCTGCTGAGACACCTCCATTATATGTAGGGAAAAAATGGGAATCATCAATTTGGTTTCTATAGATTATATTAACTACCTGATAATATTATAACAGTTTTACTGAATCAAAAACACGTATCAAATTATATTAATTACAAGTAAAAAGTTATAAACATTACAATTATTCAGAGACTGAAGGTAACTGTAACTATACCTTTAGTGTTTGAAGGAGATAACTTTGTTATTGAAATGTGCATTAGGCAGTATAATTATGAGTATTGATGTAGTAGTATGGTGTTCAGTACATTTCCAGAAATTCCAACTTAGTCTTGTTATTACATAATCTCTAAAGTTGAATCTACTTGAAAAGAGAAGAATTTTTTCTATTATTTCTGATAATTAAATATAGTTTTTTTCAACTTATTAGCCATGTCAGAAACAATGATTCTATCAACCCTATAATACTCTATTAATTCTTCATCACTTTAGACCTTTTTCTGCTCTCAAATTTTTTAAGTAACAATTCACTTGCATACTTCTCTTGTTTCAATTGACCTTTCACTTTCATCTTCACTACCGACTAAATACTATATTTCCATGTTAAAAATATTTTACAACCTGATTAAAGCATGATACATGATCTAAATATTTTTGTGTGTCTCAAACTATTACTGAACCAGTTTAATGTTTGCTGAAATGTGAAAATTTTTGTTCATTACTTCAACTTGATGGTGTTAGAACATGATTTTCATATTGTTCATGATCAAGTATTTACAAACAGTCTATTTCTACTTGAGAACTACTACTACAAATATTTCTACTTTTCTTCTTGATCAAATATTAGAATCTTCCTCTGTGAATATGTATTGTAGTGTCCTTGAATATTCCACTGAACTTGTAGACCAAATAGTGAGTCTGATTTCCACTTGCTCTGTAATTGCCTTACCTCTACTTCTGTCCAGTATGTGGGATTTATCTAACTTATAAACAAAATATACTCTCTACATGTTTTATCCTATTTTCACAAATGAAGGTGTTCCTTGATTCGTGTTTAAGAAATTCCTAGTGCAGGTTCGGGTCCTGTCAGCAATTGAGTGGCTTCAAGCTAGAACAGTCATCAACAATTTCATTCTATTTGAATGCCCTGTGACTTTTCTTTAAACTTTTCTTTAGTTTTAATGTTGGAAATATTCAGATGGAATTATTATGAAACAAGCCTGATGTACCATTATTGTAATGTCCTATTGTCTATTGCCATTATTGATTTTAGGTTCTTATTCCTCCAAAAAGTATGCAACAGCGATTACGTGATGAAGCCAAAACTGCAAAAGCAGTTTTAGAATTGGTGAAATATCGTGCAGAGTGGTTGAGGTATCAAGAACAACAAAAAGCGAAAGAAGAAGAAATTTTAGAAAGAGAAAGAGGTAAGAGTGAGACTGAAGAATATCCAATTATTCTTTACAAACAATACTCTAATTTTGTAAACTTTCTGAATTTTAGTTGCCTATGCTCAAATTGACTGGCATGACTTTGTCGTTGTTGAAACTGTGGACTATCAACCCTTTGAGATTGGAAACTTTCCAGCACCGACTACACCAGAAGAAGTAGGTGCCAGAATTCTGATACAAGAAAGGATTGAGGAAGGAGAAGATATTGAAATGCAACTTGAAAGTGATGATGAAGAAACACCAGCTGCAGTAAGAACCTCATATACCTATATGCTACTTGAACTTATCTAAAATATATTTTTGTAGGAAGAAGGTCTGAGTACAATGCAAGATAAAACAAACCGAAAAGTACGTGACGATAATAGGGTTCAGGATATGGAAGAAGAAAGCTCAGAAGAAGAGGAGGAAGATGAAGGGGACATGCCTAAACCTCCTCCACCACCTGCAATACAACCTCCATTGCCACCAGCTCCTGATAAGGTTGTTGTGAAGAAATATGATCCAAAACAAGGTATAACAAATATGTTACATTTAATTAATTAAAAAATCTATTAGAAATTGTTCAATACCATTTAGCACAGTATGAATAAACATATAATTAATTTGCAGCTGTAAAAGTAGCAAGGCCAACTGTAGGTGATGATTATCTCGTTTCCCCAATTACTGGAGAAAAAATTCCAGCCAGTAAAGTTCAGGAGCATATGCGAATTGGACTTCTAGATCCTCGTTGGGTTGAACAACGGGATAAACAAATCACTGACAAAATGAATCAAGACACAGTATATGCTGCTGGAAGTGCAATTGATGCATCATTAAAATTATTGGCAGAACGACGTACCGATATTTTCGGTGTAGGAGATGAAGAAACTGCCATTGGTAAGAAAATTGGTGAAGAAGATGTGAAAAAAGATGAGAAAGTAACCTGGGATGGTCATACTAGCAGCGTAGAAGCGGCAACCAGAGCTGCGAGGGCCAACATTACATTAGAAGAACAGATTCATCAAATACACAAGGTACTTTATTAATATTGTACAAATAAAGAATATTTAATTTTATTGTGTCACATGTGAATGAAATTTTGTTTGTAATTTCCTGATTCCTTTAGGTAAAAGGGTTACTGCCAGATGAAGAAAAAGAGAAAATTGGTCCCAAGAATATTGGTGCAAAATCTGGGAAAATTAATATACAAAGTGTTGTAACAACCAAGCCACCAAATCCACCAGCTCAGGTAAAAATTTTATTACCTATAACATTGAAACATTGAACTCTAGCGAGGTACATAGGCCCATAACTGAATTATGCTTATGGTACATAGCGGGCCTACAACGTTATTTATGTTGAACCTTCTCCATAGCCCAAGAGACCGTCCTTGAAATATTACCTTACACTTGGAACATTTAATTTTTTTTCTTAGTAAAGCAAACAGCTTTAAGAAGAACACCCCATATAGAGAGTAAAATAAAGAAAAAAATGTTGAATAGCAGTTAATAAATGTGATTTCTTTAGTCTTATTACCAATTTTTTTTACTAAGGAATTTCTAGTACAGTTGATTACATTCATACTAAAAAACACAGCTTACTACAATGTTGGGTCTTGAAACCTTGCATAATATCCAATTCTAATCGTCATACAGTGTGAGCTATAAATGCTTATTGTAAAAACAACTATCTTATTGGATATGGATATTGCTTTGGAACAATTCTAAACCAAATATTTACATTTGGCGAATTTGCTTCTTAATGTAAAATACCAATTCGGAAAAATCCAATAGATTTGAATTTATACAGTTTATATTTAGTCTCCATTATTACAGTGATATTTAATTGAATGTAATATTTTAGCCTCCAAAACCACCAGTATCTTTAATTCAGACCCAACCAGCTCCGTCTATTTTGCCAACTCAGCCTCAAATGTTAGCACCACAGCCTCCAATAATGATGATGCCCGCTCCACCTATGCCGCCCATTAGACCACCACCTCTAATGAGTAAGTAAATATTTCTAAAAAATAATATTTTTGTATTGAAAATTGTCTCTTTTCTTTTTCAGTGTCGGGTCCTCCACCAATGACAGGTTTTCCAGTTGCACCAATACCTCCAACAGTGGCTTCAGGTATTGGTATAACACCGATAAAACACATTAATGACGGCCCGTTAGATGATGAACCCAGTAACAAGAAATTAAGAAATGAAGATTCACTAATTCCTGAAGAGATATTTTTATCGAGAAATCCAGTTAGTATATTAAATAATGCTGTGGCCTATTTTGAAATTTGTTTAATGTTTGCTTTTTCCTTTATTACAGAATCAAATTTCCGTCAAAGTATCTATACCACATATGCCAGAGAAGACTGAATGGAGATTAACTGGAAAAATGGTTAGCTGGACATTATCGCTTGCAGAAACAGTGGCCAATTTAAAGGCTAAGCTACAAGAAGAAACAAACATGCCTCCAGCTAAGCAAAAATTATTTTTCGACGTAAGTCTATTATAATATACAGTGAAGTTGCTCTGAATTTTAAAGTTTGTAGTTAAAGAGTACAAAATAGATTTTTTGGTTATTATATTCTTTTTTTTTTTTCGGATAATATTAACAGTACTTATGAATCACAATCATATTGTAAATTTATTCATAGTTAACCTTGAATTGCAAGGCAAGAAGACACTATAAACCTTCAAAGCTTTTTCATATTTGTTAAAATAATTTCAACCTTAATGATAATGTCTCACTATACACCAGATCCGCTAGCGGCAAATTCGATAACGTCAGTAATCATTCAATAGAAAATGTTATAATTATCTCCAAACAAGATATTCCAAATTTAAAAATGTTTCAGATATAATAAATTAATTGAATAAAAATTACAACTGTATATTCAAGACAAAAAACAAATACTTGGGGTTATAAAATAAATACACCAACTATTGAATTTATATGCTAAGTATAAAAGAGTGATAACTGAGTTGTACAAATTCTCAGGTATGATCTAGTAGAGCCTAGCAGCTGCTGAAGCAACAAATGATAAGAAATATGACCAAATGCACATTAATTTAAAAAATGTAGTATTTGTGATTTTGAAAGTTATATGTTATGGCCATTAATAGACGAGATCATTTTATCTAAAATCTTCAGAATTTTTTTAAAAGGAAGCTTTTGTGATGACAGTTATGATAGGTATTTGGTGGGATCACTATGGCGCATAGTTTTCGTTTATTTTGAAATAAAAATTGTATTTGGTTCCAAAAAGTTTCTACGCCTAAAAGCCTTGCTAAATAATGGTTTATAACACACTACCAACTTATATGCTACTTTGAATTCCTTAACAACCATTTATTGGCCTAATAACACATTTGAAATAACGTGAAGAATTGAATAATATTCTAATTTTGGAAGTGACTACGTACAGGTCGATTGGTATGTTACATCTCTTTGATGTATAAATTTTTGAACCATCAACCTTAGAGTTTTTCCATATTATGATTTATTATTTTGTACTTAGGAATAATTATACTGAATGGATTAAATTTGTTTTATATTATTCGTTTGGCAAATTTTCACTATTAAGAATGATATGTGTCATATGGATAAAATTGTTAAAACCATTTTATTTACTAATATTTTTGTTTTAGGGTATGTTCTTCAAGGATTCAAATACATTAGCCTACTATAATGTAACACCAGGATCGATTATTCAGTTGCAGATCAAAGAAAGAGGAGGAAGAAAGAAGTAAAAATGTTCAATTTTTCTTTGTATAGACTGGGCGCTGGATGGAATTAAGTATGCAAAATGTGAGGACTGCAATTCAGTGTATAGTTTTGAACTCAGAAAAGCTTGCAGATTATGATTCTGAATGTTGCTAGGAGTCATATTGGTCCATTTTTGTTTTGCACCCTACCTCTATACGTATCTATTAAATGGACTGAACACATGTATCCAAATGAATTTTATAATTAAAGATACTCACAGCCAGTCAAGTGAAAAAGGGGTAGGAAAAATAAAAACAATATCAACTGATAAAAAATTATTTAATTCAAAAAAGCAAATTTGAACATATAAAAGAAAAATTATAATTATCAATGTTTTTTATTCTGACAATTGTTATTTGCATAAAGAAATACAATCAATATTTAATTTCTTACAAGAGCAAGCCGTTGTCTTACAATTAGATGCACAGTTGAATCAACAATTCCAGCAGTGGTTGCTTGATCATTTGTCACAGGTACAAATTACCATCGTTCCTTTTATAGATTAAGAAGGTGTAATCAATAGGCTGAAGTTGAGTTTAGTCGGCCTTTACTCATACATATGTTTGTGCTGAAGCTCTTAATAGATGTTCATCAGCCGTTGAGTGTTTTTGAAAAAAAAATATATTTGCAAATGTTTTCCAATTCTTTTAGCTGTTTAACACTTAGGTTTGGATTTCCCAAAAGCTTCAAAGCTTTTACAATATACGACAATGCAGCTTTTAAATCACTTTTTTTCAAGCCAAATCTGCTAGTCTGGCAAAATACCACAAATATTTTCTCTGAGGAATTGAGCAGCCAGATGACATCCTAAAAGGAATTTCTTCTTATACGACTGAATGTGCAAGCTTGTTCCAGAAGTAAATTCCAAAAATGATTATGATATGACCTAGTGTAATTTTCACTGCTTGAAATATGTAACAAAACATCCTTGATTCCGCTTTTAAATGGTTAGAATTCAATTCAGTTACTTTAAAAAATGAAGAACCTTGTAATATGAAACATTTCGAATAGTAATAAATGTTTTATCACAAAACAAACACGACAATTTGTTTAGTTTTCTCTTCTTTACATTCATCATTCACACTGTACTGATATTGTCCGCGCTTTACTTAAATAAAACATTCGACTGTAAAAAAACTTAAATATTATTAATTAGATACGCAAAAATAAACTGATTTCTTTTACTCCAATAGCTCTGACTCGATAACATGCCTAGCAGAGAGAAGGGTGGGGGTAAAGGGAAAGACAGCAGTAGAGCTGTTGGCGACATTTTATTTTATTTAAGGTACTAGGTAGAAGAATTTGAGCGTAGTTGCTGGTCCTCACATTTGGATACTCAACTCCAGCGCCAGGACTAATAAGTGTAGATAAGAAGATAAAATAAACGATTTAGCACAGTTTTATGTCTTTCATTAATTAAAAAAATAGTATTGATAACAGAAGGTGCAAGTTAATCTAGTCCATTCAACAAATTTTCATATTTTGCATGCCCTTTTTATTTTGAGAATATATTGATGTGCCGAACACACTACACCAACATTCGCAACTACACTAATTGTAAGTAGTGGATATTAATAGTAATCAGTATGTTCAGTGTATAAAATAAGAAGTTATTCCAAGAGAAACTGCATTATTCATTATAATTAAAACTTGACGAACTTTGGCATCAACTATTCAACTATAAAATTTCCAATAAGAATATTTATTGAAGTGGAAATTTGATTTTTCGATCATCAAATACATTTGCTATCAAATAATTGGTTACATTACATTATTCAATTATTGGATATTGACTTTTCTCTTAAGTATTTTGGACTGCTTTGATGACTATTCTAAGGCCTCAGATGGGTCCTAAAAGCAGTGGACTGACTATAAAATAAAAGTAAGGTAGAACTTTAACCCCAACCTTTTAAACTTATGTATATTAAACTCAAAAACTACTGAACAGATTTTCATATGTAATTGTCCATTCGTTTCACAGTAGCAAGGGATAGATATAAGTGTATAAAAAGAAAAATTCTGTACCAGTTTTTGTAACTCAACATTTATTTATCACCATACACAAAATCAAAATTATTAAAGAGGCAAGAAAACTAACTGTTCATAATCAGTTTCTATTGATTTGAAAAATACAGTTCTCTTTTTTTAATTTCAGTTCACTTGAATGAAATGAACTATATTCTATATACAGCGTCGTGAAATTAATGGGATTATGTTTTCAAATATTTATTCATAAAAATAATAAAGACGATTAGAACTTTTCAATATAGCACCATTCCACATCTACAAACTGCTGTCAATGAGTGTTCCAGTTTTTGTAAGCCTTCAGGAACGCTGGACTGGACTTCTGATGGGGCCAAAAAGATCCTGGGAGATCACTTGCCAGTTAGCCTTTTACTCTCGACACTCGGCACCAACTTCATGGCTAAGTTAACTGTCACGATCCCAAAAACTTGGGTTTGATAAATACTCAATTTTTTAGCATTTATTCTAATACTCATCCTACGACCACTATTGAATAAATTTGTCACTCACACACACATTTTCGTTGATCTTGCTGGTAGAGGGGTGTCCAGACCGGTCGTCTTTGATGGCATATCATTTCAACATGATTCTCCGTGACTTATTTTAACAGAGGTTCATCTGTTTTTTTTTTCAACAGCTGGGATAATTGAATTTATGAAAAAAAGAGATATTTTTATGTATTCAATATTGCATAATTACATTTATCTAGGTAATTATGAAAATCAATGATATCAATAAAAATTAATATATAATATTCGTGATGATTTTTTGTGTTTTCTATGAAAAATTAGTTTAAAATAACATGTGTTATTTGACACTTTTTGTTCCAAGTCTTTTGCAGTTTTTGTAGTTCTTGTAATACATTGATACTGCCTCTAATCTATTTTCCAGTATTTTATTTTCAACTGATTTTCATAGAACAGACCTAAAGTCAAGATAAATTATTCTGAAAAACATATAAAATGGTCTAAGCAGTAAAAAATCGAAGATAATTAATATTTATTGAGAAATTGGTAAAAGATGACACTGTTTAAATGACTTTAAAGTTGAAATATATGGTAATCATAATTTAAAGGTATGTATATTTATTTCATCAAATTTGATAGTCCGTATTAACGAGTTTTCACTGTAAAAATAATATAAAAGGAATTAGAAGAAAAGCTACATTATCTATTATTATTACAATCACAATTCAACCATAGAATTTTTGCATGGAATATAATTTGCAAAATTTAAAAAATTGGTAGTAACGATACTTAGAAAGAGATATTATGATTTGTCAGAATTAATGAGACTTCCCTACTAAATTTATTTCAACTAATCAATCAAATGAATCAATTAAATTCCTTATTCAATGTGAGTTACCCATTTTCAAGGAATATGTCTGACCAATCACAATTTTCAGACTTAGTTTTTGTTGAAAAGTATTTCCCATCTGTATTCTGAGGGTCATATATACTAAACACATCTTCAATATGTAAATTGTTAGGTTTTAAGTTTTCATACATACTATGTCTATCACTATAATCCAAATTTAAAGTAAGATATTTTAAAAATTTTTCGGGTTCAAATAATCTTGGTCTAATACAAAAAGTATCATCTAAAAATTGTAAAACAGAACTAAATGTTTTCAAATTATTGAAATACTGTCTTTTCTTTCTTGGTAGCAACTTTTCCAACATAAAAACTAAATGATGATGAAAACACTGAAATATAAGGTTTGGAGGTCTTTCTGGAATAGTACAACTTGGATGTTCCTGTTCTTTGGCATACTTGTCCAATGTTATGGTACTATTATAACAAATATCTAACCAGTTTTGTACACAATCTATTGTTGTAAGGGGATTATTAGCAAACAATGTTGGGTTTGTTAATATCCCATTAGCAACCATAACACCACTACATCCTGTGTACTCATGTAATTTGAAGCAATCTTCTAATGTTGTTATACCACCATTACCTACTACGGGCTTATCACAGCTTTCTCTTATCAGTCGTAAAGCATCTCTATTAATTTCTCCTACACTCTGTTGAGGATAGCGGGCATGAACTGTTAAAAAACTCACGTCACATTTTTCTAATTGCCTACATATCTCAACAGTTTCTTTAATATCATATAAGAGTCTTATTTTAACACTAACTGAAAAGGGTTTTGGAATGCGGTTTCTACACTGTCTAACAATGTCATAAAGTAATTCTGGTTTTTTCAAAATTTCACATCCCAATTCTTGGTCTTTGGCCCATTTTTGGGGACAACCACAATTCAAATCTACTCCATTGCAATAAGGTGCTGCCAAATAAGCTGCACCAACAAAATCATGAACTGTATTAGCTGCAAATTGTATCACTAGTGGATCATCCAATGAATTTGTCTTGAACTCGTTTCTTCTAGCTTTCTCACTTTGACAAAATGAATCTGCTAAGATCATTGGAGTAAACGTTAAGTCACAATCATAAAATTTTACCAAGTTTCTGAATTGAAGTTTGCTGTAACGTACCATAGGAGCACATATTTTCACCATCTTTTTATCTCGAAAAAGATCAACTATGTTTTTATCACTTTTAGTAGACATTTTTATTATAATCGCTAATTCTTCACAATTCTCAATTATATATTAAACATATTAAAGTTAAAATCAGGTTATGTTATAAACATAAACCATAGAATTTTATATTGTATTTAAAATGGAGTGCGGTGACATAAATTGACTTAGACCATAGAGTACATTTTTATTTTAACTCTATGCATTAGAAACTCATTTTTAGTGTCCTTATGGTGCAGGCACAAGAGAAAATTCACAGATGCACAATAACGATGGTTCACGTACGATTAAATAGTTTTTGTCTACATCTTAAATGATAATACCATTTCTAACATAGAAAATAGAGCTCTAGAGAATAGTGTTGATTGACTGCTTTTACTATGCTTGGTGTACCCCATAGATAACTTTTATACGGAGCCCGAAGCTTGTAACTTTCCCTGGATTTTCGTAATTCTAGAGAAAATATATCAATGGCAGATCTAGTCAAATGTTTTCAAAATTTTTTTTTTTGGAATTTTTAAAATTGTCTACCACAATGTCAACTGCGCGATAATGCTTGCAATTGTTAGTTTCCAATAGTAATAATAGTATATATTCAAATTTTAAAGCGGCAGACGCGGTCAAATGGATTCAGAGTTCACCAAAAATTGATACTTGTCTTACCTGATCGTTAGTCGCAACTACCACTTTGACTCTGTGAGTCCCCACCTCATATATGGTAGGTATAAGGGCCTCTATGTAAAAAAATTCAGGTCTGGTCTAATATATATAGCCCACGGGCTTTTAGTCTTGGCAATAAAAGTAGGTATTCAATTATATATGGATTTTCATTTCCCGATATAAATTATTACAACTATTGTTCTCATTATCGGTTATGCTGGTGCTTGGCGAAGAGAAGAGCTCACTAAGATGTTCTCATAGAAAAAAGATAATATTTTTATTATATCTATACTTAAAACGAAAAGCATTATGTCCAGGCTATTTCAAATTACAGAGGGGTTATGGATTAAAATTATAGAAAATATATTAACCAGAGACCTACTACCTTAAACACATAAACTCTTAATATTAACTTATCATAGAGGCTATTGCATTAAAAGTCTAATTCGCATAAAAATGGCATCTGTTGAAGAGGGCTACATTGATAATTCTATAAAGAAAAAAATGGAAATTATCTCAACGATCAAAATCATTTTCTTCAGGTTCATTTGATACAAACAATCATCCTGCAGAATTGAAGCTACTAGTGACCAAAACCTTGGACAAAACTTCATGTCAACTGAAAATCCACCAAATATAACTGTGAATGCAAAAGACACAGCAATTGTAACCATCAAAGTACTCACTGACTGTACGATTCACAATTAATATGTTAGACTTATGTTAGTTTTTTGTTTCCTTGAGTTACTCATTTAATTAGACACCATATATCTCTTCTGTTTAATAAAACAACATTTATTTAAAATACTCGTTTCAAATTTACAATAATTGATCATATACACAAGAAAAAATACACAATCACAGCTGAAATTTGAGGTTGTGTTCAAAGCTTTCAACTGCCTCTCTACTATCTACAAAGTATATATTTCTGTCAAAATAATTTCAAATTATGCGTATCTTACTGAAGTTCAATACAACACCCAACTGCGTATCGTACTTACTACGTGCAAAATATAAAAAAGATATTTAATGAAATGAAATTTTTGGGCAAACATTGTGCGAGTATGTTTGATTAAAAAAATAAGTGTGGCAAATTAAACACCAAAGTTTACTCTTTTTAATATATACTCCGGGCTTTCGAATAATTATGCATTCATCATTGGGGACTGAAATTATGGTCAAGTACAATATAGAAAAATATATAACTGTATAACTATGCTAAGCAATTTAATGGTTGGTGTTCTGTCTTTAATTTTAGTAGATACACATTTAAATGTCAAATTTTGTGTTTAAGCTATCTTAATATTATGTTGTTTAAAGATTCCTGAACGATTAGGAGTAACAGATTTATGTATAGTAAAGGTGTGTGAATAGGTATGAGTTCTCATAAAAAAGATTGAAAAATATTTTTGGATTCGTCTCGCGAAATATTGGATTAGAAATTTTAAAGACTAATATTTTCATCTGTTTGATTAAATCGATTTTAGTGTAAAACAGTAAATTTTCATATATGTCAAAAGAAGAACATTCTTTCCAATTTTTAATAGAATAATATCAAGCATATAGGAAAAATACTCATACGCCAGGAATAAGAGAACAACAACAGTTAATTTATCTGTAGTAGGTTAGTACACATTTTTTTAAATAATGAAAAAGTAGACAGCTGAAGACAACACTAGCAAGGACTGCTGTTTGGTTCCTGTAGTTAAACACCTCACTCAAAAGCAGCAGTAGAGCATTTTAAAACTTATAATATATACAATTTATTATATTATACAAATTTATACAATATAACTATTGTATAAATACCTTTTATGTGTACACCGTATCTTTTTTCACCGATCAGCTGTTATTGTGCTCCAATTTAGACTATAATTCTATATATAATTAATATAATTAATTTTTTGCCGCGAATAATTACATTAGTTATTCTATTATGTACAAATAAAGTATATTTGATTTGTTTAGTGAATGAACTAGTTTATTTCCAATGTTCACCCAAAAATAAAAGGTTTAAATTTCTATACTGTTAAATTCCGCTATTTGAATAAACATATCAAAAATCAAACACGTTTAATAAACAGGGTCAAGTTCTAAAACCATACAAGTCATCCCCTTTTTTATTTGTCATTTCTAATCAAATTTATTTCATAAAAAACTACCAATGAAAATACATTCCTTACAACGATTATTAAAACTTTGCATGCCAATAGTCTATGTCAGCGAGATCAATGTTACAAAGTTTTACAAAGTTGTTCCAAACTATGATTTTAGACAAGTACAGTTTTTGAACCCACCTATACAATTATACAAAAACAAATATAAAATTTAATTCACCTGAATATCAGCCAAAGTAATTAAAAAGTGTTCAAAAGATTATTAATATCCTTCATATCCAATTATCATTAAATAATGCATAATTACAAAACCAATATTATAAACGAATACAAATCAAGAAAAAAATAATAAACATAGCCTCATCTTGAACAGTTTTAAATAAAAATATGAATCTCATTTTAAAAACACAACAGCTGAAGATTATCAAAAAGAGAAAATAGAAAAAAAAATTAAAAGCTCGAGTCAAATCAGTTAATTAAATTTCCTCATCATAATTTATATTTCATAGAGTTGAAATAGTAGTGATTTTAGGTCTTTTATAATTCGTAATAAATCATTGTAATAAATAATTATATTAGAATATTTCACTATACTTAAATATAAATCACCAAAAAAATAAATAATTGACATGCTGTTTACATAGGACAGAGATCTCAATATTTACAAAATAGATTAAGAATTCATCAATATGATAAAAAAATAAGACCGCATCAACAAACTAAGAAATATCAGAACAAAAGCATACATTTAATTACAAAAAATCGAAAATTATCAAAATAGAGTCCAATTAGTAAAAGAGAGAACTGCTAAAAATAGTTCACATGCATAGGAATGAGAAAGATGTCAATGATAATAAAGACCTAAACAATTTGAGTAAAATTTATAAATTTCAACGCAATCATGAATAATTTAATAAAGGACTGCCGTAGGTGAAAACTTCAACTTGATGTAACAGTTAAAAGCTCATAATTATGAAAAATAAACTAGGTTAATAGGTTGAAATGCGTTTGAAATTTGAAATTCATCGACATTACAGCTCCAACCTCCTAGGATTCAAGTAAATCGTAAATTTCGTAAGCGTTCTAATGCCATTTTATTATTTTCAGTGTAAATGTTACATGTTGTTGTTTGTAACTTAATATCATGGTTATAAACTATTTTATATATGAGACAACGGCGAAGAAATTCCATCAGACACAGTTTTTTCAAGAACTACATCCAAATCATCCAATGGTAATAGAATTTGCCAGAGAAAAGTTAGTAGACCTTTCTTTCGTAGAAATGAGTTTTCTTCATACATCTCTGATGTGACTTTACACTTTGACATTGGTATTAACATTCTATGTAGTAGATGTTCTCTGTAAATAATAGTAACATAATGTATTAAAAAATAAGTTACTTTCTTGCTTTGCATATAGTTAATTCATAATTAGAATGTACTTGAATTTCTGAAGAGTAAAATAACACGAGTATAACCAGAAATGTGTGACTGCTGCACTACTAAAATATTATTTCGCCTTTGCATTTCCACGAGCATGCTTGTATAAATGCGGGGTCTAGTATCAAAATGTATAATCTCCATTTTTGTTATTTTGTAGAACATTGTAGAACTAACACCATAATATAATATTGCAGTAACTAAAACATGATAAATAAACGAGGAAATTTCATTCAATTCCTTAGCATGTTCAATTTCTGTCCAGCAAAAGCTCGTGACTGTTTAAGGATTAAGTTTCTCATGCGGGTGTTTATGCACAACTGTGCAGCAGTACAAATACATAGTGTATACTTCGTGATTGGGTAGTTTATGCAACAGTTAGGAAAAACTTACAATCAAAGCAATTTTTGTACTCGTTTCTTTGTAAGTAGTGTATCTATGTTCGAACATTATTTTATTCTCTTAGATAAGTTGAGTATACATCTGTATGTAATATGCTCAAGCCTATAAAATCCAATTCTCATAATTGATTGTTTTAATATTACCAGATTATTTACAATATTTCACATAATGATTCTTTGTTTCAGCATATCGAGAGAAAAGTTGCTATTAGATTTAGAGATATCAAGTGCAACGTTTCTCTTTTTCCATCGTATTTTTGGACCAAATTTAGAATCATTTATTTTGTCGTCACTATCTGAATTGATTTTATATATAAACATTTATGGATGTAACTTTTCGGGGGTTTCTTTTTCTTTCTTATAGATCAACAATAGCAGAATTTTTATCTCATTATTCTGGTATTATTTTTATCCTCCAAGCTTCCCTCCACATTCAAATCTCCAAGCTATTTCAACATTACTGAGATTTATCTCATATTCAATATTAATATGCAATATCCTCTTTTTCTTATTCAAGACGAGCTGTCACCATCGAAAATGTATAAAAACAATAAGCATTAATTGCAATTTAATGAATAAAAAACAGTAAATATAATTTTTCATATACATACCTAACACTAAGACAAATAAACTGTTGAAATTTACCATCCTTCCCCAAAGTTTTACTGGTTTGGTTAATTTCTTCAATTAAATGACAGTAGCATCTCCAAACTGCAACTGTTTCTTGATGATTTTTTTCTAGACTGTGCGTTCGATTACCTGATACTTCTTGTAATAATTCTAATTCAAATTGTTCTTTGACTCTCACTAAAACGTACAATAAGAAAATGTACTTCACAGTAATAACTTCATATTTTTTCAAAATATATTTTGATAAAAACTAAACAAGTCGAAATGCAAATTTTCATGTCTTTGAAAAATTATAAAAGAAACTAATTTTAAATCAGAAGAGACGTAAAATCAAGAACATTTAGAAGCAGAAATTACAATGTTTTTAGTTGGAAAAAATTATCAACGCAGTCCAAATGCGAGTGGAATGTTAAGTTTGTAAATCAATAACCATAGATAAGTTATAACTCAAATTAATACTTACCAAAATAGTCCCATAAATAATGTTTTCCCATAAAAAGCCTTGCAGATTTGAAACCTAACAAGAAAACCTTTTCTAAACATGAAACTAGCCCATTATCACTACAAATGAGTGCTGTCAAGGTTGTATGACGTTCTGATGTTCTTCTGTGGTGCCATTTTATTATTTTATTAACACAATCACCTATAATCGATAAATATATTATAAATAATATTAAATAAAGATATGTTTGATTATTTAATTCAGGAATATCGCTAATTTCGGTTTTTTTCAGTTTTCTAAATTTATTATTGTTTATTTCTCATTTATATACCATTGGTAGAACTAGAATTTTATAGTAAAATAGGTGTACCTAACATATGCTGAATTTGTGACGATTTCATTTCTGTCCTTGGAGCAATCGCAGGTGATCTTGATCTAGGTGTAGAACGCCCTAAGCTACCCGTACTGGATTTTACTGTTATATCTTCAAGTTCTTCCTTTTTGGACATCAAACTACCAACCAATAGCCTTTCTGTTGAACCATCATCTACTCCTCTTCCCAACCAACGACCACATGGAAACCTAAAAGATTAATTGCCATTTTTATAAGCTCCAAATGGAAATGCATACATATATTTTGCATTTGATTTTTCCCCACTATTTAAAATTATTATTGTATCAGTCTGCATAAAATTCTTATGTTTAAACTGGATTTTGGAAACACTTACTTGTATGTGTGCCCAGAAATATCATTCCTAACAATAATGTAATCAATCATCCATTTAGCATATAACCCAGAATTATCATGTCCAATTCTAAATGTTGTAAGAACTCCCAAATTTTTGTGCTACAAATATTAAACACCCAAACATTATAAAATTCAACAATGAATAGTCAATTATGAAATCAAAAATACTCTTACTTTGATTTTAAAGTTTAGTGTAGCTTTAGGAATTACTATACGAGTTGTTTCTGATAGTGTACCAGATAGAACCATCCAGACATTTGCTGAAGATGTTGCTCCTTTTTTATTTGGTACTATTACAATACGGTATGGTATCACTGAAACAGAAAGATCTTCCCAATATTTTTGTTGCTAAATCGTCCTGGTCTCTTTTCATTAGTTTTTTAAAAACTAGTTAAAAATTCAAAGTTTGAATTTAATTAGGTTTTTATCAAAAAAATAGAACATTGCAAAAATAAATATTGAAAAATTGATAACAAAAACAACCTGTTGATAAATATATACACAAAATAATATCAAATTGGATCAAAAATATAACCGAATTCCCAATTGAGTGAATCAAGTTTTATTCTTAGGTCCCAACTTCACAAAATAATCCTACCTCCAAAGAATTACCTGTGGCAAATATCTTATGAATATTTGAATAACGAAACTAAAAATAAGATCTATAAACAATTCAGAAATAAAACAGAAACTGAACATCAAAATATAAAACATTTTTCCATACCATATTTACAAGGACTTTCCCAACAACTATTGAATCATTTCAATAAATATGATATTGAAATATTTCACTAAACTAAAACTAAAACACCAAAAAATGATTATATATCAAGTGCCTTGTACTAAATTTGACGCTGTCTACATAGGGCAGACATCTCTTATTTATAAAATAGATTAAAAGGTCATCAATATGATAAAAAAAATAGAACTTCATTAACAAATCAAGAAATATCAAAAAACCCACATTCTATTTTGAAAATTCCGAAATTCTTGAAACGAAATCAAATACAAAGAAAAGAGGACTTTTAGAAATTGTTCCCATACATAGGAACGAGAAAGCTGTCAATGATGAAAATATTTAAACAATTTGATTGAAATTTTTAATTCTATTATAATTATAATTCAACTATGAATAATTTAATTGATCACTGTTACATACTTTTATCGTATTACAACTGAGAACGAGTACTTCTTGTGGTTATTTTCATTTTGATATTCACACTGTAGGTAATATATTGATTAATATAATTACGCAAATTGTCAATGTTGAGTAATATGTTTATAAAGACCAAAATAAGTCAAAATTTTCATTTTTTGCCACAGAATTACCTTCATAATTTACGTTTTTAGTATGTCAACATTCGAAAGTTTAATTTGCTGTTCCTTATGTGTGATGTAATCCGATTGATGAGTGACTTTTAAATTGATCAATGTAGTTTTTGTCACAATTCAATTAGATTTTACTAATAATAGAATGGATTATAGCGTGCTATTTATTAACAATTCTTATATTATGTCGTCTAAAGAATTCCGAAAAATTTAGTAATTGATTTTATACCAGAGGCATAAATAGGAATGGCTGTAAATATCATTATGCCAGGTGAATTATACAAAGTTTGAAGAAAATATCTTTCATTTCACATCAAACTCTTCATTTTTATATTACCACGCAAAAAGATTGCATGAATAGGTTGGCTGCTATGGGCGAACAATTTGATATGTTTCTAAAACTGATAATTTCTAACTTTACACAAGTCATTCATTTTGTAGTTATAGTAGTAGTGTAGTAAATAACAAGATTGTTAATTCAAATATAATTAGTGATAATGCATTCGCTAACATATTCATAAGCAATATACAATGAATTCAAACAAATATTTCTTACCAGTTGTTACATAGGTGCATGTGAAACAGAAGTAATCAACGGCATTTAAAGAGAGTAAATGATAAAGAAATTGTTCACGTTCTTCTTCAGAACGTACAAATGCTTGTCGTTTGTAAAGAGCTCTAAGTAGTGTCTGATCGGAAAGCAATGTGCGTAAATGTTTTGATAGTTGTTTCTTCTCTAATGCTAGTCGTACCCATACACGGGCCATTCCTATAGCTGTCTTAACGTCTGTCATGGATTGAATATTCCTAAAAATTTACGAAATATTAAAAAATACATTGAACGAATAAAATATTAAGTAAGTTAAATGACCATGGTATTGTTTTCAAGTAAACTTTAACTATGCGTAGTTTTTAGTCTTACAAATAAAATTTTTTGTCATTTAAAAAGAGTTCATCTTTACATCCTCCAAATAGAAGAGGAAAGATAATTCAAGCAATATGCAAATACAGTTATAGGCAATCGACTTTAACAGACTAAGACCATAGCTTGGTAAAATAAACGAGCTTAAGATACCAAAATGTATTTTTGTTGGTGTAATGGTAATTATATTTTAGTTGCTTACAATCATAATCAAGAGCTCAAAGTATTCAGTAATAGGAGGAGACAATATTTTATTCAATATATGGGAGATTTAAAATTCTATAAGATGGACAACGCGAGAGCAGATCTGCAAGATAATGGGGGGAAACCCGAATTTCTTATAATCTTATTTAATTATGTAATGATAATTTCAACTTACCCTATGTCGAACAATATAGAAGATGGCAACTCGGGTAATTCTGATCTTAATTTGGAATCTTCGAACTGACCTGTCCAATTTTCTAAATTAGTAGTCAACTCAAATTCGCCATTATCTTTTTTAGGTATATATTGATATTTTTCTTGATAGGCAAGTAAATGAGACCATAGCGCCGATTTATTCCTCTTTTTTTGTAGGCCATGGGACCACACTCTTTCGAGAAAGTCGCATAACGATGTTATTAAAGTGGTTTCTTCAATGGCTCCGAAACTGTCTGTCACGTTACTACTAGATAAGGTCACTCCTTCTGACCCTAATTTGGCAAGTAACATTCTCTTTGTTTTCACCTTACAGTCCTAATAATTGTTATATAGTTACCATATTTATATGCTAGTACTTAAATTGGAACGCAGTCCTCGCTAACTAGTGAATGATATGAATGAATATAAATGTTTTAGTTATGGGAGTACGGCAAATCAAACATTAAAGTACTTTTTTTAATATATATTCCGAGCTTTCGAATAACTAAGTATTCATCTTTAGAGAATCAATAAAATGACGGTAAACGGTGGTAAAATATATTTTTCATAAAATTTTAAAATCGTTACATTTAGCTTTTGCAATGACTTACTTTGTTAAAAAAACATCTGCAAGCTCCAATATATTGGTTTTTGTTCTAACTAGTCAGCAAAGAGTATCCGCATATATATATATATATATATATATATATATATATATATATATATATATATATATATATATATATATATATAGACATATAATAAATGAACTTACTTTTAGAAGCTTATCAACAAAACTCCAATTTTTATGTGCTATAACAGCTGGTGACATATCCTGACTGTTGGAACTTTTTGAATGTCTTTCATTAGGCCCTTCAGGTGGTTTTGAAAAACTCAATCCTGTTTTAAAAGTACTAGCTCTTGGAATGCTTCCCTTATTGAGTACTGGTGTTTTATTCAATATATCCTTATCTAAAATTAGATTGATAAAAATAATCAATATCAAACAAATTGAAAATGGTGAAAGATGGATGAGACTTCTAGGCAATAAAATCATTACTCAACCTCTACATTGCTGTAGAGATTCGATCTCCTGAAAACAAGAACAAGAATCTAAGTAAAACTTGCTTGAAAATTTTACATTTATCTACCCTCCGATGTTCTACAAAAATAGAAGATCTGACTGCTTTCTGTGATATTTTCTGCAGATTATGAAGTAATCAAATCTTTTTTATTCAGTACCGCTATCCTGAGCTATATTTAAAATTTTTAACAACAAGAAAAATTACCCAAAGATTTTCAAACAACTGTCAACTAAATTTATATTGAAATACTCTTATAGTAAAAAATCTTTATACTTCCAAATCGTCTTGATTTTAGGCCCCTTCTGATTTAAAATTAGTTTTTGTATAATTTTTCAAAAACAGATAAAAATTGGACGTTTCGACCTATTGCGATCTCTTAGATACCTAAATAAAAATAATTATGTCAGTTAAATACCTCAATAATGAATTTTGATCTACGGAGGTTCAATTCTTTCGTTCAATTAATCAATATTTCTAGCATACGTGATTTTGAATATTGACTTCGGAATCCCATAAATTTCAAGTTTTTACATGAATTAATACAATTTAAAGCCACCGCAAATCTTAATTAGTAATTACCAGACGTTGAATACATACATAAGTATTCGAAAGCTCGGAATATATATTAAAAAGAGTACACTATGGTGTCTGCCACACTCCCATTACTTAAACGTTTATAAACTAGTTAGCAAAGACTGCGTTCCAATTTAAGTACTAGTGTATAAATATATGTCGGAATATATATAAAAATTGGTCTACTTTGGTGTGCCTTCCGAGCTTTCAAATACTTATGTAGATCATATCAAAATATTATAAAAGTATAACAATAATAAAAATCACTACAGTAATTAGTTAAGACTTGCGGTGTTTTAAATTTTGTAATATGTTTTTAAAAACACTAGGTTCATCAATTCCGAAATTCAATATTCAAATTGACGCTTGATATTAATCATTTTGATTCTGATTAATTTAGAAATTTTTATTGGTTCAATTATTACACGTAAATGTAACTAATACACTCCTTTGTGGATAGCCACTATTACATTTTGTCCAGTCAAAGTTTCATTTTTCAATTAAGTAAAATATTACTAAACAAAAATATGTAATACATAAACTTATTACCTAAAATAGGAAATTGTCGACCATTAATAACTCTGCAATTCATAATTTCTCTTGGTAATGGAGATTCAAAATCAGGACATGCCAATCTTCTATCAATCAGCTTCTGAGTATCATGAACACTGATGCATGGCTCATAACATAAAGATCGCATATGATTCTCTCGATCGTACCTATTTTTTAATAATTTTATTCTATTATCGAATATCAATAGATTACTGTCACATTCACCCCATATTGACAATATTTTGTTATCAATTAAAGTAGCAAACATCTGAGACTCTAGAAATCTCCACAAAAACATTCGATCTTGTTCAGGCTGATCAGATAAAAACGAAGCTTTATCAAAATTTTGCATCGAATCTCTATTGTTAAACCAGTCTTCTTTATCCTGAAAATAAATATTTAAAAATAATCAAATCTTCAAAAGTCCTGATACCCTTTGTAAATAGGATATTTTATAAATATATAAATAAAATTGAAGCAAAAATTTGTTTGTATAACTTCATCTGTAAATATAAATCAATTTCAAAGTTTATGTCTATACCTTATCTGATTATCCAGTTTGAGTGAGCAAGAATAGTATTTTGATAAATCAGATGCTTGCTCAACGTTTAAATATATCATGAACTGTTCATGGTTAATATCAACCTATGCATAGAGAGAACAACAGTTCAAGCTGCTTTTTGTTAAAATGTTAGAGGGTTTCATTTTTGTAGCCCTGTATATCGATATATGATTCACTAACTCTTTGAATAATTAGATTTCAGTTTCATCAGATACATAGTTCTGAAAACATTTGTATTTTGTGATCCTTCAACAATATTTTCAAAATTATATAAAGCCAAAGACGGCAGTAATCCGAAAGATAAATTTGATGTGATGAAAAGTCTTTTGTACTCAACAGTACATATTAATTGTTGATAGATTGTAAGTAAGTCAACCTTAATATGATTTTAGATATTTCAAACTAGTGTAGGTTTTTTATAAGAAATACTTTTTTTAATATATATTTAATATTTTTCAAGATTTAATATATATTCAAAAGCAGATGAGTATCCAGATTAATTTATCTTTCATCATTATATAAAATGTATTAAGTGATTACCTGATTGGGAAATATCACAAAATTTTCATATGATTGAAATATATGCACGAATCTATTCAAAAATATCTCTCTTATGGCATTATTAAATTTGAGATCTTCACTATAGGAATCTGAAGGATGATTTGCTTTTGGTTCTAAAGTCACTCCCGTTCTCCGCACAATATCGGCAATTCGTTGAAGAGCTTCTGACCTAGCAGATCCAGGGGGAGATGGTGGTCGTTCAGTTTCGAGAGTATCATGTATAGACAATTTTCTTAGATTGTGCGGTCGGCTTGGTAATGTGCTACTTCTCGAAATAATGTCCTAAAAATATATGAAATATTATTATACACAGTGTGATCTAAAACCTGCCAAACTTTCTAGTTTCATTTAATAATAAATGGTTTATAGCTTTGAGAAGGTATATTTTTCGTTCAAATAACAAAATTATGTATGTTATAACAAGAACGGTTTTTCAGTTGCTGGACAAAACCAAATATTCATTTTGTTAAAAACAAAAAATTGTAAGTGTACAAAGCTTATGATGATGATCGCACGATCAATGAAATGCAGAACATCAAAACTTAGTTGATGGAAACAATAGAAAAAATGTGGATATATATTCGCTGTTAGAATAAAAATACAACAATTAAAATCTTATAGTACAATCTACACCATTTTAACCAAAAACTATTTAAAAGGATGATCACATTCATTTATATATGTAGTTCGTAAAAAATAAAAGTTATTAACTATTTTAACCAATCAGAAAATAGGGAATTGTAATCAACGATTTGTTTACAAAAATAACTATTCAATGGATTCAGAATGCTTAAACTAAATATCATATAAATCGCATCTCCGCTAAAATAGTGTCATAACTCACAAAATTAGAAAATCTCTTGATAGAAAACTTGAAAATCTCATCTTAAATCATGTCAAGTAAATAGTTATCATTGCAGTAACTTTGTCAGTTTTTGAGTTATCATCCGAAACGTGAAAAATAAAACATTTAAATAAACAATAGTTGATAAAAGAAACAAATTACATTTAATACCACATACAATTAAAACGTAATATGTCTATTTAAATCTTGATTGCTTTGGAAATTATGTTTTTTGACAAATAATAGTTTCATTGTGAATTCCTACAATCATCAGTATCATTATTTATATATAGTTTATATATTTTATTATGTAACATGCCAAAAAGAATAGTAGGAGAGAAAAAAATTGAAATAATGCATCTTTTAGGAGACAATAATATAAGTATCAGTTTGTAGAATATTCAGTGCAAGACAAGTGGATCGTTCTAGCTGTGGTATGAAAGACACATTTAGAGAAAATATTTAATGAAACTGCTTCAACATCACATCATCTATTCCTATGTAAAGGAGAAACAGAAATAAATTATTTTAAAAAGGAATCTTATACCAGTTTATGAAATACCAGAATAAATAGAGTGTTCAAAGAGAAACCAATGTTCCACAACTAAAAAGATTCTTATTATGTATCTAATTATTTCCAAACAATTTAATATATGTAAAACAGGTAAATATTTTGTGTATTGCATTATTATTCGTAATTCTGGAATTTCTGGAACCTTTATTCTTACAAAACACACTGATTACACTACCACTACACTCACCATTAAACTGAGGCACATATCAATAACCAAGTTAACGTAATAAATATTTTACCTAGAGGATACTGCTTATAGTAATATTTATGGTAGAAATAAAGAACTTTTAAGATAAGCAGAAGAAGCCTTTGAGTTCATAAAGCATCAGTATAGGGGGTCAAACCATAGTTTTTTTTTATAATTTCTAGAAAGTATTCCTTCACAACTGCATTAAGAGATTCATGTTTATTGTAAATGGTGAGTGAGATAAAGATTATAGAAATATTTTTGGACCCATGGTGTGTTTCAAAAAAAGATCGGGCCTGGATGTCCAATATTTATTGATTTTGACTAATTAATCACATGTTAGATCGCAAAAAAATATTAGGCCTATAGTGGTCTAAGCACTGATGCGAAATGAGAAACTAGGCTTAAAAAATACCAGAATTAGTTTGTTTATATCAATTATGTTAAAAACATAAGTATGTTTCCCATTAAATGATAGTAATTAACTGGGTATATAACATTGCAAAACTATTTTTCGAAAAACGGTTGAGTACTTAGTTTTATTTCGGTTAAAACTTACCTGAGTATTTCTAGTATATTCAGTGTTAGGAATGTGAACACTATATTTGTCCAAAACGGATAAAATTTCAGCAGTAAAAGGTTCTAAATGTGGAAAAGCTGCCATCTCTTCTGGTAATTGTACTTTACATTTATCTATATCTACATAACATAGATTAGCTTCTGAGGCCACCTTTATATTTTCTGATGTTGCATAGAGTCCTTAAAAATAATAAAATTAGTTATCCATTATGTTTATACAATATTTTTGTAATACCAACTACCCGACGAACAATAGATATAATATTCATTTGCTATTTGAAATGCCTAGAAACACTTTCACTTAGGTTTGCAAGATTCAAGCTGATAAAGTGTACAGAAGAAATGCGCAAGTTGATGCACTCCTTGTCAAGGGGGATACCAATACCAATTTGAATGTTTTACGCCGTTTTAGTTTCTTACACAGTCACGATTTTGTCAAATTCTAATGAGCCACTGACTTGGTACCAGGAGGAAGAGGTTCGACAAAATCATTTCATTAAAGTCGTTATTCTAAGTATGAACTAAATCACAATATAAAGTAACACTTTAATTTATTAAAATGCCACTGGTGTACTGACTGACTTTACAACACAATAAAAAGAAATTTTGCCCATGCGAGTCTAGTCTGTTGTTTATGTTACGCTCACAGAAGAAATACAAATATTTTAACGGCTCGGGGATTCCCCGTCTCGCGCTCGAAATTATTTAACTTTCATAGTGTTGCCAGACGATCCCGGATAATGTCCATAAAGTACTACTCACTCACCTAACTCGCGCAAGTGTGTGAAAATAAATAACTAAAAAAAGCGGAACTGAATAGAAGAAAAAATAAAGAAAAGTATTTTCTAGAAGTAAAATAAAGATAAAGTGTTCAATTATCTAATCAACCAATTATAATTATTTACTTTTAGTGACAGATCAAATTTGTATACTCACCCATCAAATAAGGGACAGGGGCGTCCAAAAAGTGATGCAATGATGCAGGCATTATTGGCACATACACATGAGGCCAATTAAATGGAAATAACAAAGACATAACGCTTTCTGCAACAACCATCAATTTTTGAGGATCTAAAACAAGAATCAACATATTCATGTATTGTATGTGATTTTATTCATTTTTATAGTTACATTTCTCTTAATTATTATGATCATGTTTGCCAAATAGTTACAAATACACTGTTTAACAATATTAGTGGAAAACATTTATCGTGCTATTATACAAACCTGTACTCCGTAATAGAACCTGGTACTCTAGTAAGAGACAAGTGAACAGCTGCACAATAATATCAACTCCTAGCCATAAAAACATCAGTCTTAAAGGATAATCATGATGGGGAAGTTCATACGGGGGTAAAGTATTTTGTATTATGACATTTGATAGAGGTAAATGAGGATCTGCAGGTGGCAAGTGAACCAACAAACTTTTACCAGGCGCTGGTAACTGAACCTGAAACAGATTATTTAAATCAACATTAAATATACAAAAATTATTCGAGGTGATATTTTTTTATTTGTCTATTGCAAATAAAATACAGAAAAAGGTAACACATTTTTTGCTTCAAGTATTATTCTAGCTTTCCGACATTACAAATTTTGTGCTGCTTTCCTTAAAAAACAGTGTATCCAAAATATAACCGATTACCCAATAAAGTCTGAGCAATATATCTTCATTCATTTGCTTTAAAGAATAATAAAGCAGTTCTTCAAATCATATGTCAGACAAATGTCTCAATTTCTGAATACAATATTTACTACTACCATTACATATTCATAATTACACTCTCTGGCACGCGTTTTGATAAACAAATTATTGTCTTAAGAGACCTGATATCAATATATATTGGTATATTCTGTTGTAAGTCAATGATAGATTACGAAAAGTTAAGTTTTCTAATTTATAGATCTTTTTATCAAGGCACTTCTGAACAATAATGGTATTAAGATATATTTAACACTATTTGCGTTCAGCTAAGTCATGATGATTAATTTTTACTTTTTCAAACTTACAAATATAAAATAAAAATAATATCAAAATAGAAATCAGTTTTAACAAGTAAAATTGATTTTTCGTTAGTTATTAAAACACAAAAATATGTACCAGCCATCTATCAAATTGTTCGTAGTTGTTCATATAAAAATTTACAAAATATCTGCCTATGTAAACGGCATCACAATCAGTATAAGGTACTTGATATATATTACTTCTTTTGTTTTTTTTTTGTTTTAGATTTTAGTTTAGAGAAATATTTGGATAATGTATTATATGTATATATATTATATATAGATTTATTTTCTTCAAGCTTTGAATTGAATATTTTTTTGACTAAAACTACTTGAGTTCTTAGGTTGATTTTTATTTGGATTTTATTAAGTAAATATTATTATTCACGACAAAATCAATACTCACTTCATATAACAAATTGAATACATAACTTTCCAAACTGAGACTATTTGTCATATTAGAATGTTTAGGAACACACCTAAAAATAAACAACAATAAATTACATAATACAATCAATTTTGAAATAAACAAACCTATATAAATTTTCCAAAAATACCCTCATGGCATAAACATAGCCACACTGACTGATTATACCAATACTTTTTGACACATACAACTTGTCTTTACAGATATCATAATAGGTTAAAGCTGCACCACTCGGATTATGACTCAGTTTGAAATATCTAGGTAAAGATTTTGACTGTGGTACTTTACTTTGAGGTGTTTGCATAGTATGTTCTTTCAGTCCACTTGACAATTCAGTGATATACATAGCCTATAAATAATATTTAAAATATATTAAAAATGATCATGCAACTAATGTCACTATCATGCTACCACATATTTGTGAACTTGACTTGTTTTGGTTTTTATCAATTTTTTGTTTTTCATTATTTAGTAGTATCCTTTCCTAATTTCAATAGTATAAATAGTATAACAATAATAGTTTCTTGTGATCTACACATATGCAATGAAAAAATCATGTGATACATATTATAGTTTAAATTTAATAGTGAAATTGAGTAAAACTATTATACTGCTAAATAGTTTGCAATACAAACTAATTCAATACCTTTGATAGATATTCATAATTTTGATTCTAATAACCAAATAATAATCAGGATTTTCGACAGTGTCTTTTGAAACCACCACATTCGCTGAACAACTAAATTTCAAATTTGTTAATCCCATTCTTCACTGCACAGATTCAAACCATGGGTTTATTTTAAAATAATAACTGTTCAAGAACTGAACCCTGGGGCACTCCAGAAATTGCATAAATTTTTATGAAGCTGATATAAAAAAATGGTAAATGAATCATTTAAGCTAATGTTGAATAGCTTAATGAGAAGAATATCGTAACCCAAGTAATCAAAGACACTGAAAAAATATGTATAGATAATATCAACCTGACTACCATTACCTAAGTATACTGCCGTATATTCCATTCAGCACATTAACTTCGAGAGTACAGATCTACCAGTATAAAAAAGTTTTGTGTACCAAAATAGATACTTTTTAATTAATTTACCTAAATATATGGAGCATATGTTTGAATATCTTATATAAATTCCAATAACATCTATTTTATTTCATTATACAAATCCTCAAACCCAACACTTACCTGCAATGTATGCATTGCTTCTCTGATATCTCGATTTTGTACTTCTTCATAAAATATTAGACTGAATCCATAATATCTTTTCCCATCTTCTCTTGTTATAACATAGGAATGAAAATTTGGAGCTTGAGTTACCGAATGCTTTTGAGTACGAAATTTGAGTCCAGCTGGCAAAGAAAACTGGAAAGCATTTTGATTTCTTGTTAAAACAATTACGAGAAAGAATTATTTTAAAGTAACCAAATATTGATCTGTACATTTATAGACTTAATTTACTTATGGAAGTAGTTTTTGGAAGCAAGCAATACTTTCATAACAAATTTAAAGGTTCTTAAGATACACTGATTTACATCATTTCTGAAGCATTCTAAAATATCAAACAATTTCATCTGAAGCCTTTAGATCTCGCTGGTTCAATAACATTTCAAGTTGATAAAACCCTGATCTATACAATATTGTATATTAAACTTTGAGGAACATACAGAAATTATTGATAAGAATAAAATATGTAGCTTAACAAATCAGAAACTTGTAACTTGCCATTCAGATTATTAGATTTTTCTTCAAACATTTTGAATATTCCTTTGTTCACGTTTTTCGGCGCAGTAGTCACTTCTGATTTATTTATTCTAAAATCCGAGTTTTTGAAGAAATTAATTTGTTATCGACCTCCCACTCCATTAGAATAATTCAATAAAACTCCAGTTTCAGTGCTTAAACTTCCTATATCTATCTACACTCTAAAAGTCTTAAAATCAAAGTAAATTTAGTAAAATTTGTGGTGATATTATCCTTTATATACTCTGGAAAGTTTTTCTTATATCTTTTTAATATTGCTTTTTATATAGTGCTCACAACATTCCAGTTATCTTTATTAATTTCCTTTTATTATATACAAATTTTCTATTTTTATTTGAATTCTTATTTTCTATTTAATTCGGAAACAGAACGAATAGAAAGTTGTTTTTAATTTATAACTGTATTTATTCATTGTGCTCTTTTGGATATGCAGTTAATGCAAATTTATTATTTTTTTTAATAAATTCATTTATTAAATGAAACTTTTTTTATTGTTCACAGCAATAAATATTAATTTGGGGGATCGTGTCCAGAAATAATCAATTTAGTTTTTATTAATTTATTTGGCGTCCAGTTTAATAATAATTGTTCACCCCTGTAAGTACCATTTATTTATATACTTTAACTAAGGCCGATTATCCCTTCCTGAGAAAGTCTTTAGTCGGTGATGTAAGGTTACCAACTATAATATTGTCTTCAGATCAATTATATTTTTGATATTTAATACAAATAAAGCTCTTAAAATGCCCACAATAATAGGTCTAAACAAAACAAACCTTGAATTTTAGATATTATAGAAACATAAAATAGTGAAAAATAAAATTCCTCAAAATTAGCTAACAAGTTGAAAAAAAAATCAAAATATTTTTGTATGGGAATTTGATTTACTAAGAGAATATTCTAATTCTGATATTTCTCAGAATTCTCGTAGTTTCGACATTCTATATTATTTACTTCATGATTAAATTGATGTAAAAAATCATATAAAATGTGGATACTTGAGGAAATTGTTAAAACTCTAAACAATTAAACAATACAATTGTTTATTTGTACTATACAGCAGTAAATACTTCTTCAATTTAGTGTTGTTCCAACTTACCATACAAACAGCTGATTCATCAAAAGGATTTGATGAAACATTGTTGGGATAGTGTGCCAAAACTTTTCCTTTGTATGATCGTTCCAATGGAGAGACATGTAGATTATCCTCTGAAATATTCTATGACAAATAAACCTTTATTAAACTTAAGTACTTACCTGCGTATTTGTCTGATTCTAGTCCAGAATTATAGTCAAGTCCACATATTACAAAGTAGTCAATCAGTTTGCTCATTTCGCAAAAATAATATGAAAAATTCTCGGGGACTTCAACACAAATTATATTTCATTGAAACAGACAGGATACTTAAATATAAATTTCATTGTTAATGTATTTATTGATCTTGAAAATTTAATTCGTCTTTACTATTAACAATTGCTCTAATTTCATAATTTTAATTATCATCACAAAATACAAGTATCCTTTCTCTTACACTTTCAATTCAAATTGTCAAAAAACTCCCCTCCATTATATTAAAAGTGTATAGATACAGATTAGGTTTCTCTCATTTTAACTTCTAGAAATTGTATCTATTTATCTTTGTTCTGTGTTTATGTCAGTCGATAAATAAAGCCTGGTTATACCAAATCAAGATATTAAAGAAACACCAATAAATAAAAAGGAACCCCTTTATAAATTACACTATTAAAAAGATTGAGATACCTCATTGGTTATAAAGTTAGTTATAGGTTAATTGTAACTTTTATATATCAAACCTCAAAAATAGTCAAACATTTGTGAAGATTACAATGTGGTAGAATAAATAAATAGAAAACGAACGTGAAAGTTTGTAGAACTATATTGAGTAAATGAGATATTTTTAAATATTTAGAATATATCTTAAATGAATAATAATGACTATAATAGTTTTTCTAATAGATACATCAGCATCTATGCTACAAAGGTAAGCTGTATTATTGAGAAAACAATTCCAAAATAAATACATCTTTTGTAGAACTTATATAGGAGGTCGTACTACTCTGTTAGATGTTGCAAAATCTGCAGTAGAAACCTTTGTAAAAATTCGTCAACGGAGTATGGATAGTCGTATAGACAGATATATGCTGTTAACTTTTGAAGACACTCCAAATAATATCAAAGCAGGTAATTAAACAATTTATATCTAATTGAAAGAAATTAACAAACTCTTGAGAATATACAATAAATGTTTAAAACTTGGATAAGTAACACAAATTAAAACTTCTAGTTAACATTATTCTGGCTAAACATTGGTAAAGAATTTGAGCAGAAGCTACAAACAATAAATTCAATAACTAATTCATTTATAGGTTGGAAGGAAAACTTAGCTACTTTTATGAACGAGTTGAAGAATTTACAGGCACATTCTTTAACTACTATGGGAGTGGCTGTAAAACAGGCATTTGATATTCTCAATATTAATAGAATGACTTCAGGAATAGATACATATGGGCAAGGTAGATGTCCATTTTTCTTGGAAACAGCAGTGATAGTTTTAATTACTGATGGCGGAAAATTAACAACAGGTTTGTGATATATTTAATAGTATAAATAAACTTATATTTAATTATAAAAATTTAAAAATTCTTGAAACAAGAGAAACAGAATTTCTAAAAATGGTTCACATACATATCAACAGAAAAGCTATTAACAACAAAAAAGATCAAAACAATTTGATTAAAATTTATATTTCTATTTGATAAAATTCTATGTAACTGTGATTGCTCCTTTTTTGTGATAACAACTAAGAAAAAAAGTTTTAATGTGTTTAAAACAGATTTTATTTTGGTATGCATTTGGCAGGTGATCTATACATCATCATCTTTGGGACATCTATGAGATATTTAATATCTCTTATATTAGCAGATTATGTAAATCATTATATTTTGAACTTTGTTATATTTATTTATATGGAGTTACAGACTTCCTTGCCCATCATCTAATGAAGAGACTGAAGAGATATGACCCGATGGACCTTGTGCACAGTTATTAGTTTTGTTAGTGCAGGTGTATGTGACATGTTAATGCAAACTGGATAGAATAACATTTTAACTAACTATAATCAAGAACCTAAAAAATATTCTGTATTTATAGAACTATTATATAAGTCCAAAAAGTTTTTAGAAGAAAATCCAAATTTAATAGTATCTGACAAAGGTTATAATGGAGAAACAACAGTTTTTAGATTTATCAAGATAACTAATTGATAATAATATATCATATAAAGAACTTACTAATGATGCAACTCTTAAAATAACTAATAATTAAAATATATTAATAAAAAAGAGAAATTAAGAAACTATAAAAATTTATAAACCTACATTATCAGTTAGACCAATTGTAGCATCAATAAACACTCCAATTAACCTCTTATTATTTGGTTAACTGAAATTTTCACAAAATCTTATTACCATATCAATGTTTATTATATCGAAGAGTCTTTTAAAATTAGTAAATATAATTAAACATAATTCTGTGGTAATAACAGGTTTTGATGTAATATAAAACTCTATTAGAATTAATAAAATTCTTTTTCAATGATACATATTTTTCTTATGTAATAACAAAAATTACCAATAAATCTTTTGAATACCAATGGGCTCTTCAATATCCCCTATATTAACTGAATATATAATGGATTATATTTTGGACTTCAATATATCTGTTTCATCCTTCAAACTATTCTTCATCAAAAGGTATATAGATGATCTCTTCCACAATATGAAATTAACATTTTGTTATTTTCTTTCATTATTTCCGATCCTCATATACAATTCGCTATAGAAAGAATGAATGCTATCATTACCTTTTCTAGACACCAAATTTATTAGAAACTAAGACAATCAAATTTTAATTGACTGGTATAGGAGACCAATAAGCTCTGGAAAATATATCAATTATCATTCATATCACACATGTAACTCTTAAGGTTAATTTATTCAAACAGATGATAGAGTTTGGAAAATTTTCAATATTTTATGAAAACTTTTATTCTTAATATCTTTTGAATTTTCTTATCTACAGTCATCACTAAAATGATTACAATTTATTGTAGATAAATATTAAAACCTAACAGAAACAGATAGCATTATAATAGACATGGACCTTTATCACAAACTGGTCACTAAGCTGTTATTAAAACTGTATTCAAAAATAAATGGGGTCAATAATGAAACAATTTATTTTTAGTAAATGGTGTGCAGGAGGAGTTCAACTTACCAATGAATTCACCGATACCAGGATCAGAAATGACGAGAGAACCCTTTCGATGGGATCAAAGATTATTTGCATTAGTACTAAGATTAACAGGTATGTATTCCAAAATATATTGAAATAGCATAGGCTACAAATTACTTCACCAATGATGATGTGTAATTTTTAAAGTGAAAAAAATCATTATATATATATATATATATATATATATATATATATATATATATATATATATATATATATATATATATATATATATATATTGATAAAGACTTGAAGAAAAGTCGAAACGTCAAAATTTATATTTCTTTTAAAAATTATTAAAAAAAAAATTATTTTTAAAACAGAAGAAACGTAAAATCAAGAACATTTAGATGCATTAATAAATGAAAAGGTCTAAGAAATAGGAGATTAAAGACTCTAATATATATACTTTTATATACAAATAACTAATTCTCACTATTAAAATTAGGTACTCCTGCCGTTGAAAGAGATAGCGGTCTAGTGCCTAGCGATAGCAGTCCTATTGATGCTATGTGTGAAGTTACTGGAGGTAGATCATATTGTATAACATCTCATCGAATGTTAAACCAATGTATTGACAGTCTAGTTCAAAAGGTAAAAAAATAATGGCTATAAAGTTATCTAAAAGTGAGATACCATTAATAGGTAATGGCAAAACTTTCAAACAAATTGGAATTAAAATTGTAGTATATTAAAAAAAATGGTTAGGTTAGGAAAATGTGATATCTTTAGCAGATACCGATGGACATATAGGAACTTAAACCACTTGATTAAATTTTCATTAATTTATATATATATATATATATATATATATATATATATATATATATATATACAAGTGGTCATAACATGCTCTGTCGCCTGTAAGGTCCTGTTAATCTTGCCTATTTCATCAGTCAATAATTCAAGAATTATGTATTTTGAAAAATATATATTTGATATTGTTTCTTATAAGCGTACTGGCATGTGAAGATACTTGCCTTTGGTAACCAATCAATTTGGAATCTTTATATGCCAGATTTCATATAGTGGAATTGTTTTCTTTAAGTCTAGGTGGTAAAGTCCGGGTGGTTTTTAACTATGAATATATTATTTTCAATTTAGGTTCAGAATGGAGTTGTAATAAACTTCGAAAAAATTGGTCCTGATCCCCCTCCTCCTCAATACGATAAAGAAGAAGGCAAAGATGACAATCTCAAAGAAAATGAATATGCAGAGATAAATGTTGATCGTGGTCCGAACATGCAAGTAAACACATCATGGCACAATTGCAGAAAAATGATTTATGTTCCCAAACAAAGTAAAGCATATTGTGTTGGTAAGTCATGAATTATTTTCTTAATAATAACTGCAGAACTATGTATACCTCTCTTCTTTTTTTCTTTTTATATTAATGTGTTTCTTCCTTTGACTGATTTGCTTATATTTTGCTCATTTGTTAATCCCTATAATTTAATACATATTTCAACAATTAATTCAATAAAAGCATGTTCAAAATCAACTACAATCTACAGTTATAAAGATCCAAATGACGCCGTATGAAGTAACTCTAGTAACAGCCTACCCACAAATTCTTTGCTGGAGGGGACAACAGCAAACTCACACTATTTGGATCATGTCTCATAACCATGTCTCGTAACCAAGCATAGTGGCTAACAGATCCATATAAAACTCCCGACCTTCTCGTTTTGTAATTGCAAGTGGTGTATACCACTTATTCTCAATGCTATACTTTGTACAAACTACCGGTCATAACTGTATAAAACTGCACAAATAAATCTAATTTCCAAATGTTTACTCAAATGGTTTATTTAGAATCTTTTTTACTTTATATGAGTGTATTATTGCAAATAAAGTTTCTTTTTTTATTGTGCATTCAGAGTCCGTGTGCTGCCTTTCATGCTCTAGAACTAAGCTCGACCTGCGAATGGTTAATATTTTCTTATATGTCAGCTACTTTACACAAAATTAGTAATATATAAAACCAAATTTACATTTTTTTAGGGTATTGGCCTATACCTGAATCATTTTGGCCAGAAGCTACAGTTTCAGTACTTCCTCCCAGATCAGCTCATCCCAACATAAAGTTTGCCTGTACTAATTCTGAGCCCTTAGTTATTGAAAACCTACCGTTTGACAAATACGAACTGGAACCTTCGCCTCTTACACAATTCATTCTATCTAGAAAACAACCTAAGACATGTTGGCAAGTAAGTAACAGATGAATTTAGATTATTATTGCTGGATCATGTAAGTATATAGAGTGCATTGAGTTAATATTAAAAACAGAAAGAGCGAAGTATGAGAGCTTGTCCGAGTGGGCCAGAACTGTTGATAATGAGAGAAAGAACATCACCACCTCTACATACAACTATGTACAACTATCTTTTTTGTTTTGTTTCTTTTAATGTACATGTTTAGAAATGGTTCACATTCATAGAACAATCCTGGAGATTTAATTAGGGGTCATCAAACCTTAAAATTTCACAGAAGTTTTTCATTTTCCAGTTGATTTGAAAATTTTATTTTCATACCATAGATAATTTAATTCTAGAACTTTTATTTACCACTGTAGATCAGAAACACATTTTCCACAAAGTTATAAAAAAGTCAAGAATTGGCTACGAATTTTCACATAAAATTTGACAATTCGCAATTAAGTTTTTATAGAAGTGGATTATTATAACAAGTTGATATGTTATTGGTGTTAGGTTTTGTGGAACAAACCGTAGAAGGGTGGAAGAATAACGAAATAAAACTTTTAAATCAACTGTCAGTTCACACCTAAATTAACCCCCAGAATGGTTCTATTGTCTTCTACTTACCATTACTCAACAATGTATCAAATTTGGTATTTTTAAGTTATGGGATTGCAAAAAAATTTTTTTATAAATGTTGGGGCTCTACTTTGAGACCTTATAACATCATCTCAGGGATGCAACTTGGTATACAGGTAAATTGCCCCAATCGTCATATTTTGAGCTCCCCTATACGCATCTGCTTTGTGTTCTCTCTTATACGTCATGGAAATATTTGTAGTTGAATATAATATTCCATCCTGTGTATACAGAATCATGTGCCTTTGCAAATTATTCAAATCAAAATGACAATAAACATCAATACTGAGTTGGTTGAATTTGTAGATTTGTAGATTTTTTTTTTTTAAATTGAAATGCCTTAAATTGAATCGAAATGTGTGTAATTGTGAGTATTGGTATTGTGGTAGAATCAGCATATTCAGTATGAATATCACCAACGTTCCCAAAAATTCCAATTTAAGCTGTGTACATCTTTTAGATTGTGAAAACTAAATTTTGGAAAAATCAAACGTCATTTTTAAGCACCTTTAGTTGGAGGGATTTCAATTTTAAAACCAAAACAAATTAAAAAAATTTATGTATACCTATTTGTCCGATGTCATTTTGAAAATTGTTCTTTGAACTATATGAATATAATAGTTTATTACAAAATTTCAAATTAAGATTTTCAATTAATCAAAAGTAATTTCTAAAAACTTGTTTTTTATATATACAATGTTGATATTTTTATATTATATTTATAACCATAATTTTAGTACTCAATGTCTGATATTAACTAAATATCTACTCCTGTTGTGTATTCATTCATTCAGAGGCAAATAATTCCATCCACAAGTCAGGACGTATAGAAATAGATTTTATATATTTGTATTGTTTTAGGTATTTGTGGCTAATAGTTACAAAAATTCAGAAGTAGGGCATCCCTTTGGATACTTGAAAGCAAGTACAAATCTAACATGTGTAAATCTTTTTGTTATGCCTTATAATTATCCTGTTTTGTTACCTTTACTCGATGAACTGTTTAAAGTAAGTACTTTCATAATATAACAGTAAAGAAATAGATTATATTTATTTTTATATTTTTAAGATTCACAGGTGGAAACCAACAAATGAATGGCGGACCCAGTTTCAGAATTACACTAGAACTTTACCTGCATACTATGCTGGTCCATTAAGAAGAGCTCTTACAAGAATGGGTAATTTTATTATTTTGAAATTATTCACTATCAATATGTTTAAAATGAATTGTTTAGATACGACAGATTCAATTTCTATGGGCTGAAAAATTTGTTAACATGCAATAATATCATAACTTATATATTATCTAATTGTTTGACTAGGAATATAGGGACAAAAAAATGCTAAATTTTATAAACTATATTTATTACTTAAATTTGGAGTACATAGTATTAATCCTACAAATATTTTATTACAGACACATTGGGATGTAGTTGAATAATATATATTAATTTTACCAGTATTTTTGTCAATGTGCTTCAATTCAGTTATATTAAATGAAAAAGCCTAGGAAAAGTTGATTATTGAATTTATCTATTATTTTTGAATTCTTCGAAGTAAAATTTCTCAACAAAAACAGACAAAATGGTCTAAGAAGTAAAAAGTTGAAGAAATGTATAATATTTTTATTACTAATTACTAATATATTTGTTTTCATTTCATCGCCATTTTTCATCTTTTCATGATTATAATTATAGTATAAATCTGAATTATGAATATTGTGGGATCTGTACTCCATCGTGGGAATTGTATTTTGAAATATATTTTGGTGTAATTCTTTTAGGCACGCCTGTAGCTTTAGCACAAACTTTAATTCCCGAAAATTCGGAAAACGGATTGAGTTATTCTATATCAAATTATTTAAAACGCTTAAAAAATCAAGCTAAAGTCGAATACGATAAAATGTGTAATGAAATTATCCAGAGACAATCAAATGTAAGTATATAAAATTGACTTATTGAATATAAAAATTTCAACTATTTTGCATTTAATTTTCAGATGAATGGTTTAAAAACAAATTTCAATAGTCCCGAACAAATTCGAGTAGTGCCAAAAGTGACCTTAAAGAAAGAATTAGTTAGTCATCCATTGTTGATAGACCGATTTTCTTCTCAAAGAGATCAAATTTTGGATCAAGGTAATGTGTGGACTTGTACTTTAGATAAAGAAAGGCAAACGGTGAGCTTCAAAAATCCTTTCGATATACCAAGAAGCAGACTCATACAACAGGTAATTTACTCCCACGCTTTCATATAATATGAATTCGTGAATTTGGCTATCTTAATTCCTGTATAAAATTACATCATTTCAAATTTAGGATTATATTATATGTGAACACTTTAATAATATAGCATTGAAGAATATTAATTTTAATTTAAAATTGGAAGAATGTAAATTTCATATTATGATACCAAGTGACAAAAATAACAAAGTGAAGAAATAAATCATTAAAAAGCTCATAGACACCTGATTTATAGGCTTCAAATATCATTTATATAGGCAAAGATTTTTACTGAAACATTCAAAAAATCTCAACTTATTAGCAATATAGCCTTTAAGTATGTGGTTATTAAAATTATCAGTGAATTAACTTCACTCCACTTCACTTAAAATTTTATAATTAATAGCGACAACTAAATGCTTAAAATAATTTGTAGTTCCAAATAAAGACTAAAATGTAATTGCTTATAAAAAAATTATAATTATTTGAAACCTGTTCTACTAAAAATAGCAACATCAGATTAAAATAAGGAACGATCATTACTCTCGAAAATATTTCATTTTTAAGAAATTAATCTATAATTGCTGTTTTATTTTGCCTTACAAATTTTTTTAAAAATATGATAATTGAAATCTGGCTTGTCTATTTTATTTTATTCTACTCTGTCCAATTCTGCGTTTTTAAGGTTACATTCAATTTTATACCAAAAATGCATTCTTGGTAAAATTAGAAAGTAATAAGTTCGTTTTTGTACAAACAATTAACAAACAAACAATAACATTATTTTAACACTAATGTTTTTAATTAAACAAAGAACCACAAGAAAATTATTGTAATAAATTTTACTGACTTACATGAAATAGTTAATGTACAAAAATCCTTACTGAAAAAAATTTAGGTTTCCTTTGTCTGACATAGCGTGATTAATACATCAACATGTTATTAGTCTTAGGCGAGTACTTAGGAAATGCTAGTACAGTGGTTACATATTGTACAGAAAAGTTTGCGAGAAAAAACTTATCAAATAAAAGTTCAGAAATGTGAAACGACATTGTAAAAACACTGGAAATGTGAAATAAAAAAAGTGAAATTAATTCAAGTAGTTCTAGAAAAATAAGAACAGTTAATCATTTTACATTTAAAGGAGCAATCTTAGCAATACAGACAAGTCCAAAAGCACTTATCAAACTACTGGATATCTACCGGATACAGGAAATTTTTGGGAAAATTCATAAAAAAAATCAGCCCTATATACTAATTTTTTAAAATTCATTTTTTTCCTCGACGAGGACTCCTTTTCACAACGAAACTTTAACCCCTCATAATGCATACAACTAATGTGTTGAGATTTCAGATATTTAAAAGGTATCAATATTACCAACACTGATTTGAAGTAAATTTGTGGGTACAACTTTAGTTACCTAATTAATTGGTTGCCACATTCTACCTGAATAAAAGATATACTTACAAATTTATGTTTCTTCCAAAAAATATCGGTACATAATGGATGCTATTCAATGTTTTTTATCATGTAAATCCAACTTTTCAATTAGCGACGGTGTCACCTTTTCTCTAAATATCTTATATATCCCACACTTTCAACTAATTATAGGAGTCGTTTTTTGGTTAATGAGACATTTGGAAAATAATGATTACATTTTAGGTGGTTCGCATGAGAAATAATTTCTTACAGTCAGACTGGGTGTCTCTAGACCAAGATAGTGCCCATTCTCTGCCAATTTCGCAAATGGGAAATTACCAAGAGTATCTAAAGAAACAAACTCCTCAATTACGAGAAATAGAATCAGCTCCTGTTAGACAACATATGTTTGGTAATCCATTCAAAATTGATAAAAGAATGATGGTAAGTAATACATAGTCAGGTTCTGTTCGCTTCAACTCTCCATTCCAATATGAATCCTACATAGAATTCTTCACTTATTATATATATATATATATATTTCCTTTTGGAAGTATATTTTAAGTTGTCTTGATTTTTCATATCCTAATTTTGTCATATTTAGTTTTAATGTCCAACTAATAGTCTGATTATTTTAATACATTTTCATTTTGCAGGTTGATGAAGCAGATATAGACCTTGTTGGATCACCGACTGGTGCGAGCAGAAATAACAAGCGTCCTCTTCCCAATAGTGATAGTATCATGAAAATACCATCAAAACGAAAACCTGGTCCACTTCCCAAAAATTATAAATTTTCCAGACCAAGCACAGACAGCCTACAACCTCCAAGCCCACAGGGATCTCCTGTTTCATCACCTATTCCATGGTTAGTTACAAAATATATATTATTTACAGGATTGCAGCAATTATTGTGAGTGAAATCAAGAATGGAAATGAACTTCAAAGCCTGCTAAAAGAATAATGCTCGTACATCAATTTACAATGTTTAAAATAAATCAAGAATTAAATTCCAATGAAACTTGCAAGACAATAGAAATAGACCATTTAAATTAATAACTAAGAGATTACACCCAATCTCTATAATTAATTCTATGTACATATTCAATCTTTATTTAACATTATAGGTTCCTCACTCTATTAATTTTGCTGAAACAGTGTTCCAATTATGTAAAATATTCTTCTGTTTTAGTATACTACCGACATATTTCATTACACTACATTACTCCTATATAAATTTATATGAATACTAGCCATCTAACTATATGTATTTTCTCTTATTGCCTCTTTTTCTGATTACCTTGGCCTAGTAGTACATAATTCACGCTTTGTTTACATAAATGCCTAAATATACAATAAATACCTTTTAAATGTTTAACAATGGTACAAACATAACTTTGGTTTCAGTCAACTTTGTCCTCGTGTCAGTTCAAAACTCATTCATATTGGCTTTTTTGACCTTCGGGGTTAATAACCACCACACTCCAAATCAATTGAGATGCTTCGTTTGTTGTGGCTCCCGAACGAGTTTCATTAAACCGTTGTAGCATTGAACGTGAAAAATATACGCGTCTACGGTTTCATTGTCTTTCTGTAGTAAATAAATTTACATTTCTGTAACTGTTATGCTCATCATTTCTCCTTGCAAATTATTTTTATCGAAATTAGAATTCATAATAACAAAGTCTACTCGGATTCGCAAAAGTATTGAAAAGGTTGGGGGTATTTTAGGTGATACCAGAGGTACAATAGTAACAAATGCATTTTGCGTCCTAAATATGGCTTTTTAATTAAAAAAAAATTACTTAATTCTATATTTTATTTAACTTAGACTTATTGTGATCTATTTTAATGAATAACCTGGTTTATGAGGAATTATCTTTATGATCAAGGCTGAAATTGATTCAATAGGATATCTATTTTTATTTTTTCGAAAACTCCTTTCTTCAATCATTGAAAAGCTTTATTTAAGTCCATGCCTTTTATTGTAACAAATTAATGCTAATTAACTATTCAGTACATATTTCCATTTCAACACAACCGTATCTGAATAAAAGCTAACTCACATGTACAATGTACAAATCTAATTCGCAGCATATAAGAAACTGTTTTTTTATGAATATCATGAAAAAAATAATAAATGTTGATAACAAATTAGTGACGAAATAAAATGAGATGCTATCTACAATGCAAAATTTTAAATATTCTCTGTACAAGAGGGTTTTGTTGCTGCAACATGTAGGTAAACACATAATTTAAAAAATTTTGCAAGGGAACAATTTGAACACATATACCGAAATTTATAAATAGAATTTGTTTTTTTTTTCTGAGGAAAACTCCTTATATTGTTAGAAACTACATTAATTAATACAAATGGGTCAGGATTGACATCGGTACTAATTTCAGGGAATGGAAAATAACACAAAAATCTTTTCTGTAAGAAACACAATACTTATTAAAGTAGAACTGAGCTGAGGATAATTTATACTGTAACGTTTTTCGTATTTATTTACACTCTTCCTATTTGTGGGGTGAATTAATAAACACTGTCTCTTACGTTCGTAATTTATTTACACATTATACAATACACTCAACTTATAAATATCACTTGAAGATTTTCTGCGATTACTTTTACTAATTCAATCTTTTCACTACGACTATTTATTTAAAACTAACTTGCTGCGCTACATAAACTTATTTATATACCACAAATAGAATTCTATAAAATTCTGGAACAAAAAGAAACACAAGAAATAAATAAATAGACTTGTAATGATAAAAGAAATGTAATAAACTGCCTGCTATAATAAAAAGTTCACCAAAGACGCTGATGAATTGAAGTAATTTATTATACAGGGAGTTCCTAAATTCACAAGAGAAAATGTGGAAGACATAAAATTATGATGAGTCTTTCTTTTAACAACATTTCCCTTGTTCACCCCCTTCGGAGATATTACCCCTGTAAAGTGATGAATAAAATTGAGTTTTTGAATCAAATCTCAAATTTATGTAAAGGAGAAAATTTATATTATGTAAATCCCGTGCCATCGAAAATGTCACTTGTATTTTTCGAATATCCCTTTTGAAGTGAAGTAATCAAACCCCGTTTTTGAGATTTTCTTTTATATCTTCACTACATAGTTTATTACTTAATAGAGAATAAAAATCATGGAGTAGGTATTTTTTTCCATTAGAAACTATTGGTTCTAGATAAAATTTTAAAATTAAAAAATGTAAACAAGTATTTTTATTGTATAAAACTAAATCTCAAAAACATTAACTAACTCCATCTTATATGATATCAGCGTTTTTTACATTAACACATTTCATAGTTCAGTAGTATTTGTTCAGTTTATTTTAGAAATACTATGATCACCCTTTACCTTATTGGTGTATTGATTTAATCTCAGTTTTCTTTGCAGGTTAAGTTCGATTGAAAAAGAATTAATACGTTTCGATGAAAGTCCTAGTCTCATAATCAACGGTCTAGAAGTAAGCCCTGCATCGAGCCCTCTAAGTGAACGCTCCAGGTCTCCATCACCACCGAATGTTATACCGGATCATCCGTCTTATAGCGTCGGTGAAATTAATTATATCTCTCGTCCTCCTTCAATCACCGCAAATTACACTACTACCAGTATTTTAGATACTAATACTACAAATTCGTTGGGCGATTTTTATTTTAGTATTTCGCCAACAGATGATAAACAGATTTCACAAATTTTGAAAGAGGCTAATTTGAATCACAATAGTATCAGTTCTGTTAATTCTACAACAGTGAATAGCAATACTCAATCAGAAAACAAATCAAAAGTAAGTAGAGTAAATCTATTCTTACTGTGTTTGCTTTAATTTCGTAAACAAAATATTAAAATTAAATTTAAAGAATTGAAAATACTTTGACAAATGAAGTCTTTATTTACTGGATATAAAATGACTTTGTTGCACAAAATTATATTTTATAAAAGTATTTTCTTGAATACATTTCTTAAAGTGTTATTGAAACAGATAAATTATAAATGTACAATGACAAAATCCGTTAAATAAGTTTTACGTCAATTTGACTGCTAAATTATAATAATAGTTTTTATAATTGAAGGTTATTGAGGCTTTATTTGAATCTGTTCTAAAGTAATTCCATTGTTCCTAATTTAGTAATCATTGAATTAATGGGATGAATTTGGAGCACACAGTATATACATTTATCACTAATTTTTTTGAAACTTTATGATGTTTATATATATTAATAAAGTCTAATCAAAAATTTTCTGTTCCGTGAAAGAAGTATCTGAGGTATACAATTAAATATGTTATTCAATGCAAGCATAAATTACACTAATATAACATAATTAGTTCAACAATTAAATGAGAACAAACCAATCCATAGATTAGAATTTTGTGAGCAGATGAAGCCACGTTTTGTCTAAATTACCGTTAATAGAAAAAAAATTGTCGATACTGGGCACCTAAAAATCATCGGTGAGTGATGGAACCTATACTTAGTTCCCTAAAAAGGTTAACATCGGGGAAGAAATTATTGGCAACAGAATTATCGGTCCGGCAAAATATTTAGAAATATTAAGAAAGCAAATAGTACCAAAATTAATCTCTTTCCGAATAGTAATAACCCAAATCTGTCAAATGAAGAAATATAGTAATAGCAGTTTGGTGTTATCTTTCATTGTGTTGTGAAAGTTCATAAATATTTAAATGGCATATACCCAAATCATTCGATTAATATAGAGATTAAGAGAAAGACCAGATTGAAAGTAAATGCCAATCGACCCAATATTAAAAGATAGGATTCGTGAGGAAATCAATACCAATCGACCTGATACGTTTGGAAAAAAATGTTCCAAAAGTTGATTTATTGTCAAGAAATGGGACGATCTGAATTTGAGCACACCATTTAAACTTTTCTTTAATGACTAGGTATTACTTTTTGTTCTGTTATTGAAATTTTTTTATATCAAAAGAAGTAGCAGAAGAAATAAAACCTGATAGGAATCTAATGATTTAATCTAATCATAGGTGAAATAGGTAAAAAATCTACCTAGATAAAGGAAAGTTATGCTGACATAATTAATGCAGCCATAAGGTTAAAATACCTACCATACAGCAGGAAATTGGCTAAAATGATCATGATATAACTAAAAAGATTCAAAGCATTTATACAAAAAAATATATTAATTCCGGATTACCAATTTGTATTCAGGAAAAAATACTCCACAATCAATCAATTACACTACATTACAAATGTTATTGAATGCATATTATAAGAAAACCTAGACTGCTCAGCTCTATTCAGGATATACCACAAGCTTTTGATAAAGTGAGGTATAAAGTACTTATCTATATAATTGAATAAAAAGCTACCTAAAAATACGTAGATGTAGACTTCATATATAAATACATGCATGAGTACCTCAGGCTATAAGTGTTTTTGGACAATTCTCTATCTACTATAAACCTGCGATATGACAGAATTAGAAAAAGTTACCCTTTGTAGGTGAGACAGCAATCCTAGCACCCATCAATATACCACTAGAAAAGTACTAACAGCTGGTAACAGATTATATTTTTGTTGATGAAAGTACATATCGGACTTAGTTATAAAGAACAAGACAATCCAGCAAAAGAAGCCATTAGAAACGAACTGCCAATAAATAACAAAAAAATTGTGGAAGAATGTATAAATCAAACAAAACTTAAGTTGAAAGAAGGATGGAAGCACTTTTAGCCTAATGGCATTAAATAAGCAGACTATCAGTAACATTTTATTCCAATCCATTAAGAGTGTGCAAGTTGATACTATAATCTAGGTAGTTTCGTTTCCTCTGTTACTCAACCTAAGTCACCCTGAACAACCCCCGGGCGTCAAACATATACCCTTAACCTATCCAATTTGATACATGCAATTATTTAGCACTATATCTCATGACTCAATGGACAATGTTTCCATCGGCACAAATAAAACCAAAAAATGTCATATTACGATTTATCTCTCACATTAAGAAACGTGTACAATCCCAAAGTATAATTGTATGATAAATATTAGCTTTTTACTTATTTTAGGTAGAAGAATATATACAGAACGAAAAAGAGATAGAAAATCAAAACTTCGAAATTCGGAAAAATCTGAATCGACTAGTGCGAAAACCCGGTAAAAACTTTACGGAATTATTCAACAATATAAAAACACTGAAAGGTGATATTGATAATCAAGCAACAATCGTAAAATTGATTATAAGAGAATCTCTGAGATTTAAAAGGCAACATTTGGCTAGTTTATTGGAAGAACACCTAAGGACTATAACAAACGCTGACAATAAATGAATTTTTTAAAGGAAAAGCGTAACAATATTTATGTTTGTATAAAGTGATTAAAACAAATGAATTAATTTTTTTTTTATATAAAATTATGTAAAATATATATTTGATCAATGATTACTTGTAATATGTTGCAACTATTCCTTATTAATATTATAAGAAGGTAACTCCATAAATTAGCACAATAGAAGGAACATATAATTATTATAACTCGTGTTTAAATCAATCATAATTAAATTTATTTATAGGAAGGTCTATATATCATGACTCGATATAATTTCCTATTTTTAGCTTTGCTTCTCTAGTTTCTAATTTTTTATCTCCTTTCTCACCGCGACTATCCTTTCTACTTTTTGTCGATATTTCTTCCACTCATTCTACGTTTTATTTTTTTAGATAATCTTACATTATTCATTCTTTATGAGTAATCAATTTTAATGTTTTTGTAATATATATTATATAGGATTGGTCAAGTAATTTCTTTGGACATAAGTCTTTCGTAACGTTTGCCTTTTCTATCTTTTATTTCTATTTTCTATCTGATTTTCTGTAGAATTAACTGTATTTAAATTATTGGGGGATTCTTCTATTTCTATTTTATCTATTTTAATTTTTAAATTCGATGTTTAAAGAGTTAAGATCATAATTGTACAAAATCGAATGATAATATTGAATTATTTTGCGCTGCCGAGTTTAACTGGTAGAAGGCCGGGGTTACCTTGGAGATTCCGTGGTGTAATAATTTCTTGGAACCCGAGAATTCCCGGTAACCTGAAATAATAATGTGAAGTAAGAGTGGAAGGAATTTAGTGGGTGTTTGATAATGTCCATATGTATTTTACTTAATATTGCCGTTGTCACGGTTTTACGTTTCGTGTTTATTGTTTATAGCCTTAACGAATTTACTGTTTACGAGTTTTTCAGTCTTTTGTTTTTTCTAATAAATATATTTTGGTTTGGTGTGAATATTTTAGGATCTTCATTTTTTCTTGACAATATCTATAGGTTTTAATTTTACTGTAGAGTGGATAGAATTATTATAGTCCAAAATAGCAAATAGAATTTTATTTTTTATTGAGATATCGGAGAATCCTTGTGTATTTAATAATCTCAAGTGTTCGATTATTGTTGAATGGAAACGTTCAACAATGCAGTTTGATTGTGGGTGGTCTGGTGAAGAAGAATGTAATTTAATTTTATGTAGACTTAAAAGTTCGGTTACAAATGTATTTTTAAATTCTGTTCAGTTATCACAAATTTTTTTTGGGTATACCGTGATGACAGAAAAATTTAATAAGATTATTAGCAACTTCTGTTCCTGGTAAGGCTTCTAAATAATAGGCTTGAACTGTCTACGATTGTTAGAAATACTGAATTTTCGAATGTGAATGAATCATTTAGTATTTGGTTGCCCATATTATTGTTAAAAGTTCTTTCTCAAGTGTTGAATATGATTGATCTGAATCGTTTAGTGTTCTTTATGCATACGCTACGAGGAGATCTTGACCTATCGGGCCTTGGGATAGGATTGCTCCTAACGCTACATTTGACGCATCTGTTGTAAGGTTCAATAGTTTCGAAAAATCGGGATACTGTAAAATGGGTTCATTTATGAGTAGATTTCTGCAAGTTTCGAAACAAGTTCTGTATTCGATTTTAGCACCTTTTTTAAGACATTTCGTTAGAGGTTTTCGTGATTTTGGCAAAGTTTTTGATAAATTGACGATAATATCCGAGTAGTCCGAGAAATACTTTAATCTGTTTTGGTGTTTTCCGAGAAATAAATGAATTTTGCATTATCATTATCAATTCAAGGTGAATCACTCTCTTATATTCTGCGCGGGCTTTTTTGTTGTTATCATGGTCTTACTATTATCGAAAGACATTTTTAATTAGATCTGAAACGTAAATGTTCTAGTTTTTTATAGGTTATTATAATTTACTAGTTTTTTTTCCTGAATTAGTGACCCCTTTTAAATATAGAATGCCTAATAAAATGTAATTCCGAAATCTAAAATATGAAAACAAACAAGTCAACATTATATAAACATTTCCAGAATTTATTTTTTTTTTTATCAACTTTAATACTACTCAGGGCCCATATTTCAACATAACGTCTCACAGATAATTGATATAAAACAGAATTAATGATACTACATGAGGTATTAATGGTCAACAGGTAGTCCTAAGTTACAATGCATTACTTAAAAGTAGTATTTTAGAATATTTTAAATTTATTTATAAAAAAGATATTTTGTATAAAAAACTTAATTTCAATGTCTACATACTATAAGTTGTTTTCATTTGTTTATACAATAATTTGTAAAATACTTTTTCGGTTTTTGTTTAATTATTAGCTACCATTATGTCTTGTCAACTTATATCAGGTATGTGTATTTTCTGTGCTATATCCTAGAATCTATCTTTCCCTGCTAGCAATTCGTGATCGTTGAGCATTTGGAGATCTTGAAATTGTAAGAATTTGTCTTGATCCCGGATATGAGCATAGTTTGCAGAAAGGCACATGAGATAATGAATCTGGAACAAAATTGTCAACTTTAATATTTCGTACTTAAAAATATTGCGACGGGGAAAAAATAATTTCACTTTTTGACATGTTTTTACAAGTTATTTAATATTATATATAATTAATTAATATGAATTTTAAATATTAATTAATGATATATCATTATGCGCCATTCTTATCAATCGGATTTTGCCACTCTTCATTTAATCTAAAATTGCTCAAGCTTTCTCCATATTTAAGTATACAACTATATAAGTTATTGAAATTGTTTTCTGTTGCAACTATTTAAAAAATTAATTTATAATTATTCACTAAAAATGTGATTTATATATTATTTATATGAAATACAGGGTGATACTTTACATACTCCTGCCATATGTAGAGTCCCTCAAGGACGATGTCACATGACATAAATATAATAAATTCTAGTTGGCTATAGAGTATAGATTTTTAAATTTTTTTCATGATTTAGTATACTAATGTCAAGCTTTCGACTGGTATTAGCTAAACTTACAAATTCCATGAGCGGCTTTTGAAAAATCAATTTAGGGATTGGTATTGGACATTGCACCCTGATTTGATTCTTCAAATTCACAGAAAAGTTTCTGGCAAACTAATAATCGTACAAAAAACGGTAGAATATCTATGACTACCTTCTCATATCCATGAGTGGATTAGAATAACTTGTCTATTTTCAGTTCTTTTATTAACTTACCAGACTCAATATTACAAGTAAAGAAGCGACTGTCGCCAAAATGAACATTATTTCGATTTTTTCTACATGATCTTTACAAAACCCTTTCACAGCACTTTCTCCTGACACTTTCATGTGCTCTTGTCTTGTACCTTCTGGAAACATGAAGTCTAAAACACAAATAATATGTAACATTTCAGACTAGGGATATTGTTAATGTAAACTTTGTAAACAAGTTCAAATTTCATATATATAAATAAAAGTATACACTTACAGAATTGAGTTAAATCAATGTCATCTTGGAAAGATGCTACTCTTGGATTTTCACACATTTTCCAAAATACTGTGAACACAAAAGTGGAAATCACCAAGAAGCAAAACATTATCAGCCAAGCTAATTGTAGAGTATAAGTTACACACATAAACTAGAACAAAAAAAATATATATTGACAATTTTAAATTTGTTTCCATGAAATTAGTTAATGGCAAAAAATATATAAGGATTTTATTACGCAGTAACGCCACCGAATGAATCACAACATGAATATAGCCTAGAAGACATAAACCATTGTAAAATCTATTTGGATGGAGATATCCTGTGTGGCATGTTGAGAAATGGAATATACCCATAATCCAATGAAATTCAAACATATATTGAAGAATAAAATGTCACAATCAATTATGTTAACACATTATTTCATATACCCTAGACCAGTAGGGCCCAAGCCACACAGATGGGCAATTTGATATTTAAGGGTGACAATTTGACAATTGATTTCGCAAGTTTAAAGGCCCGATATACATTGTATAGATATAATTAGTAAGTAGTTGATTTTATTGCTTTATTTTTGAAAAGCTAAATATATTATATCAAGGAACAAATAAAACTCTTGTCGATGCAAAAGAGAAGATATTTGGTTGCATCACCTTAATTGATTTGAACAGTTTCTCGGCTCAAAAAATATGAAGTGACTCTACTTTACTTATCACTATCAATTATTTGAATATTCTAGCTGCTGATTTGAGAGGAAGATTTACTGATTTAAGACAAATTGCTTTGTTATCAATTACTAGGTGATTTTTTTCTAAAACTTATTCTTATTAAAGTTAATTTCCTTATTTTCACAATTCCCAACCCAATTTTATTCCAGTATACATATTGTTCTATTGTTATCTCCAACAGCATAAAATAAAATGGAATAAAAATACAGTAGGGGCATTTTATGTACAACAGTCGGTAACTCCGTTATAAAGGAAATTAATGCTTTGCTTCTATTTGAAAAATGATTCAAAGGACAAGTCCTACTGAACTTTCCCCCAAATTCAATCATTTTTAGGCAAAACCCATCTTATCTTTCCTGAAAATTGAACAAAATTCCAGTTTTAAAAAAGATGCACAGTCGCAAAGTAATTTTTTAAAGGTGCAATTATTCATTTTCTATATAACAGTTCTATTATAACATTATTGTTTATTATAATACAACTTAGTTATTTTATCAATGAAACCCCACTGAAGACGACAAATTGTTTTATTGAATTTTTTGCTCCTTTAAGTAAGAATATAACAAATATACATTTTTGAAACTACTTACAATTGCACAACTTAGTCTGCCACTAACTCGCCAACCCCATCCCCTATAAACTTTGTGTCTAGTTGCACCTGTTGCCAGAAAACCCAAGGTCAAAATCATCAATCCAAGAGCACCCATACATGCTCCTATTAGAACAAATGTCATCTTTACAGCATCCATCCTTAAAAAACAAAATATTTTAAATCATAATCATATTTATTTTCATACAAGTTTAAACTCAATTCTAAACTGATATCCACTCATTGATAAGCAAATTTCTCGTAGAATAAAATCAAATAGATTTACACAGAGGAAATTAACCCAATAACTGAATTTTGAGGGATGCTGAGGAAACATTTCAGTTCATGTTAATTTAAAATAACTTTATAGAAATCGCAACTTAATATATGTACTAAAATAATCAATAAATCATTGTCAAATATATCTTTGACAAAACAGTTGACTTACCAAAATAATTGTAGATTAAAAACTTCACTAAACATAAGTACTGCCAGAGTTGCTCCTCGGTACATAGTACCACAAAAAATAACTACTCCTAACGCACACATTATTGTTGCAATGAGTGTAGCATATGGTACCCTGGTGAGGCATTTTTCAAAACAACCTGAACATAAGATTATAATAAATATATTATTATGGTGATTAAAGAACCAAGAAGAGGATATCAGTTACATTTTCAGAACAATTTTGAAAGACAAATAAATGCAAACTTTTAGATTTTCATTTGAAACAATTCTTATAAGTAAAATAAAAGGAGTAAAGATTTCATATATATATGACAGCATAGATTTTTTAAGCAATCTTTTTCATGATAAATTACAATAGCTTCTTACTTTTAGATTCGTATTCATCTTCTGATTCAAGGATTGAATTAAGTGAAAATACACTCGTTTGTGATTTTGATACATCTCTATCTAAATTTGTTTCTAAATAGGGCCTTTCAAATGTGGTAAATCTCTGGTTATAATTACTCGCCATATTCAGAAAACGAATAACAATGACTAATTCAAAAATTTGATTATTTATTCTTATCTTATAACTAACCACACCTGTGATAAGATAAATTGGATAACCAATCATCATTATTGTTTATAAATACTGGTACCTACCCATTGTGTTCAATGATTCATTCAATTCTTTACAATCTGGTTACAATATTGCTGATTTCTTAATTCAACTTATTCACATAATTAATGAGCAATCAGTCACGAAGAACTATCAATTAATTAAGAAATAATCAACTGAAAAAATGAAATGAAGATGTATTCACCTTTGTGTATAAAATTTCTCTTTTAGTGCATAATAATTGACATATACAAGTTTCAAGTATTTTTGTATATTTCCATTTTGTATCTCTTTTGCTTCAATAAGAGTAACAAAAACAACAAATAAGTATAGAACAGTAAGAATAGGATGTGGTTCATCTATGGTAGAAGTTCCAGTCCTGTATATATCGAAGTTCTACAATCGTTGATCGAAGCATAGATAAAATGTCATACTATGTAATATGTAATACTTAAAAAATGAAGTTTTACATATATGCTTTATCGAAAGTACAATCGGGTCATTGATGAATTGATTTTAAAGTAAAGGAAGGAGCAATAAACAAAAGTTTGGTGGATCAGGATGGTTATTACATATGACGGTCGGCAATATTCGTTTTACCGTAGGCGCGAAATATAAAAATTATTTTATAATGAATAAAATTACATATGTAATGTAAACAGAGTATTGAGTATGTTATCTTCTTCTTATTTTTTATTCTAGTATCTAACACATTAAGCTAACTACTAAAACTAAGGTCACTAAACATTATACTTTTATAAGCTAGACATGTGCAGTAACCTCTCCCTTTCCTAACTAAGGTTATATGTCGAATGCGACAAAGTTCCAATAACTCTATTTTTGAAGATAAAAACCTTTAAATTTAACAATAGAACATCTTTAAGTGAAAGATCCCATGGAAATTGTAAGGCGTTAGTGAATAATATAAAACTTAACAAATAGACTATGATAGATATATTTATAAAAATTTTGAACAAAACAACGATTGGTAGCAGATCAAACTCATTGAAAAACTTAATTAAGAGAAACTCCAGACATACAGAAAGGTACAACTGCGTACAAAAAACAAACAGACAATTAAAACAAAACCACCATTTAAAATAAAACATGTTTCAAAACACACAACCTTACAGCCACTACACTCTATATACACTTCTTATAATAATCAGATTGTTAAGGCTTTCATAAAATTAACAACCAACTTTTCACAATTTAATAATCTTATAATGAACCGGACAATAGATATTTAGAATCTAAAAGAATCCCTGAGTATTTCCGTTTAATGTGAATACATCCAAAATTCAAAATAGCATCTCACATCTTCTTATACTGTATCTAGCTTCAATTTATTTTAAATTGTAATTATTTATTGAAAATACTTACATGAGGTATTAGAACACAATCAAACATTTCTAATTGAGCTGTATACTGTCCAACATCTTGTTCTTACATAAGGAAAAAATTGAAATGGAGAAAAATTTTGTTGGTTAGCCCACAACTTATAAAATGACAAAAAAACTATAATAAAAGTTAAGGATTGTTAATCAAAAATAAATAAATAAAATCGCTCAAAAATAAAAAAAACCCAAACCGAGAAGAGCTTCATTTTCGTTTTCTTCTGGCCAAAATCTCCCTTCAGAAATAGTTAGACAAATACAACCCAACGTAACCACCAAAACCCCAGCCGTGCAAAGGAACTATTCCTATGTCAGGGCCTACTCCAACAAACCCCCCTCCTTACAAAAATCCTCCGTGTCCTACCAAACTTTAACCAACGAAACTCTTCCTCTTATTATTTATTCCGCCAAGCATGGATATACGCAATCATCCATTAAAAATTAGTGATATTCGAATCTATGATGTAGAATATAAAATCTGATTACGCAACTTTAATAGTCTACAACTCAGAAACGAGGAGTAGTGTGGGAACGTTTTTTTATGTTTTTTATGTCACGTCATCTGCTCACTCCCGAATATTTGCATCAGAGCACCCTGTGTTATGAAGTCAAAAAATTATTGGAAAAAATACTCTGTAGTGATTAATAGAATATTAGAAGCTCATATATATTTAGACTACGAGAATATTTACGTCATTAATTAATTAAATGATACTTTTCCACAAACAAAATGTGAAAGATTATATTTGAGAACACTAATTAGCATCATACGCAGTTTGATCCAAGAAGATGCATAAGATATTTATAATAATCTTGTAAAAATAAAAATAGAGTTAATTTCATACTTTCGCGGTCCCCTCGTTTTTTGGCTCATCCGATTTAGATGCATTTTTTTTAGAATCTTCGTTTTACGGCGGATTTATGAAAAAAATATCGGAGTAAAAAATATTTAACATTATTTTGGTTAGGATAGGTTAGATTAGGTTAGGTTAGGTTAGGGACGTGCTTAAAATTCAGAACAAATGTTCACACTTTCTGTCGACCTTAATAAGATACCATTTTTTTAATAATGAAAATTTTCAATTTTCCAAAGTTAACTTTTAATATTGTACACTTGATTACAATAAGTGATTTTAATAGATGTTTTTGTTCAAATACATTTAATGATTACTTAATAAAAAGATACGATTATATGTGAAAAATTGATTATTTTTAATTGTAAAAAGATGATAAATCAACATTTTTGTGTAATTTTGTTTTTTAATTTGTTCGTTTTTTTGTGTAGATTATGAAAATAAAAATATAACAACTTCATATGATTATTTGGTAAAAAGTTATCAACAATTATACGTGAATGGGTACATTTTTCTGAACATTTGAGCCCTGAAACCAATATAAGTTTGAATTTTATTTTATTTTTTAAAAAATTCATCGAAATCGGATGATTTTTCGATTTTTTAGAGCCAAAAAAACGAGGGGACCGCGAAAGTATAAAATTACCATGAAATAAATTCTTTGTATGCATTTCTAGCCATTATTTTCATAAATTTAGATATTCTCAATGTGAATGTAAAAGTCTTAAAAGTAATAATTTTAGAAATTTCTAAGATTCATACCCACCCTTAACTGTTATTTCTAGACAATGAACTTTTGAAATATTATGATTAGAAACAAACATAACTTATTTAAATTATATATATATATATATATATATATATATATATATATATATATATATATATATATATATATATAAATGTTTTTACTAGATTTTCTTTTAGCTGAGAACAATTTCAACTATTTTCATATTTACTCTATACCCAATATCAATCTTATCAGAAACTCTCTTTGTACCTTTCTTCTTATCAACAACGAATACTATCAATACCAAGAATAACTTCCTTTATGTCCATAAAAAATTACTTCCTATAGGTAAACCATCTGGATATAGGTATTACTAAAAGTCAACCCAACAACTAGAAAATTCTAATAAAAACCTGTCAAAATAAGTGTTTCTAATCGTAGAAAAGAGCAACAGTGGAAACAACAACGGAGTTTTTCCTCAAACTCAGAACGTTCAGCTTACCAGCAAAGAAAACTATGTTGTGGTTCTTAAAGCTATTTACTTAATCAAATTACCATCCCAGTGAACTATAAATACTACCAAGTTCACAAAAAGTAAAAAGAGCTACTTATTGACTACTCCATAGCGTTAAAAAATTATAAGGAGAGAGAGAATGGGCTTAATAATAATAATTATAATATGTACATATAATACTTCATACTAAATTGATTTATGCCAATCTATTAACTGGAATTCTGCCACAGAATAATAAGGTCTTTCAAGCAATCTCCGGAACTTATTAAATGTATTTGCCATTTTTAATTTTGAAGGTAACTGATAGAATAGTTTTTTGGCCCTCAAGATGATGGAATTTTTTACCAGATCAGAAGTGGGTATTGTTAAGTGAATGTCCAGGAAACTGTAAATAATGATAGTGCGGAGTGTGTGAACTTTTTAACTACTGCTGATATCAAATCAATCCTAAAGCGTAAAGTGCTCAATGAATGGGAGAAAAAATCGTCAACGTCCACACAAACTTCGTGAAGTGACAGACTGAGTAAAAACACTCTCAATACTACCGAAAAATCGCAAAGATGAAGTTCTTCACCGTCTCCGTCTAGGCCATACGCGACTGACCCATAGAAACTTATTTGATGCGAAAGCTGAACCAAAATGTAGCAACTGCAATTGCAAATTGACTATAAAACACATATTCGCAGAAAGATCATCCTCAAATCTACCATTCGGAACAATACGTGAAATTTTCGGACCTAAATACAATATTTCTAACCTCAAAAGTTACCTCAAACAGATCTCGATCATAAACTTAATTTAAAAAAATATGTATAGAGAAAACACTAAACTTTTACTGAATCGCTAATAACCCGTATACGGTTGATGAGAATTTTGTAAAAAAAATAGAATTCACAATTAGTTCTATTACTTAAATCTTAAAAATGCGTCAATACCCTGGATTGCTCTCTTGGGATGAAGAAGTTATGGAATTTGAATATGATGATTTCAATGTTAAAAGTTTGTAAATTTCAAAATTATATTAGACTTCAGCTTGTTAAGATGTATAATTGTATTATAATAAACTTATTATTTTTGAAAATCTTTGTGAAAACCAAAATCAAAGAGAAACAGTCATACCCTGGAAATACAGTTTTCTACCACTTTTCAGATACTATTTATCTCTTATTAGATCATGAATAACCTTCCAATCTAGTATGGTAGATTAGTAGAGTAATACTTCGTTACCATTTGCAGAAATATTTATTTTGTAGAAAGACGGTATAGAAATATATTTAAAAGGAGTCTATGAGAATACTTGAATTAGGTAGAAACTAACTTTGGACTTATTTTCTTTGATATTTATGTAATGCATATGAATAAATTTATTTTGAGTTCTTCATGACGTGTTTTAATACTCATAAAGCATTAAAGTTTTATAAATTAAGTTAAAATGCGTGATGTAATATAGGCATTATCGATAAAGAAGTATTGAATAAACCATACTGTAGACAGTAAAAAAATGCTTACTGCATATTTATATTATAAAAGTTACATGACTATCGCATGTAAAATGTTCACAATGATGTTAGCTCGAGTTATGTACTTATAATTATGCGATAAAATAGTATCCCACGCATTTTGTAAAATTAAATAAATACCTATCTATGGAAAGTAGTTATTCTAATGATAAACGGATATAGGTACCAACGGATACAAATTATACTGAAAAACAATGTCAGTACATTGTAAATATATAACATTATAACATCGAATCAACACACTTGACTTTTGTTACATTTTGCTGAATGTGATTGTGATCAAATTTACATATGTCTTTGTAGATCAATTTTTTTCCCCTATATTTAAAAAATTGGACCATCACGTTAACTTTGAAATGTTTCAGGTTATGTACTCGTTAAAAATTTAGAGTTTATTGACCCTACTGGAGAAAATGATTGTTTAGTACTACCATACATTGGTAGCGGAAAAGCTCTCCAGCTTTTTCTTTAATTCCGAGCAAGTATTGAAATTTTTTTAAGTGATATCATCGACATCTTGTGAAATTTTTTATGAAAAAGATAATGGCAAAGATAGTTAGCATACTATGTTAATTTGACAAATTATTTTCTCCAGAGTACAAATTTTTCTAAATTTGATACTGACATTGAAACCCATAGCCCAATTTTCAAGTGAAAATCATTAATTAACACTGGAAATATGATTAAGAACATATATCAAAACGTTGTTATATTTATTCCCAACATATCTTGAAATGTTAATCATGTCGTTGACGGCAAAAACTCTGAAATATATTTTAATAAAATGGTCGAAATGAAATGATTATGAAGAATAGAAATGGAAGCAAAAACAGAAAGTATAAAGAGGAAAAGAAAAATAGGATGTACGTCGAAAAAGACATTAATAAAAAACAGTATCATCATAATAATAAAAACCAAATTAAAGAATTACAACACTTTATAAGAGAACTATCAATAAACGAATTACGAAAATCCGGCGCCTTCAATGAAGAATGAAAACAGGACAATTCGTAGTTACTTGGCAGGACAAAATAATAGATATATTATTCTCATTTATACTCAAAAAATATAAGCTCCAATATATAAAAAGGGCAGATGTTAAAAAACTTCTGAACTTAGAGTTTACAATAAATTTTAAAAAGGGTGCAGGAAAGGAAAACAAGATATGCAGGATTCTCGTACTCCAGGTGTTTTCATTGTGATAAGTTACTGCGCATGATCGACGCTTCCATTCTCGTAACAAAACTACTTGTTGCCCTTTTTGAAACAAGTAGTGCGATACGATTGTCGAGAGTGTAAGGGTATACAGTAGGGAAATACAACTGTGGAGCGGCGTGTGTTAATATCAAAACAAACTTTATTGTGTGGTGAAAGCTTTTCTGAAGATTTCAAGTAAAAATGGAACTTACCTGTACAGAAAACTTTTCAAATGCTGCCAGAGCTTCGCGTGACAAAGTAATTTTTAATGATATTCGTGTCATAAACAATTTACTAAATGATGAAATGTTTTCAATACCAAAGTGTGATTATTTTCAAACAATTCAAAATGATCTTCAACCTTTTATGAGGAAAGTTGTGACAACTTGGATGTTAGAGGTATGTGGTCATATTATATAAATTAGATATTTTTTCTTTATGTTGATATCTTATTTAATCATTAATATTTTTAATCTATTTCAAAAATATTTTTTTTCTTATTTATGAATATCAAAATTGTTTCCATTTTGTTAATTTCGATATGTTATAATTAAATATTGATGTTCAGACAGACACAATCACGCACTTAATGAGTGATTTTGGTTTTTGTGCGGAATAGGAATGCGTGGCAACTCTCAAATGATTTTAACGAATTCAAAGAACTTCAAATTTGTTTTTTTTCAAGTTTATCATTAAAGTATATTAGTTTTCGAGATGAAAAATTGATCAAAATAAGCTTAAATAAGTTCATATTTTCTTAATTATAAAAACCCCGTTGATCTTTTTTAGGTTTGCGAAGAACAAATGTGTGAAGATCAGGTTTTACCCTTGGCAATTAATATCATGGATCGCTTCCTATGTATTTGTCCTATCAAAAAACAACAGTTGCAGTTACTTGGAGCTACTTGTCTTCTGATAGCAACAAAAGTTAGAAGCACAAACATGTTACCAATAGATCTTCTGTCGGCTTATACAGATTACAGCGTTACATATGAACATATATCGGTAAGTTTTTTATACCAGGGCTTTTGATATTCAATCTTTTTTTCATTTAGTTCCACTCACATACTTGAAAATTTTCAAATTTTTATTATGTTAAAAAATGCATGAAAATATAACTACACAAAATAATACTAAAATGTACTTAAATATTTTTTCATTTAAGGGAATGCTCAATTTCTTTAATAAATTTTTGTCTTATATACAAACATATATGAATTCTGATTTTTCATAACTCTACTTTTTTCTCATGGAAATGAATTTCCTTTTTTTATCAGTACCATTAGTACATGGAGCATGATGAAAAAATACTTCTCTTAGAATAAATTGAGGACATATAACTTAATGAAGATTTAATTGTTATATGACTGTTATACTTTTATTCATCTGGGATATTTTAAATATCAATGGAATATAATGTTGTCTCATTATTTGAAAAATGGTTGTCTTACAGAAACATAGTCAACGGATCAAATAACTATTCAGATCTCAATGCTCATTGATCCACATATCCTTCACCAATTAATATATAACATAAAAAAATGCCAAGTATATATAGAAATATTGTTTTGGAGTTTAATATCTTGAATTAATTAGACTCAAAATTAGATTGGAAAGAAAAATATCCTATTTGGACATCAGTATGTAAACTTTTTAGGAAAGTCATTAAAACTTGGAGCTTTAGTATTAGATCTTGAAAGAAAATATTTATGATTCAATGTATAAGTGGAAATAATCTGAAATTACATCCTTATAAGTTCTTGAAATGTTTATAGAACCAGAAAGGTCAAATCATTGTAAATTAACATGTGGATGATATAAATTTGTAACCAACAAACGCTGAACTATTTCTGCATTTTTTCAGTTTTATGTTAATTGTAATTTTTGGCAAGAATTATTTTTCTCATTATTTTTTCTACAGCACTTCATTGGAACTTTAAACATTCTTACAAGATAGTGACTTATCATGTTTCTGCAATTAAATCTAACTCCATAATTTTTTATATTTCTATTTTGTTTTCACATAATAAGTATTTTATTATTAAAATAGTCAGCAGGTTAAATCTTCCAGGACACCTTCAATTTACGCTATGGAATTCATGAAAACAAGTATATACTGAATGGTATATACTGAGTGTACCAAAATTCCTTGATTTTATTATTATACAAATGTCAATAATAGTGACAATTTTTTTTAATGGGAACCGCACAAGAATTACTCATATTTTATAAATTGATTAACATCTATAGTTCGGGCAAATTAGGATACTGAATAATTGTAGCAACTGTTAACAAAATTACGGGCACGGATTTTCGAAATTTTAGGACTTGAAACTCAAAAAAATTTTGAAATCTCGAAAACTATAAGGAATTCGAAAAAAAACTGTCGTATCAAAATATGTAGAGTACAAAATTCTCTACAAAAAAATACCCCGGATATTTGTTCCTAACCTCAAAATTTTCACCTTAAAATGGATTCATACATTCAAAAATATCTTGAATCGCGAATGACTCGAAAACTACGAGGAATTCGGAAAAAAATGCGGAGCAAAAAATGTACTACACAAAATTCTCTACAGATTGGTCTCGAAGTATTTTTTCCTACCTAAAACGCTCTAGTTTTGAGACAACTGGTGAGCTAGCCGTATGGACCTTGTAAATATAGAGAACCTAAAGGCGGGTTATGTCTGTGCGCTGGTCTCGACCCAACTGGTGAACTAGCCATCTGGACCTTGTAAATATAGAGAACCTATTGGCGGGTTTTGTCTGCGCGCTGGTCCTGAGACAACTGGTGAGCTAGCCGTATGGACCTTGTAAATATAGAGAACCTAAAGGCGGGTTATGTCTGTGCGCTGGTCTCGACCCAACTGGTGAACTAGCCATCTGGACCTTGTAAATATAGAGAACCTATTGGCGGGTTTTTGTCTGCTCGCTGGTCCTGAGCCAACTGGTGAGCTAGCCATCTGGACTTTGTAAATATAGAGAACCTATTGGCGGGTTTTTGTCTGCTCGCTGGTCCTGAGTTAACTGGTGAGCTAGCCATCTGGACCTTGTAAATATAGAGAACATATTGGCGGGTTTTTGTCTGCTCGCTGGTTTTGAGCCAACTGGTGAGCTAGCCATCTGGACCTTGTAAATATAGAGAACCTATTGGCGGATTATGTCTGCGCGTGTGGAAAGCATATTGGCTGGACTTGAGGACCGGGGTGGGTCGATAGTTTTGGTTCTATTGAAATCGATTGTGTCTCCAATATGTACTCGATGCTGGGCAAGGGAAGAGGAAATATCGGAATTGGTGGCAGAAAATAAGCCAATGGCCAATTTAGGAATAGGGGTAATCTAAACAAGGGATTTTATACACTCTATGGTGTTTTGACAACAAATTGTATTACTACAGAACAGTTTACGGTGGATATATGCCATTACACAACCGCATATTCTCTATTCTGTAACTTCGATCAGTGAAACTGCCTATTATGATTATTTGTGATATTTAATTTAGTAATTAATCTATCTTAGTGATATTCCAATTTTTTTATTTGGATCTTGCAACTGTACTTTTCCATAAAGTGTTCTGAACGGTCTGTCCTTTACCACTTTTAATCCCATTTAAAATAAATTTGTTGCAGTAAATATTATTTTCTAATGTTGGAATATGCTTTACTATAGCTGATTTTCGAACCCTCGGTAGTGGGTAATAATTGGATGACGGCAATAAACCATTTTAACCAAGAATGAAGTCATTAAAATTAACGTTGATTCGGAAACATAGAGCCCGTATCTTATTTATTAATCTCTTATTCAGATATTGATAACAATTTCTTACATTATTATTGGAAATAGGAATTCATTCATTTCAACTCACTTAATTTTGTCATCGATCACCAATAAGTCTCAAATATTATAAACTGCTCATTTGGTTTCGAATATTTTTTTAAAGGTAAATGGTCCTCACTTTATAAGCAATTTTCGTCATTCGGTGACCGATCTTTGAACAGATTTAGATGAACGTTTACTCTGAAATTATATAGAAATGTAAACATACGGAAACATAAGATGGTTGTCGACCGACATGCTTAATCAGCAGATGATATATTATAAAATAACGAGGCACATGTCTTTCACGGTTTTTTGTATAGTAAGATCTTTACTGAAACCTTTATTGTACTAAAATCTATTTAAGTACTAATCAAAATCCAAAAAGTTTGTAATAACTGTATTTTTGAAAATAAGATAGTTTTAAAAAGTGACAATTGTTGCAAACGACATTTCTATATTCTAAAGCTATGTTATACAAAGGTTCGATAGGCTCTTTAGATATATTTCGAACTTTCCGACCAAGGATGTGATTTTCTCGGAGAGGAATAGAAAACCTGATCTTGTTAACAAGAAATTGTTTTCTTCGGTACAAGGAGAACTGGATACATTTATAGGCTTGACAATTGTTTTTGAAGACTAGCACGTTACTGCGGAGGAAAATAGTATATAGTATCAATTAATAGGTTTCTGCTATAGTTCAACTCCTTGTTAATTTTTTAAATAAGAGATATAAAAAAATGTTGTCTACTAAAGTCTAACGAAATGAACTGATTTTTCGAAAAATTATTTCATGAAATATATACATTTTGCACACACATTAAACTCAACTCTATGTTTTCTATTGTAGCTAGTCCTTTTTTTCTAAATCTTGATTATATATACAAAATTTGATCTCTCTGTTATTTTGAGAACTATTTCAAATTTTTAGAAACACCCAAAAAGTTGGGTGTTTGAGCAAGTTCGAGGTAGGTAGGCTCCAACAGGTTCAGCATTAAGTGCTTACGAAGCAATGTAAATTAGTGTGCCATAAATTGAATTGGAGCTTTTACAAACAGACACAAAACATGATTCACTATTTATTTTGACAAATAAATTGGTCCTACATATATATTAGAAATTTATTGTCAATTAATTGTCCTTACAAGTAAATTTATTTCCACATCAGTTAACTGAAGATATCGAAGCGTGAACCCTCAACCCAACGGGTTTTTTGGTTGGGTATATTAACAGAAGGACATCTTACCGCCAAAATAAAACGGACTTACCATCTTGACTAATTTAAATAACTACAACCGTAAAGTTAATAATATGATAAAGGAAACTTTTTGTTATGCCGTCAATATCTTCATTCCATTTTCAACTGACACTTTTGTAATAATTATGATACCAATGATTTAATTGAATACCTATTGTACAAATATACAGGGTGGCGCAACGGAACGTGCGTATTGCATACGTTGATAAGTTGCTCTCGTGGATCACTTCGACGGAAAGCGTCGCGCTTTTTGTGTTCGTACGTTTTACGAGAACAGTCGTTCATACGTCTTGACAATTTAATTTAAATATGGGTTAACCGTTTTGAAGAAACCGGTTCCACGTTTAAACCACCAGCAAAAGGTCGCCCAAGAACGTCTAGGACCACAGATAATATTGATAGGGTGAAGGAGTCTGTACGAGAAAATCCGCATGTGTCTACTCGGAAGGGATCTTGTCGAGACAAAGTTTACAGCGAATTTTGAAGTTGGATCCTGAACTGCATTCTTATAAGCACCAGTTAACAAAGGATACCGACTTTGGAGCAACGTTGGCATTTGCTGAATATATGCTTAGTCGATTTTCCATGAGTTCGTAAACCGACAAAATATTCGTGATTGGACCGAAAAAAATCTAAAAATGAAACATCATAAACCACTGCCTAGTCCAAAAGTAACGGTATGGGCAGTAATCTCAAGCAAAAGAATTATTGGCCCTTTTTTCTTTGAAGATTCACGAGGACGAAACATCACCGTTAACACTGACAGCTATGTTGTTTGATTCAGAACTTCCGAAATCAAGAATAGCGAATACGAGAACCTGGTTCCAACAATACGGAGCGACCTGTCTCACATCAAATGACTCTATGTCGAATTTAAGACAGATGTTTCCTGCAAGACTAATTTACAAAAGGCCACCATGTAGCCCTAACTTGACGCCACTTAATTTTCTTTGGGGATACTTCAAACAAAATATCTACATGAACAATCGGAGGGACATCAGTCAGCTAAAGGAAAATATCCGCCAGGAAATGGCAGCATTCACCCCAGATTTATTTACAAGAGTTTTCACAAATCTGCGTTCGCGTTCTTCGACAGGGCCGTCATTTAGATGATTATATTTTTTTAAAAAATAAACTTCATCATATCTTTTGTTTTTTCAGACTATACTTTATAAATGCACGTTCTATTGTGCCATCCTGTACAATTATTTAAACATGGGATCGTATCGTAGACCAAACGGAAATGTGGAGTATATATAATGTTCAACTCATAATATCTAAAGCATTAACGGAATCTGAAACATTTGATGTAATGTCGCAGTTTGGGTGATCTTGAATTATATCTATATCACATTGAATATATTCAAGGTTTCAACTTCTTTTCTCCCTCTACCTTTCCATGTGACTGTCAACGATTTCGGTCTTCGTTTACTGATGCTTCCACTCTTTTCTGTCTCTTACTAATTTTTTCATCTTTTCCTTTCTTATCATCTACCCCCATTATTCGGTACATCCCATTTTTTAATTTAAGTGTTTTCTCTTATTAGTTTGTTTGCTATGTGTCTTACGTATCAATTTCTATATTTGTCCTACTTTGTTTCCTTCTTAGGTGTTTCATCTCGATGCTTCTTCGTTCTTTCTCAACGACCAATTTTCACTGGCGTACTTTATTTTTCGTATCGTTATTATATTCTGGATTTTCATCGTTACCTCCATGTCACTATCTTTATATCTAACTTTTGTCTTATTTAGTATGTAGTACAATATTATTGATTTATTGTCATTATGTATTATTCCTGCCTCTATCTGACATATGTCAATAAAGTTTATAGCGAAATATTCTTATGCCATTACAATGTCAGTTGTCACGTCTTTCATTTTGACGTTTTTCTTTCTATACGAGGTCTGGCTTAAATAACGAGACTGCGCGCCTAGAGGGCGCTCTAGACGGGTGGGATAAAAAACGAGTAGTGCGTTGGGTATCTAGATATCTTGTCTATGCACATCCCAAAACACATTTCGGTCACTATTATAATGTTTGTGCCGTAGCAGTTTGAAACGAGCGTGTTTTTTCTCGTTAAATTGAAAAAAAACTTCGATTGAATGCTATAAATTTCTCCAAGAGGCCTATAGGGAAAATTCTCTATCTCGTGCGCGTGTCAGACGGTCAGACTGTCAACCAGATTTACTATTTGTCAGTTTTTGCAACACTGCGAGAATGAGTTCGTAAAAAAACGATCCCAGTTATGGAAGAACAACTCGTGGACTTTGCACCGGGTCAACGCACCTGATCATAACGCGCTATCTGTGAAGCAGTATTTGGTCAGTAAGCGCACTCCAGTCCTCGAACACCCACCGTACTCACCAGATTTGGCACCGTGCGATTTTCTTTGTTTTGCCTCGATCAATGGAAAAAACGTATGGAAAGGTGTGTGGCGAGGGAAGGGGAGTATATTGAAGGGGAGCATTCGAATGTAGAATACTTTTTTAATAGCTTCTAAAACTTATTTTTGGTATTTGCTCTTAGTGCCGCAACATCTGCATATTATAGTAGTGAGCTCGTTTTTACTGTTTTGAGAATTTTGTTGCAAATTATCCTGTTTTTACCATTCTTTTTTTTTCGTTTTTTTTTATCTTTTCAATAATCAAAAATGAAATCTTTTCTGATTTCATCCCTGCTATCTGTACTTTAACCTTCATGTTCTCATATGTGCTTCTAATAGCAACTTTTAGTTCCTCAGATATTTGGTGACTGCTTTTAAATTATTACATTTTCGAAATATTCCTTCTCTTCGAGATTTCTTAATATGAATGTATCATCAGTTTCTGCCTAGTCAGAATGTTGCCTGATCTTCGAATTTATATTCAATGTTTTCTCTTAATGTATTTTTCAGAATTCTAGTGTGTAGAATAAAATGGCCCAATAATTAACATATTGTATCTGGTCCTCTATTATATGTATTGATATTAAGAAATTATTTTCCCAGTTTCTCAGTATTTTCCTTGATTTTTCCGTTTCTCGTATACTCTCTAAATTCCTGTCTTGTCTCAACCATTTAATTATTTCTTGAGCTAGGTCATCCTCTTTACTTGCTTTTCTTTCGCTATTTTATGTGTAGCTTTTCCTTTTTTTATTTTGTGCTATTCTTGATGCTCTCTATTCTCTGTCTATACCATTTTTTATTCATTCTCATTTCTCATTGCCTTTTCCTTTACTTTTCCTAATTTGTTTCTGTAACCAGATTTATCCACCTTATGTATTTCTACATTATTGTTTGGTTTTTTTGCTATGCCATCCTTTTAATCTCTACATTCCACCAGATCTTTTTTTTAGGCTTTTTTTATATGTTCTTTTTCCGCATATCTTCTCCACGACTATTAATAATATTATTTCAGCTTTTTCTAATTTGTAATTGGAATTTCTTTCTGCTCAATTGTAGGTTTCTATTTTCTGAATACTCTTCGTATAATTTGATGGATACTAAGTAGTCTTTGAGGCTCTTATTGTTTGTTTCCTATGCCACGAATGTATGTTTTCAGTTATTAGATAATTTTTTATACAAGTTGATGATTCTTACTCATACAAATATAAAAAACACACATTTAATGACAAACATTCAAAAATCGTTGAAACATAGTAAACTTTAAGGAAAAACAATTAGAAATTGTTCACGTACATAGAAACGAGAAAGCTATCAATGATAAAGAAGACAGAAACAATTTGAGTGGAATTTATAATTCTATTTTTCAAATGTAATTGTGCACAATTTGATTTGAGGATTACTTCTTTTTGTTTCGATTCTTTTAGCTTAACATGTCACTAAAATGCGGCATACGTCCGGAGAATTGTCTTCAACAATCTTTTGTTAAATCTTCTGCTTCTTATTGACTCAAGGGTCAGCAGTCATTATATTTTGATGGTCATTTTCCTTTTTAGACACTGATAACGTCTTACCACAAATTAGTTGGAAAAAAAATTATGTAAGGGTGTTCAACCACCTTACATCCTGTTTAAGAAGGATATATCCTGAATATATCAATAAATGTAGGTATCCTCATTTCATTTTTCTATCGTTCTGATGTAATTAGTAGCTACAATTACGGAAAGTGTAATGGTTCTTTTCTATCGTAACTGTTCACTTTTGTAGTTTTGTATAAATCAAAATAAACATATAACAATAATACTTTTAATTAATAATAATTAATAAAACATGAAAACTTGTCAAAAATTGACGTTTTCACCTAAATAAATAGATCAAAACGTCAATTCATCATCAGTCCTTGTCCTTGAATAATTATCCTGAATAGAAATGATGAACAAATCTAAAAACAGGGTAAACAAAAAGAAATTGATTATCAAAACGTAAAAAATTTTTTCCTTGCCAAATGTATAAGGACATTCCCAACAACTGTATTTATTTCAAGAAAAATAATATATGATATTTATGCTTCTAAAATTTCTTGATTTTAGGTTTCTTCTGTTTTAAAATTAGTTTTTTTTAATAAATAAATTTTGAAAGGCAGATAAAAATTTACGTTTCGACTTATTTAAGTCAAAATATGATAAAGACACTGGCAATTTGCGTGTTTATATTAATCAATAGATGACCTACATCACGAACATGAAAATAAGAATAAAATCAAAATAGAAAATTTGTTCTGATAAGAAAAACCAATTTTTCCTTAGTCCTTACCTCTCAAATATGTAGCAGTAATCAATTTTCATGATATCAAATTATGTAAAATTAAACATAACATAAGAACAGATACGAAACCAACTTGGTCCTCAAGATATTTGAAATTCAAATCGTGTCATCCTATGTCACAAAAAAAATAAGTGATAAGTTTGATTGATAGATCTGTCCAACTATCAAATCCTGTCAATCAAATTTCTATTTTCAATATAAACACGCAAATTGTCAGTGTCAAATCATATTTTCATAAAGTCGAAACGTCGGTCTGTCAAAAATTTAAAAAAAAAAAACAAATTTCAAAACAGAAGAGACCTAAAATAAGAAATTATTTATTTATACAAATATTTAATATCCTACGACCGTATCGTTAATGAAATCAGGAAGAGAGATCTGTTAAACACAGACCATATATCAATAATTACAGTAGATTCGTCATTAGCCCTTTTGCGGTTATATTCAAATATCTCTAGGGTCACTGCTGTCATATTTTTATTAGTGTTCTGTAGCGATTTTCGTGATGTGACATCATTAATAATCTCTGAGACTTGCATAACTTTACATTCCCATCGTTAGACCAAATTACTGATGGGAATTTTTTTCTATACGATTATTTAGATATTTGTAGATAGAGACCAAAATTTTACCGAAACGTCAAAAATATATTGAATGAAATTATTGAGCTAGACCTAAAATCAAGAAAATTTATGAACTGCCAGAATAGTGTCTCTATTTTTCTCATGACATGTTGCAGTGTCGGAAAGCGGATCATTGCATTATGTTTATTTAATATATCGTGAAAACATCACCCTTCAAAAAATCCACCCTTATTGTGCTATCTTCTGAATTCATCAAATTTCTCATCGAATTTCGAAAGCTGTACTTTTGTTCACCTCACAGGTAGGTGCTATATGCGATGGTTTGGCGTAACTGTGAGAAACTGAGAAAATCTTTTGTTCCCCGTCTAGGACTTGATTCCGATACGGGCCACATTATCTCTTTAGGGGAAACAACCCTTGAATGAAAAACCGGAATTAATGTTCAAAGATATTCGGTTCTTTCTTTTGTTAATAAACGGATATGATATGAATTTTAACTTTTCGCTATAGGGTGCTGATAAGGAGGAATGTGCTTTGAATTTCTACCATTTCTCTCTTCAAGATTTTTCTTCTTCTAGTTATTTCCCCGGAAGAGGAAAGAAATTAATAATATAAGTGTATACGTTAATCAAAACCAAAAAAATATTTCAGAGGCATAAATCCTCAAAAGATTTATACATATTTGAACTTGTTGTAATAGATGTAAATGTGTTTTTCAAAACATTACAAAATTTAACGCACCGCAATTCTTAATTAATTAATTCCCAGACGATGAATACATAAGTATTCGAAAGCTCGAAAATATATTATAGTTAGTCCACTTTGGTGTTTCCTTGCCACGTTCCCAATAAAAAAATGCTCTTATAGACTCTAATAGAGGGTTCTAGTTACACGGCTCGTACTAAGTAGTATTGAACATAACTTTTTCAAAATTAGATTTATTGGGCTAAATTACAAGTGAACTCAAACATTATTTAATTTTACACCAAAAAGGTACTCTTGGTAAAACTCGATACTGTGTACCGTTTTCGGTATAGTTGGATTAGAAACTTATGAAATAATAACCGATGCTGGTATGAAGTAATGATAAATGTATTAAAGAAACAAAAAATTACCAGATGAAAATTTGAAGAAAAAAAAGGGTAAAAACTATCAATGGATGTCAGTTTTCTATAGAGAAAATGCTATTGCAGTTATTGATAATCAGCTATTGGGGGCCTTAGTATGAAACAAACAACAGTTTGAGTTCCAGAACCGCAATACTTGATCATCAAATTGTTGGTTGTTTCATACTAAGGCCTCCAATAGCTCAGTGCCCATACTTACAACGAAAGCCTTCAGTTCCAATTTTTTAATTGTATCCGTTTTATCGATGAGATCTCATTTACACGACAGAAAATTTTCAATTCACATAATACTTAGTAATTAATAATAACAATAATTAATAACTTAATAATTGGTTATTACTTCATAATTTTCAAATTCAAATATTCCGAAAACGGTACACAGTATCGAGTTTTATCAAGAGTACCTTTTTGGTGTAAAATTATATGATGAGTTCATTTGAAATTTTTCATAATAAATCTAATATTGAAAAAGTTATGTTCAATACTACTTTGTACTAATCGTGTAACTAGCGCTCTCTAAAAACAAATTCATTCGTTCATTCATAAATGTTTTTCGTTTATTTGATATTTCATGGTTCGTTATCCATTTTTATTTTTTTATCGTATTGATGACCTCTTAGTCTATTTTCTAAATACTGAGATGTTTGCCCTATGTAGGCAACATCACAATTAGTACAAGCAATTGTTATATAATATTACTTCTTTTGTTTTTTTTTGGCGTTTTAGATTTTAACTTTGGATAATGTATTATGTCCTATATGACTTATTCTAATATCATATTTATTAAAATTATTCGATAGTTATTGGGAAAGTCCTTGTACATATGGTAAGGAAAAATGTTTTTGTTTTGATGTTTCGTTTCTGTTTTGCTTTTTAATTTATTCCTTTCTTGAATATTTCAGACATAAAAACAAATTCATTGGATGTATCAGCTTCCAAATCCTATTCGTACAAATTATTTAGGTCTTTTTTATCATTTATAGCTTTCTTGTTCATATGTATGTAAACCATTTCTAAAAAATCTCTTTTACGTGTATTTGATTCCGTTTCAACAATCTTTACTCTTTGTTTACTCTTTGTTATGTTATTAATATTTTTTTGTGACATAGGTTGACATGATTTGAAGTTAAACTATACTAGTATACATATTTTTGAAATGTAGCAACGAAAAAAAAAATAAATATTTTTTGTGGTTAGAACATATTTTTATTTTTATCTTGATATTTATGTTGTAGGTGATCTATTTGTTAATATAATTATGCAAATTTTCAAGTCACATTTTAATAAAGAAATAGATCGAAACAAAAATTTTTCACCCGTCTAATAAACTAAGTTTCAATTAAAAGATATCTTAAATCAAGCCTATTTTTATCAATACGTAAAGAACTCAAAAATAGCCATAATATAATTAAAAACAAATGGTAATTATACACTTTCACGGTTACCTGGTTTTTTGGCTCTAGAAAATCGAAAAATGGATGGATTTTAATGATCTTGGTCTCAAAATGTTCCATTTTACAGCAGATTTATAAAAAAAATTAGTAGAAATAGCTGGAATGAAAATTTCTCGTAGATTTACTGTTTTAAATCGTAAAAAAAACGGTTTTGCAAAATAATCCTTTACAAAAAATTATGGTAATTATACACTTTCGCGGTCACCTGGTTTTTTGGTTAGGTTAGGTTGGCTCTAGAAAATCGAAAAATGGATGGATTTTAATGATCTTGGTCTCAAAATGTTCCATTTTACGGCGGATTTATAAAAAAAATACGAAAATTAAAAAAAATAAATATTTTTTACAGTTTCATGACTTTAAATGCAAAAAAATGACTTTCTACATATAATCCTTCGTAACTGTTTCTGACGTCGTGGAATCAAGTTCGTATATTTTTTTTCGCAACTTACATAAATAAATGAATATTTTGAAAAAAAAGGTTTATCTACTATTTAAGGTTTAAAACTATTAAAAACCGCAAATTCAGCCACTACCCCCGTGATTTTCATAAATTCGTTGTAAAATGGAACATTTTGAGACCAAAATTATAAAATTTATCTATTTTTCGATTTTTAATGGTCCAAAAACTATTAACATTGAAGAATATAGTACGAAACTATTCACGAAAATTAATTGTTTTTCATCGATTTCATTTTAAGTTATAAAAACTGAAAAAATCATTTTTTTTGAATTTTTTTTAAATTGTTTATTAATTTATGTAGAATACAAAAAAAATATAAGGACTTTATCTGATAATGAGATAATTTTTTGTAAAGGATTATTTTGCAAAACCGTTTTTTTACGATTTAAAACAGTAATACTATGAGAAATTTTCATTCCAGCTATTTCTACTATTTTTTTTTATAAATCCGACGTAAAATGGAACATTTTGAGACCAAAATCATCTAGAGCCAAAAAACCAGGTGACCGTGAAAGTGTATAATTACCAAACAAATTATCTATAGAAGAAAGTTTCATACCATACAATAACACAAAAAGTGGTGTAAATCTACTATTAACTGAGAGATCTAAAACATAATCAAGATCTTCTAAATCGCATTAATTAATTAGCAAACAAATTGCATGTACATTTCACAATAATAATATTAAATTAGAATCATTTTCTCTAATAGAAAAAATACAAATATTGCTGTACCTTATACAAATCAAGTATCAGTAAAACACTACACCAATGTGCATATGTCATAGATCAGAGAACTAAATTTACTAAATTAAAATAAAAAGTTAATACTCTATATTGAATTATCCAAAAAATTACGTACGACTGTGGAATATTAATGTGATTGGGAAAATACAAAATGTTCAGGACATTCAGAGGATAATTACCAATTGCATCAAGCTGAATCCCTGTTCTATATCGGTTGTATTTTTTGGATTTAGGTTCTTGGTTGGGACGGAGAACATTTTTCCAACGCTGCTTTTTATAAATAGTCGTAGACCTCATATTTTTGTGACCGCACTAATAACACGGCTATTTTTCACAAATCTTTATAGAACTTATGCACGTATTATGTAAAAACTAACTGACCCACATTGAGAATTTGTCCACCAAGAAATAAACACAGAGAAATGGGAAATATCTTGTTTGATCAATGTTACCCATTATGTTCAAAGTCACCATGATCGATAGTAGTTTATTTAGCACCAACAGGCTTCAAATACTAAAGGGATTCTAAGTATATTGATAAACATAAATTAAAATCTAGTTATTATTTAATTTTGTTTGAATTTGTAGTTGGAAAAGGGCTCGGTAAAGATATGTTGAACGAACAACATAGGAAAATGTAGAGTCATTGTTTTGGATTCAGTTTTTTGATTGCATAGCTCCAATAAATAGTTCGTGATAATACTGAAGGCTGAAGACTAGGTAATTGTTGTGAAAGTCTTGGTAGGGATTATGGTAATAGACTACCGGAGCGTGATGTTCTTTAAAATAATTTAAAGAGCGTCTAATTAGTTTATTTTTTTGCAAAATACGACATATATACGATCGACAACGCAGTTAAAACTTTGTTTGGAAAGTGATTCCTAACTTGAGCTAATAATGGCAGTATGTGACGTCAACCTTCTCGTAGTCTATTCTTCATGAGTTATAACGAAAGGATTCGTGTGCTGGATCAACAAAATATTTGTTTTCAAAGATATATCCGAATTTATATGCCATTTGGGGCTGGAGATGGATTTATATCTATAATATAACTTAATCAATAAATGATTTGATCATACCTTGTATTCTTCTTTTTCTCATGCCGTTTTCTCATTGAAGATTGGCGACCACGTCTCTCGCAACAAGAAACAATGCTGAGATTTGTCCATTCTCTTATGTTACGGGGTCAGGATTTCTTCTTCTTGTCGATGTCTTTCTTTTCCTCTACTCTGCCCTGCATTATGTTCTATAGCAGTAGGTATTTGTCCTTGCTCAAGATGTGTCCTATGTAAGATGTTTTCCTTATGCGTCTATAGAGCCACATCTCAAATGCCTCAAGTTTTTTGATCATTTGAGCTTTCAAGGTCCAGGTTTCCATTAGCAGAACTGCCCAAATAAACATTCCATCAATCCTATTCTGACGTGGAGGTTTAGATTTCTGTTTGCAAACATTCTGATCTTGATTTGGATCAATCATTCTGATCTGGATACATTTGAGCGTTTATGACTGAACCAAACAACTCTCTAATAGGAGCAGCCTTGGCGAACTCCCTTTTGAATTTCGATTTGGTCTGTCTCCATGTTCTCAACACGCACTATTGCCGTTTGATTGTAATAGATATTTTTGATTAATCGTATATCGCTTGGATATAAGTTAATAATTATTAAATTCTCTATAAGTTTATCGTGTTGGACTTGTATATCGTTATATTTTAAATTTCAAAAGGATGTCGTAACATTTTAGAACTTCTTGGTAGCATTTTAAAGGTCAATTTTTTGATATTTGTCTGTCATTGTCCACTCATTAAAATCAGTTATCTTCCTTGGATTTACCCCCATTACATACCCCCGGAGGGCTTCATTCTTGTTCTTTCAAAACTAAAATATTACTAACGTAATTTCTTTAACCCTATTAAAATGCTCATACTCATATTTTGTTTCCTATTATTCCGTAAGAATCATTTTCATATTAATATGGTAATTTTTGTTTTCATAGTTGTACAGACTGTTACAGTAACCGAATATATATCATCACGTCTAGTCGGATTTCCCCTTAAAAATAATAAGAAAGGCGCGCTCTCTGTAAAAAGAAATAGGGTGATATACCTTTAGTGTCAAATTATTGGCAAACCAAACAGGGCTGGACTGTGAAATTTCCATCAAAAAGTGACTTACAGCAATTCAAATTTTTTAATACCAATATGAAAGTAAAAATTTCGAAAAATTGAATTTATTCGTAAATAAAAGTAATATCTGTATATTGGATCAAAAATGTATATTAATCTTGTAGATAAATGTTTCGTGAAAATTTCGAAAAATTGAATTTATTCGTAAATAAATGTAATACCTGTACATTGGATCAAAAATGTATATTAATCTTGTAGATAAATGTTTCGTGAAAATTTCGAAAAATTGAATTTATTCGTAAATAAAAGTAATATCTGTATATTGGATCAAAAATGTATATTAATCTTGTAGATAAATGTTTCGTGAAAATTTCGAAAAATTGAATTTATTCGTAAATAAAAGTAGTACCTGTACATTGGATCAAAAATGTATATTAATCTTGTAGATAAATGTTTCGTGAAAATTTCGAAAAATTGAATTTATTCGTAAATAAAAGTAATATCTGTATATTGGATCAAAAATGTATATTAATCTTGTAGATAAATGTTTCGTGAAAATTTCGAAAAATTGAATTTATTCGTAAATAAAAGTAGTACCTGTACATTGGATCAAAAATGTATATTAATCTTGTAGATAAATATTTCGTGAAAATTTCGAAAAATTGAATTTATTCGTAAATAAAAGTAATACCTGTACATTGGATCAAAAATGTATATTAATATTGTAGATAAATGTTTCGTGAAAATTTCGAAAAAATTGAATTTATTCGTAAATAAAAGTAGTACCTGTACATTGGATCAAAAATGTATATTAATCTTGTAGATAAATGTTTCGTGAAAATTTCGAAAAATTGAATTTATTCGTAAATAAAAGTAGTACCTGTACATTGGATCAAAAATGTATATTAATCTTCTAGATAAATGTTTCGTGAAAATTTCGAAAAATTGAATTTATTCGTAAATAAATGTAATACCTGTACATTGGATCAAAAATGTATATTAATCTTGTAGATAAATGTTTCGAAAAAATTGAATTTATTCGTAAATAAAAGTAATACCTGTACATTGGATCAAAAATGTATATTAATCTTGTAGATAAAAGTTTCGTGAAAATTTCGAAAAATTGAATTTATTCGTAAATAAAAGTAGTACCTGTACATTGGATCAAAAATGTATATTAATCTTGTAGATAAAAGTTTCGTAAAAATTTCGAAAAATTGAATTTATTCGTAAATAAAAGTAATACCTTTACATTGGATCAAAAATGTATATTAATCTTCTAGATAAATGTTTCGTAAAAATTTCGAAGAATTGAATTTATTCTTAAATAAAAGTAATACCTGTACATTGGATCAAAAATGTATATTAATCTTGTAGATAAATGTTTCGTGAAAATTTCGAAAAATTGAATTTATTCGTAAATAAAAGTAATACCTGTACATTGGATCAAAAATGTATATTAATCTTGTAGATAAAAGTTTCGTAAAAATTTCGAAAAATTGAATTTATTCGTAAATAAAAGTAATACCTTTACATTGGATCAAAAATGTATATTAATCTTGTAGATAAATGTTTCGAAAAAATTGAATTTATTCGTAAATAAAAGTAATACCTTTACATTGGATCAAAAATGTATATTAATCTTGTAGATAAATGTTTCGTGAAAATTTCGAAAAATTGAATTTATTCTTAAATAAAAGTAATACCTGTACATTGGATCAAAAATGTATATTAATCTTGTAGATAAATGTTTCGTGAAAATTTCGAAAAATTGAATTTATTCGTAAATAAAAGTAGTACCTGTACATTGGATCAAAAATGTATATTAATCTTGTAGATAAATATTTCGTGAAAATTTCGAAAAATTGAATTTATTCGTAAATAAAAGTAATACCTGTACATTGGATCAAAAATGTATATTAATCTTGTAGATAAATGTTTCGTGAAAATTTCGAAAAATTGAATTTATTCGTAAATAAAAGTAATACCTGTACATTGGATCAAAAATGTATATTAATCTTGTAGATAAATGTTTCGTGAAAATTTCGAAAAATTGAATTTATTCGTAAATAAAAGTAGTACCTGTACATTGGATCAAAAATGTATATTAATCTTCTAGATAAATGTTTCGTGAAAATTTCGAAAAATTGAATTTATTCGTAAATAAAAGTAATACCTGTACATTGGATCAAAAATGTATATTAATCTTCTAGATAAATGTTTCGTAAAAATTTCGAAAAATTGAATTTATTCGTAAATAAAAGTAATACCTTTACATTGGATCAAAAATGTATATTAATCTTGTAGATAAATGTTTCGAAAAAATTGAATTTATTCGTAAATAAAAGTAATACCTTTACATTGGATCAAAAATGTATATTAATCTTGTAGATAAATGTTTCGTGAAAATTTCGAAAAATTGAATTTATTCTTAAATAAAAGTAATACCTGTACATTGGATCAAAAATGTATATTAATCTTGTAGATAAATGTTTCGTGAAAATTTCGAAAAATTGAATTTATTCGTAAATAAAAGTAGTACCTGTACATTGGATCAAAAATGTATATTAATCTTGTAGATAAATATTTCGTGAAAATTTCGAAAAATTGAATTTATTCGTAAATAAAAGTAATACCTGTACATTGGATCAAAAATGTATATTAATCTTGTAGATAAATGTTTCGTGAAAATTTCGAAAAATTGAATTTATTCGTAAATAAAAGTAATACCTGTACATTGGATCAAAAATGTATATTAATCTTGTAGATAAATGTTTCGTGAAAATTTCGAAAAATTGAATTTATTCGTAAATAAAAGTAGTACCTGTACATTGGATCAAAAATGTATATTAATCTTCTAGATAAATGTTTCGTGAAAATTTCGAAAAATTGAATTTATTCGTAAATAAAAGTAATACCTGTACATTGGATCAAAAATGTATATTAATCTTGTAGATAAAAGTTTCGTAAAAATTTCGAAAAATTGAATTTATTCGTAAATAAAAGTAATACCTTTACATTGGATCAAAAATGTATATTAATCTTGTAGATAAATGTTTCGAAAAAATTGAATTTATTCGTAAATAAAAGTAATACCTTTACATTGGATCAAAAATGTATATTAATCTTGTAGATAAATGTTTCGTGAAAATTTCGAAAAATTGAATTTATTCTTAAATAAAAGTAATACCTGTACATTGGATCAAAAATGTATATTAATCTTGTAGATAAATGTTTCGTGAAAATTTCGAAAAATTGAATTTATTCGTAAATAAAAGTAGTACCTGTACATTGGATCAAAAATGTATATTAATCTTGTAGATAAATATTTCGTGAAAATTTCGAAAAATTGAATTTATTCGTAAATAAAAGTAATACCTGTACATTGGATCAAAAATGTATATTAATCTTGTAGATAAATGTTTCGTGAAAATTTCGAAAAATTGAATTTATTCGTAAATAAAAGTAATACCTGTACATTGGATCAAAAATGTATATTAATCTTGTAGATAAATGTTTCGTGAAAATTTCGAAAAATTGAATTTATTCGTAAATAAAAGTAGTACCTGTACATTGGATCAAAAATGTATATTAATCTTCTAGATAAATGTTTCGTGAAAATTTCGAAAAATTGAATTTATTCGTAAATAAAAGTAATACCTGTACATTGGATCAAAAATGTATATTAATCTTCTAGATAAATGTTTCGTAAAAATTTCGAAAAAATTGAATTTATTCGTAAATAAAAGTAATATCTGTACATTGGATCAAAAATGTATATTAATCTTGTAGATAAATGTTTAGTAAAAATTTCGAAGAATTGAATTTATTCGTAAATAAAAGTAGTACCTGTACATTGGATCAAAAATGTATATTCATCTTCCAGATAAATGTTTCGTTCTGTATCACTCCATCAACTCTATTAATTACACTGTGTGACGTACATTTCGATAACCAATTTTTCATCTTTAGAGACTGAAGATAAACAGTAAACAGATAACTGTGAGTGTTGGTGCAGTTACAGAAATTTCAATTTAGTTATAGTTATGTATTTTCGAAATAATTCGAATATTAATCAGCAATAGACATCGCCGCGAATTCTCTTTTTTATCTTCTATAGATCAAAAAGGGGTGAACATTTTCACATCGTAGTGCTCAAATAGTAGAAATTGGTTCGGCAGGTACAATAATTTCATTCGTTTTGAATTCAGGAGACTTGATGGCCAACAAGACTGGCATTTTTTGAAGTATTAATTAATCGTAATTCATATGGAATAACAAACTTTTTGTTTGTTATTTTCATCCATTATAAACTTGGAAAAATAAATAGATAAAAAACGAGCGTTGTCAACAAACTAAATAAAAATGGAACTCAAACTTTACGCGAGAATATAGGAGACAACAACATCCAAGTGGGCTTGCAAATAAGGCTCAATATTTTTGTTTTCTTTCATTAATTACCTAATTTAATCCCATATAAAATTGAATTATATCCAAAGACCGTTTACATTCTATAGTCCGTACCTGTTTCCAACAATAGTACAAATCTATGAATGACTAATTTGCAAAAAAGAAAGAAAAAGTTCAAGTACTCGTATGTAAACGAAGGGGTCAATTAGTTTATGCTTATCCAATGGAATCTAGACGTCGCCGTCTGCTGCGCGGTTATACACTTGGCAGTGACCTTTTTCTCCTCCTTCATTTCCCACAGACACTATTGTGCAGACAACCCTTTGTCTAAATGCGACCCTCTTAACGGTATGGCAACTATCGCGGCTGGACTCTCCCTTCGCCTTAAGAGAACATGGAAGGATCGCCAACGTAGGGGGTAACTGTCACCTCGGATATTGTAAATATACTAAAATTTACAGATTAATAACAAGATATATATTATTACAGTCTTTGGTCGAAGAAACATCCCGTTCGCCGCTGTTATAAGTGGTTTCTTCGGGGGAAACTCACACCGGCCATGGAGGCTGTTTCTAATAAAAACTATTCGGTTAGCGTCATTTAAACATCGGGATGTTCTTAAAATGATTTAGTTTTACATCAACAATTTGCTTACTTAAAAATTGATTACAGTTTTGTTATTTCTCGACATAGTCATGATAGTGCGGGAGCGGTGGGCTGCCGAGTGCAATTTTATGAATCGACGATTTTTACTAACTTTCGATGTTAATAACTTTTAACCAACTGAGCATTTTTCAAAATTGAAAAATCGTATTTGATCTTTGAACCTTACTGTACAAATTGGTATACCTAGATATTAGTGCAGGTCCGGCGTTGCAGCGCATTTTATGTCGCCAGTTTACTATTTGCCTTAATAAAAATAACAAAACTTTGGCATTAATATTAACAATATCATTCCATTACATAAGTTCTCTAATTACACGGCCAAATAAATTTCAACCTGAATTGTTGTAACTGAACGCATTTAAACGAAATTTAAGAGTTTTCTTCATAAAATGAAGTTCTAGAAATATATTTTTCAATAACTTTCAGTTGTTATATTACAAGTTGTTTGTATTGTTATTACTTTAAAAATTCATTAACCCAATTGAGAAAATGAAATCAAAACGTTTGTTATTCGATTTAGATAATTAATCATTAATGTGAAATAATGAAAATTTTATATTAACGTTAGTAAATTAAAATATAGAAGTGTGTGCGTAGACATCTAATACTGACTGGGATATAAAATTATAATGTACATTAAATATTTATTCAATAACATAAATTATTCAAAAACATTTCAAAAATATATTCTTTTTCATGATTTGGGAATATTTCAATGGATCTGTTTTTAAGACAGGCCGGACCTGCACTAATATCGCAGTGTATGTTCAAAGAACAAGTACGATTTTTCAATTTTAAAAAATGTTCAGTTTGTCAAAAGTTATTGACATCGAAAATTAGTAAAAATCGTCGATTTTTCGACATTTATAAATTTTTAAATATGCATTATACGGAAAAATGAGCGTATCTTTTTGAATTTGTTTAAAAAATTACGACTAAAACACTGGGTCTATTTGGATTCAACGGCTCAAAATCCATAAGCATATCACTGTTTTATCCTTGACCCTATGATTGTACACGGCAGCATCGACCGCACCCGGACTATAAGGTTTCATTGAATATTGTTTTGTACTTACTGTAGGTACAAATTTATCTCCCTTTAAAAAGGAACGTCTATGAGAAAACGGGAGATTATGAAACGCGCTTTTATTGCCCTATATACTTCATTCTATAGATATAATAAAATTTGTCACAGGTGGGTTTAAAGGATAAGGGATAACCACAAGGCGACCAAATTTGGGAATTTATGATAGTAAGTCGTTGTTTGAAACTGGTTCATAATTTATAAGTATGCACACCTAAGAAATGCAGTTTTGATTTTTTTATTATAAAATTAATAATAGAAATTAAAATTGGGCTTTTAGTTGTAAGAGTTGTTAAATTTTTTCTTTTAGTACATGATATTTTCTTCTGTAGATGCATGCTTTAACTTGTTTTATTGAGAAATTATTGTTCTTTACAGAGTTGGGAATTGCTCGTGTTATCAAAATTGCAGTGGAATATTTTGGCTGTGACTGGATTTGATTATATCGATCAAGTACTTGAAAGATGTTCGTGGGGACACGAAAGTCAATTTCTTAGAAGACATGCAAATACTTTGGTGTCTATGTGTTATACAGGTTAGTCAATTTTTAAAAACATTTTTTTTTGTAAAAAGGTATAATTTCGTTTCAACTTCGAAGCTTCATATTCTATTTTTTACCAATTATCATTTTTCTGAATCAGTAACATCTCTTAAATTTTTATTGGCTGGTACCAGTTCAGAAGTAAAACTAGTAGTATTTTAAACATTTCAAATAATGGCAAATTAATAAGAATCAGTGTGATTAGTTTTTCTAGATGATCGCAATTCAAATTTTCACATTTGATTTTTCCTATACGTCAACTGTGCTTCTCCATAGCTGTGGAATAAACTGAATGGTGTTACTTTTGGAATTTGTACAAATTAAGAGACTGTTTTTTTATTCCTCAAAATAGACCTTTGGGAAGCTATATACCGTACTATCTTTTACCCGCGGCTTCGCTCGTATTGAAGCCATTAAATAATGGCTTCAATATGATTCAAAGCAAGAGTTATAATTTTTTATTTTGCTTTAAAACTACTTTGAATCATCGGTAAAACTTAACAATAAAGTTTTTAATGTCTCTTCTGGTTCTCCAAGTAATGGAAGTGAAACTTTACCACTGGAACGGCACATTCCAACAGTTTCATCTTTCCATTTGAAAGCATCTCAATAGTAACATTATGAATTGTCGCCTGCGATTATTCTGGCGTTTCTCACTTTTCTAGCTACCTGCACGTAGCTTGTCTTTCTGAACAAACTCGCACCTAAAGAGGAGTTTCAGCTGCTCTCAAAACACGTTGTCGCTCTGCTTGCTGTTGTCTTCTCAGCTCTGCGTGAACCGAAGATTCTTTAATTCGTGCTAATCTCGCTGCACGGGGCTTTTGCTTCAGTGGAATTTTTAAAGAAGAACAGAGAAAGAATTGAAACCAAAGAGTAAGATCTAAAATAATGAAAAGCATGTAACCACAGATCTTACATGAAAATAGTTCTATACTGCATATATAATGACAAAAAGAATAACAATAAATAAAAAAGAATCGAAACTATAGTCAATTGGATTGGATATTGACGTGACGGTTGGTAATACAGTGGATTATTGGTCATTGGAAATGGTCTCAACAAGACCAAAGTACACGTTGATTCGATTGTGAGGTTATTCGGCATCATTTTAGCACAAATCTTTCGCATTTGAAAATCCATCAGATTTAACTGTTATTCTTATTGTGAAATGATGGACTGATCCCAGAAGAGCCCTCACAGGTACAACGTTTTCATCAGTTTTTAAACCGGGAAAGGGTTTATTGTTGAAACGCACGGGTGCAAAAAAGTAATGACTTATGATTCCCCGGAAATTTAAACATGTCTTAAAATGATGTCATTTTGGATTTCTGGAGGACTTTTGAAGACTGTGATCGAGCAGATAATAGTCTTCATCAAATTCTGTGAATTATTCGTTCCACAATTTTTAATCTATACCTTTAAAAAGAAATGGGGGAGAGTGGGAACCTTGTTATGAAAAAATCCTGTAAGTCCGGTTCTGCTTAGTCGATTTTTATAAACTTGATGTTGTTTGAAAGAGGTTTTGTCCAATAATAAAAAATATATAATTTCTAAGCAATTTAATTAGTAACGTAAGTGGTAGAGGGCGTTGTTTAATAATAAATTTTAGATATTGTGATTTCTCTTTTTTCTGTCCCGATATATCTCAAGAAATGTGTAAACGGCGAGAATTTCTTTTCAAACGTCTATTAGGCAAATTTATCCTAGATGGAAAGTTTTTACATTGGCCTACCTGCAGTAATTTAAATTGTTTCCATAATAATGTTATTACTAGATGGCGGTATCCAAATGAAAACAAACAGTGTAACTGTGAGGGCTCTTTTGGGTTAAGTCCATCGTTTCGTAATAATAACGAGTGAATTAAATCTGATAGATTTTCAAATGCGAATGATTTGTACTTCCACGTGTTTCTCGGAGCCAATTCTGTTATGATTTTTTTTCATGAAGCACTTTATTTTGCACATTCTTAGGACTGATAACTGAACAACATCGATTTTATAAAATCGGTTGAGCAGAAGCGGACTTACAGGCATTTTTTCATAAAAAGATTTCCCACTCTCTCCCACTTCTTTTTTTCGATATAGACTAAAACTTGTCCAATGAAAAATGCTCAAAATTTTCTGATCTTCGTATAAAATGTGCAACTTAATTGGGTAAATTTGAAAAAATTTTTAATTTTATCTTTCGAAATATTCCCTCTAGTGGTGGCCCTAAAATTTTGAAAATATGTTTGATTGAATGATTTAGTATTAATTGACGATTGTTTATAATTTTTTTCCCGAATTTCTCATCTTCTTATGACAGATGACAAATTATTTTACTCATTTTATTTAATAATAGTAAATTTGCTCAAAAAAAAAAATAGAATGCTCGGTGTACTTTTGTGACAATTTCAAACTATAAATCATTTTTCGACTAAAAGCTATTTTTTTTATTACTGATATCGCCTTATTGTTGTATGGCTCGTGTGTGTACATTAGAAATTTATTATATCACCACATTATGTTTTATCTAAGATCTACAGCTGCATTCGGGGTCACTCACAAATCGAATCGAATGATTATTGAAACCCTACATATTTGTGGAGGGTGGATAACGATGGCGACGCCTTGCATTACTCTACATCTGTTTTCCAGTAGCACCTATGCAGTTTTATTTGTTTAATGATGCGGTTCACTTTAATGTTCATAATTGACTCATCAGAAAAAAAAACGTAGTCATGTAGATAACAATATTTCAGATCACAGACATTTTTTTTATACAAAACGTATTGGAAGAATCAACTGTTTGATATTTCGCATTGTTGAAATTGTTTTAATCATTTACTATTATTGTATAGAGTGGCAAACGTAAGATGACCCATATACTTTACTCCAAACCTGTAGGAGTTATCAAAAAACTTTTGTAGTTTTTTGTATTTAAATGAATTTTTAGATTAATAACTTTTGGATTGATGTGTACTTCTTATTGTTAAAAAAGATAATCACTTAATCATGAGCTTCTGAACTAAATGACACCTTCTTCTTCTTACGTTAGGACTAGGTCCTGTATTTTCATCAAGGGTTTGCCAGGAATAGTTGGGATGCTGAGGAGCAGCTTTCATACCACCTTATAGGTGGTCGTCCAGGAGGTCGAGTTGTGTCTGGTTTCTTTTCCTTTGCAATTTTTGCTAACCGTTCATTTGCCATTCTGTCAACATGGTCTCTCCATTCTCTTCTGCGGCTCCTTGCCCATCTTACTACATCCTGAATGTCCCTTATTTCTTCATTTCTCTTCCGATCGAGTAACGTATTGTTATTGATCTCAGATTCCGCATTTCTGTTGTTCTTAGGAGCCGTTTAGTGGTTGTGTTCTCCGCTCTAGTTTCTATTTCTCACGCAAGTTTTATATATTCTAATTTTACATTTTGTGCTCATGTATTTATTTCGCCAAATTAAATCTCTAAGGTATCCTGATATTGATGCTGCCTTCGTTGTTTGTGCTTTTACTTCTTTCTTTAGATTTCTATCGCTTGTTATGTTTGTCCCTAGATATTTGAACGACATCACTTGTTCTACACTCTGATCGTAGATCGCTAGTTTACATCTTCTCGGTTCTTTAGATATTGTCAGATTTGCATGTTGTACGTGTTCGCTATTTGTTGGAATTTATATAGGAGCTTCTGTAGGTTATCTTCGTCTTCCGAGATGATTACTGCGTCATCAGCATAGCATATTATTTTAATCTCTTTATCTCCCATTCGGTATCCTCTCCCGGCTTGCTTTACTTCGTTGATGATTTCGTCCATTATAATATTGAACAGGATTTGGTTTAGGCTATCCCCTTGTCTGATACCAGTTGCCACAGGTATTTTATTGCCTAATTTGTTTGCCGTTCTCACAACCTTACCTAACCTAACCACAATTCCGACGTTTGCTCTCTTTCGGTTTCTTGTTAACCATACCGTTGAACAAGTTGACGATCTGGTCCAATCTAATGTTATAATTGACAGATTTTCGATTTTTAATTTAACTAAATTCATTCAAATTGTATTTCCTAGCATAGTTGTAGATACAGGTACAGGTGATCCATATTCTTTTCTATAAACCTGTAAGAGTTATTAAAAATTTTAAAAAGTTCTTTGTATTTGAAGCAATTTTTAGATTATTGACTTTTGGATTATATAGAGTGTCCCAATTATTCGGTATCGAAATCAACTTTGGAATTTTAAATGGAACACCCTATATTTTATTGCGTTTTTTGATTTAGTGGTAAAAACAAAGGTAAATATTTATGGTTATTCGAATTTTGGTAATTATCTAAAAATTATCCCCCACCCCCTGTCGACTTGGGGTTGTGGGGAGTGTTAGAGGGAGGTAATTACAATATATGAAAGGTGGAATTAGCCGTCAGTCATTGTTTTTAAGTTTAAGGTTAGGTTCTACGTGCTCTTTTAACACCCCCCCTAGCCACATCCCTCGATCGTTTTTCTACCCTATTTTACCATAAAAAAATAGTAATTGATTTTTCAATTTTTCCATATGTATTTTTCTATGATAAAATAATAATTACTTATGGTTACGTCAATTAAAAATTATAATTGTTCATAATTCTACTGATTTATTTTCACATATTATTTTCAGTATTTAGCCGTATTTTTTGTTTATATATTTTCAAATCAAATTTATAATTTGTTAGCACGTAATTTCGAAAATTTAAAATTTTTATTTTTTAACCCTCTCTATTTTTTTAACAAGGGATGACCGACGGCTGGAATAATTTTTTTGTGTTCAGTACACTTTTCTTTATTACCCCCCGCAACCCCATGTCGATAGGAGGTGGGGGATGATTTTTAGATAATTACCGAAATTTTTATTGAAAAATCATTATATTTGGAAAATTCCGCAAAATATAAATGACGCTAACTGGCATCATATGCAAAAAGAATTTTCGAACACAAAACTTAGGTTTATAGAATTTTCGATTCTAGAATCATCTTTTTTACTGTATGAGTTTCGAATTTTATAAATAAAATCACATTTTTTTAAATGGCACACCCTGTATATTATACCTTTGCTAGAACGAGCATAAAAATAAGAATCATTTCATACATACAGGGTGTGCCAATTAGAAAAAAAATGAGATTTTGTTATTTATATTGATGGCGTTGGGTTCGATCCTGCAAAGTCTGGAGATGCTCAGGAATACCAATGGCAATGGTAAAGAAGATTTTTGTAGGTAAGTAGACGATGTTTCCAGGAAGGACAATGACGAAGTTGGTTCCAACAAGAACAATGAAGACGGTCTCACAAAGGGCGTAAATGTCGACTTCCTCAGGATGGACAATTACTATGTCATTCCAGGATCACCAAACTAGTTTTCTATTAGAAAGGAACTGATAGGAATTAGAAATGGTGAAAACATACGAACACTATTGCTCCAAGTGCCATTATCTACAAAAATTTTATTATTTTCCAAGATAACTGATATTGTGAATATGTTCCATTTTTCAAAAAAGTACTAGGTGTCCAATTACTTCGAAGTATGTACGCTTCTAAGTCTTCTTGATTTTAGGTCTCTTCTGTTTTAAAATCAGCTTATTTTGATTTTTTTAAATTTTCGAAAGACCGACAAAGGAATAAAAAAATACTACAATCAATTAAAAAGCAAAACATAAATAATTTTTCCTAACCGAATTTTTGAATAAATATGATATTAAGTCATAAAAGATATAATATATAATCCAAATATTTCACTAAATTGAAATATAAATCACCAAAAAAACAAAAGAAGTTATATTCTTATATCAAATGCCTTGTACTAATTTTGACGTAGTCTACATAGGGCAGACATCTCAGTGTTTGGAAAATAGACTAAAAGGTCATCAATGTGATAAAAAAAGTAAAACTGCATTAAAGAATTCAAATATAAAGATTTTTGGAACGGAATCTAATACACGAAGAGAATTTTTAGAAATGGTTCACATTAATAAAAACGAAAAAGACCTTAAAAATTTAAGTAAAATTTATATCTCTATTTAAAACCTTGATACAATATATCCTTATTTATATCAGGAATATTTTGAATAAAAAATTATTAGGTATAAATTAGTTTTAGCAGATTTTGGCAAACTAAATCAAATAGATGATAGTGCACTGATAAACAAGATTGAATTCTTTGAATACTTTGAATTCATTCGTTCAAATCACATCGTATCAATTAGAAAATGTGTGTATTTTAGTAGAAATCATTTTCAGTTCAAAGTTCTAACGATAATTGTGTTGAGTAGTTGTCATTGTTAGTTGTAGTATATATCGGGGTTGCGAATGAAACTTCAATCCTGCAAAACAAAATCTGAAAGCATGCAATGCCAACACCGCCACCGATCATCGTCAGGACCAGTTCACCGACCGCGAAAATAGCGGGCAGAAGCAGATGCTGGTATTTTTGTTTTATATTTTATATGTATGGTTTTTTTGTGAACGTAAAACGTGAGTCCAGGTGCTCTTATGCACATGCTGTTACTGCTGCTATATTATCTTTCAGGACATTTAAATTCGCCATTTTTAAAGGGCTTACCTTTGTTTACTTTTCGAGACTCTTATATTCATACATAAATAAACGTATTGAAATTAATCGTCATGAGCTTAAGTCGCTACTAGTGAATTGAAACAGGTAAAAATATGAACGTTTCCATCTTTATAAATTTCCATCAATATAAATATCAAATTAAAATTTTTTTTTACATTATTTTTTTTTTCATCTTCAGTTCTCATATCTGGAAAATTAGTAGCAACCAATAATTAGATTATACATTGCAATTTATTAAATAGATTTTGAAATTTTACACAAATTGTTTAGGTCTTTTTTATTTTTGAGAGTTTTTCCATTTCTTGATGTCAATCATTTCTAAAAATTCTTTTTTTTTTGTATTGGATTCCATTTTTAATATTTTCAATGCCGAGCCGTGCCGGGGGTGCATGGCACCCGGGCGGCACTAATACGTTACGGCAAAAAGCAAAAAAATAACAGAACCCCATCATGCAAAAAATATTTAGTCGCAAAAAGTGCCTTATCAGCATTTATTCGAAATATTGTTTTCTTATTATTACAACAATACCAAAATAGTGCGTTGAGCGTTCGGGCGAATCGGGCGGCGTAAAAAAGATAATAAATAGGTAATAATAAAGAATAAGCCGCTTGCCGAAAAAACGATAGAATATATTAATAGGTACTTTTCTAAATTAGATTAGAAATTTACCTCATATTTCGCATCACTAATCAAATTTCGACTAGGTACGCTAATAGGGCGGTTCTTGCACCCGGGCGAATACCTTAGGCTCGGCCCTGCATAAAACTTGCAGTTTAAATCAACAAAAATAACAATTTAAAGTATAATATCCTCAATTTTATCAGATAATAAAGTGGAATGTAGATGAGTAGAATTTTTGAAGGAATGGATGAATTTCTTGCTATGAACTTTGTAATTTAGGACGAGTCGCTATTCGAACATGCATACTATAAAAAAACCGTCAAAACGGAGACTCATCTATGAACAATGTGGACATCATTAGACCGTGCCTATCGAGTACGCCTATGAATTTGTGTTAATGAAACTCACCTCAAAAGTCGTCCTGAACTGAAATACCAAAAGGATTAAAAGATACTGTTGTATGATCCTAAAAGTACTCAGAGGCTCTCTATGGGGGGACCTGTCAAAAAACGGATCTTATGCATAGGTTGAATTTTCATATTTGAATGTACTTTTGTTTATATTACATGATTTGTTACTGCAGTTCTATTTTTTTTATCGTATTGATGTGCTTTTAATCTATTTTTCAAATACCGAGATGTCTGTCCTATTTAAACTTCGTAATTATCATTACAAGTTACTTGGTATATAATGTATCGTAAGAAAAACCCTTTTTATGTTGAGGAATATCGCCCAACTTCTGTTTCTGGCGCACCTCTTTGGGATCCAAATTAATTTGTATATTTTTTCAGAAATATGTCAAAAAACTGAATCGGTCAAAAAGCGTGAAAAAAAGTGCCGTAACGCCTTTTTTTAACGCAATTATAAAATTATTTTATCAAAATAGTGGGCTGTGTAACTTTTCTTCCTCATTTCAATTCGTTTCTCCGAAAAACTGTCACACTTTTATTTCTTGATATTCGTTCAAGAAAATCCGTTTTGTCCCTAATTAAAATTATAGTGAAGAAACTTTAAACTGCACACCAGAAGATGTTGAATCGGTAACTGCAGTGACTATGAATCTTCTCCATGATAAATCCAGGAAACAGTATTGAAGGAATAATTCTTTTACGGAGTGGCGTACTAAAAAAATTTGTATGAAACTCGTGGGTAAAGTAACTTTTTTCACTAGTAGGAATTATCCTCCTACGCGTGAAAAAAAGTATTACTTTACTTACTTGTTGCATAAAGAACCATTATTATAGGTATAAAATGTGGTAATTAGCAATATAAAATTATTTTATCAAATTAGTCAAATACTCTATCAAGTGTAATTAAGACAAGAATGAATTTGCAATATTTAAGTATTAATGTGTCCAAGAATGCCACAAAAATCGAATTCTTCACTTTGTGCATCGTCTTGTACCCGTATTATTTATGATGCCATACATCATCTACCTCAATATCAAACACCTTGACTTCTGTATCTGAAACTCCAATCGGAATCAGTTTCTCAAGGTCTTCAAGAATACATACGGAGATTATTGTTCCCTCACTATCTAATATTTGCCAAATGTCACGTGTCTTAAAAGCATTAACAGCCCTTAGACTTTTCAAAGAATTATCTGCGTACGGATACCTCTTCCTAGAATACAATAGGGTAATTTCTTGAGGGTGGTTTGACCTATAAGAAAACGGTTATTATCAAATTCTGTTTCAAAAAAGTATAGAGAATCTTCATGTCGATAATTTTTCGATATTATTAAATATATGTTTGATTTAAATTTAAGCAACAGTGAGATCAAAAATATTTCACACCCAATATGTTTATTGTACGAATATACTAAGGCACCCGAAACTATCTTTAAAATAAATTCCCCAATAAACTTTTGATTTGATCGATCGTAACTTTGAAAGTACACCCTTATTAGTCCGGTCAATTTAGACATTCCAAGTTACATAAATTCCCATCACGCTGAAAATCAATAAAATTGTTTAAAATATAATTAAAACTAAAACTTTAAGGTTCCCTATCATTCCCTTGGGTGGGAAGTCGCCGTTTCTGAGATATAATGATTAAAAAAGTTGTAAAAGCACACGTTTCCGCGCCACCTCTGAGGTAGTGTAATTAGCGCGTTTTTTTAACGTGGTTTCCCCAGAAGGTCTGTTCCACGGGTCTGTTGCGATTTAATTTGAAATTATTGCAAAATAATGGAAATTACCAGAGATTGAAAAGTTGAAAGTGATTTAAATTAAAAAAAAATGTGAAATTTAATCGTCCGAGTCGTAACTTTTAAATTGTTTTCCTTCTTGTCGCCTCATTGGAATTAAACGGATCCTCCACTGTTGGTGATTCAATATTAGAGCCTTGACAGGGTGTACATACCAGAGAACAAAATAGTCAGACTTTTTACAACCACATTTAGCACTACATCCCTTATGCAGTTGAAAAAAATTGAGTGGTGGGAGTAAAGTATGAACGGGTTCTAACGTATTGCTGACTTATTCCAACCCTAGTCTGTAGGATGTCGTTGATAACCAAGCCACAACTTGGTAATATATCCGGAAAAGATGTTGATGAGCAGCAACTGAGGTTGGAGAAAGACAAGCCAATCGAATTTGTTTTTTTACTTTCAATATTTTTAACTAAACATGCATTCGATACTTATCTAAGCAGGTAGTTTTTTTAGGAGCTCCATACATAGAAAGAAGAAAGCGAATTCCGTTGGTAATAACTTCTTGTCGAGTTGAATTATTGTTTTTAAAAACTTCAGCACATTGAACTAAATTTTGTTTTTCAAACATTTTGAAAATGATTATTTTACCCTTTCTGTAAAATGCAGATGTCGTGTCACATCCAGTTATTGCGTGTATTGTCAATTTCCAAAAGTAGATAAACTTTTTGATGAATAGATTTCAGATTGATGTTGAGCTTTTCCTGGTTTTAAGAAGTTTCAGTTGGAGTTGCATTTTTTGACGATTACAATTTTTCAAATCGTTATATCTCAGAAACGATGACTTGTAGGAATAAAAATATCGACGTTTTTTGTAGATAATTTTATAATCTACAATTTTTGTCTAAGGTATTTTTTTTATAAAACTTACCATTTTGCTGAAAATCGCGAAAAACTCATTTTTTTGACCTTGAATAACATTTTTCCACATATGGGCATGATGGGGAACTTTAAAATTTTATTTTTAATCATATTTTAAACAATTTGATTGGTTTTCAGCGTGATGGGAATTTATGTAGCTTCACTCTTATTTTTTGGTCTAATTTGACCGGACTATATAAGCAAGCGAGCTTTTCTACATTATACCAATTGATTCAACTCGAATTAAGGATTGTAGGGTGAATTATTAGGATATAGTTATAATTACCAGAGAAATAATACCTTTGTTCGCGGGTAACGATTAGAATCAATTCCGAACCTATTGATTTGTATTTGTATTAAATCTTCTAAACGCGTTGTATTGCTTAATTAAACTTATTCATTTCTGATAAAAATTGACACTTCGTACCTATAAGGAAATAGAAATATGTTAACATATTAAAAATTGTCCATCTTTATATATATAAGCATTTTAGTCTCGTGCTCGACCAGGTGTTTCTCTCGCACCGAAACCCCTAAGGATTTTATACAAATCTCCGTTTATACCATAACTAAGACCAGGCAAAAAAGTCTTAAAGAAAAAATTTCGGGGTCGTTTACTTTAACTACCCCTGCTTGCTTTGTAAAGAAAATTTCAATTGTGATTAGGCCATTGTCAAAGACAGGATAGCTTTCTTTTTGGTACGAGGGGTAAATAATTTTACAAGCTGGTTCTCTGTCGTCTTTCAAAAAAGTCGCTTAAACCTACCGTTATATATTTTTCGTCTGCTTTCTTGTATGTTTTGTCGGCGTATGTCGTCTCAATATTAGGGGAAATCAAATATAAATATATTGTCAATTTTAGTGAAAAATATATTTCCTAACAGTTTCGTTATTCCAAAAAACTATATACGGAATATCGACGGTTATCATTATTTATTAGTTTACCGTTCAATTTTTCTTGCATTATACTCAATTATTATTATATATTGATTACGAGTAAATAACAATTTGGAAAAGAAGAAAATGAAATGACAAACACACTTCTGGGCACAAGAATCGTTTTATTGAATCGTCACCGATAAAATAATAGAAGATGAATAAGATACTACTGGAAAACTACGACTAAATAGATCGGAAAAATGCCTTAGTCTGCACTGAGCTCAAACAGAGATTCTAACAGGACATTGTCAGCTGAATTGACAGCTCAAGATACTTTAACTGGTCAAAAATGGCGCCTGCACATTCTCAGGGTCGACACTGGATAGACTAGAAAGACTTGCCCAAACTGAAGGCACAACAGATGTTTAAGGTGTCAGTGAATCATCACCCCAACAAGCATATAAATGTACATAAATCCTTAGTGATATTATATGGTTCTAAAATAGGCAAAATTCTTAACATCTTAATATAGAAAAGTTGTGGTTTGGGTGTTATAAAAAAGAAATTAAATGGAGATTTTGCTGGAATTGAAATTAGTTTTTCACCATGAAAAGATCGACTTTGTACAAATTATAGCGAATATTTATGACAAATAGGTTGTATGTTTCGTTATGTTCCCTTCCAGTTTTGAGTTAGTTGTGGTCAGAAATCTATACGAGGGTTGCTACTTAAGTTTTGAGATATAGCAACATTGATGTGAATATGTCAAATATATCATTGCCATCATAAAATTTAAAATTTTTAATACTGAACGTACCTACTCAGAACATTCGTCTTGATAAAAAAATGGAATGAAATCGCGTACATTTTAGTGCTCTAATTTTTATGACTTCGACTTGTGCAATGTGCTAATCAACTCGCTTCGATTTTTAGTGATGAAGCACCATCTTGGGTCACCAAGCTTCGCTGGTTTTTCGGATTCAGACGTGCTCTTACTTCGATAAAGAATGCGTTTCGTGAAGGTCGTCCAAAATCGGCTGGTGTGCCAAAAAAGTTTCACTGGCATACATTCAATATTGCATGAACATGGCTCACAAAAAGATTTGTTTACATAATTTGACAATCGATCAAAAATAATTCGCAACAATTGGTGCAAAGAACTGCTGAAAAAATTCAATCGCGTCTTTCTTCAAAAGACGAATCATGGATCTATGCATATGAAGCCGAAACTAAACCAAAATCGACAGTATGGGGTAAATCCAACAAAAGTTATTCGTACATGAAGCACTTCAAAGCATATGGTCGCCTGATATTTCGGAATAATTGGACATGTTGCCAACGTTCTATTAGATCAACGTAGAACGTTTAATTCTGAATGGTACACCAGCATTTGGTTGCCAAAAGTGTTAGAAAAAAATCAGTAAAACTAATCTCATAAGACGAATCATTCTCAACCACGACAACGCAGACTCACACAGATTAGTTCAAACAAAAATGATTTTGAACAGTCAAAACATCGAATTGATGGGTCATCCGCCGTGCAGTCATTGTTTGGCACCCAATAATACCTTCTTATTTCCGCAAATCATAAATAAATTGCGAGGTCATCGTTTTCCAACACCTGAAGAAGCAGTTGATGCATTTAAATTACATGTTTTGGAGGTACCTCAATCGAAATGGACAAAATGCTTCGAAAATTGTTTCAAACGCATGCAAAAGTGTATTGATCATAATGGAGAATATTTTAAAAAACAATAAAACCATATCCGATTATAAAAATTTGTTTTCATTTATATACTTAGCTCAAAACTTGAGTAGCAACTCTCGTATTGAATGTTTTTTGAAATAAACTTTTTCTTGAGGTAGTTTTTAGTCTGTTAATAAATTCAGATATTGAGAGAAAATTTAATCAGCTTTTTCGGTTCATTTTCTAAGATCTAAAATCTGAGTTGTAGAGCAAACGGTTACCGATTCCTACACTTACTCAAAGACAAAAGTTTTGTATTTTGAATACACATTTGAAAGCAAGCATTGGATAGATATTTATTGTTATTATATTCTATGATATTCCAAATAGTAAGAGTTTGAAAATAAAAATTACTATATTTGGTATAATTTACAACAGTCCATAGTATAATCCAATCACTTTCTGGAAAAACATTAACTGTACATAATAATTAGGGTTTGCAAAATTTTGTTTAAGGACTTTGATCACTTTGTACAGCCTTACTACATACATCTAGTTAATAGTAGTAATAATTTGTTAGTAAATTTTTGTTTCATATATATATATAAGAATAACATTATTGCAAATATGCAGTATGTAAACTATAAGTCTATGAAGACACTTCGATGATTTGAAAAATATACCATGTGAATAATTTATTAGTTAAAACGGCTCCTTAAGATGTGTTATTCACCTGCGCGTTTAATAATTACAATAAAATTCACCCTCTCTGTATTATTTACGGTACGTCAGTTGGCCACACTGTTTTTATTTATCAACGATTATTCCTTAAACAACCACCTGTTACCCTCTTCCTTAGTTCCTCATTATCACTAACGTGTTTAATAAAATATTATTACAGACATTCTTATGGTACATATTTCCTACACAACATTTCCAATTAATTGATTAGAATTTCAATATAGTTTTGTGATGGAACAAATTGAGAAAAACAGGTTTAGATGAATATGACAAATATCAAAACATGATTTGGTGCTGACATCTTGAATATCAAAATAGAACAACAAAAATTAATTTTTTTTTAGTTTTTACATCTCAAAAATAGCGGTCATATAGCAAATCATTCATAGTTGTATTAAAATTTTATCATTTTTCGTTTTTATGCATGTCAATCATTTCTAAAAATTCTATTTTTCCTGTATTTGATTTTGTTTTTAATCTCAATAAATAAATGTATGTTTTTTTGATATTTCGAGATTCGTTAATGCAATTTTATTTTTTTTTACCGTATCGATGAACTTTTAGTCTATTTTCTACATACTGAGATGTCTGTCCTATGTAAACATCGTCAAGGTACTTTATATATAATATTATTTCTTTTGTTTTTTGGTGTTTTCTATTTTAGTATTTGGAAAATAGACCGAAAGGTCATCAATACAATAAAAAAAAAATAAAACAGCAATAATTAACAACGAAATATCAAAAAATCATACATTCAAGAATAAAAATTTTTTAAATATAATCTAATACACGAGAAAAGAGAATCAATGATAAAAAAAGAGCTAAATAATTTGATTTAATTTATAGTTCTATTTTTGAAATTTAAAAACTAAGGATAAATAAATTTTTTATGTGCAACCAGATTTCTATTTTGATATTATTTTTATTTTCATATTCACTAGCTTTTACCCGCGGCTTCGCTCGAATCGAATCCATGTTCAATAACTCAAAAGAAACAAGGTGTTTCAGCGAGTGTTCTTAAACCAAAACGAACGCAGTAGCTATATTAGAACCTGAGATATAGATCTTTGAATGTAGAAAAATTGCCAAAAACCTACAAAAATCCATAACTCCACATTGAATATCCGCGCCTAGCTCCTCTCCAACTCAACCGATTTAAGTGTTCAAAAACTCAAAATAGAGAAGGTGTTTCAGCGAGTGTTCTTAAACCAAAACGAACTCTGTAGCTATATTAGAACCTGAGATATAGATCTTTGAATGTAGAAAAATTGCCAAAACCTACAAAAATCCATAACTCCACATTGAATATCCGCGCCTAGCTCCTCTCCAACTCAACCGATTTGAGTGTTCAAAAACTCAAAAGAAAGAAGGTGTTTCAGCGAGTGTTCTTAAACCAAAACGAACTCTGTAGCTATATTAGAACCTGAGATATAGATCTTTGAATGTAGAAAAATTGCCAAAACCTACAAAAATCCATAACTCCACATTGAATATCCGCGCCTAGCTCCTCTCCAACTCAACCGATTTGAGTGTTCAAAAACTCAAAAGAAAGAAGGTGTTTCAGCGAGTGTTCTTAAACCAAAACGAACTCTGTAGCTATATTAGAACCTGAGATATAGATCTTTGAATGTAGAAAAATTGCCAAAAACCTACAAAAATCCATAACTCCACATTGAATGTCCGCGCCTAGCTCCTCTCCAACTCAATCGATTTAAGTGTTCAAAAACTCAAAAGAAAGAAGGTGTTTCAGCGAGTGTTCTTAAACCAAAACGAACTCTGTAGCTATATTAGAACCTGAGATATAGATCTTTGAATGTAGAAAAATTGCCAAAACCTACAAAAATCCATAACTCCACATTGAATATCCGCGCCTAGCTCCTCTCCAACTCAACCGATTTGAGTGTTCAAAAACTCAAAAGAAAGAAGGTGTTTCAGCGAGTGTTCTTAAACCAAAACGAACTCTGTAGCTATATTAGAACCTGAGATATAGATCTTTGAATGTAGAAAAATTGCCAAAAACCTACAAAAATCCATAACTCCACATTGAATGTCCGCGCCTAGCTCCTCTCCAACTCAACCGATTCAAGTGTTCAAAAACTCAAAAGAAATAGGGTGTTTCAGTGAGTGTCCTTAAACCAAAGCGAAGTCTCTATCTTGAATAGAACCTGAGATATTGAGGATAGAACGTGTGTATGTGAAAAACTCCCATAAGTAATGTACAGGGGGAAATCGCATTTGAGTATAACTTGAGAATAGTGAAAAGATTAGATGAAATCCGATGGTTGATAGCTGATCTGTGCATCAATACCTTTCATTGAAAAAAAAAATTAAGCAAATCGGTTGGTTAGAACGCCTGAACGAACTCGGAATGGAAATCATCAATTTTTTTAATATATAAGATGATGTAGGTCATGTCAGTGTCAAATCGCATTTTGATAAAGTAGTCGAAACGTCAATATTATATGCTTTTAACCGAAATGTTAATTGGTAAAAACCTAAAATCAAAATAATTTATAAACATGAGTGAAATTGGGACGTATAACAATATTAAAAATGATTTACCTTCATTTAATTGAGGATTGCAGAGTGTTGAAATTTATTTACTTTTAATAAAATGATTAAATTCATAAACTTCAAAAATCTATTGATTCTGTTTGCTATTCAAATTAGATTATGAATGACATTGAATTTTTATAGGTTAGATTAGGTTAAGTAGCTATGAATAAAGCTGAATATTCGTTGGGTAGATTATAAATGACATTAAATTTTATAGGTTAGGTAAGATTCGTTGATTACTGATGGCATTAAATTTCTTTTATATAGTTTATTTATTCTAAATGTAAAAGATATGCACAGATCACACTAAGGTTATTTAAATTAGTTTTTATTGTTAATATAATAACCTTAGTGCAATCTATGGATATCTTTTAGATTTTGAATAAATAAACTATATAAAAGAAATTTAACGCCATCATTAACTAACGAATTTTACCTAACCTATAAAATATAATGTCATTTATAATCTAACCAACAAATATTCAGCTTCATTCATAACTACTTAACCTAATCTAACCTATAAAAATTCAATGTCATTCATAATCTAATTTGAATAGCAAACAGATTTCACGTTCAAGTCGCGACTCAATTTCAATGTTGATTTTTGAAGTTTATGAATTTAATCATTTCGTTGAAAGTAAATAAATTTCAACGTCCCACAATCCTCATTTAATTAATGTAATTTTTAATATTGTTATACACATATTTTTATATTGTATTTTAACCATATATGAGTGTGTTTGTGTGTCACATATCAGCGTGTTTTAATATACAATTTCTTTTCGGCAATTTTAAATTCTGGAATTAATGACTTCCCGTTGAACTTGAAGAGTTGGCACGCGTTTCTGTCTAAGAACCACATCTAACAAATTGATTAAAAAGGTGTACATGAGATATAAACTCACGATTTCCGGGCGTTATTATCAAAAGAAGGGTCTTAATTATTCCTCGTAGGCACGAGCTCTTTCTTTGGATCGTTACCAAATATATGAAGATTCCGAAATTTCCCTCTGTTTCGACTTCACGCTTCGCCGACTTACCTCACGACATATTGGTTTACGGTTGTTTTTTACTAGACTGCAAGACGTACAATTAATTTCAATAAGAAAGAACAGTTGGTACTACCGGTATTAAAATACTACATTTTGATAAGTCTAACCGACTCGTACGTATGATTCGTGAAATCATTGTCTTTTATAAAAAAAATTATAAATAAAGCTTATCTCCACAGCCAGTAATAAAATGTATTACTTTTTCATATTTTTTTTATTTCGAATACAAGGTTTGCTTGTTTGGAAAACAAAATAAATTGGTAGCCTTGAAGGACAAAATTTTGACGTTACTACACAGAAGGGTCCTATTGTGGATGATAATGAAAAGTTACCTCGACAAAGTTGAACGATATTATCATTCAAATACTTGAATTATTTCATAATTGAAATTTTAGACATTTTCCTTGAAAAGTCATCATTTTATATTGAAATAATTTTATTATGTATTACGTTTTCCGATAACTATTATTTCCTTCTAAACCAACAGCTGTGTAATATCCTTACCTAGGAAATATATATAAAATTGAGGAAAGTTCGTATAAAAAGGGAACTGAATGAATTAAATTGCGATCTACAATAATTATCGATACACGATGAGGCAGGTGGTAGACACAACATGAGGCAGGTACAGGTAGTTATACTATAAACACAAGATCAAGATACTCTTCAACTACGTATGTACTACGAATGTACACCTTGCTACCGGCTATCCTTTTCCTCTCTACGCGTTATACCTACGTCAGATACGGACGAAATAAAATATTTTTAAAAATAATCTTATTTTCTGTTTTTGTTTTCTGTCGCTCAACATCTGCCGTGCTTTAAAGTGGTGCACCATTACTTTTACCTTGATTATGATGGACCATGCACCACCCACCATGTGAACACTTCGATAGTTTATAGTATTTTCACTTGATTTGAATAATATTGGAAGATTGAAAGCGTAAAAAAATTATACAGCAATAGTATCTATCTATATTAGTGACATAATTACAAATCACCGATATAAACAATTTTCTAAAAGTTGAACCAAGATTATCAATCAATATTAATCGATATCTATGAACTATAAAAAATCCAAATATACCTGAAAGTTATTTGGTCGTTTTCTGTAAATGTACACGAACAAGTTTGACCCGGACTGCGTAAATCGTGTCAGTAAAATTTTTTTGTAACTAAACTAATGCTTTCTGCGTCTCTTAATAAAAAAAAACTACCAATCTTAAATAGACTGGTGACTGGCCTTTTACCCAGATAAGGCAATCTAAAACGCCATTTTCATACGATTGGCAACACGGAAAATCCGGATTTCCGCTGCAGTATGGAGAAGAGAGAAACTGCAAACCACGTCATTGATGAGTACCCAGCAACTACAAATACGAGGTGCAAATACTCGGGCAAGCCTCACAGTTTTCTTTATTGACGTTAAAAGATTCAAGAAAAAGTACTTGGTTGGCTTTTTAGAGAGTATCGGCCCTTGTAAATGTACTTGATCAAGTTTGGCCACGACTGGTGCATTTAAACAGTTAATCCTTTGGGTAAAATTGTGTTGTAACCGTCATTTCTCAACTAGTGTGTGTTTCTGAACTATTGTTTGTTAACGATGTGAAAAGTTTGGCTAAAAAAAGTAAAGCAACGCGTTTGCTTCGGATGCTGTATTACCAATTGAATTCGGCTACGGAATCGTAGAAAATGTTGCAGAAGTATTTTACAGGTACAAAGCATTCAATAAAAAATGTGAAGTAGTCGAAAACTTGCCTGCCCCCTTCAAGTCGCTTATCCAACGCTGTTAACGACGATAACATTGGAAAAGTTGAGAAAATGGTCTTATGGGCATCCGAGAGATAGCAGAAACTGTCAACATCTCTTATAGATGGACTCAAAATATTTTGGTCAATGTTTTGGGTATGAAGCAAGGCTAATGAGACTCATGACAAAATACCTGAAACAAAAACAACGTCGAATACAGGTGGCATCTGGGACCACAAGGACAACGACGAGAATCACTCGCTTACCAGATTGAAAACAGCAAATTCACCGATGAGCCCAGAATCGATTTTAGATGTAGCCAAAAGTGTTGCTATTCTTTCAAAAATTTGCTCACAAGGTAAGTACTGCGGAGATGGATACAAACATCTGGTATGAGACAAGCCAAGGCTCCTAAAGAAGCGCTTTCTGCCTCTTAATAAAAAACGTAAAACTCTTAAACAGGCGCGAAATTCGACTGGTGACTGGCCTTTTACCCAGATACGGCAATCTTAAAACGTTATTTTCATACGATTGGCAACACGGAAAATCCGGAATCCCGCTGAAGCATGGAGGAGGAAGAAACTACAAACTACGTCATCGATGAGTACCCAGCAACTACAAATACGAGGTGCAAATACTTGGGCATGCCAAAGTACTTGATTGGCTTTTTAAAGAACATCGCCCTGTGGTAGTTTCAAGTTGAGAACGACCTGGCTATCAAAAGACATATGTTAGCAATGATTTACCGCGCAAATCCAACTATGAACAGTACAAGTACAACTTCCTTCGTCCTTTGAATTTCTAATAGTAAATTCCAATTTTTTTTCAATAATTACCTCTAGGAAAATTCTTTAGTGATATTTAGTCTAGATATAATTGCATGATTTTTTGTACTCTGGATTGTATGAACTAAAGTGGTTTGGTGAATAGTCTGAGAAGTAACACCAAAATATAAAAAGATTAAAAGAGGAATAAATTTAAGAACAAATACACACATCTCCAAAAGTCTTGGCCCCCCTTGGTAATTTTTCGCAAGTTTATGTTAATTTGAGGATTTTTTGTTTGCTAATACTTGTTTATCTTATCATACAAATAAAAACTGGCGAGTTGCTCCATATTCGTTGCGCAAAGGTTGCACGATTGCTTTGATAATGTTTTGAGCGTATATGGCACCGGTCATTGTTCGCTCAATAAGAATAAGTGGAGTGCGGCGACCATACATTACACCCCCCAAAACATAACTGATCCACCTTGATAAGGGACAACGCCTCTTGCGAAAATTAGTCGCACTCGTCTACATGGGCCTCTCCAAATTCTTTCCCGGCGACTATCACTCTGTAGGCCAAATCGTGACTCGTCAGAAAATAAGACGTTGCGCCATTGGGGTAAAAGCCAATTCCGATGCTCTTCGGCCCATTGGCGACGTTCAGCTCTATGTCGAGGTAGAAGTCTAGGTACCCTTAAAGGTCTTCTTGCCTTGAGATTTAAAGAACGTAACCTCCTTATGGTACTTCTCGAAATTACTCTTCGGTAGGTATGCAAAAAATGACTGCGAAGGGCTGTTACCGTTATTCTTCGATTTCTTCGAGTGAAATTAGCCATATACTGATCTTCCCTCTCTGAAGTCACCAGCCACCGGCCTTCGTGCAACGCCACCAGTTTCTTGAAAAGGGACCACTACCCGCCTTATCGAAGTTTGCGGCATATTTAAACGCCTAGCAATCTCATTTGAGAAACCCTCTTGGTGTAGGACCACAGTTCTTGCTCGATCAAATTGAGAAATCGGATTTTCTGGCATCTTACAAACTTCAACGAATACTTTCTATACACACTACAATTCAAAACTGACTTCTTTTACAAAATTCTGAATATTTTCATACGAAAACAAGTTTTTGCTTCCTAATTGCTTTTATTTGTATGATAAGATAAGAAGGTATTTGTAAACAAAAAATGCTGAAATTAAAATAAACATGTGACAAATAAAAAAAAGGGGACCAAGATTTTTGGAGGTGTGTATATTATAATTTGGGTTATTTTTTGACGTTTCGCTACAATTTTGATCTTCCTATGGATAAAGACTAAAAATGTACTTTGAAATTGCTTTTGGTTGTGATATTGACTGTGACGTTGTAGATTGCATTTGTATAATATATTTTCATTTCAGTAGCAACTTGTTCACTCTGTAATTTTTCAGTACATCACTTTCAGATCGGTATTATAAAATACTTTATTATTCAATATACGATGTTTCATATTAAAAATAATTTGCTTTGTTTTGTAAATTCTCTTACAAAACGTAAACCTGCGTATGCAAATTAAAAAGGTTTAGTATGAAAATACTGCTACACGTGAATAAGGATTATAATCATATAATAAGTAGTGATTATATGAATGCAGTATTGGTAATGTCCAGCTGCATTGTGACACATCTGGATCCGGGGTGTTTTTAGGGTGTAACATAGCTGAACTGTCGCCTCTTGCTTCACCTGATGCATTCTAATACATTTTATATTCGTCGATGAATCAAGTACTGTAAATTTCCCCTAAAAATTACTCATGCACTCACGCACCTAACACTACGTAGTTATTGGCTTTTTGGACTTTATTAATTGGTTATAATGGTATAGTGACTGAATGTGGAATTTATGGATATTACACGTGTTCGTACCTCGCACCCTAAAATCCAACACTCAATTCGATTTGCCTTATAAAACACATGTCTGTATGAAATAGTAATGACAATACTATTTTTATTTTAACTCTTTAAACTTTTTAGTTTTCATACGTTTTAACTTTGGTAAATACGAAGAACCGTTAGATTTTCGTAGGTGCCTTTTCAGCAAAATAATATTCCATCGTGAGATTTGTATTCCAAGTATCAATCTAACTACTCCTTGGAATATAATCATAGATTTTGAAACTGAAAAAAATAAAATTGAAAGAAAATGTGAAAACATCGTGGAGACCTTGGAATCAACCCAAATAACCACCCCCTTTTGATAATCGCTTTAAAGTGGGAGGATATATAGAACTAGTTTGAATATCATGAAAAACAATCTCTCAAAGGTACGAAGACTGGCTTGCTTATGTGCAACTGTGGCCATGAAATCTTGCCCAACAGCTGCACTAGAAGTAATTATAAATCTCCCACCTCTCCACATAGAAATGGAATGCGTGGCGGGAAAAACAACACTAAGAATGTTCAGAGACGGAGTCACCAAAGAAAACCCGTTTCTAAATAATGACCAACCCTGGGACATGCCTTAGGACGTTGCATCGAAAAAGTTTAAAAGTTTGAGAAAAGTTTTAACTCAATAACTGTAAAAGCAAATAGGATCAAAACACCATAGGATAAATGGTGTACGGGCGGATCTAAAACAGCAGACGGAACGGGAATAGAAGTTTACGGGCCCAGAACCAAAGACTCTGAAAGCCTGGGCAGCGCACCAAGCATTTTTCACGCATAAATATATTGGATTGAAAAATTTGTTCAGTTCAATCAAGAGAGGAACTATCACAAACAGGAGATCATCATCTTGTCCGATAGTCAAGTAGCCACTCGAACTCTAAGCTACAATATCGTAAAATCAAAACTGAATGTATCAACTTAAGTAAGAACAATTTACGAATACTAACAGGAGTTCTATCGGGGCACTGTCCTCTCAACAAACACGTGAAGTCGCTTAACCTAACCTTGTTGCACAAAGGACAAAACCTCTATCCACATTCTCTTGAACACAAAGGAACACCAGAGCACTACACCTGGGAGCGCTTGAAATAGAAGACGAAGATCATATACAAAAATTTTGACCATGTAAGAGGATATATTGAAAAATTCTTGGCCTACTATAGAGCCAAACAAAATTTCAATGTCAAAATATTTTATTACTCAACATATTCTCCTCTTAATTGGATACATTGGATAGGGTGGTCAGTAATGTCGAATAGTTATCTCCAGTTATTGTTTTACCCTTATCCAAAAAATAAATCATGATTACTCCATGGCAATACCAAAAACTGAAACAAGAACTGTTCCAGCAGATTTTTGGACACGAAACTTCTTATATCTTGAAAAATCAGAGTGTCGCCATTCCATCGATTGTTGCTTTGTTTCTGGATCGTAGAAATGTACCCAAGTCTCATCCATAGTAACAATTCGGTTTAAGAGGTCTATATCGTTTTCAAATCGAGCACAGATCGAACGCGATGCTTCTACCGTTGCACGCTTTTGGTCAACATTCAAACATTTTGGGATCCATTTTGCAGCAATTTTTCTCATGTCCAAATTGACGTGATCCGTTTTAGCCCAATTCGACAGTCTGATAAAATCATGTCATGAACTGCATCGATATTTTCGGGGACTGACACAGAAACTGGCCTCCCGATCGGTCATCATCTTCAATAGAAAATTTACCTCTTTTGAAGCTTGCAGTCCAATTTTTCACGGTCGCATACGAAGGACAAGGGCATTAAGCATATCTTCGTAAATTTGTTTACCTCTTAACCCTTTTAAATACAGGTTGATGATGGCTCGATAATCTAATTTTTCGATTTTTGCAATTTCGGTGGACATATTTTTTCTTTCAATTTATCGCGTAACTCTGGTTTACTTTTTTGACGTCAAACTTTACACTGACACTTGTAATAAGTTATTGTTCGTTGCTATGGTAACGCAATATTTTGTTTATGCATGAAACTGGGATAACTAGATATCAATACTTCCTCGTACTTTCAGTCTATATAAAAATATGATTTGACACAGACAATTTGCGTATTTATATAATAAAGTAAAATTGAAATTAATTAATTTATAATTTATCGAAATATGCGATTTTTGTCTAAAAATTCAAAATTGAAAAACAATTAATTCTGCCCTTAGAGATAATTCAACGTTACAGTAATTATGCGGCTCAATTTATTTTTTCAAATTAATACCTTATTATGTGGTATACGTCATTATGGTTGTTCTACGTTTGATAAAATTTGATCTTTTACTAAAAATTGAATAAAAATGCGACAACTCTGTCGCATATGTCGTTTTCATTGGTTATTTATGTAGTTTGAAAATCACTTATAGCCAAATTGATTTTTCCACAGCCGATCCTGGAATTTCTAAGTTTAGCTAACAGCAGCTGAATGCTTCCTAGTAGTGTACTGCATCATGAAAAGAAATTGATATCAAATCAGTTGATTAAATACTATACCTATACAATTAAAATTAATGGTCCTTTTCACAAATCACCCTGTAAATTCATAAAGAAGAGTCGACCCTTTTTAATATATAATATTTTAGTAGTCACATGTTATCCTAACTAAGGGAATCTAAATATTTTAAAAGTATGTAAAGTTTCTCGTGACCCACCCTGTATATATATATTTGTTTATTTGTGTCAGTCTGTGTCATATATATGAAACATTTTAATTTCTGTGTTTCACTCGACCAGGTGGATGTATGGTGACGAAGTCGTTGTACCCCTATGAACAAACACAAACAAATTTTTTCTAGAGCGAGTTCTACGACTTTCCGAGTAAAGAAAACAAGAGGTGAAGAAACTAGAAGCATATGCAGTATTGGGTGCATCGTCCATTCCATAAGGCAGGTGGTTGAAGTGCGTCTTTTTCTATCTGCGATGTTACCCTCTAAACCTGTTAACAAAGTTCCCTATGATTTTTACTTTTAACATTTTTTTATAATATATCTAAGTTACTTTCAATGTGGCTTCTACCGTCCCCAGATGTCGTTAATATTTTTTTAATATGTACCACGATTATCTTTGTCAAACCCTCTCGTCAATTTATACTTTGTGCACGTATACCGTGAAAGAAAATTCAATTTAACGGATTTAAAAGTTGTTAAAAGATGAATAGATGTGATTCAAAAAAAGCCATTTTCATTGCAAGGGACATATAATTTTATATATAAGTGAATTTTAATTTCAATATCATTACATAATTTATTTTTTTTTTGACATATCGCTCTTTCTGTCCCCATTGGTTCGACAGGTAAAGTTAAATAGTTAAATATTACACTACAAGTGCCGAAAGTTGAATTTTCGGCTCTGCGCGGCGTAATGCCCGAGGCGAATGGGATTACAACTTTTGGCACGTGAAGTGTAAAAGTTTTTTCTTCATATCTCCTTCTAAAGTACGTACTTTCTATGAGAAGTATACGCGCTTAACTACACAGACCAAAAGTTAAAATCTCCGTCCTGCGCGTCCTTGTTGCCCGAGGAGAAAATACATACTTCGATCGAGGTATGAGGAAAAAATAATTTGCTATAACAACACTTAGCCTCACCACACTATTTCAAAGGTTAGAATATTTCTATATTATGCGTCATCGTGGTGGGATTGTGGAAAAATTAAACACTAAAGTGTACTAATTCTAATATATTTCCAAGCTTTCGAATACGACTGAAATTATGATCAAGTACAATATAAAAATATGTATAAAAGTATTTCGTTGTTTCTTTCAAAAGACAAGAGAGAGAGTTTAAATTTGGTAGGATAAGTAGGATTGTTTATTGGAGTGGGTCCTGATATAGAAATTGCTCCTCTGCAGAGCTGGGGTTGTGGTAGTTGCGTGGGTTTGTGTTTGCCTAACTTTTCTGGAAGGGAAAAACGGAGATTTTAGCTAGAAGAAAGCGAAAACGAGCTTGCAAGAAAAAACAGTTCTTCTCGATTTGGTTTTTTTTTGAGTTTTGTAAAGTTTATTGGTTTTTTGAAATCAAAAGGGGCGTTATTCCTATCGTTGGCCATTTGGCTGGAGAACCGGTTCACCAGGTTGTAGGGAAACCGCAGAAAATATGTAACACCGACGATCTTTTAAAAGACATTAAAAATTCATTCATTTCAAAAACCAATATTCAAATTGACGCTTGATAGAATTATTGAGATTATTCATTATGGTTGTTATAGAAATCATTGTTAATTTTCATCGGTTAGATTATGAATGACATTAAATTTTTATAGGTTAGATTAAGATAGGTGTTAATGGTTAAGGTTAATTGGTTGTCGATGGCGTTGAATTTCTTTTACAGAATTTTTTTTCAAAATCTAAAATATATGCCTAGAATAGACTAAGGTTACTTAAATCAATCTTCTTATTAATACGTTGATCATTTGGGGCAATATATGTGGTTCCTAAAAATAGGCGTGTTTTGTAGTTCTCATTTGTAAAAACTGCGAGAAGTAAAAAGTCGAAAAAACTTTACTGCATGCATAAGCGTTTACGTAGTGGAAAAATTAAACACCAAAGTGTACTATTCCTAATATATTTCCAAGCTTTCGATTACCTATGTAGTCACGATCAGGGAATTAATCAGTTGAGAATTGCGGTGTTATGAATTTTGTTATTTCTTTTAACAATCATTAAATTCATCGAAATTAAAAAGATTTCAACATCTTATTACTGCTGTTTTCTTTATTCAATTCCATATTTAAAAAACTTATCAGTCTTCCATGTTTCAAACACTCATATTCTTCCTAATTTTTTGAGTTAAAGCTATTGGTTTCAATTTTCTAATATAAAAAATTATCGCGCAGTTATTTCAAATCGATCCTGAAACATTTGTTTATTAGAACAATACTACAACTTATTTTCATTTTTTATAAGGAACTAGGTTACTAAAACTAACCTAAGTTAAGAATAAACACATAGCCGTGTGTGCATCTAAATAAAAGAAAAACAGTCCCATTTCTTGTATCCGGTATCAAATTCGTTTATAAAAAACGAATTCTCTGACGGTTATACCTAAAAATAGACTTCTAAACGCCACAAATAAACTCATAGGGACCCCAAAGTTATAACAATACTATTAAATCAACAATAGACTTAGAACTACCTTGAAAAATAAGTTTCAAGAAAGTAACCTTCCCAAATATAAGGACATAGTTGATCAGATTGAACCTTGCATTTCAAAAAGTAAATAACGGTTTCATTAGCGACGTGGTCCACTTTTTTGATAAAGCGACAGCTGCGAGACGTCCTTTTGTGTGTTGCTTTTGGGTTCGAGTTTTCTATATGGGTATGAGAGATTTCGCATTTTCTTCAAGACACAACGTTATTTCTTGGTGTTTATTTGAAATTGCTTTCAATCGGCGATGTGGTCTGTTTTGCTGTTTAAAAAGATTTAGAGTACATCTAAACCAAATTCCGACAAAACAATGTATATGAGCGGACTATTTGTCACACATTTATAAACACAATTACAATCGTTTATTTTATAAATTTCATGATAAAACTCTAGGAACATTATTTATGGGTAATTAAAATCATAGTTTTCGTATATAAATTCTTCAGAAGACAACATATCAATACTGCAACAAAGAATACATCATTCAGATCTAGAATTTCATTATTATTGCTCAAACACATGATAAACTTAGATCTAAACTATGAAGATACGACGAGAAATTATTGGGACCGTATAAAATAATAAATAAATAAATAATAAATAAATTCATAGGGACATAAAAACTAAATGAACATTATTAACCCTAGATAACGGGACTTATTTCGGAATACGTCATTACGGGTCCAAAATTTTACGAAGGTAGTATAAAACCGCATTTTTCGAAAAATCTTTCCAGAAAAACTTATGGAAAGTAGTAGAAATTCTTTATTAAAAAATGAAGAAACAAAATAATCAAATTCCTATTTTTCAACGCTGCATTTTTTGCAAATTTCTCCCCGGTGCTCCCCGCAGATCGAATGTTCACATTGTCCACAATAAGTTGTTGTCATTCGTAGTTTTTCACTTTGCCATTAGAAACATGTATTTCTTGAATTATTTTGAATATTCAAAATTACAAAGGAGCTGCTGCTGACCATATAGGGGCTATCTTCTAGTTTTCTGCTTCAGCTCATGTTGGTGCACAATTGGTCGAATGTATCGACACCACCTTCAGTTTCATTGTAATTCTGAACAATCGCAGGTTTTCCTGTTTCTTCTGAAATTTCACCTCCCAACTTTCTAGACACGAAAGTAATACCTTCTAACCATAACAGAACATTAATGTATTTACATTTGTCTGTCTTGTAGCCAGGAGTTCTGGTGGTATATCCCTTTTATTTTTCCCGAGCCGTCCAATTATCCTTGATAACATTCCTATTACTTCCATGGATGGATATTGTAAGCTCCTTTACAAAATAGTTCGCAAGTGACAAACCATTTCTATTGGTATATAATGATCTGCAAGTTTCAATGAAAATTTCACATATCTCACGAACAGGTGCATAAGGATCATTCATTTTTCTTTTCTGTCTTGTTTCTCTTGATTCAAACCTCATACAATTCAGCTAAAACACAAAGCCATCATAATTCATGCAGGCTCTGTAAAGGGAACCAGAAATTGTGGTATCAAACATATGCCTGGCAGATAGATGGTTATCTTGACAGCCGAGAGGATCAAATTTGCAACCAAAGTTAGCAATTCTTCTTTAGTGGTATATGACACATTGTGAATTTTTTCTTTTTCAGTTGTGTAAAGTAATATCATATTAAGAATCGCCTTTCGGACTCTATACAAAATGGATAAGGTTTCTTGAAGCAGTTCTGCTTCTAGGGCTGCATAGAAGTCTATTTGTGACTATTCTCTCCTTCACAGTGTTTGGTTGAACTAAAAAATGATCTTTTTTACATGTTTCGAGTTGTCATTGAAAGGCGATTCATCAGTTGCACGGGAATTTAGAAAAAAATCATTATTATACCTCGTTAACTTGCTACACCTGAATACTAAATTATAAAACTTAGATAGAAAAGTAAAATGTATCTGCCTGTTAGGGAGTTCGGTTTGAACAGGGTACCAGACGTGAACTGTACCCCATTCGTCTATTAAAACTTCGGTAGTTTTCTATCTGGCGCTAATAATCTTGCCGCAATCGAACTATCCTTGACGATTCGGTATCCGATATCCTTGACTCGACCTTTTGCTGTATTACTTCTAATGTCGCAACCCTGTTATCCTTAAATGAACCATAAATTGTCCTACGTATAAAATCTTGAGTAGCTTTGTCAACTGATTTCAGTTTTTCTTACATGTTTTTCGGTTCTGTTAATGATCCACAACAACTCCTTTCGTGACTACTCGATAAATGCAAAATTCTTTTACTCTAGTTAATTCAACAATTTCCTTTTTTAAACATTCGAATATATTTAAAATAACTTGCTGTGTTTGTATATCTAAATCTTTATTATTACATTCATACCTGTCTTTATTCTCACTAAACTGTGCACTTTTATTGTCTTCATTCACCCATGGTGTAAAGAACGTCATATTTCTATTTATTTGAAGAAATTTATAAATTAAATAAATCTCACCAAGCCACGCCACTGCTTATCGCAGACTGTCTGGCAGGAATATTTCAAATTGTGTCTTCCGATAGCTTCTGCCAATAGAAATGGTGATGAGTCCACGTGGACTGACGGTTTGTTAGATGTTTACCGAATTTTATACGGGGAGTAAACATTATATTTCATTTCTTAATTTGGTATGAGTGCCGTGCGTATTTATGAAATATTGATTGTTCTTGCATAACTGTCTTTTGCAATTGGTATTGAAATAACTATACTGAGAATATCGCCCCATTGCGGAATCCGGAAACAAACGAAATATCACGACAAGAATAAAATAATAAAAATATACTTCTTTGCGAAAATGTATTATTATTCCATACATTTCTTTATAATTCAAAGTTAAATAGTATGAACATTTATTTATGAACAAAATTGACATTGAAATTTTTTGTTCCAGAACCTAGTTTGATTCAAACCCCACCATCCGTCATAGCAGCTGCTTGTATAAGTTCTGCAATTCGAGGCTTAAAGTTATCGTCATCAGAGGTAGCTCTTCGAGACACTTGTAATATGTTGAACGTAAATCCGAGGACTGTAGAATTTTTGGTGGGAGTAATTGATAATGCTGTATCAAAAGTTGCACCTAGTTTAACACCCACCACACCAGAATCAAAAACAACAGTTCAAGGATACGAAAGTCCTCATTATGGACAACCGGAAACACCTACAGAAGTCGAGAATATATACTTTTAAATTGTTTTATACTGAAGTGTGTGCTCTTACATACTTTGACATGAATGTTATTCTCTGTTACTTAGCTGTTTTGTAGCAGTTTTTTTTTACAACAATTCAATGATATATCAGTTTTAAAAAAGTGCAGAATTCAGTTAGTACTATCTATTTGTCTTCACAGAACTCGATTTTATTTTGATATTGCTCAAACTCCATTCGTATTTTTTGAGAAAATAATTGGTATTAAATAGTGAAATATTTACAATTGTAACTTTTATTCTAATCAAATCTCAATCCACAATTTTCTATAGTGTAGTATTCATACATACTGTTTGTAGTAAATATTTATATATCATTTATTCCATTTTCAATTTCATTCAACTTTTTTCACAAATGCTAGCTCATTATCATAACCGCGACTTCTCTGATTACTTTCTCAAACAATGGACGGGAATGGACATAACACAGTAGAGCTACTTGCAATTTTAAATAAACCCCGTATTAGAAAAAAAATTTTTTTTATTTTTAAAAAATTACTGGTGTATCATTAGACATATTTTACATTTATTTATCGTTGACTTGCAGAATGCAAATTTGTTTTTGTGTTATTTAATATTTAATTAATTTTATTCAAAGAGTTAAGTGTGTGTATGTTTTAAAAAAAATTGTAACCAAAAGATAAGTTTGTGTATCTATATTTTGATCTCTGAATTACCAGTAATTCTTAATATCTAGTTATTATAAGTTTGTAAATTGTTGATCTCAAATAATTAAGTGCCTTAAATATTACATCACAAAATTATCTATATATTTAATATATAAACGTGATTGTTGTGGTATTGTGGAAATGATGCACCAAAGTGTGATCTTTTTAATATAAATATTTTTAGAATAACAATGTGTTCATCATTAAGAAATTAATTAATCGATAATTGCGGTAAATACTGCAAATTCATCTAATTCAAAACCTATGAATTTAATATTTACCAGAAAATGGCGAATACCGCGTTACCGAGTAATTAATTTCCTAATGATGAATACATAGTTATTTAAAAGCTTGGAATATAAACTCAACGGCAAAAAAACGGACACTTACATTTGGTCTTATTATTTTGTTAAATATTTTAATCTTTTTAATTTATGGTAAGAATTTGTTAATTTATAGGTTATATAAACAAAATCTGCCTAAACTGAATAATTTTTATTGATCATTTACAAAAAAATACAAAATAAAGAAAAAATGATAAAATAACACATTTAAAAAAAAAGTTATTCTTTATTTTTATTAGTTTTTCTAACAATTTATGTAATTCTAATAACGGTTATTTCTCCCTCTGCTACGGCGAAGGTTTCTTACCCTGTCAGGCATCGAAGAAATTAAATTCTGGACGTACTCCACCGGCATAGGATTCCTTCCTTATGGAAGAACAATTTGGAGCTGACTTAAGTCACTAGGAGGAGGATGACGACGTCTAACACGCCTCCCGAAATTATCCCACAAATGTTCTATGGTATTCATATCAGGAGATCGTGCAGGCCAGTCCAGAACAGTGATTCCTACTTGCTCCAAGTATTCGGAAACAATTCTAGCGGTATGTAGACGAGCATTAACCTGCATTAAAATGAATTACTCACCAATAAATATAGCAAATGGGATCACAGCCTCTAGAAGGACGTCCTCGATGTACCTCCGAGCAGTCAGAGCCCCATTATTTATGAAAATCAATCAAAAGGCCGTGATTCACGAATGGTACATAAAGCAAATCACTCCCCTGGCCATCTCCATACTCTGTCTCGATCGTCTGAGTGATATAGACCAAATCGAGACTCATCTGTAAGAGTTCCCCAATGCTCCAGAGTCCAAGGAGAATACTGATCGGCAAATAATCTCCTTTCTCTTCGATGCCTTTCCAAGAATTGTAGGCTTGTCGTGGGTTTCAAGTCTTTTCCGAACCTCAGGAGCCGTTGCTAATTGTCGGTCTCTCAATACCAACAGCGTAATAAATCGATCATCTACTGCCGTTGTTGTCCTTGGTCGCCTACTCCCACGCCTCCTATCATAGCTACCAGTTTCCCGGAATGGTAGACTACCCCAAGCGTTTCGACAATGTACCGTAAGCTCTGGCCTTCTCTGGCCAAGGCATCAGCTCGGACTATGTCGACATTTGAAAGAACCATTATTCTGGATCAAAAATAAAAAAGACATGTTTATTAATCACAGAAAAGGCTTGATTAATAAAAACTACTTACAGTTTAGAATATGTCTGACAGGTAAATCAAATCTGAGTTTTATCTAATTGTTTATTAATTCTAAAGGGATTAGTTCAATGGACTTAGACCCTACATTCTCTGTAATAACTGGAATATTCACAAAAATAAACAAATTGCTGAGAATTAGCTTTTAATAAGAAAAATATGAAGTGTTCAGTTTTGTTGCTGTTGAGTGTATATGAAAGGAGTACACTTTGGTGTTTCACTGCCACAATTCCTCGATAATCACTTATATACTTAAAAGGAAATATTTTCTTGGTAATAAAAGTAATTGTTGTGGTAATAGCCAATGAAAGTAATTTGAATTTTTTTAATATACTGTGTTCATACTTTTACATTATATTTTGATCATGATTTCACCCGAAGATGAATACATAGTTATCAAAAGTTTGGAATACGTATTAAGAAGTGTACTCTTTGATATTTTATTGCTACAACCCCACAATAATCACTTTATACATATTTATTTGTGTATGTATGTGGAGTTGATGGTAAAAATTTTATATTCTATAATTTCATGTATAAAACTACCTATAAAATAGAAATTTTTAAATGCATTTTGAAACAGTTTTTTGTTAACAGTAATCTGTATAAAATATGGAGAGCGTTTTATTGAATTTTAAGTAAATATATAGATTTCTTTGTGGTGACTAACTACAGAGTAAATTACGGGAACATTATTATCATTTAATTACCTGCATACTGAAACATTTTTAACCTAAATATTTTTGTTAACTTGTTAACAAACAAGAACAAATATATATTTTCTGAAATCTCAAATTTTGCTAATTACTATTTTATCTCTATAGTTCCTTTATTTACTCTGTATAAAGTGTTTTCTGTGATCTTCAAAACCTACTAAATTAATAATTCAGAATCACAGTTTTGGTCGGCCAACAGATTAAAAAAATTTTTGAATATACTTTTTGGTTTACTATATTGGTTTTGTTATCTAGTCTTTAGTTTTGTATGTTCGTATGTAGAGGTATCTTTACGTTATCTCTTTATTTCTTTGATATCATAAAATGGTTTAGTTAGAAGCAGTTAGAACGTTTTTTCAAATAACTTTAGTGGGATTAGTAAACAATCAGTATTATTTTTTCACAAATATATTTTAAACATTCATATACTTTAATGGAGCGTTACTTATTTCATATTTTTGTTAGAATAATGAAATATCGTTGCATTATATGATAGTCATTTTCTCATTTCTCAGCTCTAATCCCTTCTTTATTATTACTGTATCGCTTATTTGTTGTACACATTTTTTGTTATTTTCCTAAATGGTAGTCTTATTAGTTGATCTTGTATTTTTTACTTTCTTATTTGTCATCGACAACTTCCTTATTAATCTAAAACGTTAATTTGAAATTGCATTAGTGTAGTGAAAGTATTCAATACACTCAAAAATTGCGGCACAAGGATGATAAGCCACCTCACAACGATCATTATGAAACTCTATACGTAGACTATTGAAGATACGAGAAATCGATTTATCATATCTATTTTAAGCGGAAACATTTAATTCCGGAGATACCGGAAATGGCCAGGAAGATTAACAGATATCGAACCATGGATAAATTTGTTCGATAGATCTCAAGATCTATCTGTGTGTGAAAAGTCATGATGATTGCATTATTTTCACGACAAATCAATAGATAAAATGAAAATTTAGTAATTTTTGTAAGGTTGGGTTTTTTGATACAAATGATGTACTTGCATACTTTTTCACAGAAACACTTCTGAGCATGCGTCAATTATCATGACTTTTCACACACAGATAGATCTGGATGAGAACTATCGAATGTTATCCATGGTTCGATATCTGTTAACCTTCCTGATATAACGGCCATTTCCGGTATTTCCGCATAAAATAGATAACAAATCGATTTCTCGTATCATCAATAGTCTATGTATAGAGTTTCATGATATATGTTTATTATTATGTAGGTAAAGAAATCTTATTTTAACTGATCCCTCTTGGATTTTGAATAAAAATTAAATATTCGTAAAATACAATGTGTTGTAAAAGTAAAATTGTAAAATTCTTTTTTTAAATTTTATTACAAAGTGTTTTAAAGTGAATTTTTCATTTTTGATATTGCCAAAGATATTTTAACAGTTATTAAGTATACAAAAAAAACAAATATATTTTGTCTTTGAACTGCTTCTTACTACCTGTTTGGAGGCTGAGTCTTTGTAAAATATTTTAAAACCAAAGTATTTGGGAATGATAGTTTTTGAATGTATTTATTTCTTTATGTGTATTACCTTTACTGGATAGTTTTTTGTATATATTTTTTTTTAAATAAATATGTAATCCACAATGAGCTCTGTTTATTTTGTGCATATCAACAACAAATTTCATATTACCTTTAGTAGAAGTGTCATTATAACATTAGTATATAGAAATTTTTGTTGCTATTCTAACTTAAAAAACTCAAAAAAATTCAATTTCCAAAATTATATATATACTCCTAGATAAAAGGAAATTTTTCATAGAAAAATATGTTAAGCAAAATATGAATCATCTCATGAGAACTGAATTTTTTTATAAGCAACTAGAACTTTTGAAAGTAATTCAAAAATATACGCAATTAAAAAAAATATAACAAAACTTTGCCTAAGTATATTATGGGTTGTTTGATTGAATGCGTGGTTCGAACGCATATTTGCAGGTATAAAGACGGTATCTTAAATCCCTGTATTATTAGTGCGCCAATATATTAATATTCTTGTGTCTTCGATATCGTTGTTTTGTGATATTTCTTTTTGAATAAATTTTTTTAGTTAGTTTTAAAGGAAAACTTTTACTAATAGATGGAATTGGACGTAAAAAAAAGAGTTTATTTACTGGAGGTGTGTTCAGGAAAAAAAGAAGCAAGTGTAATGGTTCGCTGAAAACAACTGCAGTCAACAGCCTCATCAGTTTATTCCTGATGTAGCTAACCGAACCTAACCAACACTTCGGCGGATCAAATTATCTTGTGCGCTCGTCAAACGATCTTTCGGATTCGATACAGATAGTGTGCGCTAGATGCACGAAATGGTTTCTAAATGTGCCTGTGCGCTCTTCGCATCCCACCGTTTTATTTATATAAAAAATATTCATACGTCGATATCGACTGTTTTGTCGGTCGTTCGTTCACTTTGCTAAATTAGCAATGTCGGCATCCAATTTATGCTAGGCTTCCACCAAGCGGAGATACAAAAACAAAACACGAACTCTGTCTGTTTTTGACAGTCCGCAAACTGTTGTAGAACTTTTAGAGCGTGTTAGGCCGCGAATAGATTTTTTGCCAAAACAAACAATGTCCCGACAAATATATACATATAACTTAAAGGGGCCCTCGTGATCTAGGAAGTTTGTCAGCTTGGTGTAAACGTCTTTGAAATTAGAACAAAGTTCGTTTTTATTTTCTTTTTTATGATGTAGTGGTGGTATTTTTTGTCAATCAGACAAATGCAATGTTGATTCAAGACAGCTGAAATGAATTTACAGTTATAATATTTATTACACAATTATCGATAATTGATTAACTAATTGCTTGAACTCGAATTGGGGGCTGAATAAACAATACTTTTTCTATAACCGGATTTCTAATTATATTTTCGTTTTTGAAATATTAGAGTAATGATAGTAGTAGGGGGCGGGTCATATAGAGTCCGGTAGGCGACTCCGCGTAAAAGAAGGCCTAAAGCTTGCCCAGGGCCTCGCAATGGCTAGGACCAGCCTGGATAAAATCATACTAGCAAAGAAAATTTATTCGATTCATTATCTTTGTTAAAACCTAATATGTAACACAAAGAGATCACTTGAAAAGAAGGAAACTGGTCAAAATTTGATAGGTAGCGTTTTATTACCCTATTTTTGAGAATAGAAAAGTATTGTTTCATAAAATCAAGATCACCCTAAGGTTCCTAGACCGTTACTTTTAACGTTAACTGGTACCAAAAATATTTCTAGAACTAAAGTTAAGATTGGCTTATCGTAAGGCAAACAGCCCAATCGGTCTGGATAAGTCCCTGTTGGTGGCAGACTGCCCAGTTTCATAAATAGAATAGGTCTAAAAAATAGCCACTTTACCCCTTTCTCTCCGGCTAGCTGCTACTACACGCTTTAATGAAAAAATTTACTCAACACACTCATTTTAATCTGGAGCTTTTACAAACATTTTACTGCTCAATCTTCACAACCATACAGATAACCACTCTCCATCAAGCTCTTCTTAATCTCATTCACAATATTCTCTTTTCTTCACAGCAAATTTGATAAGTGTCAAATTCTTCAATATAATCAAGTAGTATCAACACAACAAAGTGTGATCTAAAATGGATATGAAGAGCAACAACGAATAATTAATCACAATTGAGTATATCATGTATTTATTATTGAAACGATCGGCGCAAGCATTTACATAATTATTTTAAGTATATAATTTTATAAAGAAAAAGTACAAAGAGAAACAGGTAATGATTTATATCAGATTTTTTTTGGAACTTTTGTTTCTAAAATACATTTGTATAAGGTCCAAAACAAGTCGAAACGTCGATATAAATTTCTTAGACCTTTTATATATGACTAAGTTTTTAAATCTCTTTTGTTATGAAATTAGTTCTGTTTTCCAATTTTTGAAAAACAGATAAAAATTTGACTTTTCGACTACTTTCAGACTTTATCAAAATATTTATAAAAGTATAACAATATTGAAAATTACTTTCATTAATTAATCGAGGATTGTGGAGACTTGAAGTTTCAAAAATCAATATTCGAATAATTGTCATTGGTTTGATTATGAATGACATTGAATTTTTCTAGGTTAGATTATGAGTGACAATAAATTTCTATCATTTTATTGTTATACTTTTAGACATTGTGCATTGACAATAATTTCAATCCCCGATGATGAATACATAAACATTCTATATGTTTGTATACGAAAACATATAAGAAAGTGTAAGATGTAAAAGTTGAAGAAAATTATCTATTTGTCACCACTTATATTATTTCGAATTTCAATGATGCAAAATTACCGTTCTTCAAAGGAGAAAACAACTACTTTTCCGGCTAATATCGCGACGAATATTGAATTATATATTCTCTGAAGAGCGTGGTGTCATGGAAAAGCTGGCAAAATTGACATCCCTAATGACTCGCAATTGCAACGAGAGGGTTGTAAGCTATGGCTAGTTTTGACGTTTTGCGTCTCATCATAGCGGCGTAACAACCTCTCGTTCGAGTCTCTAATCTGAACTAAAGACAATCGTATAGTTCGTATAGTAAAATATTCCCCGGCAGCTCTATTTGGCACCTTCTTCATTTCCAACTGCGAACCATTAGTTGGTGATGATATGAAATAAATTTTAGGTGATATACGAGGCACGTCTAATACATCAAAATTTATATAAAATCTATTTGATACCTTTATATTATTCCGAATTTAAATCATTCGAAATTATTGCTTGCCATTAATCAAAGGAGACGACAAATACATTTCTGACTAATAGCGCAACGAATATTAAATTTACTCTGAGAATGTGATATCAACCTTCTTGTTGATATCAACATTCCTAATCGCTCACAATTGCAAAGAGAGGGTTGGATCGCTACCTAGTTTCGACGTTTTGCGTCTCATCAAAGCAGCGTAACAATCTCTTGTTCGAAATCTCTAATCTGAACATAAGAGAACATCAGCGAGCGCTGCTGTTTGGATCATGTAGTTAAACATTAGGAGATATACGAGGTGCGCTCAATATATAAAATCTTTTTTTTATCTCTTATATTATTTTAAAAATTTGAAATTATTGTTCGGCGTTATTATCGCCAAGTACGGCTAGATTTTAATTGACTAATGGTTTCTCAGTTGAAAGTGAGGATGGCGCCAAATAGCGTTCGCTAGGGAATGTTTAACCACATGAACCAAAAAGTAGCCCTCGCTAGGTTGTTATACTGCTCTGGAAACACACAAAAAATAAGTTAGCAGAAATATCATTATAGTTCCATAATTTCTTTTTTATTTTCTTGTCAATTTGGTTTTTGTGAAGAAATTTTTTATTAATTTGTTAGATTTATTGGTATTTTAAGAGTGGGATCATTAGTGAGTTCTCTCTAATTATTTTCAGTTAGTTCCCTGAATAAATCTGTCTCTTCTCCATTATAACTGTAACATTACATTTTTCAGATGGTATGACTATTAATTAAAAACTTTTTTTATATAGTAGTTCTCTCTGAATACAGAAGATTGTTGAGGTTCATAAATATAGTTAGGCAGAATGTTAGTTTTTTTAGCTATACTGATATTTCTTTCTTTTTCATTTTGTATAAAAGAAGATGCCCATTTCCCACTTTTAAAGCTTGCATTTAACAAATGACATCTCCTACCTACTAGATTACGACACTTATTATATAAGTATTATTGTACTAGTATTATAATGAGAACTTAGAATTTAGAGCACATCATATTTTAAGTAACTTGTACTTAATAAAGTATCTCTTCAAAGCAGTATTTTTTATACAAATGGTTTGCTAAACACCAAGAAACATTGTGTGTTCTTACCATCCATCTTTGACTTAGAGGCTACTTACAAATATAGTGATTTTTGTGGAGATGTGGAAGGGATATCATCACTGATAACCCACTATATAAAATTACATATGAAGTACACCTAAACTTAACAGATAAGTTGATTAATATAGTTTATGAAATTCCTTGCAAAAATTGTAAATATATACAGTTATCTGTCGACAAGGTTACTTATCCAAGCAAAATGCATGTCACATAAATGATAATGAATTGTAACTTAAAACATGTGCACTTGTTAACATGTGTGTTATAGAAGCCTTGGCAACAGAAAGTTATAAAGTGATTTAAATAATCTACACGTAATCTATACCCATGTTTCAGATACTAACAATCAAGCCTTACAAAATTTAAATATTAGTTGTAACATCGTTTCAAATGATGGATCTTAATTCCATAGCAAACGTTAACAAAAGGTGACAATATGTAAAATATTGCATTTAATTGTAAATGTGACCAAAATTATTGTAGTTCCTGTAGATTACTGTATGTCATCCGAATAATCTGACTAGTACTGTATTGGAACATCCCCATAAAAATCACTTTGTGTAATATAAATATATACCTTAATTAGATCTAATAACCTTTGAGTCTATGTTGACCAGTTAGAGCAAAAACCAATATATTGGAGCTTGCTGCAAATTTTGGAAATTGTATACAAACTTTCGGGAATTTTTCTTCCCATTATCAGGGAAACTACAATATAAGTGGAGGAGTAAATAAAAATTCAAACCATGTATATAACATGTGTGTTTAATATATGGTATTAAAGTTGCCTTATGTTCAATTTGAGAATGAATTCTTAGGTGTTTTTCAAACGAAGTAAGTCATAGCAAAGGATTAAGGAGTTCAGTTTCACATTAACTGTGCACGTTGTAACCAGATTGACATTTTCTCACGGTCTGCATTTACATGCAATTTACATTAACTTGTTTTATCTGTGAAACCTTCCTATTATAAATTATAAACGAGACGGAAACAATCCCGGTCTCTGAACGAAAACCTTATTAGAGTCGATTTTATTAAGTCCAAATGGATCAGTAATGAATGGTATTCGGGTGATACTTTGGTGCAGAATAGCATATAATTGTTGTAAAATACCCTCGCTTGGTTTGTACTTCAAACACGACTAGTGAGTTACCCAGTGTCGGCTATGACATTAACCTTATCTTATTCAGTCGCACTCTAATAATTAACTTAAATTAGTTATCATAAATCACACAATAGATGGTCTATTGTCAACTAATACATTCGGGACCGGTCATTTGCTTTCCAACCCGGGATAGAGATATATCGGTAAATATTACACATGTATATCTTGAATTATCAGTTTTAATAATTGGCATCATTGGTATTTTGTGATAATATGTACATTACTTGATGATTAAATCAATTTCAATTACATATTTTAAATCTTTTTACGTATTCAAGAATTTTTAACCTAATATTAATTACAACATTCACGGTCAATGTGAAACGCAACTCTTTAATCTTTATCTATGACTTACTGTGTTAAGAGAACATGTTATATACATGGTTTGATTTTTATTTACTTCTCCTATATTGTAGTTTCCCTGATGATGGGAAGAACACTTTCCAAAAGTTGTATTTTTAAATTAATAAAGAGTTTGGTTTTTGTTATATATAACGTTATAGTTATAAGATTGTGGCCAACACCAAAGTGTATAGCATACTCTTTTTAATATATATTCCGAGCTTCCGAATTCATCATCGGGCACTGAAATTATGTATTAAAGTTTAACAATATCAAAAATTACTTACATAATTTCAGTCTCCGAATGTATATGTAAGTATTCATCTTGGAAATTATATTTGAACATATAAGTATTCAAAAGCCACAATCCCACAACTAAGACGTTGATTGGTTTTTCGAAACTACGACATTTCTATACAATAGTTCAGGGTTTGTAAGTACGTATCTCAATCTGCACTAAAATTTTTTGTTTCTAATATTAATTCATAAGGAGAGCATTCAGCGTGTCGTGAAAAGTATACATAAAATGTTGATTAGTGTGGTTTGATAATTGTATTTGAACAATTTCTGTAAATGAAAAAGTTCATTCCCTACATTCCCTAGCAAAGTTGACATATAACTTGGTTTTTGGTAAAACTAACTCAATTTTGTTGCTCCTCAATGTTTCTAACTCAAATAAAATTATGTAACAAGATTGATAATAGTGTATCAATACATTTTGCTGCGGTGCAAAGCATGTATCACTTTTTTTGTCTTTATTAACCAATCTGCTTAAACATGTTTTCTCTCCTAATTTCATAGAGCTTTTTACTGCGATATTTACCTGCTGATCTTTTTCTAGGAAGTTTGCTGTTCGGATTCTTAGTTCTTCTGAGCTATCTGTTTTAATTTTTTACTCTTTGGACGACTACATTATTCTTCCTTTCCTGATATTTCAAGTGCTCCAGTCTGTTCTCCATGTCTATAATGTTTTTTTCCATTGTACTATTGACCTCAATTATTTTTTTGTTTTCTGTCTTCAATTGTTTTATTTCTTCTCTGTATTCTTCTCGTGTTCTCTTGATCGGCCATTTTCTCCATGTTGTTTCCTATAAGTTTTATTATATCAATCATTTTAACTATGGTATGTTTTAGTTTTCCTAGATTCGTTACGGCGACCTTCCGAGATTTTTGCTTTTTTTAAATATTTTTTCTTCAGTTTCCCCATCTGCCTCTTCTCTTCTTTTTATAATTTCAATTATCGCTCATTTTGTTTAGTTTTCTTTCCATTGATATTTCCTAGTCCGTGTCTCGTTTTGAATATTTCGTTCACCATTGAAAAGTTCCAGTTGTTCAAGTCTTATCCTAGTAGACAACTTGTTCCCTATCACACCACGCAAAAAGTCCTCGGTCGGCTATCCCGTAGGACCTTGATCTTTCTATCAGTGATATTCAGTTTTTTTTTTAATTTATTGTATATACAACTCAATAAACTGTGAGTAATCTTACTCGTTCCTTTTCAGAAAATTTTGCGCTTTACACTTGTAACAGTTAGTAATAACAGCTTTGTTGATTTGAATTGCTCCCTTTATATTTTCTATGCTAAAGTTATTTTAGTAGTTCTTCTATGATAAAAGATGTTAAACCGGCGTAAACAGTATCATTGCACGCTTTCGATAGTAGCTTTATTGTTAAGGGGCGACTGATCCGATCGCTCCGTGCAGACGCTACGCGGGCATGCGCTACAGTCGACTGCGAAGCTCTCGCTCTACACACTCCGCTAATGTTGACATTCAAGCATCAGTCGGCGTTGTGCTACAGCTACGCAAACATGTCCGTCATTATTGACGCTCCCGCCAAGTGTAATTCGTTTATACAGGCTGAAGGCAATAATGATGCAGAAATCCATCGGAGAATAAGTCGTGTGTACGGGGAAAACTTCATAAGAGATGATAGAAGTTGAAGTTGACATGATGAGATGGCAGAAGTTGACAGAATGGTTAAAGAAAACCGCAGATTCACCATTACTGGTTTGTCTACGAAATTTCCAGAAGTTTCAAGGTCTGTTTTGTACTCTATTGTCACCGAACGGTTAGGCCACATTAGCGGCAACTTTCTTTGAAGAGGATATTGAAAAGCTTGTCCACAGATATGATAAATGTCTCAATCTCTTCGGTGATAAGTCGAAAATTAACCGTAACAAGTTATATTTTAGTAGTGCAGTTCACGAGCAGAGCTTTCTGCATGTCTGTTCAAATATTGCGAGTTAGTAGTTCTTTCACAAAATTTGTTATTGCGTTGATTCAAAAAGTTCACAACTTAACAAAATACAGCATGCTTAGAAACTTAATACTATTCCCTGTCATACTTTTCACCGTTTTTATGACGCCTATTGTAATAATAAATGGAAAAACTCCAATTTAAACGTCAAATTAGGATGTTAAGCTATTGACCAAAGACCTGAATGATCTTTGGATATACTAATACTTGGCGTCGGCGGAAATAATTATGTTGGTGGAGTTGATTATTTCCTTGTACATTCCAAGACCTTAGCTGTGATTTTTGTTCAATTTTTATCTCGTTTTTGCTCTCTTTTCCTCTTAAAAGATTTTGATAACCAAATAACTTCTTTTTAACCTTACAAATATTGTAATTGAAGAACGGTGATTAACCTGTAGCTATTCACCACTGCCTTTGTTTCTTAATTCTCACTAGTCTATACAATTATTTATCAGCGATGAAGTTTGGAAGCTAAAATTTAATAAGGGTAAGGTGAGGTGTTTGCAAATTATAGAATCAAAACTTTAGCAATCGTTTTCTGAATATGTTAATCAATTCCATGTGCATTATTGAGATACTATTGTTGGTATAACTTCCATACAATCACTTTAATTTCATAGATAAATAGGAAGTGTTTGTTTTATTTTCAAATAAAAATTCCTGTCAAATTATAATTAAGATCATAAATCGACGTTTTTTAAATTAGATGTAGATAAGGGAGATACTACCGAAGTTTCTTCGGTATCCAAGATACCAATGGGTTTAATCGCTTTTCTTTTTTCTCGTAATTTACCTAATTCCATCTTCAATTTATTCAAAATCGCATAATTGGGTTGATTAATGGCTGCTTTGCTTTGCAAACAAGTAATCTCTTGTTCTTCGAGCTTTTTTTCTTTGAAACTTTTCACAGAACGATTTCCATAAAGTCTTAATAAGGATCCCCAAGAGGTGATACTCGGATGCAAAGCTTGAAGTATCGCCTGTGACGCTCTCTGTTTACCGTCTCTTTTATTCTTACAGGACACAGTTGCTGTGTGTTTACCTAAAAAATATACATAATAGATATTTAACGAAAAATGTTATGTTACAATCAATACACAACCCTTCACAATTTATCATGTTAACTTAACTTCGACAAAAAATTAGAAGATGTCTTCGGAGATGGATCGAAATAACTGGCATGAAATAATCATAAATAGGCCTCCAGGCTGTCTTATTAATCAACTGTTCCACTTAAACAGGAGCAAAATACGATCGATGACTGGTCTGTTAATAAGACATCTAAAGCGCCATCTCCATGTTATAGGCATCCAGAATGATTCAGAATGCCGCTAGTGCATCAAGAAAGAAGAAACTGCAGACCACGTCAACGATGAGTACCCAGCCTTCATACTTACGAGCTTCAAACACTTGGACAAGCCGAGAGATATTGAAACGTTAAAGACAAGGAGTCTGATCAGCTTTATAAAGGACATCGATCATTGGTAGTTTCAAATGTCAGAAGACCTAAGCGCGCAACGATCCCTGATCACCCACTAACCTAAAAGAGGTGGGACCAAAAACATATCACATAGAATTAGATAATGAGCAAATAAATTAAACGAAATACAGAAAGAGCGAATTTTTATGTCAGGTTTAAATCATAGATGAGAAAATAAAATAGACCCACTTACGAGAACGATCAAGAAAATGATCATTAGTGCTTTAAAGGAATGAGGTAAATATTTAAAGCAAAGAACTAATGCAGGGAAAACTGAAAGAAGAAAAAACCTTAAATAATCATTTGCAATTGAGAGCAAAAACGATTAAGTGAACCAAAGACAAAATTAAGTAGTTAGGGAAAAAGTGTAGAACGAATGGAAAATTTTTAATGACCAATTAAAGATTAAAAATTAGTCGTCAGACATACCAAAGAATTAGTTTAAAAAAAGTAAATGGATCAATAAGTTAATTGTTTTATACAACTAAACTTATCGTATTTTGGATAAATATTTAGACTTAAAAAGGTCAGTTACTCTTAAGTGTATTCACAGGAAAACATATCGAAAGATGTTCTTCCAACTTTTGATTGGTTATTTTTATTTGTTCATGTGTCGGTGACCTTATCAGTGCCAAATTCGAAGGTCGTGTTATCTGGGCCTCTCCTCTTTAATGACTTTTCACTTCACTCGCGATACAATGTAGTTTGTTCCATAAAGTCTTTATTTCCATAGAAAAACTATATTTTTAGCAATATTTTTGCTGCCCCCACCAAAGTCATCCTCTTCAGGATGACTTATATCAGCGGTTTTTTTTCTATATATGCTCTTTGGTATTTTATTCTGTCCTTTTAGCGTTACAGTCCTTGTACAAGTTTTTTTAGTTTGGTGAATATGGAAAATTCTAGAGTTCAATTCTGGTGAATATTATGGTTATTCAACCATCATGGCCAGTGTTATTTTATTTCATCCCATAATTTTTGTTTGATAGATGCACTACGCTTATCACACGCTTATCACTTTTCAGTTCTCTAATATTCCAAAGTGGTTGTCTTTGATGGACCAAACCAATGAATTTTTCTGTATAATTTTCATTCTTTGTGCTGCTTTGAACTGTATCAGAAATATTATTATATTCTAGATGTTCTCATTATTCTCATGAGATTCATATATTATTGTCTCTTTTACCAGTTCTACTCTCCCATCAGCCAGCAACCTGTGACAACACCTGGCGATTCGTCGCCGCAGATGGAATAATTCAACTACAGAAACCTTCCCCCCACTACCATTTTTGGTTGCGATTACTGGTTGTCGGTTGCTAGTTGCCTTCATGAAATCGCTCCCTAAGTGTTTTCATTGCCATTGTCTACTCGACAAGGCAATGTATTTGTTTCTAAACAAGTACTGTTTTTAAATTCCTTCGAGTAACTTTAATAATTTAAATCATAAATCTTGTTACGACCTTTTCGAGTCACGTTAGTTCGTTTAATAATAATAATAATAATATCTAAATTATTTTATGAAATTGTTAAATTACTTATCAATTATGTAATTAATTAAAAATATATATAATCAGATATGGATTCAGTACATAGTAGAAGAAGATGCAACTACTAGTTCACGGAGAATTGCTACTCAATTGGGAGTTCCACAAAAAGGGGTGATAAACACACTCCACGAACCAGAGGATTACGCTAACCATATGAAGTTTTGTCGGTGGATAAATAATAATCATCGTGTTGTATCGAGTATACTATTTACGGATGGAACTACATTTGCCCGTGATTGCATTAATAATATCATGTATGGTCGGATGAAAATTGGAGAATCGTCTCACAGGAGACAACTACCTATGAGTTACAATGTCTACTAGAGGATGTTCCTGTAAATATTAGAATGCAAATGTACTATCAGTACATGTCGATCGTCAGGTCAAGCAACATTTGGACGAACGTTTTCCAAGGCGTTGGATTGGTCGTGGAGGTCCCATTAATTGGCCTGCAAGATCTCCAGATTCACATATTAAAGAAGAAAGAAATGAATCAATTGGGAGAGCAACAAACGCTCTTCGTAGACGAAGCAGAAAATGTTTAGAAGTCAATGGCGTTATTTATGGACATTTATTGAAAGAACACTATGATTAAGAAAATTTTTATGTGATAATTTGTATAATTTGTATAATCGTATAGTACACTCCTAAAGTTTGGTGCGCTCCTCCCGACTCTTCCTGTATTTAAATTGGATTAACAAGTTATCTTCATTGTAATTGTGAATTTTCCATGTAAAACTTCTCAGACAATTTGGTCAATTTACTTTATAGTTCAGAATATGATGAAACAAAGAACTTTCAAATCAATTGCATCTTTGTAATTTGACAAATCCGGATATTACTAGAACATAGGAGAATTGAAGTGCCAAATTTGATAAATACTTGAATCTAGAAAAAGATGAAAGCTCTTAATATAAAATACAGAGCAAATGCAAAGCTAAGCAACCTAATTCGGTTAGTGGAAATATAAATTAATCATATCAATTTATACCCTATAACGAGATATTGTGAGATAGATGATGAAAAAGTTTAACCAAATTGGTGCCTGACGTATAAAAACTGCATCGAATGAAAACATTTAAAAGTTTGTTTCATGTTAGAAGCCTATCCACTATTGAGTATTAGACTAGTCCAAGGATCATGATAGTTCTCAAACATTTTTTATAACGATGTTATGAGAGAGAAATGCTTTATTGTCAAAAAATTGTTGCAATTTATAGACAAAAGGTTATAAAAACTGGAAAACAAACATAAAAATAACTAAATAAAGATAAAATAAAATTTCAATATACAGAAGAAAACCGCAATGAGTAACAAAATTATAGGTAATAATTATTAGTATATAAGTCCATAGCAAAATTAAACTCCGGAATTAAATATTATTATTAGAATAGAAGCCGTTTACAGAATATGCCCTCAAATTATTCCGGAATGAGGGAAAAGGTGATATCGATTTAATTTCAATTGGCTAATGATTGCGCATTTTTTAGCATTGTACAGTTATGAGCCTTTAACTAATTCTGAAAGTGGAGTAGGTAGGTAGACGTCGTCTTCCGCGTTCCTAAGTGGTAGCGTGCTTACGAATTAGGCAAAGGGATTCAAAGCTGAATAAGAAAGTGAGAGTAAGGGTTTTTAATCGTTTATAGTAATCCCTTCTGTTTAGTCCGAGTAAATATCTAACAGCTCTCTTTTGTAGTTTGAAGATTCGCTCAACAAGCCGACTTCTGTTGAAACATGCGAGAGGTGTTCCCCTGAAACCGTAGTACTGCATTTGTTGATTAAAATATTATGATTAACACAATCGAAAGCTTTAGAAAAATCACAAAAAGTGTTGCCGTGGAGTAAGGGCTGTTTAGGCTAAAGTAGACATTATTTAGGAGGGAGAAAATAGCTACTTAAAAACCCAAATTGATGGGTAGTATTTTATATTTACAGAAATGAAAGCCTCTTTTTGACCAATCTTTCTATAGATAACGTGGGAAGGAGTGCAATTGCTAAAACTACGAGCATAAAGAAGAGTAAGTTAGCATTGCATCAGGGAGATATGAAAGCCGATTATGAGAAGGAGTTATAGAATTTGATAAAATGTTTGGCTTAAAGTCATTATTGAGGTTATCAGGTGAAGTAGAGATTATGCTCGATGAAGAAGCCTTATTTCTAAGATCATTTACAATGGACCACATTTCTTTAGAAACAGTACGAGAATTGGCGAGTTTCCTATTATAATAAATATCTTTGGCAGCTTTAATGATCTTATGATAAATTTTACTGTATAGTATAATAAATTCCATCCATATAAATTAATTTATATGCAGGAAGAGTTGGAAAGCACAATATTGGAAACCATCAACTTTTTTTAAATAATGTTGTTTTCCAATGAGACAAACTTTAATAGAAACGTAAATAGGCATAGTTGTAAATATTAATAAGGTAACAATCCTCTGGATAATTCCACACCCAATAACCATGAAGGATTAATATTCAGGCTGGAATAATAGTCGACGAAATAATTGGGATCTTTATCGATGAGAAAAACTATAGTAGTGCGGAGTTTGTAAATAATATACCTGAGTTGGTTTTTGTCAAATCCAAGACACAATTGAGTATTTTTAATTGACTTTTTATTTAGAAATTTTATTATGTGTGACTTTAAACAATAATATCCCAAATAAAAAAAATTGGCTGTAATAAGATGGAGCTCTACTTCGATAAAAGCGTAATGGGGGGCAGTAGCTGAATAATATATTTCCAGATGATAGATTGGAAAGTGTGGATTGATCAAATGTCTTCAGTGGTCACCCTACAAGGTGACAATTTTCTGTGGGTTCACTGTTTATGAAACAAAGATTGCAAATATAAATGAAATAAAACATTTATAAATCGCATGGCTGGTATTGAAGTAAATTCAGAACATTATTACAGTATTACACTAAAATATTCGGCATTTCTTGAAAATTTCAAAAATAAAAAAATATTTTAAATATTTCAAATATTATTATATTTTCAGGAAAAGGGAAGATTTGACAACAATATAAATACGCTCATTATTATTAAACAATCTAGAAAAGTCTTACCTACTGTCATTGTGAATTCATTTCCCTGGGATTTAGAAGTATTTCCCTGGTAACTAATTTGTAGATCATCCAAGCCGAAATTTCTTTGAAAACAAGTTAAAAGTATGTCATAAGGTGCTGGTTCTGTCGTTTTGGAACAAAACTCTGCCACTCGAGGATCTTCTACTCTTATTTCATCAAAAAAGGATAGATCTTGATCTTTTTCCTTTTTTGTTGAATCTCCTGAAAGTTTGATACAATTATTTCCAACCACATAAATGAAAGACTGTTGTAACTAACCAAATTTCTTCTGAAATTAAGTTTACCAAGGTGAATTTAAATTTAACCTTATTGAATTTTTTTTAAGAATGTGACTGGAAATCTGAAATAAGAGCCTTATCATACTAGCGGATTGCGATCTTCAAAGCGATCACACCGCGCACTGCATTTAATGTTAAAAACATTATCATAATTATGGGTTTTTTTTCAGGTGTTATTGATAATCTTAAACGTATGTTTTCATGTCTTGAGTAAGTTTGTATCAATAGCAATAACATAAAATGTAGTTCTTGACATTTGCAGATAATAGGAAATTTTTTATTCGTTTGCAAAACAACACAAAGTATTCGCGCTTTTCCATTCGATTAATTGATAATGGATCCTCCCAAATTAGTCGATGCTTTCGTTTTAGTCTCCGGCTTCCTCGAAGTAACAAAGCCAACAGTAGTGTTTCCTCCTCGGAATCCATTTTGTTAATTACGCGCTACAAACACTCGACGAAGACGTTGCATTTCTGCCAGGCGTCCGCGACGTACTCGTGGCGTGTTCGCGACGTACTTGCGGCGTGTTCGCGACGCAATGGTTGCGCGCTCGCTCCGCCCCGCAACCGCTCGTATGATAAAACTCTAATTGTAGGCAACCATTAATACACGGTTATCGATATTGGTGCGGTGGTGGAATCGATGGAAACATGAGATTATGTTGTTTAATCAAATAATTACTTAGGTATTATAAAATTATTGGAATAATTGTTAGAGAACAGAATAAAAAGCACCAAATGGAATATCTGTTCTGATAAAAATAATATTGCTGCATGTATAAATTTTGAAATAGTGAATCAAAATATCATATTTTATCAGGCTTGCCATGCGAGCACACAACCATCTTAACCAAAAGATGCACATTTGAACAATACTGTTATCCTATCTGTTCCATGAGGACCCAATCACTGCTTTTCCAAACCTGCAAAACAACCTTTTCCACATATAACAAAATAGAAGATTACAATTTATGACAACACATGTCTACATATAAGATTAATTCCAACAAAGGATTATGTCCTGTGGTTTTATAGTAAAAATACAGAGACTATATTTTCTGAATCATATTTTCAAAGTACCTACACATAAATACTAAGCTCAATTGTGAGGAGCTTATAAGCAAAAAACAGATAAACATCAAAATAAAAGAACATGTACTGAGTGCTTGCAAGATAACAATGAATTTAATTAGATACCAAAATAATTATTATATAAGGGAATAAGCATTCCAATATCAACTTATGATATCAAGCTGTAGGAATATCAAGTCCAGCATAGCTGTTAATAGAATGGTTACAATTTTAATAGATGCTCCGTAGAATGTATTCGAGCAAACTACTCATCAAGGATCCTGAAATTATCATAGAGTAAGCTTGCAGAATATCATGTAAACAAGCAAATTTTTTCTTGAGATTGAGGCAGCCTCAAGTGAAACTTATGAGCATAGTTTCTTTCCATAGCCAAGCAACTATTTCTCTAACTTCTATAAGGAAATTATGATTTACAACATAAAATTGTTAGTTAAATGAAAAACTGTCACTAGAAGGCATTATTCTCTAATCAAGTTATCAACAACATTGTTATAAAATTAATTTATAACAATATTGAAATATATTTTATAAAAATTGCTACAAGAATTTAAACAAAGTCAATGGTCCTTTTATTTTGCCACATCAAATGCGATGATAGCCAACTGATGTTCATATTAAATGGAACAAGGTGTGTATTTCATTTTCAAATAAATCGCTTTGATATGGTAAAAGTCTGGAACATCAAGACATACCCTTCAAGACAGTCTACCCACAAATCAAATAATTTTACTGAAAGTAAAAAGTCATTGCTCGCATAGAAAAAAAAAACTATTCTTACATATAAAATACTTTTGGTTCATAAGCCAACTAATACAAAGATTTTTTTTAAGGTCAAATGTTGCCCTTTGCATTTATCAAACAGACAAGAAAATTGAAAAAAAATATTAGATGAGTTATTTGAATTTTGGAAAAATAATGATTTATATATCGTTTTAGTTTTATTTGGTGAATTACTGATACCTTATACCTACCAGTAAACACTATCAAACTTGTTGATATCAACTATAACCATTCAAAAAAGGTGGATGGTGCAAAAAAACTGATTATATATATGTTATTTTTAATATCTCTAATTAAAGTTATTTTATTACATTTTCATATGAGTTCAAAATATCCGATTATGTTTAAAATATTGCGTCTCACATAGTTAGGTATTCATTTAAAAAATAAAAAAAATGTTTATTGACCTGTTTGACTATCTGGAGCAATCTTAAATTTCATTTCCGGAATTAATATTTCCAAAGTAGCCTTAGCTGCTTCAGACTTGGCTTGTTTTTTGCTGGTCCCATATCCAACCCCATATCGCATATCTTTAATGATAACTGTGGCTGCATACGGAGTTGCTGCATTTTCTAATTCAGTGAATTGGTAAGTAGGTTGTTTTTTTAAAGCATGCTGAACATATTCGTGAAGAATACAAACATAAGATTTTCCGTTCGGGTTCATAATCCATTCTTTCTTAGTGTTAGCACTGTTCTCAGAATTTTCAGAATTTTGTATAGGAAAAGTTATGAGTTTAGTACCATCTGGTAAAGTAGGTCGTTGCAACTGATTTTTTTGTTTTAATTTTTTAGTAAATTTTCTTCGTTCTGACCAAGATTTGAATCTTAATACTTTCATATTTTGAAATTTAAATAATTTTTCACAATATTCGCGTACTTGTTCCGGAGAAAGGTTTTGCATTTGAATATTTTCTTGGAGAGTTTCAATTTTTGCATTTGGAAATTTTTGGCCACATTGTTTATTGACTTCGGGTGATCCTTTCGACTCTGCTTCTTCTTTTTCTAGAGCTCTTTTATAATTCAAACAAGTTATAGCATTTACTGGTATATGATGTTTCCTAGCTGATCCAGGTCCTAAGAAATAGGGCCTCGATAGACAACAAACCCTAGAAGCTTTGTGTAAGTATATAGGCATTCCACTGTTATGAATAACTTGAATCCATCCTTCTGGCAGCACATCGAAATGGTTTTGCCCCTTTTCAATTAATAGTATCTTATTCTTTTCTTCGAAAGGTATTTCTTCATTGTCTATTCTAGAAAAAAATTAAATATGTTAAGAAAAGTTGAAATTACAATTATTTTAAGTACATTTCTCTACTAATTGAACAACTTTCAAACAATTTAAATAGAAAAAAGTAATATGATGAATAAAGTAATAGAATTTCTGTAAACATTCTATTTTAAGTTTTTAAATAGAAAAGTTTTTAGTAATAATTATTCTGGTTTTTGTACATATTACTTATTCTTTAAACCGAACTCAGATTATAGCACAGAGAATATATAGGGTATATTTTATGAAATAATACTAATAGGATAGTGAAATTTTAAATGTGTATTTACCTGTAGATATTAATTTATTGAACTTTTTTAAAGAAATCCAGGTGGTATTTAGTGCCAAATAAAGACATATATTAAGGGCAGACCACCACACCACGCTTGGAAACGCTTGCTACTTGTTCAACGTGAGACATTTCTTCATATTCGCCCTCAAATTCTTGTATTACTTGTCTTATTATTTTATCATTAGTAAGAGGTTCAGTTGCATTTAGGTCATCATTATCTAGCAAGAGGCTATTAATTTCAGCCTCAGAAAAGCCTCTACCAACGAAAAAACCAAAGGAATCTTGACTTTTAACCCAAAGATGGGTTCAAAGTCATCGTCTGTATATTCTTCGATGTTTAATTGAGGCCTCAAGGGAGTACAAGATTTTTTTATTGGGCTCGCATTGAATTGATGCCAAATTTTAGCCAATGAAAAAACAGATTCTTTCATCGTGGACTTCTTAGGGACATCGGATGCAGTACATTCAAATTCCAATTCCTGTTGTGCTTGAATTTGAAGCAAAAGTTTTTTCTTATAATTCACCTTTATGTTTTAAATAACATTTTAGTCTGGATGAGAGCTGCGCAATTAAAAGGCATGAACAAAACCGTGAAATTTTCATCAATGGATGAAGATCGTTTTCTGCGGTAAGTTCTTCTTAGATAAGAATTTTTTAGTTCAAGGTTAAAGTATCACTTAAGTCAATCTAGAAATATAGGTCTCGTCTCCCATGCTTTTCTTTGCCCCATGTAATGTACTGGAAGGTTTTGTACAGATTCAAAGACACGTGGCTTTTGTGCTCTGCCAATGACCAACAAAGACAGTTTGTGCATCCCAGCAGCAAGTTATTATTTCTTTGGAAACTTTAGGACCAGTGCTCCAACTTCTAAGTCAACGTTTTGTCTGGTATCGTTTTCCAATACAAACCTGACTCATCTACATTATAGATTTGCTATGAGGATAATTCTTTCTCCTTGGTGAATCTTTAAATTTGTCCTCTAATGGTCTTACGGCGTCTTTTTCGTTTGACAACTTCTCGCCGGTGATTTTGAGTTGACGTATTTCGTTTCTCTTTTCAAATTTTTCCAACCAAACTCTACTGACAGAAAACTCTCCTCGTGCAAATTTTTCATGAATGTATTTCGTCTTCTCCATCAAAATATCGTTTGATCAATGAACGTTTTTTCGTTGCTATTCTATAAAACATGTAAGCAATGCATCTTCGAGTTGTGGATTTTCAGGCGTTTTTAATGTCTTTCGAGCACCTGGACCCTTTTCAGTCCTCACAACATAAGATCGTATCCCTTCTTCCTTCTTCTTAATATCAAAAATGGTAGATTTGCCCACTCCATATATCTACGTAAGAAAACTATAAGAAATACCTTCCTTACCTAACCTAACCTTTACTATAATAAACTTGATCGAAGCAGCAAGTTGAAACTTTTTGTAAAGCTTGTTGATACTTGTCCTGAATGTTTACCAAGTTATTTATTTCTTCGCAAAAGAGACTAAGGAGAGTCGATTTTATTGTTTTTTTTTATTCGCTTAATGAGATTTGCAATTTAAGATTTTTTAGGTTTAATGACAGATGGTTAAATCAGGTTGGAATCAGGTTTTCATGGTATCCTTGACCAATATTTTTGATTGACCTTTTTTCTTCAATATTCTATTGACATGCATATCTTGTATTGAGACTGTGAATAGAAATATTCAGTCGAGATTTATTTTTGTAACACCTTGAACAAATTTGAAAATAGTACATTTGTCTCATATCTAAAACTCTGGGTTCTTTATATAGTAGATCTTTTGTATACTGATACTTCTTAGAGTGCATTATTATCAATATTTCTTTATGAACAGTATACAGTTTTTTTAAGTATCCTGTACTTCCCCCAAGCCAAATTTCCATAGAATATTCAACCATGAGAGCGTAATAGAATATTTTCAATTGATCATTCAATAAAAAAATTTTTCAGATATATTTATACCTAAATAGCATTACTCTAATTGTGTTTGTTGCTTTTTCAGTGTGATTTTCCCATCTTAGATGAGGATCAAAGTAGAATCCTATGTATTTAATATTACCAGTGGATTTTATATTAGGGATCGAACGATATGATTTTTTCCACCCGACACCGATATCGGCCATAGAATTTCCAGTAATCTTTTACTATAAAAATGAGGTGAAACGGTAAAACTTATTTATTAATTTATTAAAGATAACACATTAATAATGGTATTATACTACCTTGGCTTAGACATGTAAACCTTACTAAAATCAAAAATCATGCAAAGCAAAAAATTCGATTTTCGTAAAATATCACCATGCAGAATATAAATCGATACAATGATTCCCCGAATTTCGGCTGTCCGCTGCATTCGTTGGTCGGGGATTCCCTGAATTACCAGACACGCTTGGAAACAGTATTTTAGTAGTTTAATATTGTTCTCCTTATTAACAAACATAGATCGTTTTACGAGGTCTGCCTATTAAATAACGAGACTGGTTACGAAAAAGTGTTTTATTATAAAAATTTTTCTACATTCGAATGCTCCCCTTCAATATACTTCCCTTCACTCGCCACACACCTTCCCATACGTTTTTTCCATTGATCAAAGCCGTGCTAGAAGTCTTCTTTGGTGAGAGCCTTTAGGCAATCATCCGGATGCTCATTCAATGATCTGCACGTACAATTTGGTTGATTTTGGTCACTGTTTCCGGAGTTGAAACAGTCTTAGGGCGACCTGGGCGCTGGTCATGTTCAGTGCTCTCTTGGACCTCACTAAAGTGCTTACACCACTCATAAGCACGCGCAGGAGATAGAGAATTGTCCCCATAGGTCTATAATAGTGACGGAAACGTGTTTTGGGACGTGCATAGACAAGATATCTAGATACCCAATGCACAATTCGTTTTTTACCCCACCCGTCTAGGGCGCCCTTTAGGCGCGCAGTCTCGTTATTTAATAGCCAGACCTCATATTGTGCGTGCTGAAAAGTTATAGTCCGGGAGAGGTCAATGCTGCAGTGTGCAATCATAGGGACAAAGATAAAACAGTGGTATTCTTATGTATTTTGAGCCACTGAATCCAAATATGCTCGGCAAAACGAAGTAGTTTTCCAAAAGTTAGAGCTGTTTCCATGTGCGCCTGGAACGTAAATCAGCTTGAATTCATACTGGCGGGAATTCGCGAGCGGATTCCTTTTGGGTTTCGAGTTATTCGTTTCAAAATTTTTTTTAAGTTAAAGAGTTCCAAAATTTCGAAAATCCGTATCTGGAATTTTGTTAAGAGTTGTTATACTTATTCAGTGGCCAAAACCCTCTGAGAATCTAGAAAATCAGAAGCGCCCAATTTAATTTCAGGTTTAATCATATTTTACTTGTACTATAAAAGAAACTTTATGTTAATTGCTTTGTTTTCAAGACACGCCCATTATAAAAAATTTGTTTTACTAAATTCTGCTAAAGATAAAACATTTTGGGTATTTTTGGGTTTGAGATTTAGAGGTATTTATTATGCAACACCTTAAGTAGAACACTAAGGAAACGAAATCCAGAAAGAATCACTATTATATTGGGGAATTAATAGCCACAAACATACAGCCCTTTTGTATTGTGAATGACATGGGTTTTAGATGGCTATTAAACAAATTGGCTACCTGTTACAGTGTTCCTTCAGATTAATATTTTAGAATGAAATATAATTCCTAATATTTACGAAATATGTTGCTTGTCAATTTGTAAAAAATTATTAGTTTTCTTAAAAGAAAATATTAAAATTTCTGCTACTACATATGATATATGGACCTGCAAGTATAAAAATACTCTTTATTTCTTATACTACACATTCGATAGATTTTACAACAACTGAAAGATGTTCATTTGTACTAGCCTGCAAACAATTTTGCAGGTTCCCAAATTAAATATCTCCCAGATGTTATCGGAGTTAATGACCAAATGGAATCTAGAGAAAAATCAAGTTCTCTTTTGGTTTTCACAAAAAAATGTTAATAGAGAAGACATATGATGACATTATAAGAGGTTACATAATTTTACTGCCAAAAATTGAGGGTTAAGTGGATAAAACATTTTTAAACACATGTTTTTGTACATATTCTAAACTAAAGAACCAAAAAATTACAAAAATTATCTAACTATTACAAGGTTCACCTAATTGGAAAACAAAGAACTAACATTTTTTGCCAAAGTTCAGTTTATGTTGTAAAAAAATATTTGTGACAGAAATCCATGGATAACTTCACACAGGTAACCAAATGTGTGACAGATAAAATCAGTGCATTGAGAAAACTAAGATAAGAGAACACATAATAGATATTGAATCTGACATGACAAAACAACTTATACAGTATGTTATTAGAGACAAAGCAGAAGAAAAAGAAAACAGACTGTACGTGAAGGTAAGATCATTTTTAACAGTATATGGAAATATGTTCTCATAGCATTGTAGTGTTTTGGTGAAGATATATTATTCAAGTTAAAACTATATAATCTCAAATATAGCTGATAATCACCTACTATACACTATATACTATGACTCTATGTCTCCCTTATGGTTGCAAATAAAAAGGAGTACCTTATATAAAACTTAACAATTAGATTGTTCCTTAACCTAATCACTACAAAGAAACATTTCAATATAGCAGCATACCTATAATTATTTAAACACAGTCTAAATTAACACACAGGTAGTACCAAAATCATGATTTATAATACATCAAAAAATGGGATATTTTTATTTCACTTCTTGTAGCCCCATATTATTTTAATTTACACTCACCCAGCTTCTGAAGCTTTTCTTTTTCTGTTTTCTAACGCTTCCTCCAACATCTTATCAATTTCCTCGTCGGGAATGTCGGAGTCGAATTCTGCTGAATTATCAGAATCGTCATTACCTCCTGTTTCATCCAAAATATGAAATTTATGAAATTCATTCGACCCATTATGAACTGCATCTGATTGAGAAAATGAACAACTTGAATCAGCTTCATTTTCGACAAATGAGCCATTCATCATTTTACAATTTTTGAATAGTGATGGTCTGTTTCCACACGGTTCAATCAAAAGAATATTTCAACCAATTATGAACGAAAAATTGAAATATTCATTGAAAAGTACCGAGGAAAACTATTTACACTTTATGAAAATATCAGTCATTATGAAGTTATTCACTTTGGCATTGATAAAAAGAGTATTTTTTATAAATTTTAATAACGTTAAAATATTAATGAAATAATTTTTAATCAGTTCATACACGTTCGCAAGACATAATTTCGTGAATACTAACTGTCAATGGTCAAATACCTACTCAAGTGTCAAGTCAAGTGCGTTCGGAAATGTATTGCTACTAGAGGGAAAAGAATAACATCAGCGCTTTGAAAATTTTTCTATTTCCTTATAGGCTTTTTAAAGAAACTACTCATTATTGTTTTGAGGGTTATATCACAAATTTGAACCAACACCACATAAAATTTCAGTAATGGATATCCAATAATAGTTATTATGATCTGTGATTGATATAAAGTGCACCATATGTATCTATGGTAACGTCAATCGAAGGGAGCATTGGAAACAGCTCATAACCAAACAAAAGAATCAATAACGGTAAAAGTTTGTATCGCAAAACTATATAAAAAGTACTTGAAATAATGGCTGCAGCAGCTGCCGCGAAGATAGCGGAAGTTCGTGAAACTACACGTGTAGAAAGAATTGGTGCTCACTCACATATAAGAGGTCTAGGATTAGATGAAAGTCTTGAGGCAAGACATGTATCTCAAGGAATGGTCGGACAGGTAGCGGCAAGACGGGCAATTGGTATTGTCTTACAAATGGTTAGAGAAGGAAGAATTGCTGGTAGAGCTGTTCTTTTAGCTGGTCAACCTGGTACCGGTAAAACTGCTATAGCAACAGCATTGGCTCAAGCTTTAGGTCAGGATACTCCTTTCACTAGTATGGCAGGGTCAGAAATATACTCACTTGAAATGAGTAAAACTGAAGCTTTAACTCAGTCTATTAGAAAAAGTATAGGGGTTCGCATCAAAGAAGAGAGCGAAATTATTGAAGGTGAAGTAGTAGAAATACAAATTGATCGTCCAGCTACTGGCGTAGGTACAAAAGTGGGAAAACTAATATTGAAAACAACTGACATGGAAACTATTTATGACTTAGGTGGTAAAATGATTGACAGTATTTTAAAAGAGAAAGTACAGTCAGGTGATGTAATTACAATTGATAAAGCTACAGGCAAAATTACAAGATTGGGTAGATCTTTTGCCAGGGCCAGAGATTATGATGCTACTGGACAACAGACTAGATTTGTTCAGTGTCCTGAGGGTGAACTACAGAAACGTAAAGAAGTTGTCCATACAGTTACTCTCCATGAAATCGATGTCATAAATAGTAGAACTCATGGCTTTTTAGCATTGTTTTCAGGAGATACTGGAGAAATAAAACCTGAAGTAAGAGAACAGATAAATGGTAAAGTTGCAGAATGGAGAGAAGAAGGAAAGGCAGAATTTATACCAGGCGTGTTATTTATAGATGAAGTGCATATGTTAGATATTGAGTGTTTCTCTTTCTTGAACCGAGCATTAGAAAATGAAATGTCACCAATAGTCATAATGGCTACAAATAGAGGCATTACTAAAATTAGAGGAACTACTTACAAATCACCTCATGGTATACCATTAGATTTATTGGATAGAACAATCATTGTTCCAACTCAGCCTTATGATGAAAAAGAATTAAGGGAAATATTAAGTATTCGTTGTGAAGAAGAAGATTGTCAAATGTCAGACAATGCTTTAACTGTGCTCACAAGAATATGTAAGGAAACCTCCTTACGCTATGGTATGCAATTGATAATGACCTCCAATTTGATAGCAAGAAAACGAAAAGCCCATGAAGTAGATGTGGAAGATATTAAAAGAGCATATCAACTATTTTTCGATGAAGGAAGGTCTGTGCAATTCTTACGGGAGTATCAACAAGAATTTATGTTTAATGAAATAGACGATAAAGATGATATGGAAATTGAAACAATATAATTTTAAGTCATTTCTGTTGTATAATATGTTTTTTCAATAAACAAATATAAAGGAAAGTCGTTTTCTATGTTGTGAAATTGAATGTAAAGTTTTTGAAAAATTTTAATTAGAAACCATGGAGGCTAGATAGCCTCCATGTTAGAAATTCTGAAACAGAGAAACATTAAAATTATCTAACCATTATTAGATTAGATTGAATCAAATATAATTCATGTTACTTAGGGTACCTCTAGATCTGGTGCTGTTGAGCATATTTGTCAATGATTTTATGAAATGTTTCTGAGTAACAGCTCTTTTTGAGTACATGCTGAAAGAATAATAACTTGCATATAAAGGTTGTTACATTAGTTTCTATAAAGCTGCAAATGTGATATATTTGTTTTGTATAACTTCAAAATTTTTAGGATGTAGTATTCTTAATTGTTTCAAAGTATATAATCAGGCTAATTTTATGTATGTTCATAAAGTAACATCTTGCTAATATTTCGATTACCATTGTAACTAATACATAACTTCGTGATCATCAAGCAAACAACAGTTCAATGATTTTATTAAACCTATGAAGTCACCACTGATAATTAATGAGAATCGTTTTCTTGTGTAGTTGAAAATTTGAAATTTTTGCGATTTTGAATTAAATATTTAGATTTAATTTTTTTCGCTTTAATTAAATGTTTGACTTTCTTACTTCATTTCATATCAAGAACTTATAAAATAAAAAAAAATACTTTTTTCTCACAACCATAAAACGTTTGAAAAGCCAACTGACTTGTCAAATATTATAGTAAATATAGATTTTTTTCAATTATATAAAAAAATTAATAGAGATTTGAAAGGTGTAGATGAAAGATTAAAAGATAGTGATCTCTTGTTTAAAATGCTATACAAACACTCAAGAAAATACAAAAAACAGGTGGGGTAGTTTTATAATAATTATGTATTTATCTAGGGCACTATCGCCTCAATGGACACCCGTAGATGTTGGACTTAGCAGATAATGCAATTTGTTGATTCTGTTGCGAAGAGAACGAAACCTCTATCCACGTAGTGAAACACTACGTAACTCCATAACACTACACAAGGAGAAGATATCTGGCTGCTATAGCTATCCTATATTCTGAACTTTCCAAGAAAACGAAAATTAAAAAATTAGCTGTAAGCGCTGAGGATTCCCAGTATTGTAGCAAAAAGGGGAACACAATAGATTCTTTGATTCGCGGTGTATATGATACTCTAATATATAGGTACGTACATGTCTTTACCTATAAGGTTATTTTGTATTTTTTGAATGTAATAATAAACTGTCGTTTATCTCATTGTTTTGGTTCATTTACGAAGCCCCATTCTGTCCATAATTAAAAATGATAGTGGGTATGCTTAGGGCCAATTTTCGTCCAGTTATTTTTCGAAGTAATTCAATGGAGTTGTATCAACCATAACGGTCACGATCATTTTGGTTGATACAACTCCATTGAATTGTTTCAAAAAACAAATGGACGAAAGATTTGAATTCGAAGTATGTCGCCAAAAGAGGAAAGGAAGCTGTTGTTTCATATACGTTTAGTTTTGTTAATGAATAAAGAGATGGCAATAAAACGGGAACTCGAGTTGGTTATCTACAAAGTGTGGTTCATCTTTCATCTCTAATATATAAGGAAGGGCATATATATGTAATACATATATGGGGAAGGGTTAATCTATGCTCCGTGATTTCCACCTTCAGTTGTCAATGCTTTTCTGGGTATGTTCCGATATGCAGTGTTAATATTACGAATTTGTTATATATATCGAGCTCGAACCTTCAATTAAGATATTTTCTTAGATAATAAACTTAGTGTGATATTATTATATGAATACATTAAAAAACCCGTACAATAGCTACAATAATTGCACTAATATTGAATACCTGAACGCTCTCCCTGTCATTGACATTAGACAGTTGCAAAATATTGGGCGTTGGGAGAATTTAATATTTTTTTAATCTTAAAACATCTGGTTTATTACTTGATATTATAAATAACAAATAATAATTTGTTAATCATGACAGCCCCAGCAGCCGGTGGAGATACCAATAGGGGAAGAACAGTAGCTTACAAAGACAAAAGTAAACCTGCCGATGTCAGAACCAGTAATATTAATGCCGCTAAAGGTACAATTTCAAAATATTCTATTGATTACAGTTTTTTTACTCACACTCGGGAAATTTTGCACATACTCTTATATATTCAAATTCATTGTTTACGTTTCCGGTGAATTTTGATATCTAAAATTCGATTTAAACTTTCAGCTGTTTGCGATGCAATTCGTACTAGTCTTGGTCCCAGAGGAATGGATAAAATGGTATGCTAATTTGGCCTAACCGCTATTATTTTATAAATTATCTATTTAATTTCCAGATACAAGCTGGAAACGGAGAAGTAACAATTACAAATGATGGAGCTACAATTTTGAAACAAATAAATGTTATACATCCTGCTGCTAAAATGGTTGGTAAAACCTTATAATGTTACAATATTATCTATCTAGTTTCTATTTTAGTTAGTAGAGTTATCTCGAGCTCAAGATGTAGAAGCTGGTGACGGTACTACATCTGTAGTGGTTATTGCTGGTGCATTATTAGATGCCGCTGAAAAATTATTACATAGGGGCATTCATCCCACAGCAATTTCAGAATCTTTTCAAAGGGCGTCACAGTTAGCAGTAGATGTAAGTTTATATAACAGTAAGATGTTTCAATTTGTAGTATTGTTGTTTTTTTTTAGATTTTGACAAAAATTTCTACTCCTATTGAGATTACAAATAGAGAACTGCTAATCAAAAGTGCATCTACCTCATTGAATTCAAAAGTCGTCTCTCAACAATCTAGTTTACTGGGACCCCTAGCAGTTGATGCTGTACTTAAAATTGTTGAACCAGGTAAGCCAGTAAATTATCTTAAAATTGTTTATTATTAATTCATATTTGTTTCAGGTAGAGAACAAGCATGTAATTTATCTGACATTAAAGTTATTAAGCAGCTTGGAGGTACTGTAGAAGATACTGAATTAGTAGAGGGAATTGTATTTCCACAAAAATCTTCTAATGTTTCTGGACCAAAGAGAGTAGAGAAAGCCAAAATTGGTTTCATTCAATTTTGTATTTCACCTCCTAAAACTGATATGGATCATAATGTAATTGTATCAGATTATGCTGCTATGGATAGGGTATTAAAAGAAGAGAGAGCATATATATTAAATATTGTTAAACAAATAAAGAAATCTGGGTGTAATGTTCTTTTGGTAAGTTATTTTTTATAAGTGAATAAGATACAATAGGTACATTTTGTATACCACATTAGTGAGGTGCTTTGTTTTTTTTTTTAATCCTACTATGAACTGATTTTTGGTGACCGAATCTTTTAGGTCTATTGTGAGCTTTATTTGCACTTGGCCAAAAGTCTAAATTGTCTAGTGTTCAGGAATGCCGCATAACATAAGAATGTTGGGTCTGTAACGGGGTGGATTGAAATATACCTGAAACGTCTGCTTGTCTCATTTTTGGTCACTTGAATGTAAACACTAGTATGCATCAGAAATTTGTTTGTGCAGTGTCTTACGTGTGTAAAATATGAAGAAAATTTTGAACTTTTTATGTGTGTTTTGGATATAATCTAGTTATGGGTGAAAGGTATCTGGGTTTGTAGTTAAATATTAATATCTAAATTATTTTCATTGAAAAGCAAAGAAAAAAACAATAAATAGTAAACTTTTTGTAGAGATACAAAATGAATTAACTTAATTTCTTGTTTAAATAAAACAGCATAGTATACGGAATCTGCTAAAAAGAAATTAGCTGCACATATTTACCCCTTTTTTGAAAATATCTTAATTTTATTCCTATAATGGATATTCATATGTAGATATTCCACTTTATAGCTTTTTGTATGAAATGTTATAATCTGTTCACCATTTTTCAAGAACTGAAGGGTAAAAACAATATGGAAAAATATCAACATGTTCAGAATGTTGTCTACAATCACAATGGCATTGTGAAGAAACTGTGGAGTGTAGCATTTATCAGTGTTTCATATTTTTGAAATGGTGGCAAATTGTTAATAAATCAGATTCCTCCAATAGTTCACACATATTTATTGTAAGCACTTTTAAGGAAGAAAATCATATTAGAAGTAAATATATAAAAAACTAAATATCAAGTAAAATCAATATAACAACAAAAATCAGAATAACAAATAGAACACTTTGGCTCTACACTCAGAAACTTATGCGCTTGAACACAAAGTAATAAAAAATTATTCAAGGTTCAATAGGACTGTTATAATATTGGAAGAAGTATTTAAGGAATTACACAATTAACATGTATATCATTATTCTATTTTGCACATAATGATAGTATGGTAACATTTGTTTTAGGTCCAGAAATCTATTTTAAGAGATGCTGTCTCAGACCTAGCTCTGCACTTTTTGGATAAAATCAAATGTATGGTTATCAAGGATATTGAAAGAGAAGATGTCGAATTTGTTTGTAAATCATTAGGTTGTCGTCCCATAGCATCTTTGGATCATTTTGTTGCAGAAAATTTAATCACTGCAGATTTGGTTGAGGAAGTTGGATTAGCTGGAAATAGAATGGTGAAAGTAACAGGTTTGTAATACATAATTTAAAAAAATATCTCGAGCCTATTATGCATGTTTCATTGCCATAACTCCATACTGTAAATGTGATTATTGTGGCAAAAAATACCAAAGTATACTTTTTTGATATATATTCCGAGCTTTCGCTAACTATGTATCCATCATTAGGGACAACATGAGTTGGAGAGAAATTAATTTTTTAGAAATTTTGGACCCTATATTGGGGCCTTATGACTCCTGAGGGATGCAACTTGGTAAAGAAATACATTTACCTCAATCGTCATATTTTGGACTCCCCTATACGCCTCTGCCCTGTGTCTGTTGGTCATGATAATAAATGAAAATCATAATGACTAATACAATATAAAAATAAAATATGATCTTATTTTGGAAATGTAATGGCATATAAATGTCTCCGAAGTATGCTGCCAGAAGGTGTAGAAATATATGTAGATAGCTGAGAGGGTGAATAAATCGATAAAAACTTACTGCACACTGAATAAAACAAAACAAGAAAAATATATATATATAGCCAAAAATAAATGTAATGTGAATGAAATATATAAGGAGAATAGTGGAAAAAATAAATGGGACTGGACAGACATTAGGAAAGTAACAGAAAACAAGCAAATAAAAGAAATAAAAAATTAAGTAGAAACGACTGAATTGGTATGGGAATGTATGAAAAGAGAATAATGGAAAAAATATTAGAGGCAACAAACACCATTAAAAACTGGAATGATAATCAAATAAGGAATTGGGTGCAAAAAAAGGAAACCTTTTGATGAAGTTTGCAAGACCATGAAGGAAATGGGAGGGACAGAAATCCTATTCATCACCTGAAAAGAGAAAAGAAAATTTTTTGTTAAACTTGAAATTTATAGATTTTTGTTTATTATTTCTTTTAGGATGTAAGATTTTTTGTTCTTCCTTATTACTTCAACAAATTCATTCTTTTCACAAATCTTGTTAACCTATTTGTTTCCAATACATTATTGTTATTATAACCTAAAATCATTTATTTTATCATTTTGATTCCCTACCACATCTCTGCATGATGAAAGCTTTGTTGAAATTCAAGCCAGTAGTTAGAAGTCATAATTGAATCTAAGATATGAATATGTATTTTGTTTTTCTTTTTTTTTTTAATCAACAAAGTATTACACAACTTGCTCTTTTGGTATTATGGTTTATTATTTTTTTTATTTTAATATAGGAGCTCAAAATGCTGGCCATACAGTAACTCTGCTGGTCCGTGGCTCGAATAAATTAGTACTTGAAGAAGCTGAAAGATCTCTACATGACGCCCTTTGTGTAATTCGTTGTCTCGTTCGTAAGAAAGCACTTATTGCTGGAGGTGGAGCTCCAGAAATTGAAGTTGCACTTAAATTAGCTGCTATGGCTGATAAATTGGAAGGAATCGATGCTATTTGCACAAGAGCATATGCTAATGCTTTGGAGATTATACCATTTACATTAGCTGAAAATGCAGGATTAAACCCCATCCAGGTAATAAATAAAAATTATATATTATTATTCGGAGTGTAGGTAGCAATGACATCAGCCTTCGGTGTTCACCACATATTATCTGATAAAGATAAATAAATTAAGTATTAAGATTAGTTGTCTTAACAAACGTTGATATCAACCTTATATATTCTTATTCTATATATACAAGTTGGAAGGTGTATATTACATTGATGTAACTCTCGTAGATAAATAAAAAAACCTATGGTTTATATACCTACGATCTCATTGTCACAATAAATGCAATTAAGTGATATCGATACACCAATTTTATGAAGATGATTCGGTAATTAGCCATGGTTTAATTTTAGTTTAGGTAAAGGCAAAGACTCATGGATTTTGGAGTAATGATCATTAGATTCTGATGTAGCTTTCGAATAGAGCACTTTCAGAGGAGTTTCTTGCATAGGGTAGTAACATCCTGAAATGGTACTAAAGGTATATTGATATCGAACCAACACTATTTATATTTACATTTATAAAGCTTTGTAACTTTTACGGCTGCATTTGTATAACTTGAATAATTGTCTAAAATATTTTTTTTATATACTAACTTTTTTCCGGCGTTAGAGGCGATAATACAATGATCATCCCATTGATAAGGTCTAGGAGTGGTTGGTTTGATTTCATTTTTGATAGGTATTGATTTTTTAACAATTTGGCAACCATCTCAATGAATATTGTAACAATTTGTGATTGTTTTTGTGTCTGAAGGATTCAGACTTTCTTATAAAACATTGGGAAACAATTTCAAGTTTGCTTGAGGATTATTATATGGTTTTGTATGTATGATTTTGTGGATCTCAAGCTCAATTTATATTTTCAGACTGTTACTGAATTGAGGAATAAACATGCAAAAGGAGAAACTTCTGCTGGTATCAACGTTCGTAAAGGTGCAATCACCGATATTCTCGAAGAAAATGTTGTTCAACCACTTTTGGTCAGTACATCTGCTTTAAGTTTTGCAACAGAAACAGTGAGATCCATTTTAAAAATTGATGACATTGTGAGTATACTTATTCAAAAATATTTAATTTATGTATTCATTTTAATTTACCATCTTTCATATCAATACATTTGTCAATGATGAATGTCTTTTGTTATATATTAATCAATGGTAATTTTTCAAAGATTTTCTTGCACTGAAAGCTTATATTATACTTCAATATTGAGCATACTTTTTTCTACCTTTTTTGTATTTGCTTTTAAATATTTGTAGCACATATATGTACTTATAGTACTCATGTTATAAAAATATCAAAAAACCTATCGATAGAGAAATACAAAAATGAAATCAAAATGAATCTAAAAGTTAACTGATATCTGAAATACCAAATGAAGTGAATTTTATTTTTAGGTCCCAATTTTGCACAAAATATTTCTAGTGACAAAGAATTACGTGTGATAAATATCTTTTGCAATTTTTAATACAGCACTAGTCACCTAAATAGCAAAACAAGAAATAAAATAAGATCTGATACTTGATTATGACTAATTTCAAAAAAAATTAATGACAAAAAACAACAGAGCAATATCAAGTATTAAAATATAACTAAAACCAGACGAATTAAAACAAACATCTGAAAATTTTGAAAGAATATACATCTAATAACTCATTATGACATCATAAGATTATACTAATAAAATGATGAAACAACTTACATGAAATTTAAGCAGGATCTTACGAATTTGTATCAAAAACAAAATGATCTCATGGGAAGAAAAACTTTATTTCGCCAACAGATGCAAAGATTTTCAAAATTCATTATGCCACACCCCCAAAAATATATGGTCTACCAAAACATCAACCTGAGGGAAAATCTTTTATAAACGTTTCAAAACAAAATAAATAAATAATATATTACAGTGGTAAAAGATATATTAATGAAAAAATTAACATAATTTACTGATGTAACAATTAAATTTGAACTATAGATTGTTTAGGGAGTCGTTTTGGCTTTTAAGCCCCTCTGCACCTATTCCTAAAATGATATTTTGTACATGACATTGTATCTCATTGTTCTGTCACCCAAATAAAGCTGTTTTTTGGAAGTTTTTTCTCTCACTTTCCAAGGTTTTAGAACTACTCTTTTGAGGTACTTAACCTTTTTGTTGAAATTCATTGGATGTATGGATGCTCCTTACTACCACTGCTCACTTCTGTGAATCCAGCGCTGAGGAATAGTTAGAATTTCGTCTACTTCCAGTTGACGAAATGGAGTAATAATGGAGGTTTTTATAAAATTAACAATAACATAAAAAAGAATGGTGTACAGAATCTACCGTGTTCTCAAGATATTGAAACTTTAATTCATGTCATCCTATGCAACAAAAAAGATCAGTGATTATTAGTTTGGCTGATAGATCTATCTAACTATTAGATTTTGAATTTGGATACATAACTATTGAAAAAGTAAAAATTGCATTGAGAGAGGATAATTATCCTGAAAAAATTATAAATTACAAACAGAACTTTACAGTTCATTCTATTTCAACAGCATATCAGCTGTTTTCTTAGATTGCCTAATTGGATGACATTGTACAAAATTCACAGCAAATTATACGTTGAAAGATGTGCTTTCTAAAATATCAGAAAATAACTTCAAAAATGTCTATTTTTAGAAACAACATATATATGAACAGTGGATTAATCAAAAAACGAATTTAAATTATGTTAGTGTAATATATGCATATCTTTTAGATTTTGAACGAACAAACTATAAAAATTCAAAGTCATCTGTATAGATCTAACTTAACTGAACCTTAAATTGGACTTCTTTCAAGTTATTCAAAAGCTTGGAATACATATAAAAAGATTACACTCATAACCTCATAACAATCACATATATCATACTTATTAATAATTTATACTAAATTTCTTATATTGAAAAAAATATATTCTACCTAATTCTTTTTCTGTTTTAGGTAAATACGTTCACGTAAGATCTGCTGCAGCACTAATATGTTGAATGGCATAGCAAGTTTATCCTCAGTTTCTCGATTTACTTAGTTTTAACTGTAATTTAATTAATAAATTTATAACAGTACTAAACATGTGTATGATTTCAGTGAATCCCTTAAATATGAAAACAAAAATAAATGCTCAACTGATTAGAAAAATAAAGTGTACTTGGCGTATTGCTTTTTTTTCGATACTGCCTATATACTAGTCTAACAACTCCATGTGTTAAAGATAGTGCTTAATAAAAACAGATATATACTATAATTATTGCCCACGTAAAAATCTGGCTTAATTTGGGTTCTGAGACGTTTTTTTATGAAACTCATTTCTCTGTACTTCAGATAAACATCTTGACTGGTCTAAGAGTTTAACGAGATTGGACTTACGATATTTTTTGTATGAAACTAAAAAACTTCGTTTATTTATTAAAGTATTTTATTTAGCTTAGTTAATCAGCTATAATAAAAACAAATTCATTGTTTTTTAATAATAAAACTAGATATTTTTTAAATGTGTGTCTTCAATTCGGATTAAACTCGTTACGCAACAACATCAAAAAGTGGTTACGACCCTGTCCTTGTAATTGCGAGCCATTAGGGATGCCAATTTCGGCGGTTTATCGATGACATGACATTCTTCAGAGGATATGTAATGAAATATTCTTCATGGTATTAGCCAGGAAAGTAGTTTTCTTCTTTGAGGAACGGTAAACAAACATTTTTTTATTGTAATGTTTCTATTATTGATTGTAGAAGAAAGAAAGAATGAAGAACGTTGGTTACCAAAAATAAGAACAAAATGACACTATTAATAATAAATAATCATTATTAAAATTTTGTTTTGTTTATTTAGCATTAGAATTTTGATTTATGTATGAATATTATTTAATCGGTTATATAATTTATTTGCACTAGATAACGACAATTTATAAAATTTGATTAAAATTTCTTAAAATTATTATAATGATCTAAATAACAAACGTTTATATTTACGTTGAATCTGTTTCACTATGTGTTCTGGAAATCTATTTAACTTTGCTTTGGGTTGGAATTTTTTCATGTAATTTTTTTTATTTTAATTAAACGTTTGAAATCCTTTTGGCCACTATATTACCGTAATTCCCCGTTTGAATTTCTTGTCACTTGTTTATACTCGATTTTTCATTTTTTTCCCCGATAACTCACTGTTTGCTTCCAAATTAATATCAATTCTCTTAAAAATATATACTCGAGTGGTTGACATAGAAAGGGGTCTAAGAATCGAGGAATTAAATAATAAATAAAACATACTATATATATATATATATATATATATATATATATATATATATATATATATATATATATATATATATATATATATATATATATATATATATTAAATAAAAACTAAATATTTAGTCAACATATTTAAAATATTGGAACCTTCAAAACTATTAAGTAATAATGCACTATAAAGTTAACAATAAATAATTATTTAGCTTATTTAGGTTGTTGCGAGGTCACTCCTTAGCTTTAAGTTGATTGAGAATTTGGTCGGAAACGGTTTTAGTAGCTTTATCGGCATTTGGTATTAAAAACCTATCCATATCATTAATTTTCAAATTATCCCCATCTGGTACACCATATTTGAAAGTAATTAATTCGGGGTGTCGTTTTCTAGCTGTGATTTTCACTATAGCTGATAATGGTCGTTTAACGATTATTTCTGCAGCTCCTTTAATATCTGGTATTTCTCTCAAAACTACCAATTCAGTGTGTGTAACAATTAAGTGACTCTTGTACATGAAGCCATTTACTTTGACTTCTTGACAAGGAAAGTGTTCAATAACCTCTGGTTTCTTTAGGTAAGCCTGAATTTGTACGAGTTCTTGCCTTTCTTCAATGTCGACATGCTAAAAATTAAAAGTTCTATGATAGCAAATGAAAGTAATTGTTTTTTTATTTATCGCTACCTAATTTATTTCATTAGATGTACTAACTATGATATACATAATGAAAAAATAGCTGATAATAGAAAATGAAGAAACTTAAATTTTAAATGTAAATGAAAATAAAACTTATGTAGATACTAACGTTCATGCTGAATATCTTTTATAATTTTTTTAACGGTAGTAAAGGGGTACAGCAAAAAATTATTCCCTACTCACATTTAGATGAACTCCTTGCATTGGTTTGTCTTCATATGAATAGATATTTATAAAATGTTGAAATTAGTACTAACAATGTTATAGAATAGTAGTATGACATATAACTGTTTTGATTATTAGATTTATTAATAAAAATTTCAATTGAATATCATTCAATTATACCCAAAAAAGGAACCTTGATAAAACTTTACTGTATACCGTTTTCAGAATATTTGGAATTGAAAATTATGAAGTAATAACCGATGCTGGTATAAAGTAATGATAATTAATTAAAAAAATCACAATAAGAAAATTGAAATAAAGAATAAAAACATATTAAAATTCAATTAAAGTAAGTTGGTTCAAAATGTCCTCCGTTTTTACGAACACCCAAGTCTATCCTATTTTGTAAAGAATCCATTAATTTTCTAAACGGTTGTGAATCAGTTATAAGATCATTAAAGAATTCTATGTATTAAGTATTGTAAGTGAAATCGCATGACCGAAGAGGCCAATCAATCGGAGCTTCTGCACCTCTACCAATCCATCAAATCGGATAATGGTTATTCAACAAATTAAAACACTTTAAATCTAGGTGCGGTGGAGCTTCATTGTGGATACAAATAGAGATCTTCAATAGCTTAGCGATAAATCTTCTGATATGTTGACAAAGTAATGAGTGTTGACAATGTGGTACTCTTCTAACTTATAGATTCTCATCACACTAGTGGTGTGTGCATTATGGGAGTTAGAGATACATTCTAAAAATTTGGATTGAAAGCAGTCCTTTCTTATTATGTTTGACAATAATCCACTCTAACTGGTAGATCATCCAGTAAGAGCTTTCAGACTTATCTGTAGTGATAAGGTGCTGCACTTTAGATTTTCTTTTTGTTATCTATTTCTAAACATTCTAGGTTACCTGATACTTTATTTCTTCTTTCATATTTTTGTTTTTTTTTTAATTTAATTTCTCTGCTAGCTGGGCATCCTCTGCTAACTATTTTTTTTTGCTCTCTTCTATAACTTATTCAGAGGATCAAGATATTGGCAAAGACTAGTCATGAATCAATTTTCATTTTACAATGTAAACACAGTTGCAAACTAGAAGTCTCAGTATTATTACTTAAAACATGACAATTGATCCAAACGTTAAAAAACACTGGTGACTGAAATGGATATCCAGAAGAACTTAGCAAAGCTCACCTACTTGTTATATAATCAGAATAACTGACTTATTCGTTAAGTACAAAAGAAACATATTCACTTACTTCATTTGCTACATTATCATGATCATCGTCGATACTGAATACTGGAGCAACATCCCTGTATCTCTTCCCAATTTTATCAGTACTAGATACATGTCTTTCTGGCATAGGACTACCATTAGGGTTTACGATATAATCTATTAATTTACCCTTAACTTCTGCAGATTTTGATTTCATAGCAGCGGAAATTTTTCCGAAAAGATCGTTGGACTGTGATGGTTTTTGAATACTTTGTGCTATTTTCAAAGAGAATGTAGGCGCACAAACTACACAGTTTTTGGCATTGTGATCTTGTAGAAATTCATCGATGTTATCCGAAAAATAATTATGCACAGCAATGTAGCCTCCCATTAATAAAGATACGTACTGGGTGTGTTTTTGAAGAAAAGATGCAACCACCATATGTGTATATTGGTCTTCTTCATTTCTTCCTGACCCCAAAAAGCATAAATGTTCACCACCTGAAATATTACATTCTTAAAAATCTTTTAGACTTTTAGAGCAACATTCAATATAGTCAGATTAACAAAATGGCTTTTAGAAAAGAATCTCTAAAATTAGAATATATATATATATATATATATATATATATATATATATATATATATATATCTTCATAATTCATCAATATTATAAATTCAATGCATTAACCAAATTTTTTCTATAATATTCACCACATCAAATATCTGATAGATGTGAATTATAGCTACATCTACAAATTGCCGAAACAATAGGTCACATTAGTTTACCTTCCATTTTTGTAGTTAATAACTTGGTTAGTCTAATTGAGTGTTATTGTAGTTGTAATAAATGATGAATTCCATCAACTTTTGCCTTATTCTTGTTTATTTTCATACCTGTTTCTATTACTGCTTTGATTTATATCTTAATGTTTTCTTGTAACTTTTCTTCGGTTTTTGCTATTAGTATGACATAATCTGAGAATGCTCCTTCACTGATGTTAATTCATTGTAGTTGCTAATGTCCTACACACATGTGTGCTTTATTTTAAGAATAACAGAAGACCCAAAACGATTTTAATAGTAATTGACCATTATAATGGCAAATGATTCACAACACTGTGGAGCCGGTCATTCCAAAAGATATAAATACTCCAATATTATTAGTTAAATATAGGAGCTGAATAAGGTATTTTATAATAAGCAATGTTTTCGATAAGGTAGTCATATAGTATTCTGCGAAAACACTTGATGTATATTGCTTTAAAAGACATTGTCATGTAATTGTTAAACTTCATGTCAGATAATTAGAATAAAAAATATGCCATATCCAGTAGCTTAAATTGCTTGTTAAAAAATAACCAATTGAACTTACCTGCATTAGACTTGTGTGCTAGTGCTTGCCTCTGAGCACTGAGCAATCCTTGTACAGCTGTAGCAAATGCACTAGGTTCTTGCAACATTAAATTACAATCTAAATGGAAAGCTGTCGGCAAATGACCAGCATTATAATGTTCAATGGGCCTGCAATCAACTAGAAAGAATCTAACAGCATCTACATTTGTAGTTTCATGAGTTGTATTTTCTACTAACTCATGTACAGTAACTGGTAGACACAAAGCTTGTGAAACTAAGTTATCCCCTCTGGTATTGTAATTGGTCTGCAATAGATCATTACGAAAAGAAACTGGAGTTTTTAATGCATAATATTGTGCCAAAGTGCAAAAGTCCGAAACATCATCTGCTTCAAGACCACATGGCATATTAGAAAGGCTGGTTATTATTTTATCTCCACTTTCATCTTTCATAGAAATTATCTGATCTCTAGCATTAACCACCATAATAAGTGATAAAAAGAATATAAAGAAAGGATCAGATTGTTGGAAGTAATAGTCCCACATGTTAATCACCACTTCTAAATTACAAGTAGCAGCAAAAAGTGACTGAAACCATGAGGTGCAATACTGATCTGGTGTTATTCTTTTTGTGTCTAAAAATGAACATAATTCTGGGTCGTGATATAGAAGTAGTAATCTTAAAATGTGAAATGCATTCCCATCAGTTTGACAACTTTGAGGCACAAAAGTGTCTCTTATTGCTTCAAACAGGTTATATGTTGTAGATCTTGGTGTTTTTAATGTTAAAATTGGAGCTAACAGTTCTATCCAACCATTATTTCTAATGTATGAAATATTCCGGCTTTTACAATAAAATGTAATTATTGATTCCAAATCTGATATAACGGATAATTTATCATCTTCCTCATTTCCTAATTTAGCTACAAAATTTGCACAGTCTTCCCTTAGTACAGTTTGATTTGGTAAATCATAAACTTCATTGAAATGATCCAATTGATTTCCCTTATCTCTAACATCTAGGCATATCTAAAACAAATAAAAATATTTTATTATGAGTTTGCAGCTTTATTTATTACTTCTCAATGTTCCTTAAGTAGATCAAGTTCAATTTTAAAAAATATTTACCTGCCATACATCAGACCTAAGATTATCTGGAAGTGCATTACCTTTACAAATACAATAAATATCGGTTGCTGAACATTCTTCTAACAAGGCATTTTCTAAATCATTAATCCTAAAATAATATTTTTTACTATACAAACATATTTTTGCCTTTTGGCTTAATGTCAAAAACCTTACATAATTGAGACAATTCACAGTATTATTTAATCGCTTACCAGTGACTTTCTTCCCCAGGGCTTGCCATTATAACATAATTGAAGTGGTTTTTATCGTCTTAATAATTTATTTACAAATCTAAAGTAACGTGTCTACTATGACAAAAAACAGGTGTTGAACTGTTGACTGATGACAGTAATACTTGCATGTTCAATTTTGATCCATTTGTCAAAGTGACATACTAACTAAAAATTGCAAAAATCCCGAATAGTATTCTATATATTTTCTACACTATAATTAAAATTATAAATAAAAAATAATCAAGGTGATTTGTGGGCTTCTCGGAAACTATCACCTTGGATAATAGACGGTTGAGGTAAGGAGAAATAAATATTTCATATAGGAGAAAACTTGACAAAAGAACTTTTCTGAAACTATGATCGGGTTAACCCGATCATGATCTGAATGTTCGGAAACTAACTTTCTTTCTACCCTGGTTCTTTTTACTACTTGATTTGATAAAATTTTTTCATTTGTATAGAAGTATAGGTTTTCTGAAAATACAATATCTTATCAATTTTTCTTTCAAATTAATCATTCTTCTGTCACGGTTTTTCCGATGGGCTACCCAGATCAACCAAGGATCCTCCACAGAGGTCAACCACATCCTTTTAGATAGCTAACTCGAGTTCCCGTTTTATCGCCATCTCTTGATTGATTAGCGAAACTAAACGTACATGGAAACAACAGTTTCTACCCTGATTCTACCGAGTAGAAACGATCATTTCATATGAGTACGACCCGATTAACTCGATTGGTTTCTGGAAAACAATGAATGTAATCCGGGCTAGTTTTCAAACATTTTGATGATGATCGGGCTAACCCGATCATAGTTTCCGAAAACTTTTTTATGATATATGGGTGTAACAATGGTTGTTGACGTTGAGTGGAACCTTAGAACATAGAGTAGTATTACTTTATGTTCTGAGAGTGGAACTAACGTGAATTGATTGTCATGTCATTCAACTGTTCTATCAATATTTTGTTATGGTAATAACATGTTATGTTATGGTTTTTCTATTATGTACAATAGGTTTTTAAAATTATAAGGAAAAACTGTTTCCATCTTAGTGTCATAATATAAGAATTAATAAGACTAAAATGGAAGTTCATATAGAGACAGCGGTAAGAGTTTGTCCTTTGGAATTTAATAATGGAGAAGGTATTTGCGTACAAACTAATCCCATTAACAATACAGTCCAGCTCAATAATCAAGTTTATCCAGTGAATTATGCTCTGCCAGCTAATGCTTGCCAAAGTACAGTATTCTCCACAGCAGTTATGCCTATGGTAAATCTTTTATTGGAAGGTTGTGATGTTTCCATAGTAACTTTGGGACAATCCAGATCTGGTAAAAGCTATACACTTTTTGGTCCCGGTTTTCACTTTGCAGCTAGTGAGTCAGAGCACGGTATAATACCAAGGTTTATTAGAGAGGTATTTACTAAAGTTGGGCAGTATAGAGATAGGAGCTATTCTATGCATATAACCTGGTCCCAAATATTAGGGGAAACAGTACAAGATTTAATAGGAGGATGTAGTGTTGAGTGTATGGGAATTTTAGACGCATTTAGGCATATCCAAATGGGCTTATCAAATTTAACACCCAAAGGAGCACATTCATTATTTACTTTGACTCTAGAACAGCAGTGGATGATAGATTCAACTGTACAGCATAGGATTTCTACAGCTAGCTTTGCAGGTTATTTATTCATAAATTACTTATTGTCAAGAAGATTTGCATCTGTATAAGTTGTTGACATATTATGTTACATGTAAAATGATAAGCACTTGCTTTTTTAGATTTATCTGGAAGTGAAAAAGTGGTGGTATGTGATATTAATGGTTTCATACAGACATTACCAATAGATTCTGGGTTAAGAACTCTCCAGCAGTGCATTGTATCTCTTTCAGAACCTTATGCCAATCAATATAATATTGATCAGCTACCATTTAATCAATCAGTATTGACCACATTATTAAGAGATTCTTTTGGTGGTCGTGCAAAAACATTAGTAATATGTTGTGTATCGCCTTTAATTCAAGATTTCACAGAAACTCTCTATTCCTTGCAATTAGCATTAAGGTGTAGATTGATAAAAAATATTGTTACTGTCAATTCTTACGTAACTTATGAAACAATCCAGGATAGTTTAGATGTTTTTGGATTGCAATTTGCTGCTAATCAATTATTCAAATTGGTCACAAATGCTGAAGAGTTATTTCAAAAATTGGTTTTGAATGGAGGTCTAAATCAGGCTGAAATTGAACAAATAAGTCAATGGTTGACTTTAAAGCAAGAATGTGAAGAATGTTTGAGTGAAAATTCTGAACCTCATAGATCCTTAGAGAGAATTGAGGAAGAAATTGAAGACAGTTCTGAAAGTGATAGTGAAAGTGTTTTGGAGGAAGAGGAGTCACAAACTTTATTGGAGAAATTAGATGGACTTATGGAAAATTTTGAAATGGCCACCAATTATTTAATTTCTAACTGCAATAATTTAGATAATAATAGTTCAGATGATTCTAAAGATACACCCAACAGTTCCAGTAATACTTATCATTCCAAAGGAGCAAGATGTAGAAGAGCTAGTGTTCATTCTGTGGGTATGTTATACAATAAATTATATTTTTATAATCACCTATTTGAAGTAATTTAATCGAGCTGGTTCCAAACATACTCAGTAAGATTGAGGTCAGACGACATAGGGTTCAAAGGCAAATGTGTCTTTTACTACTCTTGCATGAAGTAATCGAGGGAAGTGGGTCCAATAATAGCATAAAATAAACATATAACTTATCACTTATTCTATGCAAATCGTTCAGTCATGTTTCTGTCAAACATTAACAATTCTATGCACATATTTAAGGAAATTCCACTCCTCTCCAAACAGCAACATTTCCATTTCTAAACAGATAATCTCCCTACACTGCTCTTCCATTTCTAGACGCTTGAGGAGGAATCCATACCCCAATACTTTATTAAAAACTTTCCTTACTTCGACCTATCTGTGACCAATATGGGTCATCATTCAACATGACAATTCATGAACTCTTATGGTATATAACATTAAGCATTCATTTCGTTCATTAACGTTCATGACCACGATCTGAGTCCAAAGTGAAATAATCCCAAAGTGGAATGGGATATGTAACGTTTTGAGCGTTGGGATACATAATAACAAATGGAAAACAGATAAACTAAAGCAAAAGACTGAATACTTTATGTTACAATTTGTATGTCATTGAATTTTTTAGTGGTGTGTTTAACTAATTTACATTTAAGTAAAATCAAAATGTCTTCAACGCTGACTTTGACCCACATCTTGACATGGGTAGTTGTGAGTGTTAGTTATGACGTTATTAGTGAAGCTTTCGCCGCGACCTCTACGATCGTAGTCGCTATATGTCCAAAAGAGTATTTCAGGCGCTGTAAATTCTTAATGAAATGCACCATTCGGATAGTCTTCTATATATTGTTTTTTTTGAAATCGAAGGGCCAGAAGCATGATCCGACCAGAACTTAGAGGATCTCTATAGATAGGCATTGAAAATATGATCTTGTGCGGATGGTAACCGTTAGTCGTAGCCTTCTAGGTATTTCTTCAAGTTTCCAGTTGCTTCATATATATAGAGTAGCTGCGAAATAAAATAACTTGAAATTCTTGAAAACGCAAAAGAAAGCAACTTACCTTAAATTCTAGAATTTAATAATTTGGAAACATAAAAACTAGTCAAATGAATATATACTTATATTCAGTACTGACCTGGGTGAATAAAAAAATTAATAATTTTTAATATAAATTCAATATTTATGACCGTCCCCAAGTTCTCTGGAGTATTTTGTTGCTCTCGTATCTGAAAATTAAAAGTGTCCAGTTAGAGCTGACTCTTAATTTTCAGTTTATATTCATACTAAAATATATTTTTTTAATTAGAATATTTTATGATTTATTTGACTCAGAATTGGTTATTGTAGATCTATGGAGTGTCGCAAATTCTGTAAACCTTCCAGAGGAAGAGCCAATAGTAGAAAATGAGCAAAAATCCAATACACTTACATGCGAAGGCAAGAAAAAAGTATTAAAACAAATCAATGCTGCCATCCAAGGCTATCAAAAACAAATTAGTGACTTAGAACAGACAATCAAAGTGAAACAAAATCTTAGACAACAATTACTACAACACAAAGATACTCAATCTAATGCACTTGTAAAAATTGAACAGAAATATCAAAAAATGAAGACTGAATTTGAAAACATAGAAACAAAAATGATGCAAGCCCAAAGTCAAAAAAATCATTATTTAGAGGAACAATATAAGATGGAATTAGAACATTTAGAAACCAAGTTAGGGAATATTAAGTGTTTAAAAGATCATATTACTGAGGATGGTAAAAAGTTGGTGGAGTTGAAAAATAGTCTTGATACTTCAAAAAAACAGTTGGAGAAATTAAAAAAATACAAAAAGAAAGAAGAAAAACGGAGACAAAACTACGAAGCGCAAATTAAACGGGAATCAAGTAGAATGAGTAAATCCAAAGATAGTTCTAGCAGTGAAAAGAAGAGTGGTGAAAATTTGCAGGACATGCAACTTGTCATTTGCTCAAATAAATTCAATACAGGTAAAATTTTTACATTAAAAATTAGTTTTTATCTATCTAATGTTATGTAAAAAGTTTACTAAATCTCACATATACCAATTCTCTTTTTTTTGTAAAATTAATGTTGTTTTTGGTAAACGATTTATGAATACAAAAAATACGAGATTAATTTTTCATTCATATTTCATAAAATATTAACATCTTTGGATACATTGACAAGGAACATTTTTCAATGGACAATAAAGGCATATATTTAGTATGATATTTCCTTGTCTGAAACCCCTTTATATTTTTTACTTATGAATAACTTCTAATGCAGATATTATTCCTCTATAATTCTCCCGTGCATTATTTCATCTGATTTTACCTCTGTTTCTCTGAAGTCATCATATTTTGCTATCACCTGTTTCTTTTTATTAATTCTTATTTCAGGTGTAAGAGATCTTGCAACCCCCATATCTAGTGAAGAACTGGAATGTTTACGTCACGAAATACGTAATTTGAGAAAAACGAGAGACTTTTTGTTGGAACAGAAGCTCAAAATGGACATAAAATCGCAGAATAAAAAAATAATTAATGAATTTGAAGAGAGAAAACTGTATCAATACGAAGAAGCAATCGAAGCAATAGATTTGGCTATCGAATATAAAAACGAAATAATCTGTGGTAATATTCCGGTTATTGAAAGATCTTTAGAAAGAGTCGAGGAACAAGGTGATAAATTACTTATGGATAGGTTGATGAAATTAAGCGAACATGAAATGAGAGTACTGCTCCACAAATATTTTCAAAAGGTAAGTAATCAACAGAGTTATTTATTTGTATGAAAAACTTCCAAAATATCCAATTTTTGTATCTGTTAAACATCCAGGACATATATTGTCTTGAAATCTATCTCACATTTACACAAGAAACACCAAATCAATAAGTGGTTACCGCTTTTATGCTTACCAGTTGAAACCACCGGCAAGTGAAATCTTGAAGTATAGCTGACAAAAAATGTGGAATAAGAAGATGAAGTTTTAGAGATTCTAGATCTCATCACCCATTTACTGAGACTGGCAGCTGGGATAGGCCAATCAAGTACCAAAAATGATTGTGGGTATCTAGTAATACTTAAATTTAAAAGATTAATAAGAGATTATGTAAATAAAACGAAAATGGGTATAATATTTTTAATTACCCAAGTGTTTGTTACACATAATTTAGAGAAATTTTCAGAAAAGGTATTTTTACAATCAATATTTATGTCAATGTCAATCCACCAAAGAACGCATATCTACCTCTAGTTGTGTTAAGAATCAATCTCATGAGATGAAGTACATACGCATTAATAAATTTCATGGATGCGATTATACTTTCAGTGTATTTTGGAAATCTTCCTTTGGTAATTTCAAAAAGTCATGATTCCTTCTTATTAGAAACATGTCAGCTTGCATATGACATATCTCAAGTTGAGGTTCAGGTGGTTGTTTTTCAATTGTAGCTCCGAAAGGATTATTAAAAAGCAGAAGACTTTCGAGATTTTGTCTAATCGTGTATTGAAGTCATCAATTACTTCTTGGATGTAATAACTGCAGCTTGTAAAATCGCTGTCTTTGGGGAAGTCATGTTTTCTTTGTCTCTTGTTTCATGTACAGAAATTATGTTTTCTTTCTTCTATCATATTTACTAACAACCGACCAAGTCTCATTGTTTTTCTGAAAAGAAGCAATACTTACCTATTGTACTTACTTGAAAGGATTATGTGCGCCAAAGTTATCTAAATAGCCTTAAATTTAGCATTTTTGACTCCATTAGAGATAATGTACAGTACTGTTTGGGAAATACCATCTAAAGAGAGCTAACTCAAAAATTTGTTTTAAAGTCAAAACAAATCTATTAAATTCGAAGGCTACAAAAAATAATAATTTAGGAAGGTTTTTAAAGAAATAATATAAGCGTTTGAAATATGATTCAGTACAACAGAGTTCACTCAAAATTCGAAAATTATTCATCAATATGACAACAAGTCAAAATAAAAAATTTGCTCACCTTGCCAGCAATACGGGTTCAACTCAAAATGTTGTAGTCATTTTACTCAGCACTAACCACCTACAAAGCGTTAACTCAAAATAAATATTATAGAACAACAATACAGGTGCAACTTTAATTTGTTTACAGTGGGCACCTGCAATTCGATTGTATTTTTGATTACAACTAGCAATGTTCCTGTTTGACCGTGAGGTAAGCGAAGGTCGCTCGTTCAACAAAAGGGAAACTTGCATCTAGCATCGAGTAGCAGAGATATTTTTAAACCTATTTTATTGGTCGATAGGTTTTCGGTTCAGAAATGAGATGGTGTGCTTAACTCTGTTTGGTCGATTTTTGTGTTGATCCCCTTTAGATCTAGATGTGCGAATCCTTAGGACAAACTATTCCGCAATTTCTTGTATTGTTGAGATGTTTCATCAATTGATTTTCTCTTTTCTTGAACTGTTAATAAATTCATTAAGAAGTTTTGAATAACAAAACTATTTTGAATTTCTGAATTTTTTGGTTTTCCACTTACATGATTTGATAATTTAATTATTTTAGGTTGTAGATTTAAGAAGTAGCAGCAAGAAACTAGAAGTGCAAGTGCAGGAATACGAAAATCAAAACGAAAATCTTGTGTGCCGCTTACAAAATTTAAGTTATACACTTCAACAGGTCCGATTGGAAGGAGAACGAAAAATGGTTTTAATGCAACAACAGCATGAAGATAAAATCCATTTAGTATTAAGACACCTTGCGAATGATAGTACACCAGATTCAGACCAAATGATACCGAGAGTAATTGGAAATAAATTGATACCTAGATCAGTTGGTAACAGTAGCAAGCAGGTTGGGAAAAGTAGTAGCTTAATAACGCGAATTACGAGCATTGCTAGACATGAAATTGTGCCTAGACAACTGCAATCAGTAATTCCAGCACCACAAGCTAAAATTACTAGACAGAAAAATAAATTAATTATACAGCAAACGAAGAAGTAATCGAACTAATTGGACCCATACTTGAATTATGCTCAATAATGTTTTTCAAGGTACATTTTACAGTAGATTGTACCTGATATAACAGAATCAGTATTATTTGTATGACATTTCTAGAATGGTAGTACTGATATTTGAAAAAATATCCTTTTTTTTTCAATATGTTGATTGTGAACTGCTGTAAATTTTGCAGTTATAAAAACTGGTCCTACAAATTAAGACCTTATGACAACATGGATACATGCGACAAAATTAAGTTTTCAAGTAAATGAACTTTGTAACAATGTCACTAATGTTGTTTATAAAATTTCGTTAATATACGTCTTATATATTAAATTATAATTACTACTTTCACCTCTGATATTGTTTCTAATTTTAATAATGAATCATTTGAAAACGTGGTCTTTCCGAGTTAAAAGTCAAAGAACGTTACACCGATCTAAAATCAAGACAATTGTATCAGCTAAAGCATATAAAAAAAGTCTTAGAATTTTTTGTTATACTTTGTTAATTTCTCTTTAGTTTCTTTGTCAATTTGTTTTTTGTTAAAAACTGTTTTTATTAATATATTACAATTAGTTGTTTTATGAAAAACTATAATGGAACTGTTAAATTCTATTGTTTACTAAAAAATCATAAACTTACATTATAGTTTCGATCCACATATAGAAAGAGAGAATCTTTATCTTTTTTTGACACCAAATTTATTAGAAATGAAAATAACCAAATTTTAATGAACTGGTATAGGAAACCAACAAGTTCTGGAAGATATATCAATTATCATTCATACACCTATGTAAAAGTAAGATTAATTTAATTAAACAGATGATCAATAGGGTCCTTAAATTTTAAAATCCTATACTATTATGTAAATTCATATTCTTGACATCTTTTGAAACGAATTCTATTTAATATATCTGACAGTCACTTTGACATCATACCAGTCTTATCGTCTAACAATACTATTTTACCTAAGTATGCATTTTTACTATATATAAAATCAGTTACTTCTAACCTTTCTGGAATTTTTAAACAATATAATTTAAAAGTACCTTACAAAGAAAATTTCACACTTACTACACCAATCAATAAATTGCCTAACATCGTTAAATTTTGATAAAAAATACATTGGTCAATCTATAAGGGCACTCAACCTCAACAGATAACCTTTCACAAAAGTGACAGCAATTCATACCCCGATAGATGCTTGCTGGTCTCACGCGTTTTCTATGGATTCTTAACCTACCTATGTTTTGACAACTGAAAACAATTACAAAAAACACCTATTATTAGAAACAACATGTACCGCTCAAAGTGATCAATGTATTAATAAAGAACTGATTTAGATAACCTTTCTGTAATCTATTCATATCATTTAAATTTAAGAAAACAAATTCTATAAGAAAATCAATATCATCAGTAGCCAGCTAATCTTATCTAACCAATGAAATTCAACTTCATTCATAACTACCAAACCTAATCTAACCAATAAAAATTTGGTGTCATCCATAATCCAACCAATAAAAACTCAGAACGATTCGAATAGCAACCATAACCAAAAAACTTAATATTTATCTCAAGCGTAAAAATTGAATATTGATTTTTGAATCATGAATTAATGTAAGTGATTCTTAATATTGTTATACTTTTATATTGTACTTTGTCCAACTATGTTTAGTATATCGTCCTTAATCACACTCTACTTTTTCAAGTTTTTAAACGGTATATTAGCTCATAAACAAATAAATAAATTTAAATCCTTAAATGACGCGTCAAAACGCATTTGTTGTCACAGTATGACGTATAAAGTAAGTAAACAGCACTGTAAGATAATACAAATGTTTTAACATCGAAAGCTTTAATCAAAACATTACCTTCAAAGCTATCATCTTTCTGACTACATTTTTAATTATTAGTACTTACGTATCTGCTTATACTCCAATTATTTCAGCCGAAGTAAATAATTGATTATTAGCAAAGAACGTAGAAACCATGAAATGCATCTACTTGGGTAAATTGTCTTAATTCGGACATCATTTCAATTCACTAAACAATCAATTACCTCCACTCACAACAGAAAGGCTACGCGCAGCGACCACTTTCCAGTATTTACTCACTTTCTACTTCACAAACGCAGTAACCAATCGAAACGTGTTTTGTCACGTGTTATTTAAATTATCATCAATTTATATTTGCGATTTATAATATGTTAAGTTACAATATAATACTATTCAACCTAAATACATAATAAGAAGTGATGTATAAATTTTTAAATATGTTAAATACCCAAATATATCAAGGTCTAATGTCGAAAATTTGGAAACCACGGAAATATATGTTCATTCATGTTAACAACTGTTATTCTCTTATGAGTCTGTTCCTATATCGGTTTATTTATTATTCAAATTACTTTAAATACTTTTTGTGATATACTTTTACTGTAATATATATATATATATATATATATATATATATATATATATATATATATATATATATATACAAAAAATTTAATATAGTTTATTTTATTTAAAAATTAAATAGCTAGTTAGCTCAAGACCAGTAGTAATAGTGTTAGTGTCCACGGTGTTCTAAATGATAAGCATATTCCTTTTTTTTAAATATTTGATGTTTTTTCGGTGAAATTCCAAGGAGTAGGCAGATTGACCTTAGAATCGAGCAAAAAGGGGGTGATTCATTGCGTGGAGTAGGCAGATTGAAATCACAGAATCGGATCAGATATTTATTTATTTTCTTTATATAGAAATATTTCTAGTACAATTTTAAAATATTGAAGAAAAAATGGGATGAAATACAAAAACATAAAACTCGAAATAAATTCATTAGAGTTGTAGAACTAACTCTGCTGTACTAAAAACCGATATTGGAAATATACGCCAAATATTCAATTTTTATCATAAAAAACGTTAATTTTCAATCGAGTTTAACCAAAATTGTGAAATAAATTTTCTTAATTTTACACAATAACAGAAATATATAATTATATTCAAAACTCTTTAAAATAATTCATTTCATCCTTTCTCAAAAAAGGTTAGTGCTATCCAACAACACATCCTTAATTTGATTCACAGCTATTGAAAGAAACTGTATTGAGAGAATATAATTATTCATAAAATTGATAAACAACATATTCTAAAATGGGAAATGCAAATATTGATATCAATGAACCAAAAAAAATTGAAGTTCTCACCAGTTATGAAGTATTTTCACGGAGACTAGATAGGGAAATGGCGTCTATTTGTTATTGTTTAGAATCATCATAAAAAGTTTTATTTACGACCACCATTAAAATTAAACATTTAAAATCTCATATAAATACGTCAAATTACATATTATAAATAAGCGAAAAAAAAAACAATGCCTTTTAAATGAAATAATCACATATATGTAATACTTCTATATGGGAAAAAACGTCCCTACGTTACGGTGCCAACTATACTCATTTTCTCTCTCGTTCGAGACACTTTGTCTATACTGCGCGTGCTTGAGAATGCGCAGAACCGGTCTGGAACCTCGGAGGATAGAGAAATCGTAGTCATTATGTCTTCTTTAGTCGGAACAGCTTCCACTTATAGGAACTATCCATATAGAAGTAATACATATATGAATTATCATTATTTATAACATTCTTTATTTGAATATTTATCAAGTTACCTTAGATAATTTTGTGTTGTGTCTTCTGACAATGGTTCAGTAATTGTAATAATTTTTCTAATGTCATTAAGAAAAGTGTAAAACGTCATCGTAATTTTGCAAAATATTTTTCAAATTTTGAATGATAAAACACTGATTGTTTTAAGCTACATAAACACGGAAGAAGAATCTGATTGCACTCCTCCTGAAATTGAGTGCAATGTAACTCAAAACCTGCTTCATAAAAATATACGTGAAGCCATATAGCAATTTTTTTAGGTTTGGTAAAACACCAAAAAAAATCAAAACTAACCCGGAAAATACTCCTATTGCATTTTTCTCCCAATGTCAATGGAAATGATCAAAGTTATGGTTCCATTATTCAATATTGAAAACTACCATGAATTTAAATTATGGTTCTGTTTGCAACAAAAGTATTTTTTATGTGATGGTAGATAAAATATTGTATGATACTCGTGCGTGAAGAACTTTTGTACACTCGTATAATGAATAACTATTAAAAGTTGTAGAATAAATGACTTTTGTGATAATTATCAAAAAATAGTAAATCGTTGTATAGTTGATGGCTGCACAAGGACTCTTGTTGAAAGTCAAGAACCAATTCCAATGCTTTAATTATATATTCTCTTGATTGCAAACTATGATGAATCATATCAAATAATTGAATTCTTTGTTCTTGCAAATGAATGTAAAAATCTATGAAAAGTGTTTTTTCTTTTAAAGTAGGAGTAGGTCTTGAGGGCAAACAGTTTCAACAGAACAAGTTTCATTCTTATATGGCGGAATCGTGACAGAACTTTTGAAATGAATCCTCAACGTTTCTTCTTAGATCATGAATAACATCGAAAACAATATAATGGTTCATAAATGAACTAAATGTAAACAAAACTTATAATTCCTACTTTAATGAGTATAACGGAAAAGTAGCACTTGTTCAAAATATTTTTTTCGTCAACCGTTCAAAATATCCAAATACTTTTGTTAAAACCCATAACTTCAGCAATAGAGCATTGCCCTCTAGAAACAAACCTAAATAACATGGGACTGAATAACAAAGGAGGAATCGGTTGAATCTTACGACTTGAGCTAATTTGGAAATATAAAGCGATGATTTTCACAAGATGTAAAACTGACAATTTCATGATAAGTTGGAAGCACTGTACGAACTCTTGAGAAAAAAATATTTAAAAATATATATTTGCACTTGAACAGAATACTTATTTCTTTGTAAAATATGAAGAGTAAATTACATTTTGTACAATTTAGTATTAAATTATCATGTTCAATTCTCATAGGACTTCAAATTAAGCAAAGTTATAATGCAGATGAATGACTAGATTTTTTGATTTATTTTATTTTAAAGCAGCTTTAAGTGATTAAAAATTATTAATTACAATTAGCAAACTTATTACAAATATTTTTTTTATAATATGTATGCTATTACTAAGATAAGGAATACTGAGCTGTATTTACAGAGTTGTCTTGGCTATTAAGAATATTTTCTAAAGATTATCTTATCGATACATATTATGAAAGAATATCTCATTCTCAATAATTTGTTAGTAGAATGTGCTATAACTATTTATTTTTTGTATTCTGATATAACGAATTATTGATATAATAAAATTTTCTCGAGAAAATATTTTCATGTATTTACAATTTACATATCCTCTCTTATAGATTTACAATTATTTAAAAGTTGGTTAATCGTCAGTCTTTTCTGCACAATCAACTTAATTCAAATAAATAAGTACCTAAAGGTCGATAGATTTACTGCATCTTGGATACTTCAAATCTTGTATTAACAAGTTCTTCATCTGAATCTAAAATAGGTAGGGCTGGATCACTTTTAACATTATCTTCCAACCATTTGAGATCATCGTCAATTGAAGTCCTCTGAGGTGTGTTATTCTTAGGATGATGTACTCTAACTTTAACACCATAAGCATCATTAACAAGCTGTTCTTCTTCTTCTGTATCATCACCAGTATCCAGAAGTGGAACAAAAGCATATCTCTGATTATTATTTGTTGGCCTCCATAATATCATTATTACTAACAATAATACAGAGAAAAGAATATGCCAGTAAGCTTCTTCGATCCAGATATCTTTCCAAACAACTAAACATTCAACAAAGCGGTGATCTTTGATACAATATAACATGAAACAAACAGATGCCAATACTGAGAATATTAAAGTATTGGTGAAATGTCTGTAAAGAGTTAATTTAGTTTCATTCCTCCTCAATCGTAAAGTTCTTGTAGTATTTACTAAAGCAGAGAATATCCACCAACAAATAGCAGAATCTAATACTGCCAAAGGTACAGAAGCCACTAACATATCTCTATTACTATCAGTTTTTGCCTTAGTTATTCTCAGATAAGCTTCTGATGCAGCTAGAAAAAAGTATAAAAGCCCAACACCAACCACCCTATGCAAAGTTGCACCCAGTCTAGGTTTAACAATACCAAAACCTAAACTTACAATGACAACAAGCATACGGGCTAGTGTTCTTTTTGCACAAGATATCCATTCTGCAAACAGCATAGCTCCTTGTACTCTAACTCCGGTGTTATTTATACTTTGAAATTCTGCATAGAAAGTTGCTTTTTCTAACATTCCCAATAATATAACCCCTCCAATCCAAAACTGAACTCTTAAAAGGTCTCTCCATTGTAAAAATGATAGTATTAACCATATTACTCCCAAAATGACGTAATATATACACATAAACCCATAAAATGGCAGTAAGGGCCAATCTGCAGCAGAGAGATAACCATAATCATTTTTCATTTCTATATGAACTCCTACACTGTATCGAGAAGTGTTTGTGCTAACTTTAAGAGCAAGAACGTACACACCATCATGGCTTATTTTATGCACCGGTTGTTTGCTGGTATGATTCTTTGGTGCAGAAGTTGTGGCAGTGTTTTCTTTGATGAAAATTTTATCGTTACAATCATATATTTCACTAGTATGGTAAATTTTAGAAGAGTTTTTACTATCTGAGGGGGGTAAGGTGATTTCCTGAAATATAAAAGGAATATTTAATTTCTGGTACTTTTAATTAGTTTCATTTTTAGTTTTGTTAAGGGATAATTGGCAATTATATTTTCAAACCCCATTTTTTGTAATTAAAATTCACAAGAATCAATAAAAAAGTAAAGTTCCCTTACCTTCGCTTTATTTTTACTCTAGAGACTTTAAAATCAACCAGTTGCTAATCTGTACGTGTATATTTCTAAGACAATTACCTTTTCCATAACTTTATTATGTATATAATGGTATTAAATGTTTTCACTTTATAAAACTATACAATATTCTGGGTTTATACAATAATTTAGAGCTATGTATCAAAATTTCACTCAATGCAATACTAAGTGCTACTTATTCATCTCAGAAGAGGAAGTCACACTAGCTTTTTTGAGCAAAGAAATCCAGAAGAGCCTAACACAAAAAGAAACAAACAAAAATCATGAAATACTGGTTACACAAACCCTTTGAAATTAAAAATATTAAAGAGGCTCTAGAAGAAAAACAACATGAAGTCTTTGGTGCATATATAACGAAAGACAGAATCACTAAAACGAAATTGCACTTATAATTTTTAGACCTAAAACTAGAAGAAAATGATAAAGAAATAAACAATTCAACTAAACTAGGAAATAGTATAGTCGATTACGGATTATTCTGCAGAATTACTAACACTGTGATCAGATGTGACTAAGGAGTGTAAAAGGGGAGCCCAGAATGATGAAGTGATATGTGCCAATTGTAATGGTAGCCATCCGGCAAATTATCGGGTTTGTACTGTACATAAACAACTCAAACAAAAGCTATATCCAACCTAGCACAGCTAACCAATAAATATAATTAGATGCAGCCTATGCACAAGCCACTAGCAAATACCAAAAGGTACACATCAAATGAAAATTATGCACCTTAGTTAGTAACCAACAGACTACAAATATAAAAAAACTGTAATGTTGAACTTGCCCAGATAATTATAATCTCAAAACAAAGGCAAAATCAAAATATCAAACTTTCACAGGCCTATTAGCTTCCACTCCATCTTGCATTTGGAAAAATCTACATAAAAAAAGAAATAGCATTCTAAAGGAAGTAAATGTCATACCATTTCAGATTCAAAATAAAAATGGAAAAATAGAACATGAACTATGGCTAGTCAAAACAATAAATGGTGATTTTGAAGCTAAAGATACTACACCTGGACATCGACAAAGTATGGTAAGAATTACTATTCTATTCTACTAAAACATATTCAATGATCTTTATTCAATTGAAAACAAAGTGTTACTGTATAGAAGTATCCCTATGGCAGTATGGAATTTCGGCTTTGGGGGATCCCCAGCAATTCCAATATGTAGATTCTGCAGAGATTCCAGAACAAGGTGATGTGCATCATTGTCAACGTTCCCAGATATGTTAATAGTGCTAATATTGATGGAAAGTGGAATTTAACCGAAGATGAAAAAAAAATGGAAAGGAAGTATTATGTGGTCCACAATTGTTTGAAGTTTACAAACAAAGAATTGAAATTTGAATAAGATTTCCATTTTTACTATGGACTATAATTATTACTTGAAATTAAAATATTTTATTTTCTAATTGATAGATTAGTTGATCCCTGACATACCTGTTTAATTTTGTTGAGAGCATCTTTAATATCGAAACAGATGGACTGAATGATAACTAAACTTATGCCGATTTTTGAATTTTGAATTTGGGAATCACAATTTACTAAAAATAAAAAAGTATTAACAAGTTGTACAAATCAAATTATCAAGAAACTTACTTCCGATTAAGATTTCCGCACCTTTATATAAACTTTTAGACAGAAATATATTGTTATATCCCTAAAATAAATGTTTATTAGTAACTATTGTCAAAAATAATATAACTTGTATTTGCTTACCGATGATAAATTTTCATTCCACTTTCCTTCATCTGGTAGAGCTCGTACTTTGAAAATAATGTAAAATATAATGAAAATAGTATATGTTACATTTTTGATCATCGTGATTCTATTGAAAATATTTCAAATATTTTAAGTCTTTCTACATCACAAACGTCATTAAATTCTATGATTTATCCAAAAAGTTGACAAGTGACGTTGCCATTCCCTTTTTTAGAAAATCAAACAGCATAGAAAAATCGATTACTCCATTTCAATTTTATTCCACTTTTGTAACGGTAGTTTGTTTCACAAATAGTTTGTCTATTTTGCCAACAAGGATAATTCAATTTAAAACAAAATTTTATTCAAAATGATCCATGTAAAAGAATATCAATCATTGAACCATAGAGTTGTAAAAGAATTTTATGCAGTACAGATTATTAAGGCGGGCCACGGAACATACCAGGGTATGTTCTGGATGTGGGCTTCGCGAAACTGTTTCTAAAACAGTGACAATAAACTAAAATTGTAAAAGCAACACACCTTAATTAGAAATGACGTATATATTTTCTATTTTGTTTACGTGAATGTTTATATCTTATAAAAAATAATATACACAAATTATTTTTTATTTAAAATGTAGAAATATGCGTACAATAATTTATTAATTTGTGTAATTTTGTATCGTAAATATGGTTACTTTATTGAGTGAAATTCACTTCTGGACAACTCAGGAAGATATAATAGTTAAAAACACTGATTATGGCTCCTTTAGGTAAACAGTTAACCTAATTTATTATCATACACACAAAGTTTATTTTACATTCTTAAGGGAAATAATCAACACTATTTATGTGAACTGTAAAATTCAGAAAATTGAATTAATTGAGATATTTTAGGTACTATACAAAAAAAGAAGGAATGGATAATATTTATAGTCAAAGTAAAAAACAGTTTTGTGAACAGCGTGGTATCAGTTGGTATCTGCCTAATAAAAGACCCCAAAAACTCAGAGATAAGTTGAAAGACTTAGAGGAGTGTATGATACAAAGTCGGATTGTGTGTTTTGTTTTTGAAGGGAATAAAATATTTTTTTTATTGTCAACTGGCCTTTTAGTAACTTTGTCAACAAATCATTCTGGTGATTTAACTAATATTGCTTTGGATAAACAGCTGGCATCAAAACTTCAAGCCAATATCATTTGTGATGGTATGTTTAATAATTGTGTCTTTTTGTAAAATGTTCATAAAGAATGTAACTTGTTAATATTTGGATTTTTGCTAGGTTTACAATTAAAAATTGTTGAATAAAAGCTTTTTCAAAAAATTCAGACAATCTGCATAGATCTGTTAGAAATATACAAGCTGCACTTTTACCTCTAAATAACATATTTATAAATATTTTTTAAATAGTATACTCTGTTGATGTTATTTCAGTTTTTCTTAATTATAAATACAACTTTGAAGTATGCATAATTTTAACTTCATTTGGTCTACATTTGTTCTACATTGAAAAAAATAATTTATGGGAATGTTTCTCTTACTAAAATAATGAATAGGAAAAATTAATTTATTATCATTTAATTAGGTATTCAGGTTGACTTATATTATCTTATATTTCTTGGTTCATTCTAATAATCAGATTTGGGTAAGAGACACAATGTTTTTTAGATATCTCCAGATAAATTAGTCTAAAAGCAATAAATCTGGAGAATTAACTGGCTATTCCTTGTGGTTCTTTGCCTAATCCACACGTCTTAGAAATCTTCATTTAATAATTTCAAACTGCACAGTAAAATGTGGTGATGTACCATTCATATAAAAGCAACCTAACCTAAACACATTTCTTTTTGCAGGAACCATTTGATTTCTCTATAAATTTAAATAAATAAGACACTTCAAACATTATCTCATACAATAAAAAGATCAATAACACTGGTGCTGATAGTAGCTGCCCATCAATTACGTTCTATATGTTGTATAATTATCTGTTATATGTTCCGGTCAACTAGATTAGTATTACTGTAATATATACCTTTTGCATTATGGTTTTACAGACTTCCATTTTGTCATGAAACAAGTCAAGGAACTCTTGGTTGAACAGTTACTATTTCTATTGGAATGTACCGATTATATATAAGTTTTTAAATCATCTAAATTTTAGGTTTCTTCTGTTATATAATTAGTTTTTTTAATAATTTGGAATGATAGTTCAAAATTTTGACATATTAAGTACTTTTAGTCTTTATTAAAAATCAAAATATGATATTGACACTGACAATTTGCTTATTTATATCAATCAATAGATCACCTATATCATGAATATAAAATTAGAATCAAAATAGAAATTTATTTTTTCCCTAATAGAGCTATGAATTTTACTTAAATTGTTTAAGTCATTTTTATCATTTATTTTGTAAATTTTAATACAAATACAAATAATTCAATTAATGACTGCTACATATTTTTGAGATGAAAAACTAAGGAGCTTTGCATTTGAACGACTCTATTTACATATTTCATTTTTTGAAAAGGTTTTTTCTCCATTTTTTTGCAGACATATAGAAATCGCAATATTGGCAGGTTTTTTACTTTATGAACACACTGTATATCAATTGGTGCAATTAATTTCAGGTATTATTTTTGGCAATCAAGTCATTTGCATTTGTAATGATGGTCATGTATTGGGTTATGGCGGTCAATGGAAAGATGGATGGGTATTAGAAGGAGGACCTAGACGGATGCTAAATTATTATGGAGAATGGTTGGTAGTTTGGGGTAAGGTTGGAACAGAGCATCCTCAGCCATGGAGTCCATTAGCTAAAGACCATCAAAGAGCTAATTTACATTTGTATTGGGTTGGTGTTTCTGATCCTGAATTGCTCTCCTATAAAAAGACCGATTCTGAACCATTAGAAGTAGTTGTTAGTAAATTCACAAACAGAACCTTAATTTTAATTGAACAAAAAGTAACACAAAGAGGTATGTTTGAACTACTATTAATTCTGATAGTTACATTTAAATGTTCAGTAATATTTATTTATATACTGGTTGAACCCCAGATATGAATGGAACTACTATATATACTATAAATATTCATATATTGAACAAAAATTGAGCCACATTGTAAATTAAAATCTAGTAAATACTTGATTTTTTAATTTAAAAAGAAATTTACACAGTTGTAACAAGTTGAATTTTAATAAAGAAGTCAAGAAAATACCAAATATTCCTATTAGTGGAGAATCTAGAGGTTTTTAGATTGAATTTATATTTTTTAAGTGGGATTTTGTGTTTTATAGAGAAGTTGTAAGGTCTATTAAATGGAATAGAATAGAAATAATGTTTTCCAAAAATATTTGGGTATATTGAAGATAGTAGGGACCCTATTTTCAGATACAATGCTATTATGTCTATTGCTACTTGGAATCACTGGAGTTAAAATACAAATAGCTATTAGTTGACTTAAGTTATTGGTCAACTGTAGGTCGCCTATAAGTCGAATTGTTCTCTTCTGTATTGAATCGAACATCATAAGGGTATGCTTTGGAACTGAGCTCCAAATGTACGAGCAACACTCCAAAGATGGACAAATTTGGGCCTTGTAAAGGATAATAAGCTGTTGCGGAATATATAGCTTTTTGTTCTTGAAGAGGGCTCGAAGTTTTTATGAAGCTACCTTAGCTGATTCGGCCACGTGACTATACAACCAGATTGCTTACACCCTTCTCCAGAATGTTCTTAAGATCGGTATTGATAGTGGTGTAGGTGACAAGATGAATTTCAAACCTATCTGAGGTGTGTCCATCGATAGCGACCTGGATGGGTCGGTCTTTGAGAAAGCTACTAATCTAGTTGATGAATGAGGACGACAAACTGTACGATCTTGATCTATTTACAAGGTTGGCATACCAAACCCTGTCAAAAGCCTTCGATATATCCAGTGAGATTGCTCTGGATTCCCTATATTTATCTATAGCTTTTATTGTGTTATGCGCTGTTATTTTGAGATATTTGTGTTCGTGGATGATGATGAATTTATATCCTACTGTCCTCCTAAATGAGTTTTTTTATTTGGCGAATTTTGTTTGATTTGCAGTCGACGATCATGTAGCTGATTCTTGACGGTTTCGAAGCCATCTTTGATCGCTTTGACCCATTTAAATACAGAAGACCGACTTTGGCACTCACTACCGAATTGGTAGCGCGCCATCTACAGCATTCGTCTCGATCATAATCGAATCGCTCTCGTCGATGTACTTTTATAGTATGGGGCATAGTATACGTATTTAAAACAAAAAATTCACAAGAATAAATTTGGCGTTTGACTTTAGATACACTATAAGCAAAATATGTTAGTTTTTGTTGTATTGTATTTATTGATATTTTTCAGGAGCTGTTTCAGTGGAAGTGAGTAACTTTGAACTGGTGGGAAATAATCTAAAAAGAATGTCGGTAATCTCAGTACCCCTTCAAACGCAAGTCAGTTGTTCAGCTTTGAGTAAACTAGAAGACAGACTCTTGATTTGCTGTATTGATGGTTCTTTGGCACTACTTGATCGTAACAGAGGCTCAACAAGAACTATCAAAACAAGGTTTATTCCGACTTTACTAGCTTGGCATCCAGACAATGCTGTGGTAGCAGTTGGAAATGATAAAGGCCAGTTACAGTATTATGATACTGCTTTGAATTGCATTAAAAGCCAATTGTTAAATGAAGATTGTCTACCTACTCCAATTGTTAATTTATCTACTTACTTTAACTTGCAATTCAGCATAGCTTCTATAAATTGGGGACCAAAAAATTTACTCATTACTTTTGAACAAGGTCCTATTGCCTCATTAACACATATTGCTGAATCGTTAACTTTCAAATCTTTGATACAAAATTATCTACAATTAGGAAAAATTGATAAAGCCATTAAATTATTAGTTTCTTGGGAATTTAAAGATGACAGTTTTTTCGCTTTACAAAAAATCACTGCGTTTTTGCTGAGACGGCCCTTGAATGAAGAAGTTGCACAGAATTTGCAAAACGCATTAGGATGCTATCATAATAGTCCGATACCCATTCCTGCACAGATCAGGCACCGATTTGGAGGTCAGGTAAGATTGATTCAATTGTAAAGTACATATATGTGTACAAATCAAAAGATGGGTAATTACAAGGTGTGAAAATTGACAGTAAAATTGAGTTTGAGCTTTCATAAATATTCAAGCAGAACAATAAGAGTTATTCTATATTATTATCAGACTAGAATACTTAGGCGCTCCATTTTATATCTATATAGTAAATGATTTTGTTCACTATATACATTACCAATCACACAAATACACAAAATCTGATTGTTAACTAAAATATTGCGTTACCATAGCAACGAACAATAACTTATTAGAAAATTAGAAATTGAAATTTTGTTTGGTTCTATAGTTGCTAAGATTTTTTCAATATATCCTCGTGTATACGTGGCTTATATGTGCAAATCATGTACAATGTGACTCTTAAAAAAAGGGACCATTTTTGTAGAGAATTTTAAGATCTACAACTTTGGTTTGAATTTTTTATTTGATAAAACTTAGCTTTCCGAGAAAAATCCTAAAAACCTCAAATTTTGACCTTTTATCCCGAATAACTTTTGTAGCACAAATAGGATCGATGGAGATTTTTAAAACTTTATTTGTAATGGTGAATAAATTCAAATATCTGGGAATCTGGCTCCTTGAAGACTGGGCATCAGACAATGAAATAAAATGTCGCATTAAACAAGCCCGATTTTCATTCTTCAGGTTTCGAAGAGTGCTTACTTGTCCCGATTTTGATCTTAACCTACGACTGAGGTTCCTGAGGTGTTACGTTTGGTCGGTGCTTCTCTTCGGCAAGGGGGCCTGGACATTGAGGCCGACCGCGATTAACAAGTTGGAGGCTTTTGAGATGTGGCTTCACCGCAGAATCCTTAAGGTGCCTTAGACCTTGATTGAAAAACGAAGAAATTCTGAGACGCATCGGCAATCAACGTGAATTATTTGAATTAATTAAGAAGAGAAAAACGGCGTACCTACAGCACATTATGCTATGATCAGGACAGGACTACACGATATACAATCCTGAATACACACCGCAAGAAATAGAGAAGCGATGGAAAATGTTATCTCGAACATCTGTTAGTGAATATGCATTGAAAGAAGAAGAATGTTAAACCCCAGCTCCCCACCAATATTTGGCTTACCAAGAATTTTTGTTATTTGACCACTATTTTTATGTCTAAAGTAACCGGACTAATAATTATGTTTACTCATTTTATATGGGAATAGAAGTTTAAACATATGCTTAAAAATCAATGAAAGATTTTCTACTTTCCAATTTTTATTTTTGACTTCAATCATATTAATATAAGTTTGAATAGAATTTCTCCCAACCAACAGCTGCGGTATACAAAAGATTTGATTAGATTTTTGAGAAGCCCTAGTGCAGTGGGGACACTGACTTCAGAAGTAAAATAATAGAATCGAATTTATTTAAAAAGGAAAGGCTGAAATTAAACCGAGAGTGTTTGAGTCGTTGGCACGTGGTAACTAAACTCAAATAATGTAGAAGGTAAAAGGCTGCCTTGTGAATACCTTTTAAGAAATTGTTAAACTATATTTCTTTGGAATTTTCGCATAAAACCATTGTAAAAGGTGGTCCAACTATAATGCACGATGTTAGTTGTGAGTCGCACCTTAACGTCAAGTTTTTCGCCCCACTTGATTTGACATCTCTTTGTTTCAGTGTTTGACAAATTCAATCATGGAGAGGTACACAATCGAGCAACGCATTAAGATTGTTGAAGCCTTTTACGAAAATGGGCGTTTAAATCAAAATGATTCGTGATTTTTTTGGTCAGCATAATCGACCAAAAGTGTCCACAATCAGGAGAATTGTGCGCACATTTCAGCAAACCGGCTCTGACATCATTGATGCGAATTTTGAATATAGATTTGAATTGACATGCTCACAAGGCTCAATTGACTCAAGAGCTGAAGCCTGCTGACACACACACTACAAAGAAAATCATCTTCAGCGACGAGGCACACTTTCACCTCAGTGGATTCGTTAATAAGCAGAATTGCCGCATTTGGGCAAATTCGGGAGAATCCACGAGTGATTGTTGAAAAGTCGATGTATCCACAAAGAGTGACTGTTTGGTGCAGGTTATGATGGGCTGGTGGCATCATCGGGCCGTACTTCATCGAAAATGAGGTCGGCCAAGCATTTACCGTGAATGGTGTTCGCTATCTCGAAATGATAACGGACTTCTTGTGGCCAAAAACTGAGGATTTGGATCTGGACTATATGTGATTCCAACAGGATTGTTGTGTTATCTCACGTCGTGGCGATGTTAATTGGCCGTCACGATCATGTGATTTGACACCGTTGGACTTCTTTCTTTGGTGATATTTGAAAGAAAAAGTGTACGTCAATAAGCCAAGAATAATTCAAGAGCTAAAGGATGAGATAATTCGGCAAATTAACGATAATGAACCTCTATTATGTCTCAGACTCATTGAAAATATGGACCATCGGATAGAGGTATGCCACCGAAGCCGTGGCGAGCATTTGGCCGATATTTTGTTTCACACATAATTGTCATAGATCTTTCTATCGTTATAAAAAATATTAAGATAATTCTCTGAAAACTTTTTGTTTTATTTACAATTAACATCGTGCATTTTGGTTGGACAACCCTTTGTATCATGTATATTATCTTGATACTGGTCTAGAGTAGAATGTCAGTCGGAGTTTGGAAGGCAATTATCACTACTAGGTTTATCTGTAGAAGCCATTTAAAACACGTTTGAGAAAAATGCAGCTGTATCCGAGTCCTAATTATACCAATTTTAATTTATCCTACACAAACCTACTGCAAACACATATCCAACCAAAAATATCCGAAGGTATTAATAGCCAACTATAACAAATTCCGGTTTGATTCCTTATTTTTAACTCTAATATCATTTATGTTCCCCAATTACTTTCACTTTCAGTAATTTCATTTTTTAGGTTATATCATTAACAAGGCGATTTTTTCATCAGCTAGTCCGAGCTGAAATGTTCGAAACCGCATTTTTGTTAGCTGTAGATGTCGGTCACCATGATTTGTTTATGGATCTTCATTATATCGCAGTGAAAATCGGAGAAACTGAGATGGCGGCTGCAGCTAGAGCCCAAGCTTCATCTCTTCTGAGCAGGTGCTCCAGCGAAGGTTTGTAAATGAACGAGAAATTAATGAACCAATGTCCGTCGATTTACAATTTTGGTAAATTAACTAATGCGGTTGAAATTGAATGAATTAATTCCGTTTAGTGATAACAGTGGATAACTAATTAGATCATATCATATAAAATATAAATCATTAGTTCAACTAAATTTTCACCTCATTATACCTGCAGATGGGATTATCATACAAATTATATCCCATAGCTCTATTATTTAACTTCGCTGAATAATTGTAAGTTTCATTTTTGGTTGTCGTTACCGAATTACAGACATTTTTATTAAAAATTTTCGATTTATCGATATACCGATCAATCAATCTGGTTAAACATGTTCTATTTAAAAGAATAAAGATTATTTTTAACTTTGTAGAGGGGTAAGTTACTGATTATGGGTTTTTTTCCTTTATCTAGTCTGACAAATCTTTATTTGAGACTGAACGTCAATTTTGAGCAATAATCTATTTTTCCCATTAAAAAAAAAACCTTGTGTTCGAAAGGTTTATCCTGAAAATCACAAAAAATGGCTCAATAATTTTCTTCTAATCAATTTTCCAATTAATTTTTGCTTTGTTCTTGATTATAATCTTTCTGGAGAGCTGTAATAAAAAAAATATTCGATAGACGGTCTCCTGTTTCACTTTATAGTAGGCACTATTGTTTGAGTTTTTTCACTCTTCTTATTTATAGATCTTCCATGGCTTCTCCAAACTTCTGTACAGAACACACCAAAAAAATACTTAGATTGATATGATCAAAGTATGTCTTACTGCAACTAATTTGTGTATTGTTACAAATTCTGCACTAAAACCACATACAGGAGGAAATCATTTTATATTATTTCGTTCAATTTATTATTAATAACTTTATAATTTCCATAATTTTGTTAATATAGGGTTTATTCCTCTTTGTCAATAGACAATAATTGATTAATTCTTTGATGATCTTATCTCATCGTGGAACTCGATTATTTTTCCTTCATTTTCTTGTTTATATCTTGTAATTCCTGAACATTTGCTGTTGCAAATTTTAATATTGTTTCAGCATAATTTCTTATAGTATTCAACTTGAATTTTCGACTTGATACCCTTAAATTCCTACTATTGCTGCAAGGAATATCATGGTATCCCTGTTTTGAATCAAATTTTCATTCTTCAATCATATAGCTCGCAATTTTGCTTATAAAATGGGATTAAACCATATTCATATACACAACAGTATCACACTTGTCAGAAAAAGGTTCACAAATCATATTAAATAGAAATTGTCATACCAGACGATACTCAAAAGGACCAAGAAAAAATACCTAGGAACAAGACAATTATGACAAATATTTCAAATATCAAACTACACAAATGTTGGCAACAGTTCGGTAATTCCTCAATAAACATAACAAAGTTATCGAAACCAGGAAATTGCAGGATATACATTTTAAGGGAAGAAAGATAGAAGACAAATTCCGCCTAGTTGGAATTTCCTCGGAAACTCTTGAGCATCTCACCTGCAGTAAAAGAGTTGAATCATGACTTTCTCAAAAAAAGCAGCACTCCATAACAAATACACACCATGATAATAATCCAAGAGAATTATAATAGGACATCTTCATCATTACTTATACCAAAACTAAACAACAGTCATTATCTACGGTGATATGAACAAAATGGAAACCTGACTCATCGACTTTCCCATCCAAGTGACCATAATCTAGAGAAACGAAGTTAAACAAATATCATGATCTAGTTTAGGAGGTTATTTGATGTGATCCAGGCCTTGTAGTATTATCAATAATGGAAAACTATTTAGTACTTTTTGATATTTTACATTCGTTCGATGACGAAGATGTAGTGCCACCGTTTCCAGATTACACTTATTACACTGCACTGGCTGAACTGACTGTAGATCCAGTGCTAGCAGTACAGTGAACTGGGTGAACCAGTTCTCTTGCACTGCTACTAAGAACAACGACACTAGCGCTGGTTCTGCTACAAAGAACGCTTTAGTGTACACTTCCTGAACTAGTTCTGCCAGTGCAGCTACCAAGAACAAACCTAATGTTAATGTTTAACCTGCAGAATCACAATGAAATGCCTAAACATTAAAGGCTAAACTATAGGATATGGCATGCAATGATTACTAGTTATAAGCGTCACTGAGTAATAAAAACAATCTAATAAGATGAGAATCCCCAATATTAAAATAATAATAATTAATTCTCGTTTCTTCCAAAAACATCAATATATATAGAATGCTACCCGCGTTTAATGAATGAATAATAACCTTCTTTATATGTTCGTGAATAATATACTTTATCCACAACTACTAAATATTTTTGTTGGAACATTTTGTTTAATTATTATAAACAATATTATTTTTATTTCTAACAAGTATTTCATACAAAATATTATTGTTTATTCAAATAGAGTACATAGATATCGAAAATCATAATAATCGAATATCTCCATAATAATCAACAGAAAAATCTATGTATTAGGTTTACAAATATTAGGTATCTAATATTACAAAAGGATGGTATTTATTTATAGCTACTAATATTCTCTTTTGTCAGTTGAAAATTCATATGCCTTGAATTTTCCGGCAATAAATTTAATGAGGCAACTTCAGCAGCTTCTCTTATTTCTGGTGGTATTAAAGACAAGTAACTTTCATTTTTTGTATCCATTTTTAGATGGTTTCCTAACGTAATTTGACATAAAATATTAAAACTCTCAAAAATCTAAACATAAAATAATGTTGATAAGTTTCGGTCAAATTGATATTGCTTCAAAAGTTACTTTATAAATTGTTTCAAAAACCATGATACGTTAAGAAATCGATAAACGACAAACACATTTCCAATGTCGCTGGTAGCTCAGTGTTAATGCTCCGTGCATTTAAACTTCAGGTCCCGGGTTCGGTTCTGGTCTAGGAAAATTTACTTCTCTAATTTTTTTTATGAGTAAAGAATTAAATTGAAAATATTTAATAGTATTTTACATGATAAAATTATAAAAACAATTTTTTGGTAAAAAAACAATATAATATATCTAAATGACGAAAGCATCTGATAGACGTGATTAATGGGTACATTATACAACAGTCGTGGTTAAAAACAAACGACCATAGATAATAAATTCATCAAATTTCAATTATATCATATTTCCTAATTATAATGTTGAGACAGTTTTTAATTATTGATTTGTTTCTTGTTGCAGCATCAAATTGCTCCCGTTCATCGTGTTCCCAATGCTCAGAAGGCGAAGGTAGTTCTAACGAAGATCACAGTTCTGTAGAAAATCAAAGAGAAGATGTACCGTTTAAAAAAACATATGTACCACCTTTACCTCTTTGTTCAGATAATTGCCTCACCACCGATTTTAATCAACCCGTCCCAACAACTTACAAACCGATAAATGAAAACCAGATTTCGCTAAGTACGAACGACTGCTTGAAGTATAATTACACTCCAAGAGCTACATACGTGAAATCTCCACAAGTACCTAACACATTTAGTAAAAGTACTAGTATTAATATGATACCTCCTCCTTTACCTTTCACAGTACCTTCTTCTAATGCAAACAATGTCCCTTACATGCAAAGTACTAACTTTGGTGAAAGTTTTTCTATGAATCCAATCGTGAGCAACGCTTTTTCTTTAAATGAAAATGTTTTCAGTAATCCGTCTGTTACAAGTACTAAATTTACATCTAACATACCATCTAGGTCAACTGTAAACAATATAAAAAAGTCTTCTGTACCTGCTGGAAAATTAGTGGCACCACCATTACCAAAACTGTACCCCAATTTTATTAGTGACGATTTAATATCGTTTACTTCATCGTCTACATCAAATCCTCCTATTTCAAATTCAAGTAAAAAAAATCAACCAAAGGTTAAATTTTCTGATACTGTAACAGCTTTCATAGTACCTGAAATAAAACGACCCCAAAGACCACCTCCACCATCTCACGTTACTAATCCACAAAAAGAATTGGCTGACAGTTTGCCATTATGCCATCCTAACGAAGATTATTTAAAAGATTTCGCTCCTGTTAAAAAGGAGGATGGTGAAGAGGAAAGGGATAATGAACAACCTAAAATTAAAGTGATACATTTTGGGGTAGTTTAAATTATAAAAAAAAATCGAAGCCGTTTGAATTCTTCTAATGAGTTACAGACTTACCCCTTTTATGCAGTTACTTCGTGGGTGTGGGGGACCAAAACGTTCTGCTTGCCGTTTACGTTTGACAAGTACCTTTTACTCTATTTTCCATTTCTTTTCCTTAAGGTCTAACATTAAACCTTCACCAATGGTTCATGCCTATCGTTTTACATTGTTATAGCAGCCTAGTCTGTACCAGTACTGTATTCAATGCGTTAGATTGAAGTTATTTTAGTCAAATAGGCTCAAGTATAGCAATAGAAATTATTATAATACATATGCAGTCCGATTTGGTTGAGAATTTGGCACTGGTTTGCATAAAACCACTTATTATTGTCACATTTGTATTCCACGACCAAGGAAAACTCGTATACGAATTTTTAGAGAAAAATAAAAGTCTTCCAATATACACGTTGACACAACTAATCGTTATACGTTATACCGGGTGTCCGCTGGGAAGGTATACTACTTTGTTTTGCCGCCATTTTGGGAAACATTAATGTTGACAGTTCATATCTGGCAATCGTATCAACGTATTTTAATCGTTAAAACATTTTATCCAAATCAAACATCGATTACTGTGACGATGAGAAAGGTTTTGGGAGAAACAACGTGCCAAGAAGACGCACTATTTATCGTGTAGTAAACGATTTTGAAGAAGAGTAGCTGATAAGCTCAAGCATAAACCACAACGTACTCCAATATCGGCTGAAAACATTACTGCTGCTCAAGAAAGTATTCAAAACAATCCATCAGCTTCCATTCGACGCCGTGCTCAAGAGCTTGGTCTTCAAAGAACAACTTTGGCCACAATTTTGGACATTTGACTTCGTTTCCATTTAACATTCAGTTGATACAAGAGTTTCTTTTCTTCTTTCATGAAAAAATCATAATGAGTGACGAGGCACATTTTCATTTGAATGGATATGTAAATAAACAGAATAGTCGGTTCTGGGCAAAGGGAAACCCTCAAATTATTCATCAGTCACCTTTGCATCCATTAAAAGTGACAGTCTAATGTGCGATTTGGTCAGGAGGAATCAATAGACCTTACTTCTTTGAAACTGAAAACGGCGTAACAATAACTGTCAAAGGGGAGCGATATTGTGATATGATTGAAAACTTTTTAACACCACGATTGCATGCTTGGGTCTTGATTAACATGTGGTATCAACAAGACGGTGCCATATCGCATACAGCCAGGATTACAATGGAATTACTGCGAGTCCTCTTTCCACAACAAGTTATTTCAAGAAATTAATGAAATACCGCGTGGAATGTAGTGAAGAATGTGCTCAAAAGGACTCGCATTTGTGAGGCTAACAGAGGCGGACATTTATCTGATATTGTATTCCATACATAATTGCTGAAATAAAACATTTATTAATATAAGATCCATCCTCTTTCATTTAATCAAAAATTATAAACAAACAAAGTAGTATATCTTCCCAGCGGACACCCTGTACATATAAGTAATATTTATTTTTTGTAATACTCATTTTTGTATTAAATATTTATCTGTATGGCTTTACTTTTATTTCTTCTTGTCAAATATTTAAGTAGCTACGGTTTTTTAAATCATTGAATTTTTCACAGTTTCACGATTTTGTCAATTCACTATTCTTCTAATTGTTTTACTATCCACAAACTTGTGTAATTGAAATTTTTTCTCATGTTCCTAAAGATAAGTTGAAGCCGTTTGCATCTCGGCTTCATTTCATTTCTTCATATATAACAAGAGTATATTCTACTCCTAATTTGCAATGGCAAAACGAGAAAAATTCTTTATACATATAGGCTTCGAAGTCACGCTTGCCTAATATAACATTTAGAATGTTCAAATATTCGCGAGCGAACAGTCGTGAATAAACTTGATAACTTTATACAAATTCGACGAGAAACCGGTAAGAGCCAGTCTAATCTTGAACGTGATAGGAAGAAGAATTTGATCGTGGACTTTGTTAGTAATGTATTTCAAATGAATTAGCGTTGATTGATTTGTGATGGCCCCCAAACAATCCTCTACAGTGCTTGGGTTGGGGTTATTTCACATGTTGAAATTGTGCGTTCCCGGTACTAAGAAAACACGCTCAGGATTTAAGATCCTGTGTGATTTCTAATTCCGAACGTGTTCTGAATACGTCCAATGTATCCTCGGACATGGGGAAGGATTTTTAATCTGGCGCGTGTGCATTCATCCTTTTTGTGATATTTACCACGAAATAACCTCGTAATCTATGAGGTGTAATTGTATTTAAAAAAATGTGGTAGTTGACTTTGTACTTAGAGATATCAAGAATCCTTCAGCCAGTTAATTATATATATTTTCCCAGCTAGTTTTGAATTCAAATTATAATTTTAGATGTTCATAAATCGTTCGTGGAGAAATATATATTCAGAACTTATTCTGAACAAAGCATGCGCACTTGACACGTCCAGAAGATATTATAATACATTAGGAATGTGTTTAAATTATTTATAAGGGGCATATACAGCTGCATCATTGGTGATTTGCTTGTTGAACTAATTCACCAGGTTACAGGAAAACTGTAGAAAAGTTGACGAATGATGATGTGTGAAAGCAAGTGACTTCGTAGTAAGCGGTTTCCCTGTAGCCCAGAGGGGATGAGAAGAATATTATTGGCGATGGTTTTGCTTGATAAGGAGCGAATGAAGTTCTTAGTAGTTGCACAAAGAAACCAAATTTCGTCTGGATAAGAAATTCACCTTTCTATATAAAAGAAACTTTATGCTTCTTTGATGCAAATCTCATGTTTGTCTACATAAGCCGAGGTTTATATTTCTTGATTCGCACGATACATGTAGTAAAATTGAATATATGAATGGGGATATCAAAACCGAAAATCCTTCTATGATTAGCAGCAAATAGCAAATAAAATTAAAGCCTGATTTTGAAAATAAGATGACAAGATGAAAAATCGGATGAACGAGAAAATCAAGAATCTGGAGAGAAAGTTGGCAGATTTAAGGACTTCAAATCTAGCAAACAGAACAAAACAAGAATTCTCAAATAAAATACTGTAATCTTAGAATAGACCCCAAAAAGGAGTTTACAATTTTATAGAATATTAGGTGGAAAGATATCGAGGAAAAACTAAGTCAAATACTTCGATGTCAATAGATAGAATAACTGATTAGATAAGAAAGCAGTGAGCTTTACCTTCATGCCTTATATTTAAACATAAATGATAAAAAGCCAAGGAGTGCAATTGAGCGACAGGTCGATGCTTCATCCTCATGCAGGGGTATAATTATTGGCGTTTAAGGTAATTTGGAAATGTGCATTCTGACTTACACGAAACACTTTCTAATGTAAGCCTATCGGTACCAAATATAGATTTATGTATTATGTACTGCGAAGCTCTGCTAAAACTACGGGCATAAAGAAGAAACTGTGTAAGTTAGCATTAGCTTCAGGGAGATATGAAAGCCGATCATGAGAAGGAGTTATAGAAATTGATAAATTTTTAGCTACATTTACAAAGTAATTATTGAGGTTATCAGGTGAGGTAGAGATTATGCTTATTTCTTATTATTTCAATGAGAAATGACTTATGTATTCTATGCATTAATTCAATTTGGAAGTGTGATAAAGAAAAGACACATTATTATTTAAAAATTGTGCACATTTATTATTTATACGATATCATATATCTATGCAGAATTGGCTGCGTAAAATGCTGGAAACCCAATTTCATATTTAACCCTTTTTAAAGAAATCAAAAAGAAATTTCCAAAAACGGAAAAATTAGTTTTTAGATATTGACACGGGACCCATTTCTAAAAAATAATCGTTTTGATATCTCATTTCGTCATGAAGAATTGTTAAATATATGGTTCCGCAATAAAAATTTTTGTTGAACTCTTTAAACCCTTTCCAAGTCCAATTTTGAAAATCGCAGAAATTGGTTTTTGGTATTTGTACGGAGAATGTTTTAGTGCAAAAACAGTCGATATCGCAATAGCGGCCGAGTCGAATTTGCAAACATACCCCGTTTAACCCCATTAAAATCTAAATTTCGCAAAATCCTTTCTTAGCGCACCTCTACACACTGATACAAACATATCCTCAAAATTTCATGTCTCTATCTTTAATAGTCTTGGCTGGGCGTTGATGAGTGAATGAATCAGTCAATCAGTCAGGACATCCTCTTTTATATATATATATAGAATATCGTTGGCGGCTATTTTGGAAGAAGACAATGCCTGAGAATTTTCCTAGGTGAGATGAAGATCCATGTTCTTTGGAGGTATATGTAAACCTTTAGTGGACGAGGATTTATTTTGCTTATTTTTAATACGCCGAGAGGAAAATAATTGAACGCCAGACTAATTAGTGTTTTTATGGATCTAGGAAATTCGACCCCAGACAGAATGTCCCAGTCACTTGTTGGACATCGGTGTTTGAATTTGTGAAAGACAGTACAGTCGTTGGATTCTGGATCGTACGATGACACAACATAGCTTATAGTACTAGAATTAGTTTTAGTTATTCTATTTAGCGAGGTAATATGCATTACTATACCAAAAGAATCAAAAATTTACTGGAGACATTATTAAGAAGCCACACTCTGAAAAAGTCAATATTAACATCGCCACATAGAATTAATTTGCTTTTTAGAAGCAAGGACTCAAGTAAGGTCAGTAGTTTATGACAGAAAGTATGGATGTCATATAGGTCATAAGTATTGTGGTAGAGGATAGAGAATGCAAGCACTTTCTCAGATGTTAAATTATTGAACTGTGATATTGTCAACCGAAATGTTACTGTTATGGCAAGTTTTATCACTTGACGATAACAGATTGTTCGATATCCAAAAGTTAAGCTCGACATTTGGTTCTAACAAGATGAAGGCTATATACCTCGTGAAACCGTGACTTTGCTGCTAGAGAAATTCCGAATAAATAATTTCACGCTTGGGACCAGTGAATTAGCCAGCTAGTTTATGTGACTTCGTACCTATTGACTTTTTCCTTCGAGGATTGGAGGCCCATATTACTCGAGTTATTGGTCAAATACTCGAAATAACAAATAATTGCAAAGGTTTATTTGTTTGATTAAACTTGCAACCAATTGTTAACCATTCGTATTAACTCCGCCTTGATGAATTATTCTAATGTGTTATAATCGACATATAAGACTATTTGATAAAACAAACTGCAACGAATTCAATTTCCATAGAATATTAAAACCTTGTTCTGAAATAACTTTACAATACAACTTTTGTTTGTTTCTATTACAGTTCAGTTTACGAGCTAACCGTGAAAAATACTTAAGTCTTGAGAAAATACACGCGTTAGATAATACTTTTTAAAAGGATGTAACAGTTTTTTAATACATGACAATTACCATTTCGAAATACTTCTGTTAATGTGAATATTCGCGCGACGTAGTTAATGGAACGGCGCCTCACACTTGCTTGGGAGTTCAGTGGAAAAAAAAAACACGAGTGTAATTCAAGTCATTATATTTTATATGGTTGGTTATATTTTAATACGCTTCACTGTCCGCAGGGTATACTACTCCGACGGCAGCTCTTAGTTTATCCATAAGCTGGGCCAATTCTATACTTTCGCTTTGCGTTATTTGAGGAGATTCCAATTTCCCCTTCATGATGCATTTCCTGGCTTCTTCAGCTTCATAAGCTAAGCCAGCACTATTTTTATACTCAAAGTGGTCTGAATTTTTTGGTAGTGGAAATTCTCTGAGCTCTCCGTTAACGTCTAGCGAAGTTGGACACCAAAATAATGGTATGCGGATGTAACCCTTGGTTCCGGATACTCGAGCTTGAAAAAAAAGTCGAAATTTACAATGTCGCATTATTCTAACTTTTTTCGTAAAAGAGAGAAAGATTCCAATTATAAAAAAGTTTGCACATGTGTAGCTTAGGTTAATTAATTGTCATATTTTGAAGTATATTGGACTCCATATTTGGATAAGATTAACAAGAACAATTTTTACTAGGCATAGTACCATTCCTGCAAGATAATGTCTTTTATCTGCTCAATCGTGATCTGGCTCACACTCCCCTTCTTTTGCAAAACTGTTAAAATGCTTTGACGGACACGAATAAGATTTTAATAACCTCACGTTTCTCTTGAATAGTTGATAGAGCGAATGATCAAACGCCCATTTTTGGCTCATTTTAATCCGTTCTGTGATCAAAGGATATCCCGACTGTTCCTTGTCCTTTACTGGCCGATTTTCACTTTTAGAAACGCTTGTAAAAAGTCTTTAAAGCGATATTATTACTATGACACATTTGAAGATTTCGTGTGCTTCTTTTGTACTGTTTTTCTTGAAACAAAACTTAATTGGGATGCTTTGTGGAAGATACTCATTTCACTATAGATATTAGATATTTCACAAAAGAGGCTGGTACCATTTTCATTTGTAATGAAAAATGACAGAGTGATATCGCAATCATTTCATTCATGAACAACATGTGTATTTTCAACAAACATATAATTGTTATCACTCGCAGAAACATAGTTGCCATCACTAACAGTGACGGGACTAAGGACCCCGTAACAAAGCCTCGATTTTGGAAAAATAGTAATTCCCTTTGAACTAGAAGAAAATAAATTAAACTAGATGATATTTTATTAATTTTGATATTAATTTCCTCGTTATTTTTTATATCAATTCTATTTTTCTATTATTCTATTTATATATTCTTCCTTAGCAACGCTTAAGATCATTCTGCAAGACGTAGCCTGCACTTAATTTTATTATAATGATAATTCATCTCATATTTACCTTCACAAGATAAACTTACAGTTCCAGAAGCGGAAACGACAGCGGTTTTACCACCTTCATGAATTAATACAGCAGCTACAGAACTGTCAACTCCATTTTCATTTAATACGCCACTTGCTACAACTTTTGTCGGTTTGGAACCGCGAAAGACGTATTGTTGAAACTGAAGAAGGTATACACCTAAATCCAGGATGACTCCACCACCCAATTCTTTTTTATTTATCCTTTCGTTTTGAATAATAGGTACTCCAAAGTCTACGTTTACTTGTAAAACCTAAATATTTGAAATCAATTTTAGTGAATACGATAATACGGCAAGTCTGTATAACTATCATAAAATATTATATCAAAAGATCAAAATTATTTTTTGATATAACGACACACATTTGAATTTTTGTAGTTGTTTGCACGTTATACTTTCCTAGGGTATGCAGAATATTTCAGATTTCAAAAGAAAAATTGTGGATTAAATGCTACTTCACAATACTACAACAAACATTCAAGAAGGTGTTACGCAGTTGCGAAATATATAAATACATATATGTATGACCGGTTGGCCTACCTTGAGCTACTAGTAGAAGTACTTATGTAGAATTGTGTAATTTGAAACACATTCTTTTCAAAGATATCTTCTCAAATATTTCCGAGTATTCATGTAAATATTTGCAGACTGACAAATTCTTTGGAATTAAATTTATTTCAAATTAGTTATAATTTGAAGATATAGTTCTTCCAATATCAATTGCAGAAGACAGTTCAAGGAACAATCAATATTTCATTAAAACGCACGACACTCATACCAAATTAAGAAATGAAAAATAATGTTTATTCCCCGTATAAAATTCGGTAAACATCTAACAAACCGGCCGTCCACGTGGACTATCATCTCCACCATTTACCAACGAAAACATCAAATCGTAAACATAAATGCATTTCTATTGGCCGAAGGTGTCGGAAGACGTATGTAAGCAATTTCTGTGAATGATTTCTAATAGACAGTCTTCGATAAGCAGTAGCGTGGCTCGGTGAGATTTATTTAATTCATAAATTTCTTTAAATAAATAGAAATAAGGCGTTCTTTAGACCATGGGCGAATGAAGATAATGAAATTGCACAGTGTAGTGAGAAATAAAGACAAAATAATTACACACCATCTTTTATAAGTTTTATAATTCAGTTCATTTTTTTTTTATTTTCAATCTGGCCAACCTACGAATTCAAAATTTAAAAAAATGGCCCTCTGCAAATTTGAGTTTGTCACCTCTGATCTAGTGTGTGACACAGTATCTAGTAAAAATTTGAGACCAATTGGTGGGTTCCTGTTTTCGGAACTCCAGCCAAGTTTTTTAAATATAAATATTTCAACACAATTAAAAACACGATATTGATAAAGTGTAAAATATTAATAAAGAATTCGTCATTCACAGTAAAAAATGCGCATTACTTATATTAACTTGATATAATAATTCTTGAAATTAACATATATTAAAAATTTTTTATCAACAAACGTTTACGGACAGACAGACAGATTTTTCTAGTATCGTTTGTTGAAAAACAAAAATATTTTGTTTGTTTGTCATAAGAATTTATTTCATAAAGTTATAGAACGAAATACAAATTTTTGTTGACTAATTTCTTATAACTAGCCCGACTCTTATTTAGCGACTTATTACCAAAATAATTCACTGGAAGTATATTTGATGGTGAGGAAACGTTATTTTTATTAATTTGTTTCGGGAATTATTTCACACAAATAATTGACGATCTTTTAACGTCTTTAACCGCAACGGAAATTTTTTTTTACGAGATAAGTTGTGTAATAATAATATTCAATACATTGAATACAGAAAATAGGGAATAAGTATTATTTTTTTTATTTTGACTGCACTTGAAAATTTCACGAAAAAACAATCGACCCAATTATGACCAATATACAAAAAATGACGTTTTTTGTTGCCTGTTTCACATGGTATTGTATTGTACACCGGGTATACTTGTAAAATTACGATTAATTAATTACATACATAAATTGTGGTATTGGCATTGATGGTAAAATATTTATTTATACAGTCGAACTCCAATAATTCGAACTGCAAGGGACCGTAGCAAAAGTTCGAATTATCGAGGTGTTCGAATTATCGGAGTTGTGCACATTTACATACTATATGTATGCATTTCGATGCATCTTTCCATTTTATAAATAAATAAATAAATAAATATGTTATGGGTATATAACATGTTTATTTATTTATTTAAAATAATAATTTGTATACGTTTGAAGAATTTTTGGTCCTAAAAAGGACCGATTATTTATCTTAAAATAAAAAAAAATACATATATTTATTTTTTTGTAAAGAAATCAGCTATGCTAGATTGCTTCATGCTGACGATTTTTTCCTTTGAAGCAAATCGAGTGATTTCTTCTTAAAAGTCGTCAGGTATCAATAAAACTCTGGCGCCCTTCTTTCAGAAAAAATCAGTCACCACGTTTGCTCTTTACTCTACTTTGTCTCTCTTTAATTCGCTCCCTCTCTCTTTGTCTACAGTTTGAAGGTGCAATTAAATCCGTCCCGTGAACTCGTCGTTTTTAATTGCACCTTCAAACTGTACCATCAATAATAAAATCGTCGCACCGGTTTTTGGGGAAAACCCAGCAGCTCTTATTCTCTTTTCAGTCGTTTCATACATTCGTCTTCTAATTGCAGTTCGAACTAGAAAACTATTTAGGAATGCTTTCTTAGCTCTACCAGTAATAAAATCGTCGCGCCGGTTTTTGGGAAAAACCAGCCGCCGTCTGCAGTTCACCCATATTTCACACTTACAAAATATCGTCGTCTTACCTAGAATCTGAAGATTCGAATTTTTCAATTTTTTTCAACACTAACAATTCGAATTTTTTAATACATATGTGCATACATAATTTATACAAGAAAAATTCGAATTTTTCAAAAATTCGAACTTTTCAATTATTTAAACGCCAAAAATTCGAATTTTTCGGTAATTTTAACACAGAAAATACGAATTTTTTTGATAACTCGAACTTCAAAAGTTCGAATTATCGAGGTTTTTTTACATGTGTTAGTATAGGAATGTCAAGGGACCGACGCAAAAGTTCGAATTAACGAGGAATTCGAATTATCGGTGTTTGAATTATCGGAGTTCGACTGTATATTGAGTTGGCGACAAAGTAATTTCGGTTTTGTAGTATAAAATAAAAAACTTTTCAAAAAGAATAGTTTTTAATCAATTATCTATTTTCCATGACCTTTTGCTACCTTTGTTTGATCTTTCAAGGCATTCTGAAAATTTCGAAATAAATGGTAATCAGATAGTGCCGGATCAGGGTTATATAAGGGATGTGACATCACTTCCCGGCCAAGCTCTAATAGTTTCCCATGAGTTGTTAAAGACGTGCCTTGCATTATCATGGTGGAACACTAAACTTTTCTGATTTGACAATGGCCGTTTTCTTTGATTGCTTCATCCAGTTTCGTTGATTGTTGACAATAAACATCAGAATTGATCGTTTGGTTCCTTGGAAGCAGCTCAAATAACACAACACCTTTGTAACTCCACCAAACTAACAGCATGAGCTTTTTTTGTTGTTTTTCAGCTTTCGATGTGGTTTGTGCTGGTTCGTCGTGTTTGTTCAACGATCGTTTTGGAACTATGTTACTGAACATGATCCATTTTTCATCACCTGTGATGATTCTTTTCAATAAATGGTTTCATTTCGTTTGAGGTGCATATCGCAAATGTTTATTCTGTGTCTGAACTTCTTTCAATATCAAGCTTCTTAACCAGCCCAAGACATTTTTTAAGTGTTTTTCAATTGGGGTGTGCGTTACATGTAGCCTCTTCACAACCTATCGAATAGTTATATGACGATCCTCTTCAATTATGACTTTGATTTGGTCATCATCAACTTCGCTAGGCCGACCAGAATGTTGCTTAACTTTGAGGGAAAAATCTCCAGAACGGAATTTTTCATACCAATTCTGACAAAAAATAAAGCGAGACTCTTGATCAGTAAAAAGCGAAGGTACATAGTTGCCAACCTTATGTTGTACGTTTTTGTTGAAATTTACGTTTACGAGTTTGCATCAATTCCTTCAATTGCTTGTTGTAAAAGAATGGTTATGAAGCAAAAAAATATGGCAATGTTTTATCACAAAGTCTTAATCTACTTACAATTTCTCTTTATATTAATATAGTATTTTAAATAACCAGTGCGGTAAATGATATTTAACACACGAGGCTGCAGGCCGAGTGCGGAAATCACACGAGTGTGGTTATCACTTTCCAGCGAGTGATGTACAATATTTTTCCACTATCCTCACAAAACAATAAATTTTTTAAAAATTTCATTCCATCTTATTCACATCTAATTCTTGTTACTCATAGTAATATTATTGATTGAGCAATATGTGAATAGGAATAGTTAGTGACATTTCTTATTTTGAGAATATTTGAGAGAGAGAATCGGGAAATTTTCGAAGCGAAAAAGCGACTAATTGCGCGTAATTTGCCAGTAACATATACAGACCGGACAGTTTATCTTATGTTATGGCCGGTATACACGGCAACGATAAATCTGCGCAAACGAACTACACATTCATTTGCGCCGTTTATCGCTGGTAGTGCGTATCTACGATATCTGCGTCGATCGTCAGTTCTCAGCAGAAAACACGTCATTTATGATGGAAGAGAATGAAGTGCTTGCGCTAGCCTGGCTTGTTTTGCTCAAAAAGAAAAGAAAATCACGTAGTGTGTGGTGTAAGGATTGGCTTCTTAAAAGAAAGTCATACTCTCACATAAATTTATTAAACGAGTTGAAATTTTCCCTGAAAGACTGGCAGAATTATTTGAGACTCATCTCCTGTTTTTAGTTACACCGCGAATACAAAAAAGCAATACCGTGATTAGATCAGCAATAATAAGTCCCCATGAAAGATTTTCGGCAACTTTGAAGTTTTTAGCTACAGGTACAGGTCCAGGATATTTCCTTTTCTTCCAATAACTTACGAAAGCGTCCGCCTATACCGAGCCTTGCGAACGAACTGAATTATTGACCCGACTTCCGTACACACACCTCGACAACGATTTATCGAATAGATTTAGAACCTTGCCCCGATGGCTTGCACCAACCAAAAAATCTGCGCCGATTTTAGTACAGTTCGTTTGCGCAGTTTTATCGTTGCCGTGTATACCGGCCATTAGTTGCCAGATACATCGATAGGAATGTGTGCGACAGGAATAAACGCCGTACGTTGGAAAGTAGACACTTTCATAGAGTCGTGAAAAATGCCATGTACTTCATGTAAATACGTATTTTAGAGGATATATTTCGACTCCTGATTAGAACTGATCCTCCTGGTCAATTTAGAACAATTCTCATATTTTGCATTTAAGCTAACGGATAACCTTAAAAAGAATGATTGCTTAAATAAAGTTTGGTATGATAATGTAAATGTTAGTCTTATGACTAATTAGTCATTAGTAGATGTAGAAGATTGACTCCAAAGTATGTTTGGTTATTACGCAAATTTGTAAAAAAATCAGAATGATCTAATTTTTGGTAATATTCAACTATTAACAATTAGTTAATGGTACTTACTTCACCAATTTCTCCGGATTCGATAATTTTTTTCATTTCTTTGTAAGCAGGAAAGCATCTTGACCACACAGCTTCCATTAGAAAAAGGTTCTTTTCCTTGGAAATGCCAATAAGTTTTTTAGTTTGCTTTTCATTCAAGGTCAATGGTTTTTCACATAACACATGTTTACCATGTTCCAGCATTAACTGAAATATTGAAAATATACTAATAGTACGTTCGTAAAGTAACTTTACTGAATCTGCTTCCAGGTTCATAAAGAAATATTGAAATATCTGCATGTACTGTTTTTTTTCCTAAACATAATAGAAATTGAAATAATAGCAAGTCACATTACTTCACAAACACACTGTATACTGGTGCGCAAAAAGGAAGCTCAAGGAGAGAAACGTCTATATTTTCCTTTTTCAACATAAATTTATTTTTTGTGTTGCTTTTTGTTATGCTTGTTTTGAAGTGTAAGTATGGGCGAAGATCCTTATTTACTGTACCAATCCAATTGCTAAAGAATTGATACAACTTCACCAAATATAATAATCGGACGAAATGATCGATAGAATAAACTTCCATTGTGACGCTATAAGGCAGAATCTTGGAATACTCTTGCATGTGTGTAGTGCAAGGTGCCCATTTTGAATATCTATTTTAGTTTTGATAACTTTGATAAGTTGGATGGTAACTAACTTAATTTTTCTGCATTTCAATTTTTTACTTATGTAAGTAACTCGATGTTAGCAAGTATTTTCAAAATTATAATTAATGATAATTTTCTTCAGAATTCTATTGATGATTTCATTTCTTACGTTTACCAGTGTTGCATATACCAACCCTTTATAATGTCCCCCTTAAAATGAATCTATTGTATTTAATTCAAGGGAACGTGGTGGCCATGCGAATGGACCTTCATCTGTTAGAAAAAATGTTATTAAAATGATTTTTTACATCATTAGTGGAGAGGCTCTCCATCGTGCATAATCAACATGTCTCTGCGAATGTTTAGAGGAATATGGTTGGGAAATTCCAAGTATCGCTGACCATTCAGGTTATTATCAAAAAAATATGGACCTACTTAATTATTACTCACTATTTCTGTTAACAAATTAACACAAAATCAATGTTGATTCTTTGTTTGAATTGTACCGCGAGAATTTTAATCTGCCCATAAATAAAAATTATGAGTATTAAAATAAATAAAAGTAAGAAAATGTTTCAATACATCCGGTAAGTATTTCCAATAAATAATTACAATTTATGTTCATTTTCTTCAGAATGTCTCTTCATGGCGTACGGTTTCCTTGGCATGTACAACGCAACGTTTTAGAAATCTACATAACTCCTAAACCAATTTTATCAAGTTAAATAACCGGTTGGAAAATTTATTTTTCCTTTCTTTCGATTGTACCGGTTGTCCCTTTAAAAGTTACGTATTGCTAACCATTGCGCATAAGCCGCCCCTGGCCTTCAGATAGTAGTGTAGATTTATTATTATTATTATTCCGTTCGTCAAAAATTAATAATGTTCGAATGGATAATTGAGAAAATATGTACTTAAATATAAGTTCGCAACTTAGAAACGAGGGGTCGTATGAGATTTTTTTGTCACAGCATTATTTCCACGTCATCTACTCCCGAATTTTTTGCATGAAGTGCTGGAACACCCTGTATAGTATACTGCTTTTTTGTTTATTTTCCGTATTTTTATCTGTTGTTGTGAAGTTGTGGTTTTACATTTTACAATTTTTTCTTGTTATTCGCAATTCACGGGTGTGTAAAATATTTATCGCTTTGTTTTGTTATTGAAAGTATTTTTAACCTGTTTACTTCACTCAAGGCTTTTTTTAAATTGAATTTCAAGATAAGCAATACGCTCATTATCATTTCGATAAACTGCAACAAATATTTGGAGAGCTTATCGAGACATACTTTTAAGGCAATAGCTTTGATGACTATGTCACTTAGAAATTTGTGACATAGTTAACATTTGTAAATTGTAACATAACAATAATATATAATAAAATATTTGGGTCGATAACACAGCGCGGTTTTCACTCGTCACAAATTGCATTTAATAATTAAATGCCCTGAAGACCGGAAAACATCATGCAATACAACGTGCGCAGATGAAGTTCATCTGATTGTTTCATGCAAGATCTCGCACTCGCAATTTTATCGATTAGGTGCCATTTTTATTGAGTCTAAGTTTCAGTTTTAGAGAGAAATGAGTTTTTATACTGCTTATATTACGTTTTATTTTCCTCAGGAGTTTTCAAATGTTTTTCATCCATTCTCAACTAATTTCTTTATGTTTTCTACACTAATACTCTAGCTAACCTATCCATCAGACTCCAAAAGCAAGGCAGAGGCAGATATAATTATTGCCGGTGCTTGAGGTTAGAAAATTGCCTACTTTTACTTTTGGAACTTTGATTAGTAGCAACCATGATGCAATGGTGAGAGACCATTGCCATAATGCCAAACGACGTGCAATATTCCTCTATGTAATATTTTGAAGTTGCAAGAAATTGCATGCACCATGTCAAGCGGCCTTAAGTCCATTCATTTAACCTCTCTCAAACAAGCGACTAATCCTGCGTCCATCTCCTATCTGCAGTGTTTACGCGGTTTACGCGCATTAGTTCAAGCTTGCTATTTCATATTAGATTATGGAAAATTCAAATACAATCAAATCATCTATATCCATCCGGTTTATACTGATTAGAGACTCAAGACGAGAGGTTATTACAACGCTCTGATAAAACACAACAGAGTCCAAAATAGCTAATCATTGATTACGCCTCTTTCTTGCAATTGCGAGCCATTAGGTACATCACCAATGGCTCGCAGTTGCAAGAGGTTGTAACCATTGACTAGTTTCGACGTTATTACGTCTCATCAGGGCAGTATAACAACCCTCGTTCGGGCTTGAGACCCGAACTGAGGACAACGTCAAAGATAGTTGATATGTGTTACATGTAGTTAAACATTCCCCAGCGATCGCTAAGTGGTGCCATCCAACTACGAACCACTGGCCAAAAAACTAATTGAAAAATAAAATAGACCGATGTAGAAACAATAGAAATTTGTTCTAATTAAAAAAAATGAATTTTCCTTAGTCGTTACATCTCAAATATGTAGCTGTATTCAATTAAATTATTTGTAGTTTTATTAGTATTTACAAAATAGAACTATAAATTTTAATTAAAATATTTAGGTCTTTTTATCATTTATAGCTTTTTCGTTCTTATGAATTTGAACCATTTCTAAAAATTCTCTTTTTCGTGTATTCCAATTCCAAGAATTTTTGGATTTTTATAATTGAATCCATGTTTTTTGATATTTCACGGTTCGTTAATGCAGTTCTATTTTTTTATCGTATTGATGACCTCTTGGTCTATTTTCTAAATATTGATATGGTTGCCCTATGTACTCAGCATCACAATTAATACAAGGCACTTGATATATAATATTACTTCTTTTGTTTTTTGGTGTTTTAGATTTCAATTTAATGAAATATTATATATTATCCTTCATGACTTATACTAATATCATATTTATTAATATAATTCGATAGTTGTTGGAAAAGTCCTTGTACATATGGTAAGAAAAAATGTTTTCTGTTTTGATGTTTAGTTTCTGTTTTGCTTTTTAATTGATTGTAGTATCTGTTTATCCCTTTCTTGAATATGTTGTTTATCATTTTTTCCGGATAATTATTTTCTTTCAATGCACATATTTCTAATCTTCTAAATTCAGGATCTGATAGTTGGATACATTTATCGACCAAACTTATTATCACTGATCGTTTTTGTGACACAGGATGACACGAATTAAAGTTCAAATATCTTGAGGACCAAGTTGGTTTCGTATCTGTTCTCATGTTATTGTTAATTTTGTCTAATGTGACATCAAGAAAATTGATTTTATTATTTTGTTCGATTTAGATTGTGAATTGAATTTTTTATTTATGTTTTCAATTTGATTTTTTGGTACGGTGGTAATGCAATCATCTACATATCGGAAAAATAATGAAATATTTTATATCCAGTTTGCTCAGGACAGTTTCCTCAAGATCTTCCCTTACTTGATACATAGGGCATAAGGTCGGATGATCTGTCGATCCATTAAACTATTCTCTTTTTCCGATCCATGGGTTTGGAAATGTTCTGGCGCGCAGCTAATTGTGATTTCTGCAATTGTGCTCCAAATTTTTGAAAATCAAGATCAAGAAAAATCTGGATCGAATTAGGAAGTAATGTGTTTTGTAGACGATCCAGGTGCAATTCTCTTCTTAACATTATTTAAAAAAACATGTATTAACAATAGTATTTTAATTATAAGAATTTCTATCAGAACAATAAGAGGTATACGTGCCCATTCAAATAGAATCTTGCTTCGTCCGAATATGGAACGTTACTATTAACATTCAGCTTTGTGTTCATAGTCATCTTCGGCCAACTTATGTATGGAATGTGCATAATAAGGATGGTATTCTGCTTAAAAATATTTTATACGCAAGAAACTCCAAACAATATCCAGATCCCCAGACAATCCATGTAGTGTACATAATGGATGATATTATGGAGAAAAATGAAATTTTTATAATTATTTGCATTAACTTTAAATCTACCTTCCTTAGGTGCATCTCCAACATACCCCAAGTCTTTGTATTTTCTTTCTATTCTGCTTGAAGCGGAATTAGAAATACGTTTATGATATGAGTGTACTTCATCCAACTGTAATTGATTTCTCATAACCAACATCAATCATTGAAATTATAATTCTTTCACTCAAGTTGAAGACATTTTAACAAAACAGTTTGTTATTTGTGGGTTATTCCACAATCTAGCACACAATTTTGATTTGAATTTTGAAAACCTCAAATCTTCTCAAGCAATTATTTTTTGTCAACAATTAATTAAAATGAGAACTATAGTTAACACGTGAATATGTTTATCTTTTACATTGCTTTGAGAATAATTCATTCAACTGAAGTTTATGTTATTTGTTATTCAATTCTTCAGCAGATTATTCATAAATTTGGAGAGATACAATGTTAAATGACACGAATCGTTTTTTTAAAACGGGCGTAAGTCCATTTTTTTTCGATGTTCAGGTTTTGAAGGCCTAAATATCAGAAAGTTCTGCTTATACCTGACAGATTCGGGACGTTTTCAGAAGGTCACTCAGTATGTCCCTTGTCCCGGCCACAGTTTCCTCCCTTGTGACAGGGATTTCGGGAGGCTTTAATGTAACATGACCGCTTTTTGATGTTCATGAAATAATTGACATAATTTTGCATAATCACGGTTTAATAAGTTCTCTGTTCATGAGGTTTTAGATTTCAAGAAATGGCAAAATGTGGAAAAACACAGATAAGAAGGATAAAATGTATTTTCAGTTTAGTAGTCTCTTTATGTTCGATAATGAATCTAAGTTAAAACGATGTGTTGAATCGTATCCTACAATAAATGGTATTATTGATCACAACTTTTTACTGGCTAAAACAAAAGCAGTTACTCTCTCCTCACTTTCGATTAAGGCTTACCAAGGTCGAATGCCAATAAAAACTTCAAATATGAAGATATTAAAATATTGAGCCTATATTCCAACGAGTATCGGGGATTTGTCGAATAAATTTGTGACTGATGACAGATCTCAAGAGATTACCAGCGATTTCGAGATCGAAGAAACCAACGATGATCCATAAATCAGAAATATGGCCTCAAATCTATATCTTTAACTTTTTTCCTCTTTCAAACTCGTTTTACCACGTTTTTAGTAAATTGCAAGCATTGGCTTACAATAAAAATAACAGTTTTTACTTGAAATTTAATAGTTTTTTATTTTCTTGCAACTTTATTTTTTTAAAACGGCGGTAGTTCCACATTTTTAGAGCTATATAACCAAAGTATGGATAAATATACAAGTGTAAAATCTTTAATCCTGTTGTAAATTGAATTGAATATTTTAAGTGAAATATTTTCATTTGAACAGTTTTTTTTAGTTTGCCGAAAGTTTCCTTTTTCGACTTACGCCCGTTTAAAAAAACCGATACACTTCATTTTCCGACCACTATGTACCAATTTGAATAGACTTGTGATAGATTTTTGCAATCAGTAAATTAGAAATAGTCGGAGCTTTAATTTGAATAAAATATTCACTTTGCAGCATTCATTATTTTTATAAAAATAAATTAAATTATCTTTGGATTTTTCTGTTTATTTATCTGATAATAAATTTATTCGTCATTTTATGGACACGCTGTATATTTTAGTTTGGAAATATGCACTTTCGTTGGCATAAACACCAATAATTTCAATCAAATATTGATGAACTGATGAATTATATGCTATTTAAATAATGTTACCTTTGCAATTTCGTAATGTTGCGGATTTAAAACTCCAATATAAACGATATCAACTTTTTCATCTTTCGCTAATTTATCGTATCCCTCGTAAGCTTTTGGAATGCCATGTTTTTTAGCGAACTCATCGGCAGTCTTTTGTGATCTACTGGCTATCGCTACAACTTTATGTTCATTTTCTGGTAAACACTGTACGATAGCCGTTACAAAATCATTGGAAATTTTGCCAGCGGCAGCTATACCCCATCTTAACATTTCGGCTGTAAATATTTAATGTTCACTCTCAAGTGAATGAGTTATTTTTATCTCTTGTCGTTCCTTGAACTCCAAACAATTTTTTTTATCTGTGACTTATTACATATATCAGCAACTTACCCGAATTCACAATCTACACTAGTAATTGATATGACTGTCGGTATACTAGTCGGCAATTGCTGGTGGAGACTGAGCTGTTTAACCAAGGTCACGATTAAAGTGTTTTACGTTTGAAGCACAGTGCTCGACCGAGACAGGCGTATTCGCAAACTTGTTTTTATTGAAGCTTTATATTTCGCCCTGTCATTTTCCGTTGTTATTAATACTGTTATCAATACTACACACATTGTCAGCGTATGAAAGTAATTATGTTGTCCTAGTTTCACTGTTCCATTTCTGTTCAGACTGGTATCACAAATGATACTACTTCAATAAAATATTTTAGTTTTGATTTATTTGTCTCGACACTATCTTATATGTTTCGATTAACCTTGATCTTCGTCTTTGTTTTTGATGAAACTTATGGATTGTTTCGGAATGCAGTGTAAATAATTTCTTGTAAACATGTGATATAAGGAGGTTCTCATATCAAAGAAAAATGGAACAACAATGTTATTGGGTGCATCCATATTATGATATTAATCACAGAATAATGTTCTTATTTATATAAGCGGTGGGATGAATTTATAAACACGTTGAACCTTACTTATGTAATTTATTTATACACTAACTTATACAATTAACATTCACTAATATTTAGCACACTTAACATCTAATTTATTTAAATACACTTTTAGTTCAGCTGTCACTGTCCCGATGTATTTTCACTATGACATCAAATTAAAAACAGTCACAATAATACAAAAAATCTGACGTATCCGTTAAACATATTATAACAAGACCGACTTCACGGTCTATATCAGTGTGATATTACCCACTCCTTAGAAGAAACTTCGTCCTGAAACTTCTATATAGCAGGAGCTAGATGTTTAAATAGGCATTTCTCGTTCTTATAAAAATAACAGGACATCGTCTTCATTAGGTACTGAGGAGGAGGGGTATAGCTGGAAATTAATACGTGGACACCGGTATTTTGGAAGATTATTAAGGTATCTTCATTCCCTTCTATGATCACCATCACAACATCGTCCGTAGAGCCTAATAATGTTATTCCTTACCTAAGCAGGTCGACGTTTAGAACGTTCACAAGAATTAAACCTTGAGATACACCGCTGCTTATCTATATTACCTCTGAGGTAGGTACCTTCGGCTTCTAGTATGATCTTTGTTTTGGAGAGATCAAAAAAATTATTTGTAAGAGACTTTTGTCTATATTTCGATCTTTAGGATTGCTCATTATTAATCGCCATTATCGCTGTTAAATGCTTTTTTAACATCAATTGTTACCACTACACAGAGGCTTTTAGGTGGTGTGCTGAAATCTGCTGTTTGCATGACATTTTTGATGGCGTCTATTGTCTGTTTTTTTTTTCGAAAACCGTACTGTTTGAGCGCTAGGCTTGGGCGGTAGGATGTTGGGTCTTGAGGTAGCTTATTCGGTTTGATAAGTAAAACAACCTGCGCTTACATCCATTCTTCTCGAAACTCTCTTAAAGCCAAGCTATTATGTAGCTTAATTACGTAGCCCGGATTAATTTCTACTAAAGATTTTAAAACTTCAGCTGGAGATATGTAACCTGGCCCAGGAGCCTTACCATTACCTTACCAGTTTAGCAGCTACTATTGCAAGTTCTTGTACGATGAACTGTCCTCGATTCAACTTTTTTTTGGACTGGGAACAGTTGGCCAGTACGTCGTGGTCATTGAAAAATGTGTATGAAGGGGGTTTCTCATAATAATTCTATAATCATCTCCCCAAATGTTCTGATTTAGCTCCTGTAGACTTCAGCCCATTTCCTGATTTTTACGGTTTTAATCGCTCTAATGGGAGTTTCTTTTCATGTTTTATATTTCTCCAGAAGAGCATGGCTCGATTCTGATTCGTTTATTCTTTTGTATAGCCTTCTGTTTCTCACGCAGTCTCTGCGCATAAGTGGTATTTCTTCTGTCCCCCAATAGGCTGGTTTTTTGTAAGATTTACAATGATTATTAGGCATACATTGATTACAAGTATCCAAGTCAAGTGGGTGGAAAATCTTCCAGCACTAAAGTCATTATTGTCCCTTATTTTCGATGCAGCGGCACCAAGTTTTTGTTTACCCAATTTTCCTTTAAAAGTTTGTCTCCGGCATTTTTGTTTTGATGTTCAACCTCGAATATAACATAGTTATGGTCACTAAGCGACTCATTTTCGTTGAAATCCGGTTTTTTACTTGGTTGTTGTGGTAGCTATCCACTCAATAAGTATCTGTCCTCTTTTGTCTGTGAAGTTCATTCCCCATTGTGTTATGGGTCAACTCCTAGAATAGCTTTGTCTTTTTGGCCCCTAATATGTTCCTCGATGTTTTTGAGAATTTCCTCTATGTCTTCTAGTCCCTTATTTGGCGAAGCATAGAAATGTAATTTTGAATATTGAATGTTGAAAACCATAAATTTAATGTTTTTACAAGAATTAACAAAATTGAATACCTAGTTTTTCCAAAGCTTGGAATACATATTAAAAAGACTACGTTGTGGGATCTGATTGTCAAAGTCCAAAATATTAACATCCATTATAAACTAGTTGGCAAAGACTCGAAGATTACTCAAAATAACTCAACTTTTTCACTTTCATAAAATTGCCGATTTCTATTTTAAACTAAAATTTCTATGGGATGTATGATGTACTACTTCAGTAATTGTTTATAATTTTCAAAGACAACTATAGACAATGCTAAGCGTAGTCTTTCACAATATTAATCATATGAAAAGGAAAAAAAAGTCAATGAGGCAGGGTTAAGTAAAGATCAGATCATAACGGATATTACAAAAAGTGAAATGACGGAAAATACTCCTATTAGAAAATATGCAAGAATCGTTAGTTGGAGAAGTACTCGTATTAATATATTGGCTACCTGATTATCCATTCATAACAAATTTACGGAGCTTTTTACTTTGATATTATACCGTTTTTATAATCTTTGTCAAGGGAATTTAACTATTGCACTGTTATTTACAGCAACAGTAAATTTCCAAAAACTATGTAGTAAATATTTATCAATTAATTTCAAAATATTTATTAATTGATTTTAAATATATTTACACTTATATTGTAAAATCTTTGTAAATAGCAAATTCAATAAAAACTGATCGGTTGGATTCATTTTTAAGTGATGACGCCCATTTTTCAATTTTTCTTTAGTTTCTGTGCATTTTGATTTTTTTGATAATTTCTTTGCATTTTACATTTATATTTCTACACTTATTTTCTCTTTCTTATCGCATATTCCCTCTTAATTTTTCCTATCTGTTTTATTTTCTATTTTAGCTTCTAATTAAGTTCTGTATTTTCTATTGTCTTTATCCATATATTTTATTCCACTCTTTTATTTTTTTGTTGGCGTATTCATTACTTTCCCCTATTTTCTTGTTGATTTTCTCAATTTTCCTATATATATTTTCATTTGCATGCATGTTTTTACTTTCCTGCATCATCTTTTTCCTGTCATTGCTTTCTTTAATTTCTTGTTTCACGTTTTACGTACCATACCAAACATGACGCCCATTTTTCAATTCATCTTCAGTTTCTGTGCATTTTGATTTTTTTGGTAATTTCTTTGCATTTTACATTCATATTTCTACACTTATCTTTTCTTTCTAATTGTTTTATCTTCAGTCAATTGTTTTCTACCTTCTCACAATTTTTAATGTTCTTATACAAAACATCTCATGTTTAATTTTCCTGCATATTCCCTCTACATTTTTTTTGTTTTAGTTTCTATTTTAGCTTCTAATAATGTTTTTTATTGTCTTTATCCATAAACTTTATTCCTTTCTTTTATTTCTTTGCTTACGTTTTTATTACTTTCTCTTATTTTCTGGTTAATTTTATCAATTTTGCCCATATATTTTTTTTATAATTTCTTGCATGTTTTTACTTTCTTGTATCCTCTTTTTGCTGTCATTGCTTTCTTTAATTTCCTGTTTCACGTTTTACCTACCATACTATACATGACGCCCATTTTCAATTCATCTTCAGTTTCTGTGGATTTTGATTTTTTTGGTAATTTCTTTGCATTTTACATTTATATTTCTACACTTATCTTTTCTTTCTAATTGTCTTATCTTCAGTCAATTGTTTTCTACCTTCTCACAATTTTTAATGTTCTTATACAAAACATCTCATGTTTAATTTTCCTGCATATTCCCTCTACATTTTTTTGTTTTAGTTTCTATTTTAGCTTCTAATAATGTTCTATATTTGTAATTGTTTTTATCCATATATTTTTTTTGTGCACGTTTTCATTACTTTCTCCTACTCTGTTGTTGATTTTCTCAATTTTCCCATATATTTTTTCATTTGTCTGCTTGTTTTTACTTTCCAGAAATTTCTTATAAAAAAGTTTCAGCTACAATCTATTTGGGGTTAGAATTCAAAAAAGTAGTGAAGAAACGCACTGAAAAAACTACCATGTTATCAAAAGTAATAAAGTGTATTTAAATACTTTCTAAGAACAGAATCAAAATTCGATAATTTTTTTGTTCGTTTTGCGCTAATATAAGTGGAGAAGTTACACTATATGCCGCCTACTGACAGCAATGACTTTAAGGTAAGTATAAAAAGTTATGTTTAAACAACCTCTCAAAAATTAGTAAAACACAAAATAAAATTTTCAATCCAAAACTGAAAATAAGTGTAGTATGAAATAACTGGATTATGAAATATTTCATCACTGTCGTTTTGCTAATATGAATCGAAATAGTGTACTTGGGTCATGGTTTTAGAGAATTGTGATGAAGCCGAAAATCAAAGCATCGTTCTAGGTCATTATGCAAGGGATGCCATCGAGTAATTAGATGGCTGCACATCCAATATTTATGTTTGCTTCTTAGAAGCAAAACATCCAAGCGAATTGTAGTTTGTCTGCCGATCTGTACTACGAAAGCCCTTTTTTTTAACCTCCGGTAGGCTATTAATAAGAAACATGTGCAATAAAACAATAATTTTATTACCAAAAGATTGGTACACTTACTGTTACTTATCGATATAATTACCGAAGAGATTGAGACATTTGTCATCATCCTCAAAAATTTATTCGGTCTATTTTCCTCATCAATCCACGTTTCATCTAAATAAAAAATATTTCTTCTTCGGTTTCTCATTTCTTTTATTGTCCTTACGTCCTTCTTCTCCATATTACTGTTGGAAATTTGTTTCAAATATTATTTTTCCGTTCTATCTCATTTCTACTGTTTCAGCTTTTTAACAAAGGACTCAAGTAGTTTTTTGTGAAAACCGACAACATCGCGACGAACCCATTATAAGAGGGGTCATATAATATAATAATTAGACAAATTGCGCGTGAAATTTAGGTGCTTAGTGAGCACTGATGATATTCTGCGAATCCGAAAAACGTTCTGTTTCCAAAGCGACTTACTATTTTGTTCACAGACGAAAATGTCGCAAAGACGACGGATCGTTTATATTTTACATTTAGACATGTGGATGAACCATTATTTGATTTTGTTACTTTTATATTTCCATTGTCCTTGCCTTCACCACCTCCTCCAGAGTTTATTATGCCCTTATTCATTCGCATCTCCGATATGCCCTTCCCTTCTGTGGAACGTATGGAACGTATAAATGATTAAAAAAATTTATTCTTCCTTCCTTATTCATCTTTGAATTCGTTTGTCTAATTCGTAAGCACGTATCATCAATTTACACATTCCTAAAAGTGGATAGCCGTGCAACGACCTTTACCCACCTATTCCACGTTCAGAATTAGTTAAGGGCTCAATATTTTACAATGCAAAAAATGCACAATCACTTGCTAATTGAAATCAAATCGATGTCATATTTTCTCGCACTCCCTAATAATTTGAGGGCATGTTTACTGGAAAGTGCCTTCTACTCTATAAACGAGTTCTAATAATTTTTGCTATGGACTTAAATACTAATTATTACCTATTATTATTGCCTATAATTTTATTACTCTTTGTGGTTTTATTCTGTATATTGAAATTTTGTTTTAGTCGTATGTTTATTTAGTTATTTTTATGTTTGTTTTTTAGTTCTCACAAGCTTTTGTCTACAAATTGTAACAATTTTTTGACAATAAAGCATGTCTCTCTCCCTAAAGAAAAACACATGTAATTTCCTTCAAAGTATTCCTTTCAAATGATTGTCTATTTGAAATTTTGGTCTTCCAGGGGTTTTACGTACTGTTTGAAACTGGAGACATTTCTCTTCTTTAATAACATAACAATCCCCCAGTTATTGCCTCTCCTTGCAACTATGAGCCATTGGGGATGGTCACGCTCTTCAGAGGAGATATAATTCTTCAACAAAAGAAATTCAACGCCAGTGGCAACCAAATACCTTACATAATCTATGAAATTTAACTTTACTCATGAAGACCTTACTTATAAAAATGTCATTCATAATCGAATTAATAAATATTTAACCCCATTCATAACGATCTAGCGTATGAAAATTTAATTTCATTTCAGCGTAAATTTGAATATTGATTTTTGATTTCGAAGAGTTTAATGATAAAAGAAAAAACAAAATTTAAACCACGCAACTACAATCAATTGAGAAACAAAGCAGAAACTAAACATAAAACAAGAAACATTTGTCCGTACCATATGTACCAGGACTTTCCTAATAACTATGCAATTATTTTAATAAATATATTAGTATAAGTTATTAAGGATATAATATATTTATTGATTAATTATTATAAATATACAAATTGTCAATGTTAAGTCAGATTTCCATAAAGATCGCAACGGATCGAAACTTCAAATTTTTATCTGTCTTTAAAAAATTATAAAAATATATATTCAGAGGAGTTGTAATTCAAGACTTGTCGAAATATTGAATTTCGAAATTATTTCAGAGGTGAATAGTAGAAAACCTTTATTTTGATAATTTTACTCACCTCATTAACCATCGGAATCTATATTACCGGCGACTACGCTAGATTTCTACCTGGCCAGTAGTTCGCAGCTGGAAGTGAGGATGGCGCCACTTAGTGTTTGCTAGGGAATGTTTAACTGCGTGTTTCAAATAGTAACGCTCTTTGAGTTTGAGAGTTGTTAAACTAATCTAATGACACTTGATAACGTCGAAACTAGTCAGTAGATTGCAATTGCAACCCATTGGGGATGCTAATATCGACAATATTCGTCGAGGTATTAAACCAGTAAGTATTTTTTCTCATTTGGAGAACGGCAGAATAGATTTTCTAAATAATGAATTTCGAAATTATTTCAATATAAATTCTTTATTTTGATACCAGTGGTATGGTCTAACACCACGGTTAGAAACAAGTTTTATTAAAAATGAATAGAACATAAAAAATAGTGTTGAGCTTATTTATGTTTTATTGTATTTATTTATCATTTATGAAAGAGTATTTTTGGATTACTATCATTGTAAAATTGTCTTTTTTTAAATTGTTGACTGTTTTTTACAATTTTTGTTTTTGTCTATCCAAACTGTTTTTTTTCATGTTTTGTTAGAGCTGTGGCATTTTTTGTCACATTTGTGATTTTTTATTCGTTATCAACACCTTATTCTACTTCTGATATGAAAAGTAAATGGACGGATGTGTAAGAGTTCATCAATATCCGGCATTACAGCGCAAATAGTTATGGAAGAACTTGAAGAACAAACATTAAAAAATCTTAAATATGAAGTCCCATTTCTTTATAGATATGTTGATGATTGCATAACAACAATACCTAAAGATAAAAAAGAAAGTGTCATAAAACAATTTAATAGTTTTCATGAAAAATTATGGAATTTGAGGAAAATAATAAAATTAGCTTTCTGGATACTATTTTACATCACAAAAATAACAATATAAAAACAAAATGGTACACCAAGGAAACCTGGTCATCTAGATACATCAATTTTAACACAAATCATTGTTATTCTCAAAAAAAAATTAGTTATAATAGGCCTTGCAGATCGTGCTATTAAACTTTCAGATATTGAGTATCGAAAAACTAACATCACTAAGGCAAATAATGGATTGCAATTAAATTATTACCCCATAAAACTAATCAATACTATTTTCAAAAACAGAATAAAAAACTTTTACGACCCACAAAATAATAATAATCAAAAATTTATATGTCTTCCTTTCATAAATTGTTTGTCACAACAATTCCTACATTTATTCAAGAAATTTGCATTAAACCCAATAACGTATTGCCAAAACACTTTTCTATAATAAATCTATAACACCAAAATCAAAAAAGCAATATTCTTTATGAATTTTTTTGTAATAAACGTGACATATATTGGCCAAACAAGCCAATACCTGGAAAATAGAATAAAAAGTCACAAATATGACAAAAAAAATGTCACAGCTCTAACAAAACTTGAAAAGTCTTTTTGCATAAATGAGCTCAATACCATTTTTGTCCCATTGATTTGACATGCAGCTTGTTTCTAGCAGTAGTATCAGACCATACAATTCCATATATTTATTCCATCGATATAAATGTTAACCCTATTTTAATTGTGCTGTGCTTGATTAAAAAATATCAACATGTAGTTTTTAATTAAACAAAAAAAATGTTATCAAATTAAACGCACAATATACATTGACGAATTACACTTTGGGTGAGTTAGATGTAATTTTTATTCTTTATTTTATATTTTTCACAATATAATTACTTCAAATTTGAAAAGACCGAAACGTCATGAAAATGTCTAAATAACCATTTTAAGATTAATTCAATCGACTTAAACTCAATAAAGAGCTCAATAAAAATAAATATATATAAATATATTTATGTTTCTAAATGTTATTAATTTTAGGTTTCTTCTATTTCAAAATTAGTTTTTTTAATAATTTTCGAGAGATATATAAAAATTTGATAGACTTAAAGAAAAGCGGAAACATCAATTTCTGTTTTAAAATTTGTTTTTTTTCTTTTTTTTAATAATTTATATATAAACTTCACTTTCGAAGCTTTATTTTAAAAACTTTATAAACAGAAAACAATTTTACAAATGTTGATTACATTAATTTCAAACGATTGAATCTATAAAACGCATTAAAAAGTGTTTACAACAATTCCTATTTATACAGAAATAAATGCTGATTAAGTATTTATGTAATATAATCCTTTTACGTTTTAATTTTCAAAGTAGTCCGGATTTTTCAAGATGTAGCTCCTCCATCCCTAACAATGAAAAATAATAGTTATATCGATGGTGTATGAGGTGTTTTTAATAAATCAAAATAAAGGATTTCTACTATTCACCTCTCAAATAATTTCGAAATTCAATATTTCGAAAATGTATTCTCCCGTTCTTGACACCACTGCGAAGAGACATAATAATATCGAAACTAGACAGTGGCTTCATGCAATTGCGAGTCATTAGGGATTTTAATATCGCCAAAAAGGTCATTATTCATAATAAAATAACCTAATCTAACCCATAAATATTTAATGTCATACATAATCTAACCAATGAAAATTAATAACGATTTCTATAGTAACAAGAATTAATAAGCTTAATATTTCTATCAAGAGTAAATTCCAATATTGATTTTTGAGTTCAATGAATTTAAAGATCTTATAATTGATTGTAGGTATCGCCATTTATAAGTTTTAACTTTGCATGTATACTCTGGAAAACAAACTAGTATTTTGTTTCACATGATTGGCACGTGTTTAGCTTAGGTCTTTTTTGTCATTGAGACGTGATTAATAATTATACAAGTTATGCCGGCTTCAATGTATTATCTAATCATCAATTAGAAAAAAACTAAAATCAAGACTATTTATCACAAAAAACCTAAAAAGATATTAGAATTGAGAAATTATTTCATTATAGGTATCACCATTTCTAACATATCGAAAAAAAAAAACATTCATTGTTAAAAAAATCCTTGAAACCATTTAACATAAAATACGAATAGAGAAAACTGTATAATTTATCAGTTTTAGCTTTGCATGTATACTCTGGAAAACAAACGATTACTTTCACATGATTTGCACGTGTTTAGATTTTTTGTCGTAGCATATTTTGCAGAAACCGGGTCATAATTTATAAAAATGATGTATTTAACAAAACTCTCTTCACATCTCTATTTTTATTTCTCTCCCACACATTTTTCTGACGAATTGTCTATTAAAGTCCATCATTTTTTTGAATACCTTAAAACGGCGTGTAACGAAATTATGCTGCCAGAACGTCTACCCAAGCTGAAGTAATAACTGTATTAAGGGGGGAGGCATACAAGTAAATAAACTTTAGTCTCCTCAAAACAATTTTCGTCGCGTATAAAAGTTAAGTTCAGAACAGATGTTGTGTATTTGCTGTGTTGTAGGACGCGTACAACATTACGTTCTCGCGCGCAGCGTGATATAATATTTGATCGAGTATAATTGAATGATAATCGTGTTTTATTACATTTATTTTATAAGAACTTAGTTAAAGTGAAAAGTTATGAAATGGAGCTCCATCCTAGAAAAACGTCATTGAGATATTTACCCAACAGGCCGCCTGTCGATATCGAATTTCGTGATGTCAGTTATACTGTGCCTGAAGGAAGAAAAGGTCAGAATCAATTTTCATAATTGTTATTTCTATTTATACGACTATACACCCACTCAATGGACCATATACAATGGGTGATGGGTGCAATTTGGTGTGGAATTTATGAACTTGATATTGGGTTTACAATGTAGGATTTTATATATGGATATCAATATAATATACAGTATATGTTGAAAAATAGACCTATATTTATATGTAAAATATTAAAGCTCCGCCGTTTCAAAAAAATTTCATTGTTATCTGTTGATAATAGAACTCAAAATTCAAAATAACGAAACTTTTTTTGTATGGAATAAATATTTATATGTATATAATTGATATTCACATGAAGATATATACGAGGTGTAACAAAAAGTTTAGTGATGATTTGCTTGTTAATACATAAATGAGGAAATTCAATATCTTAGGGATACTTGTCAACCATAAATTAAAATTTAGTATTGATATTACTTTTTTCCAGAAGTACATATTTTACTTTTCTTTGCAAAACTATAATTCCCTCATGAATTATAGAAGTTGAGTTTCAGTAAATTTCCGTACAACGGCTTTCACTATTTCCAATTCCCATATATATTTACAAATTAGGTACAGAAACTGGAATCTTTGCAATATTTATCGATTTAACGAGAGCTTTTAACTACGATATATTAGAATTTTCTCAAAAATTATATCACTCCAATCAAAAAATGAAATTTCTTACCAATCTAATTACCGCGGTTGCCATAGTTAAGTTCGTCCGCTTGTAGGGGCACAAAATAAATTATATCGAGATGGATTTTCTCATAATGTGAAGTTCAACGAGTCAATTTTGATGATAAAACGATATTTTAAGGTGCATTCATATCTGCCTTTTAGCATATTGTTTTTTTTGTGAAGTATAATTCGCTAGGTGCTAAATCCGGTGAAAAAGTCTGATGAGGATTGACAGGAAGACTTTTAGTAGCTATAAATTCACAAATCAACCCCCAAATACACATTGATGAAACTGCTCTCTCACTCGTCTACTTAACTAACCTAATCAAAATAAACCTTTAAAAGATATATAGATGAGAGAAAACACACACTGATTAAAAGAATAAATTCACGAAGTATTTCATGCTTTTGGATCATTATTGGAAAATATAAAAAATTAAAGGGCCTAAGTGATTGCAGAAATCTAAGAAATCATGTCAGCCCGATTCTTATTACTTGAATAATTCATCCTCACAACTTGGTTCCGGTGAAGACACTTGTTCAGAAGAATTTGTTTGTCATGGTTTATTCCCAATTAAATTAATTCATTAGAGTGTAATGTTCATATCACAATGTCAAGTCTCAGTAAACAATGTGCTACATCGCATCGCCCCTGTCCAAGAATACAAGAAAACTAATTAATAATAATTTCAAGGAACCATCAACCCATTGTATTGATTTATGGTGAATTATATTTTCATTTTATTGCATCAATCTGTAGCTTTTTTAGAAGATAGGGGAGACTGTAGTACCTTGGACATAGTGTGCCTTGAAACGACTTAAATTTAAAACTAGTGCCTCCATCTATCAATCCATAAATGATCTTGATTGGCAAGTCTAGTCTCAGCTGCGCTTTGTAGCAGTAATACGAAAAAAATGTTCTCAAGTAGATATTTGAATGATATTTTTTGCTAAAAGGGCAAATGATTGTGGATAAGTAGTGATTTTAGTTACATCTTGCCACTATTGGTAGTTAATTACAAAGTGTTGTTATTTGTTTTGAACATAACCTCTAAGCTATAAAATTATTTGATTGGAAAAATGCATTCTCTTCTATCTTAAAACAAAATCACCTCATTTACCTTAGAACGCCTCAAATAGGCTTTAGCCACTTAATTTAACTATATATGGCTCACATTTTACAGCCACCAACCAAAAACTTTTGACATTTACTCAGTAGCAGAGGTTCTGGGAACTGTTTTTCCTCGAGCTTTTACGCCCAGCAATATTTTAAGTGGCTTGAGAACTTCCGGAATATATCTACTGGACAATGAAATATTTTCAGATCAAGATTTTATGGGTTCCTACGTAACGGATCGCGATTTGGAAAATAACGTACCACAGCTCAACCTTCCTACTACAGATAAACAGACTCAGTCTTTAACTTCAAACAAAGAAGAAACAATAGATGAACCAAGAGCTAGGCAGTCAGGTGTAAAAACCCCACTATTAAAACTTTTAAATCTTAAAGCAGAAACCCTCGAAGGAAAAGGATTTATTTCGCCAGAAGAAGTACAGCCGTTTCCAAAAGCACTAGCCAGGAAAAACACAAAGAGAGGCAGAAAGACTGGAAAAACAATGATAGCCACCGACACCCCAGAGAAGGATGAAATCAGAAGAAACAAGAGAAAATAAAATTTCAAAATTTCCACTCCCAAAAGTTTCGGCGTTAACGAGATTGAACCAAAAGTTGCAAAAAAAGATGAAAAATATAAAGTAGTGGAGACCTCCGAAAGTGAAAATAGCCCTGCCAACAAATGATGAAGATAGTGCAGATGAAGAGTGATATTTTTGCGGAAATTCAATGAATGCTGATAAAGGTGGAGAAAAATGGAACCGGTTATGCGCAGATATTGATGACAGAAAGTTGAAGACCTAAGATTGAGAATTTTATTAAAAAGAAAAAGATTTTTATTAATTAAATGCAGAATTTTTTATGAAAGAAAAAAACTTTGTAATTTGTTTTTGAGTTCTTAATAAACTCGTCTCTTAAATCTGTTATTTCGCTATTTTTTTTCCTGTCCGATTTAAGGTACAAGAGGTTTGTTCCAAGGTACATAACTACATGTACCTTGGAACGCAATGTAAGCAATGCAAGTTTGTGTTACCTACTCTTAATGCAAAACTTTTTTTAAAATTCAATTTGCGAATTTGATACAAGAATGGACACAAATTATTGCAATAATTATTTAAATTTTTTCTGAGTGAAAATTTCAAAACAATGTTTTAAGGTACAACAGTCTCTTTTGGCCATTATTTTTAGTGACATCTGAATTCTTCTTTTAAAAAATACATATTTGTTTCTGATGATCAATTCCGCGTCGTGTATTTCACAATGGAATTTTCCGTACAGTAAATGTACATCAATATATTCTTATCTCCTTTAATTACTTCATTGTTATAGAATCTTATAGAGATTATGAAATTTGCACTAACAATTTCAATTGTCTGTTCCAAAGATCTCAGATATGTATATTGACACCACCGATAAATATTGATACATCACTTAACACATGATTATCAAAATATTGTTTGAAACATCGTGTCCTTGATTATTAAAATATAAATAATATGAAATAAAACAGATATAAAAGACCGAAATGTTTACCTCCTATCTTCACCATAAGCACCTGGATGTTCTCAGAAGTTATTTTTATTGAGAAAATCAATAAAACCAAAATCTGTTATTTTCTAGGGCAATTTCGGATAAATCCTATCTTCACCATAAGCACCTGGATGTTCTCAGAAGTTATTTTTATTGAGAAAATCAATAAAACCAAAATCTGTTATTTTCTAGGGCAATTTCGGATAAATTTGTGAAAGCCAAAAAAAAGGTATCGTCATAAATGAAAACCTAAGCTAAATCCGTGGTATTTAATATATGATGTAAATGCACTACTACATATGTAAGAAATATCTTGAAAAATAAATTTTCTCTATTCGTTATCTTATGATTACCAAACTTTGAATACTGGATTTTCTCTATTATTTATCCGACATACTGTTTGAAGCTTTTATATAAAACTAGTCCAAGTCCAAGTTCCCGTACAGGAAAACTAGTATCTTAAATCTATGTTGCTTGAATGGGCATATGGAATTTCACTTTCACCATCAAATTTAAAACTTCTCCTTCCTGGCATTAGTATTGTCGGCACAGTTGGATATTTATTTTCTGTTCTAGCCAAAGTATCCTGTTCTATTTTATCCTTGTCTGGGGTTTCAGAAGATTTTAGACTTGACTTCCTTTCAATTTCTACATTTATCGATCTAACATATTCTGGGTAAACAAAAGCATTTGTAGGATTCGGAATCTCTTCTGGTTTCCAAAATTTTCTAAAATTAGAGAACAATCTTAAGGTGAGAGATGCGAGTTCAAGGCAAACAAATAAGTGTATTAACATTTCCAGGAATATTTTTTGTGGGTTAGTTTAACTGTGGAGATTCGATCTCCAAGTCCCACAACTACAGGCCGTAGTAATGGCTCTGTATTCCTCATTGCTATTTTAGAAAGTAGGAGGCTAGCCTGCATCTAAATTAAGGTGATCGCCAACTTGGTTATGAAAGCCTTATTAAGTAGCTGGAACCGATGTAGAGTATGCCAATGTCATAAAAATGATTCCTTCATCTAGTTTTACCACCTGGTAATTTCTAGATTATCAGAAATAACTCTTTGAATATCTACCTACTGCGAGATCAATTTGGTTAACATAAGATCCAAAAGAGGTATTTTTAACCTTTGACATCGTCTCATCTTACGTTGTAAATGTTGTCTGGGTTTGAGTTTCCATTCAAAATATATCTTTCGTAATTTTAAAAGAACTCTATGATATTTACCTCTGCAAAATTAGTAGTTAAACTAGGCATGGAATTTTTCTTTTCTTTCTTTTCATTCTTTGTCCCATGTAGTACATAAGTATAGTTGTTTGTAACTGTTTTAAGTAGTCGTAAGCAAGTGACTTAATTTATTTATATGTAAGCCCATAATTTATTCAAGCAAATGTTGGTATACATTTTAGAAGCAGTTGTTCGTCGTAAGTTCATGTAACGAATAAAACAGATGACAAATATGAAAACGTGAATCACCTTTCCTTACCATGTGTTCAAGGACGTTCTCAGCAGATATTATCATAATAAATATGAAAGAATATTAATATGTAAGAACTAATCATAAGGATCATAACCCATTATTAAAATATCGTAGTAGTCTGAAAGAAAAAACTTGGCGATTTATGTAGGACAGTCATTTCAATATTTAGAAAATAGGTGAAGAAGTTATCAATGCAATGAACGAATGGAAAATACAAATAATTTGAATTAAAGGTTGTCCATTTCTTGTGCATCAAAATTTGAAGTATGACAATCAAAGATAGGACGTATTTTATTTTGATATCAGGTTATATTTTGATTGAATTATCCTAGGATTAAAATTATCTATTCACGAGAATTAATTCAAAAAGGTTCTATACCTCGTTTTAACTAGTTGGGAAATATAAGTGTTGAAAATTAATGTTCAATGCAGATAATATCTACATCTCAAATTTTTTATTTAGAATTTGTTTATGAAAAAATGAACTTGACATTTTATTTAATTGTAACTGTACACTAATGTGTAACTTTCCATTATAATCATTCCAACTATTTTATTGCACTATAGTTTCAACAAGTAATAACTCAAAACTTGTAATTTCAAAATTTTATCACCTCATACGTATTACTTGTAAATGCAACAATTAATTACTGTTCTCCATCAAATTAATTATTCATTATAATATTTTCGGTCATTACTAGAATCATAACAAACTAGCTTTTACCCGCGGCTTCGCTCGCATCGAGTCCATTAAATAAGTATAAGAAATCATTATAATAGAAAAGAACGAACTCTGTAGCTATATTAGAACCTGAGATATAGATCTTTGAATGTAGAAAAATTGCCAAAAACCTACAAAAATCCATAACTCCACATTGAATGTCCGCGCCTAGCTCCTCTCCAACTTAACCGATTTAAGTGTTCAAAAACTCAAAATAGAGAAGGTGTTTCAGCGAGTGTTCTTAAACCAAAACGAACTCTGTAGCTATATTAGAACCTGAGATATAGATCTTTGAGAGTAGAAAAATTGTCAAAAACCTACAAAAATCCATAACTCCACATTGAATGTCCGCGTCTAGCTCCTCTCCAACTCAACCGATTTAAGTGTTCAAAAACTCAAAATAGAGAAGGTGTTTCAGCGAGTGATCTTAAACCAAAACGAACTCTGTAGCTATATTAGAACCTGAGATATAGATCTTTGAAGGTAGAAAAATTTCCAAAAACCTACAAAAATCCATAACTCCACATTGAATGTCCGCGTCTAGCTCCTCTCCAACTCAACCGATTTAAGTGTTCAAAAACTCAAAATAGAGAAGGTGTTTCAGCGAGTGTTCTTAAACCAAAACGAACTCTGTAGCTATATTAGAACCTGAGATATAGATCTTTGAGAGTAGAAAAATTGTCAAAAACCTACAAAAATCCATAACTCCACATTGAGTGTCCGCGCCTAGCTCCTCTCCAACTCAACCGATTTAAGTGTTCAAAAACTCAAAAAAAAGAAGGTGTTTCAGCGAGTGTTCTTAAACAAAAACGAACTCTGTAGCTATATTAGAACCTGAGATATAGATCTTTGAGAGTAGAAAAATTGTCAAAAACCTACAAAAATCCATAACTCCACATTGAATGTCCGCGCCTAGCTCCTCTCCAACTCAACCGATTTAAGTGTTCAAAAACTCAAAATAGAGAAGGTGTTTCAGCGAGTGATCTTAAACCAAAACGAACTCTGTAGCTATATTAGAACCTGAGATATAGATCTTTGAGAGTAGAAAAATTGTCAAAAACCTACAAAAATCCATAACTCCACATTGAATGTCCGCGTCTAGCTCCTCTCCAACTCAACCGATTTAAGTGTTCAAAAACTCAAAATAGAGAAGGTGTTTCAGCGAGTGTTCTTAAACCAAAACGAACTCTGTAGCTATATTAGAACCTGAGATATAGATCTTTGAGAGTAGAAAAATTGTCAAAAACCTACAAAAATCCATAACTCCACATTGAGTGTCCGCGCCTAGCTCCTCTCCAACTCAACCGATTTAAGTGTTCAAAAACTCAAAATAGATAAGGTGTTTCAGCGAGTGTTCTTAAACCTAAACGAACTCTGTAGCTATATTAGTACCTGAGATATAGATCTTTGAAGGTAGAAAAATTTCCAAAAACCTACAAAAATCCATAACTCCACATTGAATGTCCGCGTCTAGCTCCTCTCCAACTCAACCGATTTAAGTGTTCAAAAACTCAAAATAGAGAAGGTGTTTCAGCGAGTGTTCTTAAACCAAAACGAACTCTGTAGCTATATTAGAACCCGAGATATAGATCTTTGAAGGTAGAAAAATTTCCAAAAACCTACAAAAATCCATAACTCCACATTGAATGTCCGCGTCTAGCTCCTCTCCAACTCAACCGATTTAAGTGTTCAAAAACTCAAAATAGAGAAGGTGTTTCAGCGAGTGTTCTTAAACCAAAACGAACTCTGTAGCTATATTAGTACCTGAGATATAGATCTTTGAAGGTAGAAAAATTTCCAAAAACCTACAAAAATCCATAACTCCACATTGAATGTCCGCGTCTAGCTCCTCTCCAACTCAACCGATTTAAGTGTTCAAAAACTCAAAATAGAGAAGGTGTTTCAGCGAGTGTTCTTAAACCAAAACGAACTCTGTAGCTATATTAGAACCTGAGATATAGATCTTTGAAGGTAGAAAAATTTCCAAAAACCTACAAAAATCCATAACTCCACATTGAATGTCCGCGTCTAGCTCCTCTCCAACTCAACCGATTTAAGTGTTCAAAAACTCAAAATAGAGAAGGTGTTTCAGCGAGTGTTCTTAAACCAAAACGAACTGTGTAGCTATATTAGAACCTGAGATATAGATCTTTGAGAGTAGAAAAATTGTCAAAAACCTACAAAAATCCATAACTCCACATTGAATGTCTGCGCCTAGCTCCTCTCCAACTCAACCGATTTAAGTGTTCAAAAACTCAAAAGAAAAAGGGTGTTTCAGCGAGTGTTCTTAAACCAAAATGAAGTCTCTATCTTGAATAGAACCTGAGATATTGAGGATAGAACGTGTGTATGTGAAAAACTCCCATAAGTAATGTACAGGGGGAAATCGCATTTGAGTATAACTTGAGAATGGTGAAAAGATTAGATGCAATCCGATGGTTGATGGCTGATCCGTGCATCAATACCTTTAATTGAAAAAAAAAAAAAAATTAAGCAAATCGGTTGGTTAGAACGCCTGAACGGACTCGGAATGGAAATCATCAATTATATATCTTGTCGCAATGTTCCATTTTTATGATAATCTCGAATAATACCAAGTATAATATTGCATGTGGAGGGTTTTCAGTAGATTTAGGTATTTTTAGATTACATGTAGCGTAGGAGCAATTAATTTTATTACTACAGTGATTAATATGCTACCAAAAGGTATATCATTAGACCATATGCCTTTATTCGTTTGAGCTGTTGTTATTACCGCAATTCTTCTATTATTATCCCTACCAGGTTTAGCTGGAGCTATTACTATACTATTAACTGATCGAAATTTAAATACCTCTTTTTTTGACCACCCGGGGGAGGTGACCCAATTTTAATACCAATATTTTTTGCACATCCTGAAGTTTATATTTTAATTCTTAATAGTGAAAGTTTTTGATGAGGAGAATAAAAATGTCAAGGGACAAAAAGCTCCATGTATTCGCTACCCTGAGTCGACCATCATTAAAAAGTTTTTCTTTTAATTTATGTTAAGCCATCGAATACATGGATTTGTTTACGATTTTCTGAAACTAGAATCTCTCAAATGACTGAAAAAAATTGATCGACACCAATTAATGTATGTTTAATTATTTAATTATCTGCATATATTTTTGTATATATTTATTTTTATAAAGCTTTATGAAATAAAAAATTTAAAAAAGCTTTAATACATAGAATTCAAACATAGTATTAATTATAGATAAAAAAATAATTTTTCTCACAATTGTTAAAACAGATGAAAAACAATTAGAATGTCTGCTTGAAGAAGCTAATTTAGAGGATAATTTACTGTATAAATACGTGCGCTGATAAATAAAATTATGATAAAATCATCAGATAAAGTTGTTTTAATAATTTTATTGGGAAATATCTTTAAATTACTGCATTTTGAAATTTGGCTTTTAAGTTCAACAACAGTAAAGACGGTGATGAATGTATTAATTGTACAAAATTAGCGAAGTTTTTAGGTGAAAAAATGTGCAACGCATTGCCCGGATTTCAGGCGTATACAGGTAAAGCCAAACCTTTCAATATTTCATATTAATAATGTAAAGTATCAAGAAATGTTTGCTTCACGTAATAATCTTGGTAAAATTGAAGATAAGGAGATGAAAGAAACAATTCAAAAGTATACTTGCGAAATGTACCTGTATGGTTTAAAAAAATCATCTTTCAAAATAATTTTACTGCTGTTTCCACTCAAAAGGCGTTTTTGAATGAAATAAGAAATTATAATTCCAGCCTAATGCCACCTTGCTGGGAATCGTTAAAACAAAAAAATTTATTTTACTGTGATGTGGCAAAATTCTTTGTACTCGTGTAAACAATGTATTGTAAAGAATTACAAAGATTGTGGTTGGAATCATTTTAACTGATAGTAGCAATAAATTTTCTAATACTGGCGACTTCAATAACGATGGAAATAGCATTGTAGACAACAGTGACGATAATGGTAATATTCAGAATTATAGCGATGATGTAAATAATGATGTAGATTTTAATGACGATAGTTATGTGTAAAATTAATGGTTAATCATTGTATATCATTTTTGTATGTAATAAATCTCATTTTTGTATTGAATCCACTATCTGAGACTTTAATTTCTTTCGTTGTATCTCACAGGAATTAATTAATAAAACCAAAACTCACATTGTATGTGGTAAAGAATAAAAAAATGTATGGTAAGCATTGCAAAAAATAAAAAAATGTAGTAATGTTAGAATTAATTGAAAAAAAAATTATCAATGTATTTGGAAAGTATATGTAGATAATTGAAAATAGACGTGGGATGTATGAGTTAGAGGTTATTGATTCTTTAAACTAACCTAACCATTTTTTCAGTCATTTGAGAGCTTCTAGTTTCAGAAAATCGTAAACAAATCCACGTATTCGATGGCTTAAGATAAATTGAAAAAAATATATTTTTATCGGTGTTCGACTCAGGGTAGAGAATGAATAGAGCTTGTCGACCCTTGACATTTCTATTCTACTCATCAGAAACTTTCGTATGACATAAATTTTCTTGATGTATTTCATAAATTACAATTACGCCTAAAATAAAAACTGGAAGTAACGTCATAATTTTGCATGCTGGCAAAAACAATCTCCTTCAGGGGTGTCGACTTCTAGACCCCAAAAATGATTCATGTATCTGATCCATAGGACTTTTATACAGCCCGCTCTCCGACTATGAGTGATGTATAGGTAAAGAATGTTAGTACAAGAAACCGGTATATTGGGGATTGCAGCAAATTTTAGGAAATGAGACCCCTATAAAATTGGCTGACTTGAGTGAAAAAATGTTTCACCTTACTAAGTGCAACAGATTCTTCTCAAAAAGAATCCCATATTCAACATTTAACCATCAAAAATTCCTTGAATGATTTATGTTTCGACGACCTCACTAAAAGTCAATGGAGTCGCCGTGGGGGGCAGTTGCCTTCTTCAAATGTAGCTAGGGACTCGGTATCGAATAGAAAGTATCGATGCTGTACTCATGAAGAGTATCGAGTACTCATAAATGTATCGTAACACAAGTATCGATACTTCCAAGAATCGAGTACTTTTCTTGGAGCCTAATGATGAATGCGCGAGAACATCAATATCAGTCAGTACATAATTTTATTATAATAATAAAGAGATTACAATAATAAGACGACTGTAACTTTACAAATTTTGAACTTTATGAAAAAAGAACTATTAATTTAGGCATTAGGCTGAGTCAGCTATAGGGAACAGGGTTCTATACACGTCTGAATTCTTTGACGAAGAACGATTGTATGCCATAAACATGCATGGCCATAACCGTAAGGTCCCAAGTTTCAAGTGGCTAATTTCTGATATTTGTTCGATACGATACCTGTTGAAAAGTATTCAATGAGTAAAAGTATCGAATGCAAAGTATCGAGTACAAAAGTATCTGAATCGAAAGGTAAGATACTCAATACCACAAAGTATCGATACTTTTTTCGAGTCGCAAAGCGACCAAAGTCCTAAGGCCGTGCGAGTAATTGACTTTTTTATCTATTAATAAATTCCGCATCGCATAACAAATTAAGGTTTAATGTATATTGTAGAAAGTATTGAAATATTCAGAATAAAATTAAGATTTTGACATCGGTTTTTAAAATCGCCGTCATTTTCATCACGACTATATCAGATTTATAAAAACGCAAGGCAATTAAACAGTGTAAAACTCTTTCTACGACAGCTGTTCACCAGCATTCACGTTAGTTTTGTATAATTTGTGTCCAATATGTAGCTTTGGACGTGGTCAAAGCCTCGGAACACGTTAAAAGGATTTTACTATTGATTAAAAACCACCGTGAAAATCCGGAAAAAGTGACAGACGAAATTATAAAGGAAGCTGCTGTTGTTGCAGAGAAAGTCGGATTGGAGGAAGACATTACATCAGTGCCTCGGAAACAACGTCATAGAAGCAATAATCCAGCAAAAAGCCCTTCAGAATACTGGAAGAGGTCTTTGAATTCAATTATCACCTCACTTGAAGTACGTTTTGCTGAAGAAAACACGCCATCATTCGCATTATCTAAGTTACACCCAGTGCAGATGCATAAGAGGACAACTGAAAATCTGAAACGAACTTGTGAATCTATTACCCAGTTTTATGATTTACCGAACATAAAGAATGAAATCGAATTTTGGCAGCAATTGTGGCTCGATAGGCTTAATCTAACTCCTTCCCCGAAATGGGAAAAGGATTAAAATTTTTGATCGCTTTACCATGCACGACCTGTACAGTAGAGTGATCCTTTAGCAGCCTCAGAAGACTAAAAACATGACTAAGAAGCACCATGGCAGAAGATTGCCTCAATGGTCTGACCATGATGAGTGTACATAGAGCTATAATAAATAGAAACCTAAATAATTTTAATGACAAAGTGGTTGAAAGTTTTGCAAAAAATACCCGCAGGTTATGCTTTAATTAAACATTATTTTTGTTAAAATAAATAATTATTGTGAAGTTTTATACATTGATATTGGTATTAGAACCGTTTTTATTACAATCTTCATCGAGGCAAAGACTTCCAAAGTGTAACGCTGTACCAGGCGTTCATAATTTTTACTTTCCATTATATTGTCCCACGGGTGCTTGTTCCAATATCAAATCGTATTTAAAATCGATTCCATTTTTAATTTATTTCTTTACTCATAATTTGGTCTGCCAGATTTTGAAATTTCATCGAGCATACTCATTTAATTGTCTTGGCAATAATCCATTCAAAAAGAATTTAAATACATGAGATTGTTTGATAGTTCCCATATAGTTTACGATCTCCTTGTTTGAAAAGCGATGTCATGTTTCCTTATTGCCACTTTCCGGGTATGTTTTAAAGTGATTTTACTGTTCTACGGACAATTTTTCACTTTATTTGGATCTGATTTTTCTTTGGATTACCGTATTTATGTTTTCCGCTTCTGTAAACCTCTGTCTATTTTCTATAAACTAAAATTAGAAATGACTACGTAATTTTTAGTAGTTTTCTGGCACCACCGGTAACGTATTTCACACAATGCACTCAAAATAACTTACCAACTCCGACGGTTTTATTCCACTGGAGTTTGATAACCTCCACAATCCCGTGTTTGAGTAATGATTCCTGTCGAATGAACTGGATTCCATATTAAAAATACTATTATGACAATATACGAAGCAAAACTGTATATTTGGAGATGCCACGAAACTAGAAGAGTTACATACAACCGTCAAAAATTCATTGAACGATTTTTGTTAGAAGTTGAATGTAAAATTCTTCTTGACAGGAACCAACGAGAACTAAAAATATCCATGTTCTAATTCACATTTAATAGGGATTATGTCACCAGCGTGCATTTTTTAACTAGAAATGCCATTTGATACCTTTTTGGAAGGGATTTATTTTGTAGGCGCTGGAAAATTTTTTTTCCAAGTTCGAGAAAAGTACAATTGTAGTGAACAAATTATTGCTTCTAGAGAATTGGTAAATCTACTCACACATTCATCATGTACATTTTGAAAACTATTTCATTCCGATTTCGATTATCCAAAGTCTACATCCGGCAACTTTCTGGCTTCTTTATAAAACCATTTACCGATCTACCTCCCCGGAAAGCAGCAATTTCTAATAATACTGAAACCAGATATTACAACAGGTAAATATGAATTATTGATATTTACAATTATGTTTGTAAGTACAGGTAGGAGTTGTTGTATCAAAAAAAAATCAACTATTACGTCACTACATCATCACTGCTGACGTAATCGCTACCAAATTGGAATTAGAACATGGGTATTTGGAAAAAAAATATTTTGGCTTATTTCGTAATTCTTTTTCTCTTCCGTTTCCTAAATAATCATGGTATTTGATAATTCATCCGTTTACTCATGATAAATTACACTTCCTCACGTTTGTTTGTTTTGACGATAGTTATGTATGCACTTATGTATTCTGTTAGATTTCTAGAAAGTACACGGTTATGTATCTTGATTAAATCACTTGAGAAATTTTTAAGTAATACGCTTTTCAATTTTTTCTATAGCTCGTAATGAATTAATTATCATATAAAATGAACAAAGAAGTTTAATTTTTGGTATCTATTCCAAATCACTGATAATTTACAAATTATTTTACGGAATTTAAAGAATTGTATGTTTTTCTTTCTCTTTTTCTTTCTTAAGACTTTTTCAAAAGATTTTGTTGATAAATTGTCTTGATTTTAGGTCTCTTTTAATTAGTTTTTGGAACAAGTGAAAATATTGATATTCCGACCGATTTTGGTCAAATTTGCATAATTATATCAATCAATGAGAGAGAAATACTTAATTGTCAAAACAATTTGTTGACAAAACGCTTGTAAAAATTGAAAAACAAACACAAATATTACTAAATAAAGATACAAATAAAAGAAAATTTCAATATACATAAGAAAACCACAATGAGTAACAAAATTATATGTAATAGTAATAGGTAATAATTATTAGTATATAGCCAAAATTAAACCAGTATGAAGCATGCCCGGAATTTTTTATATTATTATTAGAATAAAAGTCGTTTACAGAGTAAAAAGCACTTTCCAGTAAATATGTTTTCAAATTATTACGGAATGCGGGAAAAGACTATATCTATTTAATTTCAATTGGCAAGTGATTGTGCATTTTTTTGCATTGTAAAATATTGAGTCTTTAATTAATTCTGACCGGGGACTAGGTAGGTGAAGGTCGTGCTCCTCATTCCTAAGTGAATAGCCGTGCAACGATCTTTCTGAAGTTGGAGAAGGGTGCTTAGGAATTAAGAAGGAAGGGTCAGAATTTTTAATCTTTTAAGAAAGCCCGCACCACACATACATCAGATTACAACACAATTTAACAACAATAAAAAAGTTTTTCCTAGTTGTCATCAGTTTGTCATCAGAAAAATCAGTTTTCTTTCTTCTATGTTAATAAACCGTTTTTGAAAAATGTTTTCTTTTATTTAATACGTTTTAAAAGTTTTTTAATTATTATGATTGAATGTGTGTTTTTCTTAAACAAGGTCTGGCTATTAAATAACGAGACTGGTTACGAAGAAGAGTTTTATTATAAAAATTATTCTACATTCGAATGCTCCCCTTCAATATACTTCCCTCCACTCGCCACACACCTTTCCATACGTTTTTTCCATTGATCGAAGCACTGCTGGAAATCTTCTTTAGTGAGTGCCTTCAGGAGCTCTTCCGTTTTTTGCTTTACCGCTTCCATCGACTCAAATCGGGTTCCTTTCAAAGCAGATCTTTTTCTAACTTTTCAATGAAATCTTAGTAGACTGGTTGACGCAACAGCTTTTGGTCAGTGTCAGCACCAGCCTCGGCAATCATCCGGATGCTCATTCGACGATCTGCACGCACAATTTAGTTGATTTTGGTCACTGTTTCCGGAGTTGGAACAGTCACAGGGCGACCTGGGCGCTGGTCATCTTCAGTGCTTTCTCGGCACTCACTAATGCTCTTAAATCAAAATCAAAAACACGCGCACGAGATAGAGAATTGTTGCCATAGGCCTCTTTCAACAATTTATAGCATTCAGTCGCAGTTTTTTTTCAATTTAGCGAGAAAAAACACGTTCGTTTCAAATCGCTACTGCACAAATACTATAATAGTGACGGAAACGTGTTTTGGGACGTGCAGAAGGCGCCCCATGGACACACCGTTCTTTAATAGCCAGACCTCGTATTTTCAATATGACCTCTCTGTCCTCTGTAAAAATCGTCAAAATCATTGATACTTGATACATAATATTACTCTTTTATTTTCAGTATCCAATAATGTTTTTTTATGATTAGATTTTATTTTTCGTTTATATACGATTAATTTGATTTGTCAGCCTCCTTGCAATACATTTAATGTGGGTCAGAGCAAATTCAGAATGAACAACTCGAGCGTAACTGTAATTCCATACAATTCTAACGAAATATTTTGTGGTTTTTTACAACAGTACATAATCAACTTGCAACAAGATATCTAGTCAATTTTAGCTATTTACTTAATGACCGATATTAAATTATCAAATTAAATTGAGAAACTCTCAATAGTTTTTTTTAGACTAATAAAGATGATTTGAATGTCAAATGTTGAAAGTATAAAATTTCACTTTTAATGCGAAAAATAAAAGTAACGTTGAATAACACGGAACTGCTATTACTTTTGCAAATATTATCATTAACACGTTGACTGCCACGGCAAGGTTCAGAATTTCGTTTAAAATTACAATTTGATTTAATTACATTATATTATTAAAAACTCACGATTACATTTACGTCTTTCTTGAGTGTTTTGTTTTACAATTATTATTATAATTAAATAATCGAGAATCCAATATGGATAAGAAAAGACCACTGACTCAAAATGAAATTTAGTACTACGCAAATCTAAGAAAGACTATTAGATGGCCCAAAAAGGTTTCATTACATATTATAGAGATATGTATACACAATGCTCATAAAATTTTTAAAAAAGTAACTTCTAAAATAAAACTGATCAAGTTCAGAGAAGAATTCGTCGTCGCGTTGATTGGAGAAGAAATTCAACCAAATTCAACCATTTTTTGTTCGTTTTTTAATAAATTTTCTGTTCATGCAAACCAGCATTGATTTTTTGTTCTCCCAGAAGCCATCTATCGATATTAGCACTTGTATATTCCGAGTTTAATCGTAGCTGCACAAAAATGGCAAATAAACACAGGACGAGATAAATCGTAGTTGAAAAAAAACAATCTACGACTTATCTCTTAGTTGGCAGTCAACGTGTTAAAATATAAAATGGAATGATATAAAATGTAATTATGTCATCATATTTAATGAGAGGAAAAAACATTTCATTCATAAATATGACGATTTAATATAATACAATACGAATAATAAAACTTTCAATTTGAATTATCTAACGTTGATAGTATTAGAAAGGTACTTATCATTGTAGTTACGTATATACTTATTCTCACAATTATTTTGGCAGAAAAATTTCACAATCAATTCCCATTTAATAAACTATAAAGTATAAAAGACCTTTTCCTCCGATATTCCAATGAAATGTTTCTGTCTCTGGTAAATGAGACACAGTTTTTTGGACGCATTTTGAATCTCATTCTCTCGAAATTTGTAACAACTATTATGAAAGCAGATTGAACACTGAACGTACAAATCTCGTACATACGAATCGTTGGACTGTGAAGACTTGAAAATTTATCTGGCCTCGATGTAAGTGCAATAAAAACATCACCGCAACCAGAAGAATAAAAGAGATCAGTATGCTACCCTTCAAATTTTTTTTGTCTAAATAACAAATGAATAAAATCTTGGTAATAAAACCTCTTGTAAACATCGTCAGTTTATGAAAAAACTAATTAACAACTACTTGGTAATGTTTTAAATAATAAAAGAAATATTCGGCAAACAATATATTTAATTCAGAAATGAATACATTTTAGTAAGCTGTTGATGGTCTTGTTAATAGGATGTGAAGAAGTGGTGCCATTAAATCAAAGTACAACTAATAAATTTGTTTTGTTTTTTGTGTTTTGAATTGAAAGTTTATAAATATTTTCATTGTGTAAAAGTTCCAAATTATCAACTGCAGTCAAAAGTCATGCTCACAATTTTCAAACGTGGTTACTTAAAAACACCAAATATTTGTTTAAAAAAGGGGCTTGCATCTTTATTCAATTATATTAGGTTGTAGCATCAGTATCCACTTCTTTATTATCCAGTAAGAGGCATTCGGATTTACGCTACATTGTTGAACTTTAAAACCAATTGGTCTGATCGTTATAGTTCTTCCAATGTCAATTGTAGCGAGGAACAATCAAATTAAGAAATGAAAAATAATGTTTACTCCCTGTTTAGAATTCGGTAAACATCTAAAAAACCGTCAGTCCACGTGGGCTCATCATCTCCACTGTTTACCAATAAAAACATCGAATCGTAAACATATAAATGCATTTCTATTGACCGAAGCTGTCAGAAAGCGAATGTACACAATTTCTTCGAAGTATTCCTGCCAGACAGCTTGTGATAAGCATTGGCGTATAGTGAGAATAAAGACAGGTATGAATTTAATAATAAAGATCTAGATATACAAACACAGCAAGTTATTTTAAATATATTCGAATGTTTAAAAAAGAAAAAAAAATCAGCAATCTGATAATGCAATTATAATAAGAATTGCTGAATTAACTTGAGTAAATAAATTTTCCATTTATCGAGTAGTAACGGGGTTGTTGGTCATTACTCACAGAACCGAAAAACATGTAAAGAAAAACTGAAATCAGTTGACAAAGATACTCAAGATTTTACACGTAGGACAATTTATAATTTACTCGTATATAAATAAGGAGAACGTTGCGACATTAGAAGTAATATAATAATACAGCAAAAGCAAAAGTTTGGAATTGAAATGTTTTTTTTTTCATTTTGTTTTATCTGCAAAGAATTTATGTTCGTTTATGGTTTTTGCTTTGAAATTCCTCTCCCAGAAAAAAAATCAAATGGGATACAAAAAAGGGCTCAGTTCACGTCTGGTACCCTGCTTAAACGAAACGCCCTTACAGGCAGGTACATTTTACTCGTCTATTTACGTTTTATAATTTAATATTCAGTTGTAATAAGTTAACGAGGTATAATAATGATTTTTTTCTAAGTTGGTCTACAATTAAGTGCATTTGTCTAAATAATCGCCGTCCAATTTGTAATGATTCGATTGACTTTTAACGAATACTTTCTCGCATAAGATAAACATATTTTTAAAAGTATTTATAAAAATGATAAATATATAAAATGAGGTATCTACGCCTATGGTAGATAGATCAAACAAAATTGTCGGTTAGGGTTTTTATATAAATTTTTATAATCTGCAATTGATATTGGAAAAACTATAACGTTGATTCCCCATTGATGAGTTCAACCTAATTCAATATGCTTATTTTTAACACGTTGGGGATGAATGTATGGATTTTACTTAGGTTACAAACTCAGAAACAAACTACAAATAGTCATGTTTGGTTGAATAAAAAATAGAAAGCTACGAAATAATCGTATATAATCAAAAACAATGGTAATTATACACTTTCGCGGTCACCTGATTTTTTGGCTCCAGAAAATCGAAAAATGGATGGATTTTAATGATCTTGGTCTCAAAATGTTCCATTTTACGGCGGATTTATAAAAAAAATACGAAAATTAAAAAAAATATAATATTTTTTACAGTTTCATGACTTTAAATGCAAAAAAAATGACTTTCTACATATAATCCTTCGTAACTGTTTCTGACGTCGTGGAATCATGTTCGTATATTTTTTTTCGCAATTTACATAAAAAAATGAATATTTTGAAAAAAAAAGTTTCAAAAAAGTTAATTTCATGAAACTGTAAAAAATATTAATTTTTTTTTAATTTTCGTATTTTTTTTATAAATCCGCCGTAAAATGGAACATTTTGAGACCAAGATCATTAAAATCCATCCATTTTTCGATTTTCTAGTGCCAACCTAACCTAACCTAACCAAAAAACGAGGTGACTGCGAAAGTGTATAATTACCATAATTTTTTGTAAAGGATTATTTTGCAAAACCGTTTTTTTTACGATTTAAAACAGTAAAACTATGAGAAATTTTCATTCCAGCTATTTCTACTAATTTTTTTTATAAAACCGCCGTAAAATGGAACATTTTGAGACCAAGATCATTAAAATCCATCCATTTTTCGATTTTCTAGAGCCAAAAAATCAGGTGACCATGAAAGTGTATAATTACCAAATAATTTTTAAACCGTATATTTAACTAAATCCTAGAATATTTCAATTTTATAAAATGTAGTTGTTTGAGTAAAATCACAACAAATGATTGTTTAAATCAATGTCAAATTAGTCCCTGTAGCGGCTATGTAGTTGATGGAACAAAATTTTTTTGGAACTCCTTGAAAAGCGTGTTACAAATTAGGAATCGCGGTAAATAGCGGTTTTTCTATTATAAAATATTCATGAATGATCTAATGACAATAAATAAAAATCATTATTGAACTATTATCCAATTGATACTGGTTTTAATTTGCCTTATGCTAATAATAATATGTTCAGATATTTGCAAATTGATCACCCTGTACTTTTCGCTGTTATTCCGTGAACCATTCCGAATATTTAAATTGAAATACACATGTGGAAAATATATTATGTAGGAAGTGGTTTAATGTTGATATTAGATTATGAAAATCATATCAATACGCAGGTTTTTATTTTCAATGCTATGATTGCTTGGTTCACTTCTATTGACATCGAATTAATTCCGCTGCCGACTGATAAATTTGAATTAATCATTTTATAGTAAAATAAAAATTAAGTTTGTTCCAAATTTGGAAGTTGCAAGGTCGCTTCGTATCTCTATTAGTCAGTCAGAAAATGTTATTAAAATGATGACATCTCATGAATTTATCATTATAAATTATAAAATTAACAGACTAAAGTGTGAGCGTATTCAATTGAAAAATATCTATCTATTATCTTAGGTCACTTGAAGGTTTTACTCAAGCGAAACATTTAAAAAAATATGTGTGAGTTGGTATTGGTAGCAATAATAAAGATTTTTTTGAAGAAACTCCCTATATTTTTGAATTCTAAATGGAAAATTGGAACAGCTGTTACATATGTTTCATATACCTAATTTAATTCGATTCAATTCAAGTTATTAGATTTCAGTCTCTGAAGACGAGAACTTGGTTATCGAAACGCGCGTCAGACAGTGTAATTGTAAGTGTTGGTGTAGTGGTGGTGTAAACAGTTTATTCAGTAAAAAGCTCAATGATTTAGGGTGCAATATTGATATTTGTTATTCTGTTATTCCAGGATGTTGGGGTTATTGCCAAATTCAAATATTAATAATTTTTTCAAATAAATCGCCCTGTATATTTTCAATGCATTGAATAGCATTATTAGTATTAGAGGTTCCTCATTACTATCTCTAATCGTTTTTAAGTTATAAACACAATCGAAAATATTGTATTTTTTCTAGATTCATGCAATAAACACAACTTTATTTACTGAAAAAATGAAACTTTATTGCACTAGTGCGATAAATATTTATTGAACTCATCTGTTATTATAGTACAGAGGTTTGTGATCAAGACAAACATAAACATTCAAATGAGCGACATATTTAATCCCTTTTCTGTGAGATTGTAACACGTAACAAAAAATTGCGGATTTTATTTTATTATCAATCATATTTATTATGTACTAGATTACGAAAGATACATTTTTTTATAAAATGGCATATGATTACAATTTATAAACAAAAACGTAATGCCTCAAACATACGCGATCACCACGACTATAATTAGTCGAATTTTTCAAGGAAAAATTAGACTATTACGGTAGGCATGACTAGAAGGAAAATGGGGGGCACATCATTTTTCCCATGTTTTGAGACCTCCTGAACACGGTTATGATGGTTTTTCGAATGTCTGTAGTTTTAACGAATACTTTCTCGCATAAGATAAACATATTTTTAAAAGTATTTATAAAAATGATAAATATATAAAATGAGGTATCTACGCCTATGGTAGATAGATAAAACAAAATTGTCGGTTAGGGTTTTTATATAAATTTTTATAATCTGCAATTGATATTGGAAAAACTATAACGTTGATTCCCCATTGATGAGTTCAACCTAATTCAATATGCTTATTTTTAACACGTTGGGGATGAATGTATGGATTTTACTTAGGTTACAAACTCAGAAACAAACTACAAATAGTCATGTTTGGTTGAATAAAAAATAGAAAGCTACGAAATAATCGTATATAATCAAAAACAATGGTAATTATACACTTTCGCGGTCACCTGATTTTTTGGCTCTAGAAAATCGAAAAATGGATGGATTTTAATGATCTTGGTCTCAAAATGTTCCATTTTACGGCGGATTTTATTTTATTATCAATCATATTTATTATGTACTAGATTACGAAAGATACATTTTTTTATAAAATGGCATATGATTACAATTTATAAACAAAAACGTAATGCCTCAAACATACGCGATCACCACGACTATAATTAGTCGAATTTTTCAAGGAAAAATTAGACTATTACGGTAGGCATGACTAGAAGGAAAATGGGGGGCACATCATTTTTCCCATGTTTTGAGACCTCCTGAACACGGTTATGATGGTTTTTCGAATGTCTGTAGTTTATATATATATATATATATATATATATATATATATATATATATATATATATATATATATATATATATATATATATATATATATATATCTGTTTAAGCTACAATTCTTATTTTCGTCTCTCGAGCAATTGCTATGGGTCAGATTTGGTTCAAAATTAGCATAAATGGCTTTTTTGGCGGCGGATTGATATTATTAGAATTTGGTTGAAAACAAATGAATATTTCGAGGGGTCGCAGTGCAAAAAAAGTGGTTTTTGACCTTTACTCACCTCTGCAGGTCAAACGAAAAGCGACTGAAAAATGAAATTTCACATGTAGGTTCAATTTGTTGCGAGATGATTTCCTGTCTAAGGTCGAAACTTTCCATCTCCACCCCTCTCCATTTTATGGTCATTTTTGTTATATTTTCTTATTTTTTGACCAGAAAAAGTTTAACTAGAGGGCTCGAACTTCGCATGCAAGTAGGGATGATGTTGAAGAATCGTCTTTCTCAATTTCAAAGTTTTCTTCTTCAGTTCTTCTAGTACAAAACGACCGAAATCATTTTGATCGTTGGCGTTGTAATTGTTGAACTGGATCGCCTCCTATTTAATGAATAATACGAGTATGATCGTTGCTAGGGTGATTTTTTTTACTTCCCATTTTCGAAATTTCTTGTCATTATGACAATTTTTTCTTTGTTGTCAATTGGAATTGAGCAAGAGGGTTCGAGACCACCGGGTCTATTGAAATTGTGAATTTTCATTCGAGAGAGAGAGAGAGTTAACTTGTGAAATGAAAAGTTATTGAGGAATAGCAAATTTTTCATATAAAGAAATAAGATTGAGAATTGATATCATTTCCAAGAAATTCATTTTATGGAAAGATTTGTTTGTGTATTAGTTAAATTCTTCATTCGACGAAAAATTCGACTTTCGTGATGGAGCTCTGCTGCTCACGGCTTTTTTTGTATAATGCGACCGAGTTCTAGAAATGTCAGTCAAAAATTAATTTTTACAATTAAACAAAGTTTAAAAATGAGTAATATCATTGGAAAAATAGATGATAGTGATGAAGAAGAATTTATGGGGCTCCTCCAGAAGTTTTTGAAATAGCAATTACAGCGTCATTAAATTTATTACCTAATAAATTAAGAAAACTATATGAAATTCGTTATAATCGTTTCAAAGAGTGGTGCTTCGATACAAAGTTAGAGAAAATGTGCTTCTTGCATATTTTTTCAAAAAGATCGAAAGATATTAAACCCTCATCACTTTGGTCTGAGTACTCAATGATGAGAGCTTGCCTTTTTACAAAAGAAGATATTAATATTAAAAATTACAAAAAACTAATGGCATTTATGAAGAAGACTGCAGGATTACGGTCGAAAAAGTCAAAAATATTTAATAGGGGACACATTTATCAATTTCTAACAGAAGCTCCGAATTCCCAGTATTTCATGAAAAAAGTTAATATATTAACATTAACATTAATAATTATTGTTTAGCTTTTGTAAGACAATTTAAAATTACTTGTAGTGGGTCGCTGCAATATTTGGAATCGTAGGGGTATGTCGTAGACATGAGCTCCGAAAATTGAGTATTTCAGACATGGAAGAAGTAGGTTCAATATTAATTGTAAAAGTGCAACGTTCAAAAACTGACAAGGAACGAAGTTTTGTCATTAGAGGTGAGGTTGAAGAAGGATTAAATTTAATCGATATAAACCGTAAATACATGGAATAACGTCCTAGTAATTCACTAAGAAATATTAATATTGGAAAATTGCAAAAATTGTACATTTACTTTTAATATTGATGGTACAAATAATGTTTAAGTTAAATTATTCCTAATTACTAGTTCCTAACTTTCTCAATGTTAAACGATAGTATTAATTAATTATTAAATGTTTTGCTCTTAAATTACGTTTTTTATTTTTGTACACCTCAATAATATTTTTTTTAACGTAGAAAGAAGATTGTATGCAATTCCTGGAAAAAGTATTTACTTTTTGCACTTGTTGCATTAATAACTATTTTTGATTAATAGGTAATGTTACATGAAGACGTCTCATGTCAATTCTGAACTTGAATTTATAATATAATTAATCAAAATGACTAGTGTCGTATATAAAAAACTATTTAAATTCTGTAGGATCACAAATGGTAATTCAATTTATTGAATATTAAAACAGTTAAACCAACACTTGCTCGAACCAAGCATCTTTTTTTGTCATACATAATGTAACCCTCCGCTCAAATGATAGTCTAGTGGAATACTCTACGTATTATTTTCATTTCATTTGAAAAATCAATCGAAAGCAGCTCTGGGGATCTGGATAGCCAACTGCACTGACTTTCCCTTCCGATCCAACTTTCTATATAGATAATTTCTAAGACCTAATTGGAATTGCGCTATCTAACTGTAGTAACATATCTGCTTGATATTTGAACTATTCACTAGACCATTGTCTATTGTGGAAAGCGAAGAAGTTTCGATCATTCAAGTGGAAACAAGTGAAATATAGGCACCAATAGTAAGTTTCCATCATCCCCAACGAATAAGTTTATGCTGCATCGATTCTAACTGTCCACAGTATCAGTGTCAATGGTAGTCATCACTATTGATAAGACTATTATCTATTGAGGAAAATGAAGGAGTTCCAATCATTCAAATGTAAACAGATGATATATAGACACCAATAGCAAGTCTCTACTATCCCACCGAACACGTTTATGCTGCATCAATTCTAATTGTCTACAGTATCAGTGTTACAGGTAGTTATGACTATGCATTAGACCATTAATTATTGTGGAAAGTAAAGAAGTTTCGATAATTCCAGTGGAAACAAGTGAAATATAGGCACCAATAGTAAGTTTCCATCATCCCCAACGAATAAGTTTATGCTGCATCAATTCTAATTGTCTACAGTATCAGTATTTAGAGGTAGTTATGACTATGCATTTGACCATTAATTATTGTGGAAAGTTAAGAAGTTTCGATAATTCCAGTGGAAACAAGTGAAATATAGGCACCAATAGTAAGTTTCCATCATCCCCAACGAATAAGTTTATGCTGCATCGATTCTAACTGTCCACAGTATCAGTGTCAGTGGTAGTCATCACTATTGATAAGACTATTATCTATTGAGGAAAATGAAGGAGTTCCAATCATTCAAATGTAAAAAAATGATATATAGACACCAATAGCAAGTCTCTACTATCCCACCGAACACGTTTATGCTGCATCAATTCTAATTGTCTACAGTATCAGTGTTACAGGTAGTTATGACTATGCATTAGACCATTAATTATTGTGGAAAGTAAAGAAGTTTCGATAATGCCAGTGGAAACAAGTGAAATATAGGCACCAATAGTAAGTTTCCATCATCCCCAACGAATAAGTTTATGCTGCATCGATTCTAATTGTCCACAGTATCAGTGTCAGTGGTAGTCATCACTATTGATAAGACTATTATCTATTGAGGAAAATGAAGGAGTTACAATCATTCAAATGTAAACAGATGATATATAGACATCAATAGCAAGTCTCTACTATCCCACCGAACACGTTTATGCTGCATCAATTCTAATTGTCTACAGTATCAGTGTTAGAAGTAGTTATGACTATGCATTTGACCATTAATTATTGTGGAAAGTAAGAAGTTTCGATAATTCCAGTGGAAACAAGTGAAATATAGGCACCAATAGTAAGTTTCCATCATCCCCAACGAATAAGTTTATGCTGCATCGATTCTAACTGTCCACAGTATCAGTGTCAGTGGTAGTCATCACTATTGATAAGACTATTATCTATTGAGGAAAATGAAGGAGTTCCAATCATTCAAATGTAAACAAATGATATATAGACACCAATAGCAAGTCTCTACTATCCCACCGAACACGTTTATGCTGCATCAATTCTAATTGTCTACAGTATCAGTATTTAGAGGTAGTTATGACTATGCATTTGACCATTAATTATTGTGGAAAGTAAGAAGTTTCGATAATTCCAGTGGAAACAAGTGAAATATAGGCACCAATAGTAAGTTTCCATCATCCCCAACGAATAAGTTTATGCTGCATCGATTCTAACTGTCCACAGTATCAGTGTCAGTGGTAGTCATCACTATTGATAAGACTATTATCTATTGAGGAAAATGAAGGAGTTCCAATCATTCAAATGTAAACAAATGATATATAGACACCAATAGCAAGTCTCTACTATCCCACCGAACACGTTTATGCTGCATCAATTCTAATTGTCTACAGTATCAGTATTTAGAGGTAGTTATGACTATGCATTTGACCATTAATTATTGTGGAACGTAAGAAGTTTCGATCATTCCAATGGAAACAAGTGAAATTTAGGCGCTAATAATAAGTCTCCACCATCCCACCCAACAAGTTTATGCTGCATCGATTGTAACGGTCCACAGTATTAAAGTTTTGTCTATTCACTAGACCATTATCTATCGTGGAAAGTAAATTCATCTGTGAATATCACAAATGTGATTAAAGTAATCGCCAAATAAAAGTTGAGGCATCTGAATATTATACGGATGGTATTTGTGCTTTCCTAGAAACACTGAACTAATTTACACATGTATGCCTGGAAATTTTTCTGGTATTTATATTCGGATTCACAATTCAATATAAAATAAATCATTTGTTCTCATTTCATCACATGTGGATGTTTTTAATTAAAAATGGTTATAAATAATTAGTGGACAAAGTTAAGTTTTATTGATATACATATATATGATATCTGTTATTTATATCACAAGGCAAATGACATAAATCACCAATTATTGACTATATTTTTTTATTAATTAAATTTATTGTTGTATTTTTATAATTATGAGACCTTCAGGCGACATAAAAATGAACAATTATATATATGTTTTCATGGAAAATGAATACGATTACATCGTTTCATACGAATAATTACTGAATTCATTGCGAAATTGGAAATCAATTGTTTCCTTTGGTAGATGATTCAGTCCTATAGAAATTACTGACAGTGGGTGAATATATAAATTATTTATATTCAGTTCTATTTTTCAGACCATATATTGCTTGAAGTATTAAAGCTAATAATTTAAGCATTATTTCAATCAACTGTTTTTTTTTTATTTTCCTTAACATGAATTTAATGTTTTTCTCTGTATAATGACGGTAAATGTTAATTGTTAATCGAATGAATTTATTAGCCTTTATATAATTGTTTAACGTTTTTATTCGATAAGATAGACCGTGTTAACAATTTCAATTATTTGAATAACTACGAAGTTATAACTATGTGTGATTCATACGAGATAGACACAATGAAACACAAACAATGTTTCAACGGGAAATCCGTTTGTTTATCAAAAAATCCGTTGGAAGAATTCACATTTTAATGTTTTTGTCATGAAGGCGCTCTTTGAACTGGTTATATCAAAAATTATCAAGTCTTGTATGTTTGTGATAATATTTCTACAAAAATTGTATACATATCCTGCGAATGACGTTATCCTTTCAAATATGAAATCAGCAACTCTCAACTGGAGTTTAGATATAAAAAAAATGGAATAAAGTGAAATTGATCTTTTTTATTGTCAATAACTTTTTATTCTTAGTGGGTATTACAGGAATGGAAAAAATAAGGGCTAAATTTTTTTAGTTTAAATTTAATAATAGGTAATTATGTAGTTTAGGTTGCCTACGGCCCGATTTCCTTGAAATTTTCCTTCACATATGGTTTGAACATTGGAAAAATGTACGCTATCTCAAATAATTGATATTTTGCAAATACTTGATATTGGAGAAGATTAGGGGCGGGGGGTTCTGTTAAAAATTTAGACTATCTTTTAGAAAAAAGTCTTTAAAATCGAAAGAGACCTAAAATTAGGCGATTGATCAATGAAAATACTGACAAAAGATCTGAGCAGCGAGAAATTACCGTATATATAGGGTTGGATAATCAATTAATTAAATTATAATATATCAATGCATCCAAATGTTCTTGATTTTAGATGTCTTGGGCTCTAAAGCCAGGGAGAAAGATAAATTTTGGCGCTTCGACCTTTCCCCAAGACTTTATCAAAATATTTTGGAAAGGTCGAGGCGTCAAAAATTATCTTTCTCTCAGGAATTATTTAAAAAACTGGTTTTAGCGCGGAAGAGACCTAAAATCAAGAACATTTGGATGCATTGATGTATCAGGGGTCTAGAAAATGGGAAATAGAAGAAAATTATAATAAATTTAACTCAAATATGTTAAATGTTATATTTTAATATTATATTTCTAAAGTAATGCTACTTTTCATATTCTTTACTTCTGACAGGTTTCGAAAGACCTTTCGATATAAGCATGATTCAGGATTTGAAATCGAATAGCTCTAACAGCCAAACATATAGAGACCGGAAAATAATTTCTTGAACATATCTATATTAGATTTTCATTAAGGTTTTTGTGACTTGTTCGCTTCTAAATAATAAAATATTAGAATTTATTGCAAGTTGGTTTGAAATGTTGAAATGACTAGTCAAATATAGGCATCATGCTTTTCGGGTTTCACATGGATGGTTACGTTACGAACAAAAACTTTGCCATATGTATCCAAGTGGATTATACTTTCTTAAATATTGAGCCAAGTGCTCAAGATCCTACTTAAAATTATCCAAGCCAGATTCGACAATAAAAGTGGAGGGAAGCACTAGCCAGCTTCTTAATACCCTTGTATTAAGAAGGAAAGATGTGTATTCCTGTTTTATAGACTACGAGAAAGCCTTCGATAGAGTTAATCATACCGTCCTTCTGATATTACTATAGAAAAAGGGTTGGACAAACAAAACATCGAGTTTATTAGAAATCTTTATTGGAATCAAGAAGCAACGATTAGATATGGACAAACGACATCAGAACTGGTGTGTATAGAAAAGGGGGTTGTGTTTTGTCGCCAATACTGTTTAATATGTACTCTGCGCACATATTTAACCAAGTAATCGGCGATGACGAAGATAGACTAAAAATTAACGGCAGGACGTTAAACAACATACGTTGTGTAGACGACATTGCTATCATTGCAGACAATCCAGAAGCCTAATCAACAAAGTTGTAGAAGTTGGAGATCAACTAGGTATGAAAATTAATGTAACAGAAACAAAAGTAATGACATAAAAAGACTTTCAAACCCACAACTGAACATAAACATCGATGACACCGCAATAGAGAAAGTTGAGAAATTCAAATATCTTGGCAGCCGCATAACGTAGACCCTGACGTCGAAGTAAAATCAAGTAGGTAGAACAAGCTAGAGCCATATTCCTAAAGGTGAAAAACCTATTATGTAACGCAACCTCAAACTAAAGATACCGTTTTGTAAAGGCGTACGTGCACTCAGCTCTCGTGCACTCAGTTCTCTTGTATGGAGCAGAAACATGGACATTAAAAGTGGATACCATGAACAGACTCGAGGCTTTGATATGTGGATCTTCCGTAGATTACTAAAAATATCATGGACTCAATATATACCTAACGATGAAGTGCTTAAACGCTACTTACAACAATAAAGAGAAAAAAGGCTGCTTATGTGGGCCACATAAATTGTAACGTCAAGTTTGATATCCTGAAATTAATAATAGAAGGAAAAATCGAAATATGCTATGAACACATCATCTATACTTCACATTATTCAGGACTGAAATAAGTATGCCAAAATTGTCGTCAACCTTCATTAAACAGAGATGGCACCTGAAGAAGAAGAAATGCCAAATATTGCTTTCAAACTTTAGATTCGCTTATTTGAATTTATCCGACTCCTATCGATCAAAAAGAACAACAACAATAGACAAAGATATGTTAAGGGTATAAGTGGAAGGAATCTTTGTCAACAATATAGAAACTCTGAAACAGAAAAGGTGATATTCTGCAACACGAAATGCAACGCCGCACCCACCACCTGATATACCCTCGGATTTATATCTATAAATAAATCGTGCACACTCGAAAAATTCTTCTATAAAAAAGATTTAAATGTCGATAAATTGTTGAGACAAATTCAGTGACTTATTTCAGTCCAAATATTTATAGTTCCAAATGTGCGGTTTCGTGTACAACACACTGGATATTTTAAATTTTTATTAATAAACCGTCTCAAGTTGTCAAGGACCAGATAATTCTTATTACCTTGAAAAACTACCGAAATGCTCAACCTTGTATTGTCTTAATGTTTCTACTTTCACAAAATATAATATCTAGTTAGATACAGTTTAGTCTTTGAATGACGTATTTGAAAATTAAGTTTTACATTTAATTTTTTTAGCACCTACATGAATTTCTTTTATATTATTAATACCATTTTGCATTGATTAAAAAAATTAAGTTCAAGGTAGAGATGTAGCTAGACTAAAATTTGTATAAATTGCATCGATTTAGTAGTGTACGCTTCAAAGAGTTCAAGCCGCAAAACTGATATACCGAAGCGAATTTTAAAGGAGCACTCATAATACCCATTTGCACAAAAAACTAGTGAATTTTACAAGTTTACGCATTCTTAGTAACCAAGGTACGAAACGAAAGTGTCACCAAAGAACACGTTCCTCAAATCAAAAGCCAACTAATTATTTCAAGGGAGCCAGCCCTTTATTTGCAATAACTAAAATTTTTAGTTTGGTTCCCACTGCTGACAGTAGTTTTTTTAATGTTGTAATTATTTTAATTTATTTACCGAGTTTTAGGTAGTAGCGATTTTTGACTGGTTTTTATTTTCAACTATTTAATTACATTGAGGGTGATGCCGTTTTTTAATTTTTTAAGGTACATTATCGAATACTGAAAATAGACATAATTGTTCAAATGTCCAATGTCAAAGGGTTATTGTTAATATGTTTGGGTGCCTAATACAAGAATATGAAGAGAGAAAAAGAAAGAAAATTAACCGAAGTCACATTTACATTGAAATTCGATCCATTATGTCGCAAATTATACCCTATCTTTCCAGGAAAAAGTTTTCAAAAGTCCAAGCACCGTTGTCAAACAACTGGCTGGGTCATACTCTCTGGTAATGTAATATTTGTAATATTATGATATTTTTCATCAAGTTCCAATTGCATTATGTTGATAAATGGACATTATTCTATTTTTAATATTATAAAATTACTTTTGTTGACTGTTTGTTCATCTGATATTTTTCAACTGTGGATATCTATGTTACGAAACCACTTGAGTATACTGATACACAAATTTTTGGACCTATTCAAGATATAGGAGTCTGATATCAAAATTAAGTGAAAATACGAGCGGATTATGTGACGAATTTGATATACTTGAAAGTAGAACGATATAGAAACAACTGTAATACTTAGATTGAATTGAAAAACCTTCTAATAAGTAACTTCTCATGTAAATGAGACAAAGTTTGCCTCAGCATAGATCTCGTATTGTTCTAAACAAGTCTTCACAATCGTTTTATGATATTAAATTTTGTTTGTAGCTGTGTCAATCTGCTGTTAGATTTCTAAATACTTTATACTGAAACTTAAAACTTGAAAACGTTTCAATCGATGCATGAAAGTCGCTTTTAGAAATTCATATAACGAAAGTTTTCGGAAACGATTTTCAAATATTAGTAACAAATCGAATCATCAACCAATGCAAACACCTAAAAGCAACCTTCATGTAATTCGAAATCACCCAATCATTTATTGAACAGATAAAGTGCTAATTTTGAACATATACCAACACAACATCGCCAAATACAATACAACTTTTCTATTAATTCTCAAGTCTTTGGACAACCAAATTCGTATACTAAAGTACGCAGATCATATCCAAACAATAGTAAATCTCAAACCATCACCGATACCAACATCGACAAAAAACACAAACCAGTTTAATCAGTTGAAAAGACAATTTTCGTCTACTAATAATAGACCCTCAAATAATCCTAAGAGCTTGATGCATGGAGGAAGAACTACATGTGAAACAGTCAGATAGGAAATGAACCATGAGTATGTGGCAAACAAGGTGGTTAGATATGTCATTCGACTAAAAGGTTGATGCCTATCATAAATTTATGGATAACAAGAACACATGGAGAATTAAACTATCATTTGACACAAACGCTAACTGGATATGGATCCTTCCAACAGCTTTTTTCCGATTTCAAATTTCCATTGCACTATATATAGTATACAAATAAACGACGTCTACCACACCTTTTTTAAGGACAACCGCTGAGATGACAATATAAAAAAATTGGAATGAAGTCATTGCCAGTTAGTTTATGAGTGTTTTCGTAGCAAAATTAATTAACTAATTAATTCCCAGACGACGAAAATATATGTATTCGTAGGTACGGAAATATATTAAACACTTTGGTGTTTAATTTTGCCACAATCCCACTACTTAAACTCTTCTTTTTTTTTTAAATAAAATCAGATTTTAATTTGGGCGCCATTAATAATTATTTGAATTTCTTTATTCTATTATGTTATTATTATTTTTTTTATTCTCAGGGTATTATATTGTGAGGTCAAATTAAAAAATTTTGCGATAAATTGTTATGGTTATAAGGTCAGATGATAATAGTTTTAAGACCGGGTCTGTTCTTTATAATGAATCAAATATTCAATATATAGAATTTCTTAACTAGCTATTACAATTATTTTATTTTACAAACATTCATTCATTCATTCATACTCGTAATTACATTCATAAAACTAAATTATATGGAAATGTGAACTCAAATATTATATACTAAAAGAAATACTTAAACTTAATAGAACAGTACCTTAAGTGTTTGTTATGTTGTATTTTTTTTTAAATTGGAAATTGTTACGGCCTTGCAGAATAAACGGATACTCCGCTGTAGTTCCACTCCTGTTCTTTTCCTTTTCACAACTTCTTTATCTTTTAATCCTTTAATTATTAATTATCAATCCTTTGAATATTTTATGCCTTTTTTATCAAGATTTAAACTTTTTAAATTTCAATTAAAATTATTTTACTCTTTTCTTTTCTTGCCAAAAAAAAATTTTTTTCCCCTTGTTGATTCTCTTCTTCCTTCTATTTTTTTAATCATTTTTTTTTATTTAACCAATGATATTTATTTTAAAAGTTAGTTATTAAATTGTCATTTCTAAATTTTTAAATTATTGTGACTTTATTCAAATAATATTATTCTATAATTTCTTTGTTGTATTTATTTCATTCCTATGTTATTAATTTTATCATTGCAGTTGTCAAAATTTTTATATTTTATCATTTATAACCTTAAAATTTATGTTGGTATGTCACACAAATTTTTGAAGTTGGTGCTCCTGTTTTTATCTGTCAATTTATGGATTAAATTCTTTGATTATACAGGATTTGTCAAAATTAAATAATAATTTAGAATATAGTGTTGGCCAAAACTTAATATAAAGAATGTTATTTATTTTATTGTGATAAACTGCTCTAAATAACCGAATAACAGAACTGAACTTATTGCTTTATTTATATCTTATTATTATTTAATAATTTATTTTGGATATATTTATACCATAACAATATATATATATATATATATATATATATATATATATATATATATATATATATATATATATTATCTATTGATCAAATCAAGTAGTTCGCTTGTTACAAATTGAGTTGCTTCATTTGCTGATAAACCTTGTAACATATACATGACAATGACAAAGGATATGTTACGAATACTGTATTAGTTGTCATGGTCGAGTAAATCTATTAACGCAACACTTAATAATATCCAAATAATAACGATTTACATTGAATGAAAAAAAATCCATAGAAATTAACGAGTTGCAACAATTTCTACTAATCTACTCCTTCGATATTATGAATATCATCACCCAAATCTTTCTCGCGTTTATTGAAAAAAAAATAATTCCTTGACTACCTTCACCGCAGCAGAATATGCGATGACTTTTTGCAAACAAAAAAAATAGTTTTGAGAATAAACGTTGCCAATGAGTTTTGTAGTGAAAAATGTTAGTGGAGTGGAAACAATAAAAAATAACCCATCTATATGAATAATTATTTAATAACATTCGAAAATCTCTCGAACTGTCTGTTAATTTTATAAAAATATATATTTAATCTTCAGTGAATTGAACGATAAAATTAATAATATTTCAATAACACCAAACAAATTCACAAACCGCATATGGAAAATAATTATCACACAGTTCGTTTTAATTGAAGAAATAAAGTTTGTGGAATTCATAAAATTGCAAATAGGTATAGAATAGAACACTCTTTAATTAAAAATGATAAGAAAACTGAAGTTTATTCGCAGGACTTTAAGGTTTAGAACCCAATTATTGAGAACATTCTTGGTTCTATACTGTCAATTAGTGCATAATCCTTTAAAGTGATATCAGACGGTTCACTTTTCGGTTCATTCGGATGAATGATCAGTCAAGTGAAGTGTGTGAAAGACACACACAAAATGACAAAAAAATGAACCGAATGATGCCGAATGCCTAAATCCAACATCGCTGGATTGATTCATTAACAAATTCATTTATCACTTTTGATTCATTTAATGCCTACACGTTTCATTCTTAATGAAAGTTGCTTAATGAAAGACAGAAATTAATAAAAAGTGAACTGTCTGATATCACTTTTATCAGAATTACAAAGTATGGAACATTCGAAGTACTTCCATAAAGCTGCAGATAGAACCGACGAAGTTCAATTGAAGAAGTGCTCCCAGGGCATATTTTTTGTACATTTCGTAACTCAGCGGCAAATTTTTGGACGTAGGTCGAGATCAATTTTGTGCTTTTTTATCATTTTCTTTTTTGTTTTATTTAATACGGGTTCCAATTTATCACTGGAAATATTTTAATAGTTAAATCTTGAACTCGAAATATTCGAATGTAACTTAAATAATTTAGCTAGAATGTATCTCCTTAATAAGTTACAGTTACAAATTCAAAAACTATTTGAACTTAGTACTGGCTATATTGGTTAGAAGCAATTTCCTCAACACTTTCTGTGAAGCGATGAAATCATCATTTTCAAGAAATTTAAAGTAAATGAAGGTACACAATTATTTTTATTGATATTCTGAATTAATTATGTCAGTGATTTTGATTTATAGAATCGTATTTATCACTTAAATGGAACGCATTTCAGTATAAATAAATAAATATAACATTATTACTTCACTGAAATCAAGTCAGCTACAATAATATTTGTATGTTTTTCCGTTTTACGGAGAGTAAAAGTTTATATATACATATATACGACTATGATTGCTTTATGGCAGTTATAGTACAGGAAAAATATGATTAAATCCGAAATTGAATTGGGCGCTTCTGGTTTTCTATAATTATAATTATACATCTGTATAAAGGAGATAAAAATCAAGCATCGAATTATCGCCCAATTGCAGTCCTTCCTACGTTATTTAACATCATAGAAATATTGGTCAAAAAGAGGCTTTTACCATTTCTTTTTAAATATAAAATACTTACTACCCATCAATTTGGATTTTTAAGGAACAAATGCATAAATGATGCTATTTTCTCCCTCCTAAATAATGTCTACTCTATCCTAAACAACCATCACTCCACTGCAACAATTTTTTGTGATTTTTCTAAGGCTTTCGATTGTGTTAATCATAATATTTTTATCAACAAATTGCAGTACTGCGGTTTCCGGGGATCACCTCTCGCATGGTTCAAGTCATACCTTTCCAATAGAAGTCAGCTTGTAAGAGTTGATACAACGATGTCTTCTTGCAAGCCAATAGAATGTGGAGTGCCCCGAGGCTCGGTGGTAGGCCCTATTTTGTTTCTTCTGTTTATAAACGACATCGCCTATCTAGATATAAATGGTAAAATATGTCTATTTGCAGACATTATTTTCTCTTGGAGAAACCCTGACTTCATGGCACTTCATAGAACCATATCTAGTGACCTAATCACCCTTAAATCATGGTGAGATTCTAATATTCTCTGTCTCAAGGTTTCTAAAACCAAAGTTTTATCATATAAAAATACTTTGCAGCCTATTAAATAACACCACCATTGACGTCGTTTAATCTGTAAAATTCTTAAGGGCTTGTTGTGAATAATTCCTTGAAATGGGAGTTACATATTGCCGCCTTATTTAAAATATTAAGTTCCTCATTTTTCTCTCTAGATTCTCAGAGGTTTTCGGTTACTGAATAAGCTTAGCAACTCTAACAAAATTACGGGCACGGGTTTTCGAAATTTTGGAACTTGTAACTCAAAAAAATTTTGAAACGCAAATAACTCGAAAACTAGAAGAAATTAGAAAACAACTGCACCAACAAAAAATATAGAGCAGAAAATTTTCTACAACAAATGTCTCTAGTCATTTTTTAGTTGAAGAATTTACGTTCCAGGCGCACATGGAAACTACTCTAAGTCTTGGAAAACGACTTTGTTTTCAAAAAATCAAAATGCATCATGATGGTTAAGATCTTTATTTTCTACTCGGGTAAGCTAGCATAATTTTCAACTTAGGAAATTTTCGAGAATCTTGCGAGATGGTATATTTGCCACATAAGCACTCGAAGTTTCAATGGATATATTTCATCACTCGCCATATAAACAAGGAAATCTAACGAGATATTTGTCCTTCCTGTTATTATCAATATTTTCATGTATATAACACACATGCTTGGTTTCAAATTAACTTTTAGAAAACGCGATCCTGAACACTATCTTCGGTTGATTATTATTTCAATATTCACAGACTTCTTTCTCTTTCACAAAAATGTGGGTACTCATTTTATACTTTACTCCAGCACTTTTAGTTACCGAGTTATTTGCGAATTTTTTAGTGTTCAAACTCATTTTATAATCGAAATTTCGAGGTTATAAATTGAAATCTTTTTTGTACAGAATGTTGTGCTTCATATTTTTTGTCCCGGCAGTTTGTGTCGATATCCTCATAGTTTTCGAGTTATCAGCAATTCAAAATGTTTTTGAGTACATGAATCCATTTTACAGTCACAATTTTGAGGTTAGGAAAGAATGCTTACAAACCAATCTGTAGAAAATTTTGTCCAGTGGTACATTTTTTGCTCCGGCACTTTTTTTCGAATTCCTCGTAGTTTTTGAGTTATTCGCGATTCAAAATATTTTTGAGTGTGTAAACCCATTTTAAGGTGAAAACTTTGAGGTTAGGAACAAATACCTAGGATATTCTTTGTAGAGAATTTTGTACTCTACATTTTTTGTTACGGCAGTTTTTTTCAAATTCCTCATAGTTTTCGAGTTATTCGCGTTACAAAAGTTTTTTGAATTTCAAGTCCCAAAATTTCGAAAATCTGTGCTCGGAATTTTCTTAGGAGGACTTATTTAGTATCCAAAAACCTCCTAGAATCTAGAAAATAAAAACCGCCCAATTTAATTTAAAGTTTAGTTCAAAATCGCCTAATTTTCCTGTACTATTATACATTATACTGTTACATTTGCTAGTGTTATTTGCTCTTTGTATGGATTTTAGTCGTGAGCAGTTGTCTAGTATTCCAATAAGGGGATTATTGTTAGTGGATTATGGATGACATGTTAATTAATAAAAAAAAACAGAGAATCAATTATGCGACGATGATGTTACGACCTGTTTACATACCTACTCTCTAATTGAGAGAATGTATTTCAGTTTTTTTTTCATTTTTATTGACGACCTATGGGTCTATAAATATCTTGGTTTGCTTAAAATATTTCCGAACAGTAAGAAAATATCTTTAAACGCTACTAAAATATTCTCCGCGTCCATAACAAAACATTAATTAATTTAGCGCATGCGACAAAGAAGCAGAATAACATGGTCACGAAGAGTTCGATGACATCATAAATATTCATTTTACTATTACCACAGCGATGTCTTTGAATGCAAAATTTTTATTTCGTTCGGATACTAACTCGAATACCACTAACCTATCGATGATATAGTGAAAGATGACAACACTATTGAAGATCATTTATATAAATGCTCATACTTTGACGTGTTTAATAAAATACTAAATAAATATTGGAAATAATTCCAGGTTTAGTGTTGGTGTTAGAAATCGTTTGTTTGTTCAGTCTATTCGCATTCGTTCAGTATTCGCCAGTCGTCAAGTGCATTAAGCTGGAGTGTGAAATGTTATAAATCTAAATTACATGTGTACTTATAAACATTTAAACTGCTAATGTTGCTATGAGACGATAGATAGGACCTTGACTCATAAGGAAATTTCGATACGCATTTGTTCGAGATAAAACGAGACCGAAATGAGGCAAACCTTGTCTCTCCTGTATCATTTTTTTTTCAATCTTACAAAATATGAAAAAATACAATTTTGAGGTTTTTTATTCTTAACATAGCAATTATTTTGATATATATACAATGTTATACATTCTATTGAGAATTCTAGCCGCACTAATTGAGATCTTTTGATGTGGTCAGCTCACATTTTACCCTATTTAATTAGCTTATCACATATTTTTGCAGCTTCGACTGTTGTTCTCTATTTTTCTGTGTCCTGCATCTGCTTGTTCCATTCACGTTCTCCCAGATTTTCCATATCTTGCACAATCTGATCTTTCCATCTATTTTCTTTCGCTCGATCTCCATTCTGTGATGATTCCTGCCGTTTTTACATTCTTTTAATGTGTCCGTTGTTGTATTCTATTTGCTGTAATTGTATTAACTATATCCTCATTTTCTAATATATTCTTCCTAATTATTCTTCTCTCATATATCCTTAGTTATTCTTTGTCCATATTTGTTAGTATCATTGTTTCACCGGCGTATGTAACTACTGGTTGTATCGCAGTCTTGTAGACTCTTAATTTGGTTACTCTGCTAATTCGTTTGCTCTGCATCATAGTTTTGTACTTATTACATGCATGAATTCTTTGTTTTTTCTCGTTTTCTGTGTCATTTTCACTGTTGTTTGTTTGCGAAATTCCTTCTTTCTTCCGATTTCCGTATATTTTGTATTTTTCTGATTTATTTTCAATCGTCTTTTTCCTTCCTCTCTTACAATTTTCTCTAATGTGTTCTCTAAACTCTTTCGGTTTCTTGCTGTTAGAGTTACATCATTACCATATGTTATTACTTGTATTGATTTATTGATACTTTCATCGATATTACATTCTCAACTGCCTTCAACTGCAATGTTAAACAATACCGTTGAGAGGCCATCACCCTGCCTTACCCCAGTTACCCCAGCATTTATTTCAAATTCCTCAGCTGGTATCCGTACCGTATCAACTTTTGGGGTACTCGTAGTTTTTCCGTGTCCTTCATAATCGTCCTCTTTTTCAGACTGTCGAATGCTTGTTTGAAGTCGATAAATAGCATTTGCATATTAATGGTTTGTTATTAATACTGAAATTGTATTTTTATTTTATAAAGAAGCAACAACCCCTACTCTTATTTATTCAGTCATATAACTGGACAATAACAATTCGTTTCCTTTACACTTTGAAGCTTATTTAAAATCGTTATATAGAATTCAGAATTGCAAATTGATACATAATTCAAGAACAATGACATATTAGCATTTTCACTGACCCATACATATGCAAATTAATCTAAATCAACGCTGATAACATGAGTACAAAAGTCCACCAAAAATATGCAATATCTCTAGAGCTGTTTACCGCGACCAAAATAGTGCAGGGTTCAAAGTGATTTTTAATTTTGTAGTTCCCTGACTGTTTTATTTGTTTAGCAGAGTAAAGTAAGGAAAATCGATTGAAACGGCAATTTCTCCCCTTTTTCTTATTTTTTCCTGTTTTTCGATGGATACGATAAATGTATACCAACTTAGAACAAATATGGTCCGTCGATAACCTATGACAAAATTTTGCTGATCGGAGCGCGAATGTGTCTACTTTCGAATGGGATAGAAAAACTTTCATATTTTCGAAAACAAGTCCCTGACTATTTCAAAATTCTCTAATTTTTTTCGATTTTCCAGGTTTTCCCTCACCACTTTGAGATGAGAAAGAAAAAAACTACTTAACAAAATAGAAAAATACAGTGTGTTTCATTAAAAATTTGACTACATGGAATGTCGTTTGGCAACTGTCAAAGTTTTCAAAAAATTATTATAATTTCATTAACAAACATTTTTCTATTTTCAATATTAACGGCGATAAATAATGAATCACCATGTACATAGTTTTAATATTATAGTGCATGATTTAAGCACAAGATTAATCATATTGTGTAACTTCCAAGAATTATGTAATGTACCAATTAATGCTTATTGATTTTACTGTACGATAATTTTAATACACTCACCTTTTAAGCATAAATATTTACCACTTCTTCTTCTTTCTTTCTTCTTCTTCTTGTCACGTTAGGACTAGGTCCTGTATTTTCATCAAGGGTTTGCCAGGAGTAGCTGGGATGCTGAGGACCAGCTTTCATACCACCTTATAGGTGGTCGTCCAAGAGGTCGAGTTGGGTCTGGTTTCTTTTCCTTTGCAATTTTTGCTAACCGTTCATTTGCCATTCTGTCAACATGGTCTCTCCATTCTCTTCTGCGGCTCCTTGCCCATCTTACTACATCCTGAATATCGCACGTGTCCCTTATTTCTTCATTTTTCTTCCGATCGAGTAACGTATTGTTATTGATCTCAGATTCCGCATTTCTGTTGTTCTTAGGAGCCGTTTAGTGGTTGTGTTCTCCGCTCTAGTTTCTATTTCTCACGCAAGTTTTATATATTCTAATTTTACATTTTGTGCTCATGTATTTATTTCGCCAAATTAAATCTCTAAGGTATCCTGATATTAATGCTGCCTTCGTTGTTTGTGCTTTTACTTCTTTCTTTAGATTTCTATCGCTTGTTATGTTTGTCCCTAGATATTTGAAGGACATCACTTGTTCTACACTCTGATCGTAGTTCGCTAGTTTATATCTTCTCGGTTCTTTAGATATTGTCAGAGATTTTGTTTTTTTTTTTTTGTGAATATTTGCATGTCGTACGTCGTCTTCCGAGATGATTACTGCGTCATCAGCATAGCATATTATTTTTATCTCTTTGTCTCCCATTCGGTATCCTCTCCCGGCTTGCGTTACTTCGTTGATGATTTCGTCCATTATAATATTGAACAGGATTTGGTTTAGGCTATCCCCTTGTCTGATACCAGTTGCCACAGGTATTTTATTGCCAAATTTGTTTGCCGTTCTCACAAAGGTATAATTATCGGTGTTAAGTTTTTCGATAACTCTTATTATATTGGGGTGAGTTATAACATCAGTTAAGCGTATCCAATCAAACGCTTGGGTGAGATCAATGAAGCACATAATGGCTGCCTTATTAAACTCTATGGCTTTTTAGTTATTTGGCGCATTATAAATATAGCATCTATAGCAGATCTGTTGTTTCTGAAACATATCCCGGTAGACATTACTTCTTCTGCCGTTTAATTATTAGAAAGGTTGTCGCTCCATCTCTTGCGGGGTCTTCCAACGCTTCGACGCCCTAAGGGCGACTTATCTCTAGCTATTTTGACCATTTTGTCGTTCTATCTTCATTTCCATTTCAAACCAAAAGTATTGAACAATTTATAATCGCCGCCGCGCTGATAACTTAAATAAAGCCAAGTCGAGGGGCTTCAGACGAAAATGGGTTTCTACGCACATTCCTTAGGTGGCCCATTTACTTCTTAAACGGACTTTTATATAGTTAATTTAAGTTTGTGATATCATCCATTACCTTTAAATAGCATGAAGCTAAGTAGACTACCACCTGTTTTATCCTTGGAAATAAACTCCCGTATGTAATCCCAAAGATTTCTACTCCTGGGGGCGTACGAAAGCAAAAGAAATAAGAACTATGCCAAATAATTGATGAGATGGCACATTATTTGTTATATCATTTCTTGCGCATAAAATGTACTTTTTGAAATTTCTGTATTTTTAAAATTAATTTATTATTTATAAAAGTTTATTCAGATTATAATTTTACGTTTCAGAATCACAACTTGTTTTTAAACAATAAATATATTTATTCCCTCTAGTTAATGAATAATACTTATCGAAGTTTTGTTTGCATAATTAATACAATACTTTGACCCAAAAAATGGACATCACTGATACACAGTATTGAGTAAAATAATTCTGCAGGATCATCATCAGCATTGAATTTCTCAAAAAAAGAACGTTGATTTAGCTATGATCTTCACGTAAAAGTGTTCATATCTCTTAAAATAATGTATAACGTAACAAAATATCAAAAGTTACATCAATTGAATTGGTATAATATGCGGGGGTCCTCATTTGAAAACTCATATGTGCGGTTCGTGACAATATTATTTTTTTGAACAACTTTTTTGTCTCTTAAGATAACTCATATACTGAAATTTGTGAAATTGGCATATTTGTTTACTATCTAATGACTGAGATTTCATTTAACTGAATGTTCTAAATCTCTTTAACCTTAACAAGTATTCTATAGAGTGGGTATTGATTTGTAATTATATCTGCGAACTTTGGTAGGCTTCTTTTCAACTAACCTTAGTTCTTTAAAGCGACTCAAGACTCCAAACTTCAGTTCTCCAATTTTTAAATAAATGAGCCACTCCTTTTTTTATCAATATCTCTTATCATTAATAATATTTTTTTGTTCGGTAAACATAATAATAAGTTATTATATTTTAGATTCATATTATAGATTTTCTAAAAAAGTTCCATGGACACACTAAAAACTGTGATGTTGGTAATGAGCAAATGAAAGCTTTAGAAAGACTTTTTGATTCCTTTTTTTTTATAGTTTCCATAGATTAGATACATACACGGGACATTAGCCTTTCAATATGCCAGTTGAATTACTTACTACTTTTTTCCAACTGAATTGTGGTGACGGCATAACCAAAAAATTATTAAAGCAGCACAAAATCTACTAGTTCTTTCCAATTTTCAATTTAAATAGATGGGTTGTCTATAGTTTCACAATGTTTCCTTCAAATTTGATCAATCACCCATCATCCATGAGGCAGTCAAGGTAGTGATTCTCATAGATTTTTGTTTTCTCTGTTCCAGATTCTAAAGTGATATTGAGGAATGTTTCCGGTCACTTCAAAGCTGGACACTTAACTGCATTACTGGGGCCATCCGGGGCAGGAAAAAGTACACTTCTGAATATATTAGCAGGTTATAAGTAAGTGTTGTATTTTTAATTTTCCTCGTCATTTTTTTGAATTTTTTTATGGGTGTTTGTTCTGTCCATCCAAGAATATCATCTTGCTTTCTTTGACAGAGATGTTTCTTATTTTTAAGCAAAAATAGATACCAATATTGAAATTCATGGTTTATAATAAAGACACAATAATAACCCCACAAATCTTACACGCTATATCTTTATAATAATATAAAGAAATGATAATAATCCCAACATTGTGGGCGCTTCAAGACGGATATAACACAACATATCCTATTCTTGAAAGAGGTAGAATTTAATTATAATTTGAACTCCCAAACATTTGATATTGTTTTAATATATTTTTTCAATTGTATCATTCCTTGTCCTTGACACCCCTATCCTATCTTTATTTTTTACTTTTGATAGTACGAGGATATATTGAAAATACTTAGCCTACTATACAACCAAATAAAATTTCAATTTCAAAATATTTAATACTCAAAATATTCTCCTCTTAATTGGATACATTTATTATATGGAATCTGCAAAATCTCTAGTCCTTTCAAAAAAAATGTTTCTTCTTGCTCTGCAAACCAGACCACCGCAGCTTATATTACCTCCTCGTTGAAAGAAAATTAACGACTTATCATATTAATACAAGGATATATTGAAAATTCTTAGCCTACTATAGAACCAAATAAAATTTCAATGTCAAAATATTTTTTTACTCAACATATTCTCCTCTTAATTAGATACATTTATTACAGCGAACCTGCAACGTCTCTAGACCTTTCAAAAAAAATGTTTCTTCTTGCTCTGCAAACCAGACCTCCACAGCTTTTATTACCTCCTCGTTGGAAGAACATTTACGACCTTTTAAACTTTTTTTAGTTGAGGAAAGAGATGATAGTCGGACGTAGCCAAATCTGGTGAATAAGGGGAGTGTTCTAGTAATTCAAACCCTAAATCACGAATTTTTTGCATGACAACATGAGATTTGTGTGCAGGGGCGTTGTTCTGTAAAAACAAAACACCTTTGGATATCTTTTCGCGTCATTTCTCTTCTCCAGTTGTTGTTCTACCCTTATCCAAAAAATCAATCATGATTACTCCATGGCAATCCTAAAAAAATGAAGCAAGAACTGTTCCAGCAGATTTTTGGACACGAAACTTCTTAGATCTTAGATTGTCGCCATTTCATCGATTGTTGATTTGTTTCTGGATCGTAGAAATGTACCCAAGTCTCATCCATAGTAACAATTCGGTTTAAGAAGTCTACATCGTTTTCAAATCGAGCACAGATCGAACGCGATGCTTCTACCCTTGCACGCTTTTGGTCAACATTCAAACATTAGGGTATTAAGCATATCTTCGTAAATCTGCTTACCTGTTAACCCTTCTAAATACAGGTACTTAATGATGGCTTGATACTCCGATTTTTCAATTTTCACAATTTCGGTGGACATCTTTTTTGTTTTAACTGGTCTAGGCTAATTAGATATCAATACATCCTCGTACCTTTAAACTTTTATAAAGTGTATTTTTTAAAAAAGTGTTTTATACAATATATTATTTTTTTCTGTTAAGCCTTGTAAATCTATTAGTGAAATTTTGTAAGCAGATTGCAGAAAGATCGACCTCATAGCCTATCAGTGGACCTTACCATTTATAGTACGATCCAAAAGCACTTTATCAATTTGGTCATGTCTTGTCCGTCATTTGTCTGAAAAAGCTACACAATTAAAAATTGGAAATTATTTGAAATCTAACCTAACCTAACCAGGGGTCTAAGTGTTTCCATATCAGCCAACGCTTCGTTGTTGCAGGTTTATTTTCCGTTAGCTTCTAGCAATCTAGTTCTTGTATTTGTAATCCATTTAGTGATATTATTCGGCTTAGTACAACGTATGAGATTTTTTTTTAAAATAGTCTGCTCAAAGAATTAATTATAATTACTCATATACATTTATCATGTATTGTCATCAAATTTCAAGTTGATTTATTAACGGGAAGTTAGTTAAAATATTGATTACAAAATTTGTACCATACAAACAAAAAAACAGTGGGAATTGAATAAAGTGATAATTTTTCCAGTTCCAGTTTGAAAATAAAAAAATGTTTGTGAGGAGTTAGTAGATATTTCTCATGTAGCAATGATGTCATCATCAGAAGCTAAGTTTAAAGTGTCCTTGCCTCATTTTATAATGTTGGAATATATGCGAATAAAAGACTTAAACATAGAAATAAGAGAGAGAAATGCTTTATTGTCAAAAAATTGTTATAATTTGTAGAAAAAGTTTGTAAAAACTAAAAAGAACTAAAGCGAAAACCTCCCTTGCTTGACGTGTTTTTGGACGTCTTTTGAAGTGGTTTATATTCTTTATCTCTTTCGGAAATATCAGATTCCTCACCATTACTTTGCATTTCTAGTATTAAAAAAAATACACAAACGTCGTTATACGGCAACAACATAAATAACACTGAAAAATTCAACCTAAAATTTAGGAATGTAAGAGTGTAAACTGCAACATTTTCTGAACAACAAGGATCTGAAAATGAGATTTAAATGAATGTTTATTTAGCATAATAATGAGTTTCTCTGCTATGTAATATAATTTTCGAATTTTTAAAATACACATCTTTAGTTCTAAAACGAAGATTCGCTCAAGTTTAGATTCAAAAGGTTCTATGTTCCAAAAATCTCAAATCTCCCACATTATTGAAATATTACGGTTTCTCTTTTTAAATTGAATTTATTCAACTTTGATGTTATTTGATCGCTGGCCCACGTAATTTTTCTTATTCTGTTCCCACATAGAAAATGAGTTTTGGTAATTCATTTTACAATTTCATCTTGCTTATGGAGACAGACGTTATTGGGATATCGTTCTTTGAATTAATATTATGCTGATCTTTCTATCACCCGCAAGAAAGACTGATCTGTATCAGCAACCTCCATACCAAAGGTACTTAAGTAGCTTCAGTAGCTTTATTAGCGACTTTTCTAGGAAGAAATCAATTTAAAAATAATGTTTTCCCTACTGAATCATTTGGGCTTCTTGTGGTTGATCACTATGTACAATTAAGAAGTTATCAAATTTTTTATTTTGTTAGAAAAGTCAAAATGAGACTAAATGATTATTTTTTTTCTGCAATCAATCATATTTCTAAAAAGTATTGTAACAAATAGCGTTTCAAACGGACATTTATACAGTAACACATACACAACTACATCCATTTCTTTGACCCCGACAATGAGGTCATTGGAAATTTAAATAGTGATTACGAAAGAGGGTTACGTTGCCTTTGTTAAAAATTAATTTCATGCACAGAAATGTCTATTTATTAACAACAAAAGTGTATTTTCGTCTGTTTGTATTGAAAATGATTTTACGATTTACCATACAAAGAAACATTCAACCACAAACATTTGACAGGGACATAATGAAAAGCTTAACACATTTTTAACTTCACTCACAATTTGCTACCTTTAGCAATATAGTAAATCGTGTAGTCCTCTAATAAGACTTGTAGAAAGTAGTTATTAATTGATTATAATTTATATTCGTTGTACATCAAACATAACTAAAGCGGACGTCTATGAAATTGAAATTACCGTTGTACCTGAGTAGTTTCTTTGTTAAATTGTGTTTTTAGGATCAATTAGCCTGTAATGTTTGTACAATATTAAACTGAGCTGCTTCCTTTTCGCGAAGATGCAGTCCAGCCCGCCCCTATAAGTTAAAATTACGAACCAATTTTTTTCATGTTGTACATGGGTAACTGAAATTGTTTGTGAAAGCATTAAAAAAAGATTTATATTATAGAAATATTATTTTAGAAGGCAATATGTCAAAATATTAGGTATTGAACACAGTGTTTGCACCACCACTATGATAAAAATCACGATTACACTGTCTAACGCGTGTTTCGATAACCAAGTTATCGTCTTCAAAGACTGAAGGTAAACTTGGTTATCGAAAGGCGCATCAGACAGTGTAATCGTAAGTGTTGATGTAGTGGTAGTGTAAACAGTGTGTTCAGTATGAATATCACCAACGGTTCCAGAAATTTCAACTTCAGGTATTAGGTATTGTTATTAATATGATTAAATTCAGCTTCTTAAGATAGTTGAATTAATTCTTCAGTGTCTAATTCGTGTTGCTGGCCCGATTCTATTGAAATAATAGTAGCGGTTCTGCCCCTTAGTCGATCTCAAATAAATGTTTATTATTTGGGGTTTTGAAAAAGATCGTTTCGCGGTAGCAACTGATATACCGCCATTGTATTAATAAGACCTATTAGGCTCGTATTAAGAAAATAATCCACTAAGTTTTTAATTTTTGTATTATTTGTATTCTGGACATGTAATAACTTTATCATAAAAAATTTGTAAATGTTTCAATTCTTCAACAAGTTCCAAGGCAGAATCATTGAATTCTCTGTGCTGAAATCAACAAAATCTAATTTAAAGAAGAGTAATAATGTTTATGTAATTCCAAGTAATAACTGTGAAACTACATATATTGGCCAAACAAGCTAATACCTCGAAAACAAAATATAAAATCAGAAATATGGCAAAATATGCTACAGCTCAAACATAACATAAAAAAGAGAAGTTCGATTATACAAATAAAGAAATTATTAGCACAGAAAACAATTTTATAGAGAAAATTTCACGAAATGGTATCAATCCAAAAATGGTCATTTTACATAAATTCTAAAAAGACATAAAACTACACCATACGCAAAATATGAGAATATCGGGCATTGTTGTAAAGTATACAAAAAATAATAAAAAACATTTTTTTAATTAAAAGCATCATAAGAAAGACTACTAGCATAATTAAAATAGGATGACATTCATAATGATGAAAAGAATTAGTTTTATGATCTCCACCATTTTCATTATAATGACCTAAAATTTTTGTTCTGTTCTATTTTCTTTTTGTTCTTTTCTATTTTATTATTTTCTTTCATTCTATCTTTCACTTCTAATTTATGTTTTCAGTTTATTATTTTATTATATTCAATAATATCTGTTTGTTGATGCTTGTCCTAACGCAAAAACAAATAAAAAGTCGATTTTCTATTAAACTTAGCATAAGTAAAATTAATAGTCGGGTCAAATTAGACCTAAATATAAGAGTGAATCTACATAAATTTCCATCAGTAAAATAGTTTAATACAATTGAAAATAAAACGGTAAGTTTTACCATGAAAATACTTTAGACGAAAATTGTTGATCATAAAATTATCTACACAAAACGTATAAATTCTATTTTCCTACGAGCCACCGTTTCTGAGATGTAACGATTCAAAAAGTTGTAAAAGTTATGTTTCAGATTTATTGTATTTAATGGCTACTCGTATAATGATTTCACGAGAAGTACCAAAGCTGCAGAACAACATCGTCGAACTTTAGTAACATTTCCGTCAATTGATAATTTATTTGATGAACTTATGACAGTTCCAACCAGTCAACAGAAATAATTTCTTACAAATACCCACGGTTCATTCAATGTTGTAAGAAAAGTTTACTGCTGAAAATATATTGATGAAACCATTAAATACGACAACTTTTACAACTTTTTAATTATTATATCTCAGAAAGAATAGCTTGTACGAAAAAAAGTATTGATACGTTTTTTATAGATAATTTTATGATCTACAATTTTCATTTTAGGTATTTTTATGATAAAACTCACCGTTTTGCTGAAAATTGCGAAAAACTCATTTTTTTGACCTTTGATCTTGAATAAAATGTTTTCCATACACGAAAATGATGGGGAACATTCAAATTCTATGTTCAATTGTATTTTAAACAATTTTACTAATTTTCAGCATGATGGGAATGTAACTTCGAATGTCTAAATTGACCGGATTATAAGTTTGTGCAAGGTTTCACGTTGGAAATTACGTCGTTGTCTTCGATTGCAGAATATATCTTGTTTACAACTTATAGCCCTTATAGCCATTGTTAATGTCATTAAATGTATTAGATATTTTGCTCTCGTTGTGCCTTTTTTTTATAGCAAAATTCCTATTTATATTTGAACCACCCTCATATTTTCACGTCACTCTACTGCCTTGGGGTTCTATTTATACAGGGTATCCCACGACGAGTTAAAACTATCTGTATATGGCAAAATACTTAAAGTAAAATCATGAAAATTTCTACGTTTGGGTTTTCTGATACAGCGTTTTTACTAAAAGAAGGCCGACTTCCGGTAAAACCGACTCTAACTCTGTTATTTTAAATGGAATACACTGTATATTATCACATTAAAATTTTAGTATACTTCTGTCTAAGAACTTTTCTCGAAAAATGCATACTTTTTGAGTTATTAATTTTTTTGTTAAAAATTTGACCGTTGCAGAGCCTCAAAGATATGAAAATGATTAGCAATGTCAGATGAAATTTGATATTTATGAAGTTAAACTTTGAACACTTTTTATACACACCCCGTATGTAATAAAAAATTTTTCAACATAGATTCAGATATGTCTGACCTTGCTAAAAGCAACGAATCAGAAACCATATCTTTGAGGGTATCCTCGTAAAAAAATAATTTATAAGGGTCTGCCATGGTCAAATTTCTAACAAAAAAATTAATAACTCAAAAAGTATGCATTTTTCGAAAAAAGTTCTTAGACAGAAGTATACTAAAATTTTAATGTTATAATATACAGGGTATTCCATTTAAAATAACAAAGTTAGAGTCGGTTCAACCAGAAGTCGGCCATGTTTGAAAATATTTTAGTTAAAAATATTGTATCCGAAAACTCAAACGTAGATATTTTCATGATTTAACTGTAAGTATTTTGTCATATAGTTTAAACTCGTCGTGGGACAACCTGTATAGGATATACCATGTTTCATTAACCAACTTTTAGAACGACGCTGTAAATATGAATAATTCCACAATCTTCTTTTTTAAAATGACAAAATAAAACTATATTTATTCTTCTTATTACTTCAATATTTGAACTTGTACTGTTTTAATGAAAAAAAAAACAAATATGATAATCAAAAATCGTAAAACAAACCTGAATATCTTTCATGGTTTATAAATGGAAATTCCGCTGGCGCTTGAATTCCAATGTTTTCATATGCTGCTAATGTAGCTCGCCAATATTCCGAGGTTGATAGACTTTAGTTTTTTATTGATGAAGCGCATGGAGGTTTTGTACCTATTTTTTTTCTGGTTAATGAATTTCGATTGTCATAAGTTACAAAGTCCATGTATGTTTTTTGACCCTTGATTTTTATTTAACACTAACATTAGTTAATACTTGAGCATATAATTTTGTTTATTTATAATTTTCAGGAAGTGATTTCCCCGAAAACTATTTCAGTCCTTCTTATAACAAAATTTACTCCGCTTACCCTCTTGGAAGATATCACCTCTTTAAGGTAGTTTCTCAAATTTTGCTAAAGATAGATACTTCGTAAATTCCAATCGCAACTACCAGCTACTTTATAATTGGGTAAAAATACGACCCTTGTCTCATCAATTATCAAACCTTTTTTTGACGTTTAGTTCAATTAATATACCGGTTTATTTAATTTTATCCTAGAACCGATAGATTCCAAGAAAACATAAGTAAATAAATCATCAGCAACGTGGAAAATAGTAAAGATTGACGAAACTCACAAAATTTCAAAGTTATATATTTTTCACATGTGAACAAAAAAATAATTCAATGAAACTAACTATCTATTTGTATGCAACACATTATACAGTACCGATCGAATGAATTTATCAGGCGGAGGAAAATAATTTCGCGCTATTCAAGATCCAATCATTAATTTAAAATCAGACATGCTGAAATTTTTCGCTTCAATAGCCAGTAAAACATGATTTCTCATTTAATTTTTTATCGTATTGTTGGATCTTTAATCTTTTTTGTAAATACTGAGATGTCTGTCCTGTTTAAACGGCATCACAATCATTATAAGGTACTTGATATATAATACAAGGTGGCGCAAAAAGAACGCATGAATTTTAAATCAGTATAATTTGCTTTATTTTGATTACAAAATACTAAATGGACTCACATGAATACAATGTTTATAATATCCAAATTATAACTTTGTTCATTGGAATATCGATATGCACTGTTTGTATTGAACTTTTAGAAGACTACTTCAGACAGATGGCGTCCTTCCGCGTCGATAAACATCAAAAGTCGTTCTTCGAAGTTTTCCATTACTTTTGACAATCATCGTTCAGGATGAACTGCAGCGAGTATCGAGACAAATTCAGAGTTAGAGCACGCCGCCTAGTGGAGCGGCGAGGACTTTGTCGACATTTTGTGGAGTTCGCGCCGTGCGAGGACGACTTCTGCTTCATAACTGATCCAGTTGTGCGAAAAGAGGCAACCCAACGAAGTATTGTGCTGTGATCAGTATCGAACCATTTCGTGGAACATTGAACTCTGTGCGGAAAAGTCGTTGAACAGTAAAAACAGATTCATTACTTTTGAAGAAATCTTCAACAGCGAAAACGCGATACACCACGGTCCACTGCGCCATTGCTACTAAAATTGGATACCCTAACCTACAAAACAACCAGCCCCCGACCCTCCACTCCGCTCCTCCTACTCCTACTACTCAATTCAAATTCATGCGTTCTTTTTGCGCCAACCATTGTTACTTCTTCTTTTTTTGGTTTAGTAAAGTATTTGGATAATGTATTACATGACTTTCGCTAATATTTCATTTATTGGAATAATTCGATAGTTGTAGAGAAGGACAAGGAAAAGTGTTTTAAGATTTGACGTTTAGTTCCTTAATTTATATTAGTCTTGAACATCTTATTCATCATTGTTTCAGGATAATTATTATCTTTTAACTCAGTTTAAGACTTTCGAAAAAGTAAGCATTTTAATACAAAACCTGATAGGTTAATAGCTGTGTTGCATACCATCCTATTTTATGTAATTATTAATTTTATATAATGTGACATCAATTTCGATTGTTAATTGACGCTGTGTATCGAATTGATTTTTAGATTTCTGTTTTCACCCTCCTTTTTTTGATACAGCAATGATGCAGACAACTATATAACGGGAAAAAATTCATGGGGTTTTGATAATGAAATAACTGAATGTCTTCGAAGCTGAAATAATAAAAAATTTCAATAGAATATGTCCCATACTATTCAGTAACTTTCCCGTGTATGTATTTTCACAAGATGCGATTTAATCAAGACTAATACATTGTTGTATCTTACCATAAGTTAACCATACCTTAGTCTTCTTTCTAGGTTTCAAGTGCTTTTTCCCTCTTTAAATTCGTATGATTCGAAAAATAATCTTTAAAATGATAAAAGACATAAATATTTGTGTTAGTGATGAGTTTTTAATCAGTACTTTATAGGGTTTGGCAATGAAACGGGAAGATTTGGGGTAGGGCTTAGAGCGCGCGGTGAAGTGGTAAGGAAGACAGTCACAGGCCTGCTGGGACTCGAATGGCTTGCCATTTAGTCTACATTGGAGATTTTTACAATTAAGGCTTATTATCAACGCTAACCATGCGATTGAAATGTGAGTAAACAACCCCGAGCAAACTGGATCGACGTTTACAAAAAGAGTTGGTAGTGCCAGAAAGATTCGAACGAATCCCTGTAAATATTGAACGTAATCGACAAGCAGTGTTAAGAAGTCAACGTCGATGGACCGTCACACGCATTCGAATAAGTGACAGATCGGTGAAAAGGATACTCCATCAAGATCTTCGATATCACCCTTATTGAAAACAGGTTGTTCAATTTCTTCATCCGGGTGGTAATTAACAGCGTCTCAGATTTTGTGAGGTTATGCTTGCCAAGTTGGAAGAAAATGATGACCAAATTAACAACTTGTGGATGAGTGATAAGGCACACTTTCCACTCTCAGGTGTTGGAAACAAACAAAATTTCAGGTACTGGGCGCAGGAGAACCTTCGTTTGCTTCATGAAACACCTCTTCAGGCTCAGAGGTGTGCAATGTCAGCAAATGGAATCATCGATCCGAATTTTTTTGAGGATGAGGCTGAAAATGCCGTTACTGTTAATTCTGAGAGATACGTTGGAATGATTTAGAACTTCCTCACACCTGAATTTCACCGCTATCCTGTTAATGAACACACTATTTCTCAACTCAAGCCACATTGCAAGAATTTCAATGAATGCGGTGAATGTTTTGTTCCCAAGACGCGTCGTTTCTCGAAACAGGCATATCGCTTGGCCCCCTCGGTCTCCCGACCTTACTGTCTGCGACTTCTTTTTATGGGGTTGGAACTGATCCACCCAGGACAATCCCGGCCCTCAAACAACGAATTCGTGACGAGATTGCAGCAATACTTGTTGATATGCTGCGAAGAGTTGTGCAGAACTTTTAGGCTCGACTCTATGGACATTTAGCAGATGTAGTTTGAAAAACATTGTACATCAAATGGCTACTCTTTCATTTCCCTTTAATGTATTAATAATTCCAAAAAAATATTTTTTCAACAATAAAATTATTTACGAAATCTTCTCGTTTCATTGTCGAACCTTTACTTATCAATTTCGTGTTGGTTTTCAATCATACGATAAAATCAATATCACTTGAAAATTAATCAAATCATTTTAATTCCACGTGTTTCGATTTTTCACTCGAATAATATATTTGAACTGTAGATAATAATGCTTCACATTTTTGATCGTATAATTTGTGCTGTTCTATAAAAATATTGATTTTTTCCACTGACATTGGTGAATGCAAACGAACTACATTTTGAATACACTTGGTTTAATATAATGGAATTTTTCTGCATTGTTATTATTGTTGATCGACTTAAGAGTTTTTGCATAATCCAAAATATATATCTATGATGGAAACCGACTGGCAAATATTTCATCTATTTTGTTTAATTAATTCCTATTGCCCATTCCATTAGATTGACAGAACAATTTTTTCGTAATTTCTGTTTTCGTCCATGTACGTTTTAGCCTTTTGTTGCATATGGTATCATGTTTTTTGATTCTTGACTTCTTCTGTCACAAGTATTTGGTTGAGTAAAACTCACGATTCCTTCAATTTTTTCAGGCTACTTTGGCGCATCCAACATTGAATTAATTAGAGTCTTAATACGCTTTCTAAAGTCTTGACTTTACGTTTTTTTTTTATCAAATACAAAGGTATGTCGTACGCAGGGTCGTTGAAAGGCTCGTGAAAAATTTATTCTAATCGTTATGTAGTTATTGGGAAATGAGAAAAGATAATTTTGAAAACAGAAAAGCTACAAATATATAAATTAGACCCAAAAGTGGAGCAATGTCATCCTGTTACCTAAATCTAATTCGATGGCAAACAAAACATCTAAATCAGGTACTAATTCAAGAAGCCCTCAGCTTTAGACTTAACTCAAGTATAGATCTAATGTGCTTATGTTGATAATATGTTTCCATATATTTCTGACACAAAAAATGATCATTGTGCCTGCTAGCTACTCCACTTGGTTTAAATACACAATTTTTTCTGTAACACGAAAGAAGTTTGACATTTGACATCTTTGTTGACAGATAACAAAATGTCATTTTTTACGAAATTACAGTGCAATTATTAAATCTGCAATACAAAAATGACACGTTCCTCGAGCTATTGTTGATGTACTTGGTCGCAAATCCGTTGTTATTTCAGCACTACCACACGTTCTAAACACTTTATTAGCTATTTCTGTCCTTTGTGCTACCGATTTATCAACGTATCCTTTAGCGACCGTTGATGACTTCCAACCGCCATGTTTCTTTAGTGTCATCAAGTCTGCTCGCGATTCAACTAAAAGTGTAGCAGACTTTCTGATTTGAGTAATGTTAGATTATAATTTTTTCAACATTAAATCATAGTTTTTCCTGTTAGAGAAAAAAATTGTGTATTATACACGGGAAACATACTATATTTCAGTTTACGATGTTTTTTTGTGGAAATATAACCTTTTAACCTCTTCGGTTCCGTACAAAATTTGTTTACACCTTTTATATTCATCTTCTACTAAATCATGTCCACTTTCAAGACCTTCATTGTACATTGTTCTACAAATTCGTGGAAGGCTAACAATACACTAAAAGTTCCTTATTCGCGCTTCCTTCATTCGCGGAGTAAAAAAATTTAACCCAATTCCTATATTCGCGACTAAAAATTTCTTTATTCGCGGATCTTATAAATACGTACATAATAATAAAAGGATTCCAATAGGTATCCAACCCAATATCCATTGTAAATGCCGTCAAATGGACTAATAAAAAAAGTAAAATAGATCTTATAAAAACTTTGCCCAAAGTATTTTGTTAAATAATATTGCAAACGACTTTGACATAAGCCGCCTTCGCCGGAATCGGTGTTTTTTAGAATGTAAATAAACAGAATGAAAGAAACCTTATCAGGGCCGGAATAAGCTAGGGGCTCGGGGGGGGGGGGCTATAGCCCCGGGCCCCAGGTCCAAGAGGGCCCCATCATTTGGAAATCATTCTGTATTTTTTGATGTGTTGATACCACAAATCTAACGTATTGATATTATTTTGTGAATTTTTCCGGGTTTTCGAATTCCTTAAGGGGGCCCCGCCATTATTTTAGCCCCGGGCCTTATAAATCTTAATTCGGCCCTGAACCTTATTATTCAATGATGAAGTACATATACATATTTTGAATGTTACTGTTCCGTTCTATGGTAAAAGTCGCTTTGCGTGTTTTATTTTTTCGTCTTTCACATTCGTTATAAAAATTGTGATCGAGGACGAGATGGGTTCGAGCAGATAGAATCAACTAACATTCAGGAATTGCTTGAATCGCAAGATGAAGATTTGACTGAAACCGAATTGGAGGAAATGTTAAATTCACAGCCTATTGAAGAAGAGGCTTCAACAAGCTCTGGAAACGTAACATTTAATTTGAAAAATCTTAGTGAAGGTTTAAGAATGGCAAATGAGCTTTGCGATTTCTTTATGAACATTGATCCGTCTATGGAACGAAGTCTTATTTTTAAGAGGCAAATTGCTAATGCGACTGCTCCGTGTCAGTCTGAATTGAAGGAACTTTTAAAAACTGCCAAGCAAGAGAAAATTACAAAATTCTTCAAACCATTGCCTTATCCTAAAGATAATTAATCAAAATGTTCAAAAACTTAGATAAAATTGAATTTTTTATATATTTTTTTATGTATTTATTTATTTATTTATTTTGTCACCTAGGAACGTATCCTCCATAATCCCATACAAATTATCATTCCGTATTCACGGCATATTTTTGGAACATATACCCCGCGAATAAAAAGCTTTTACTGTATACAATAAAAACGAAACTTGAGTATCCTGCTTCCCTGATAAATTATTTCCATTTAATGAAATGAATTATCGTCGCCCTTTCAATATCTATTCAATTTAATTTAATTTAATTATACACATGAATCTGAAAACTGAGTCAAAATGTTTATTAGTTATGCGTCGTTAGTGTTTTTTGTTAAAACCATTTTTTTTTATTTTACATGTAACCACATAAAAAGAAAGAAAAGAAAAGGTATGGAATGAAATTTCAATGAAAAAAAAAAAAAATAAAAAAAAATTGTTGAATAATAACACATTAATTTTCAACAATAAATGATTTATTAATTATTCATGCAAAATAATTATTAAGAATTTGATTGCATAAAGTGTATATATAATATTTTATATAATAATATCAATTCTGAATACATTGTTTATACAACCCAGGTAAACTGTTTACCTTCAGTCTCTGAAGACGATAACTTGGTTATATATTTTGAAAATATATTCTGTTCTGTTCCTCAAAGGAGAAAACAACTACTTTCCTGGCTAATACCTCGACGAATATTTAAATACATCTTCTCTGATGAGCGTGATGTCAATCGACCTTTTTGTCGATATTAACATTCCTAATGGCTCGCAGTTGCAAGGAGTAGTTTGTAACCACTGATTAATTTCGACGGTATTACGTCTCATCAGAGTGGTTTAACAACTCTCGTTAGGGCTTGAGAGAATTGAAGAAATCGTCAAAGAGCGTCGCTATTTGGTTCATGTAATTAAGTGGAAGCCCAATAAGCTTTCGCTGGGGATTGTTTAACTATATCTATTGAATCAATTTACTGGGTGCCACTAACAGGTATTATTTATATTTTGAAATTAACCAGTAAATGTGTCGCCACGTGTACATAAATCATCATTTGAGAACTCAGTATCTTCGTATTTTTTTATCTAAACTATATTAGCTATCGCTATTAAATTGAAATTAAGCAAACACGTCACAGAAAAGTTAGTATTATGATTAAACATATTATTATACTCATTCGCAGAAATACTAGATTAACATTATTATACACAGTCATTAATTGAAATACAAACATTCTATTAGTGACAAGTAAAATTTATTTCCTAGTTGCTACAGGCATCAATTAAACACAAATTACATACATAATACGTGGTATTGAATTATTTCATTACTTACGTAACAGGCTAATATCTTGTTGAAGTATTGTTAATTTTGTATTAATAGTGAAACTTTCAACATGAAAAACTGTAGTTTCCTCAGACTGTCGATGCCAATTACATGTTTAAAACAAGTCAAAGTACATCCAATATTGACACATTTCATATGCTTCTGTTATACATGCAACTACGTTACTATGAACTATGAAAATCGTGATATTGTGATAATATTTAACTTATATTGTACCTTATCACAATGACGTTTTCTTTAAAAAAACTGGTCTGAAATTTTACTAATCGATTGAATTTCATATTTTCACTTTTTTTGACAATAAAATGAATGCCTGTTACAGCAAACCAAATGAAGAAATGAAAATTATTTAACTCAAAAAAGCTTGGATCTGTTTTCAGTTTCAAAGTTCTGTAACAGTCTGAATATCATAAACTGGTCTATTTCCTTTACTCAAGCCTCTTTGAAAGTATATAGCTGTTTGTTTTTTCAGTTTCAGATGATCAAAAATATAATTATACAAAAAAATGACACATTTTTTTATTATGGTGATTTAATTCCAAATCCTAAATAGAAAGGACGACGACAAATATACGGTAAAGATTATATACATTCAAAATTTGTGTAAATCGCTGTATGAATGATTTTAAAAAAGTGATTTTGTATTATGGAGATTAATCGAAATACACCAAATTTATTGTTTATTACTTGAAAGAACATTTTATATCCAATAATAGTTAGTTTGGCTTCTGGTTTGGAACCTACAATTTTTAATCGAATTTTTCAAGGAAAACTATTACATGACTAGAAGAAAAATGGGGGGCACATCATTTTTCCCATGTTTTGAGACCTCCTGAACACGATTATGATGGTTTTTCGAATGTCTGTAGTTTTATATATATATATATATATATATATATATATATATATATATATATATATATATATATATATATATATATATATATATATATATATATATATCTATATATCTGTTTAAGCTACAATTCTTTGTCTCTCGAGCAATTGCTATGGGTCCGATTTGGTTCAAAATTAACATACATGGATTTTTTGGCGGCGGATTGATGTTATTAGAGTTTGGTTAAAAACAAATGAATATTTCGAGGGGTCGCAGTGCAAAAAAAGTGGTTTTTGACCTTTGCTCACCTCTGCAGGTCAAACGAAAAGCGACTGAAAAATGAAATTTCACATGTAGGTTCAATTAGTTGCGAGATGATTTCCTGTCTAAGGTCGAAACTTTCCATCTCCACCCCTCTCCATTTTATGGTCATTTTTGTTATATTTTCTTATTTTTTGGCCAGAAAAAGTTTAACTAGAAGGTTCGAACTTCGCATGCAAGTAGGGGTGATGTTGAAGAATTGTCTTTCTCAAGTTCAAAGTTTTCTTCTAGCACAAAACGCCCAAAATCATTTTGATCGTTGAAATTGTTGAACTGGACCGCCTCCTATTTAATGAATAATACGAGTATGATCGTTGCTAGGGTGATTTTTTTTACTTCCCATTTTCGAAATTTCTTGTCATTATGACAATTTTTTCTTTGTTGTCAATTGGAATTGAACAAGAGGGTTCGAGACCACCGGGTCTATTGAAATTATGAATTTTCTTTCGAGAGAGAGAATTCACTTGTGAAATGAAAAGTTATTGAGGAATAGCAAATTTTCCATATAAAGAAATAAGATTGAGAATTGATACCATTTCTAAGAAATTCATTTTATGGAAAGATTTGTTTGTGTATTAGTTAAATTCTTCATTCGACGAAAAATTCGACTTTCGTGATGGAGCTCTGCTGCTGACGGCTTTTTTACATTTATTCTCATGCAAAAGCAGGTTCCAACGACCAAGGTCTTCAGTGCAATCAAATAAATGCCGATACTCGTATTACTTTTAATAGAAAATAAATCGAATCTTGTTAACAAACTACATAAACCTAGAATCAGAAGGAGAATGTTAGTTTTATACCGGGAAAACTAGGGTTGCCATGTCGCCAAATTTAGTAGCCGGACAAACCATCCAGTTTGGGCGGACATTTGGATAGAAAGGCTGGACACCCTACATTATTGAGGATTTTGTCTCATTATTAAAGTAATAATAAAATAATAATAGTCCATTGAAATGTTACAATGGACCTTGCGGTTTTCTGAGGACGCACTTTTATTTTATCGATGTGTTGGGGGTTCCACCCCTTGTTCCTCGGCCGCCATCTTAAATAAAGGGATGAAAAGCTAATTTTGACGATATCGTAAAGACATAAATTGTGGCAAATCGCTTTGTTTCTCCATCATTTTGATAAATGTAAGTTTCCCCATGAAGGGCTATAAAACTGATCTGATACCTTCAGATCGTCTACACATAGCAAATGTTCAGAAAAATCTGTAAAGCAAAGAAAAATAAAAAAAAATGGAAATGATAACAAATATTTTGTTTTTGGTGGTGAGCATAGACGCGCCCCGGTAATTTTGGAGCGTTCTATGAGCCTCAAGAATGAGAGGAATTAAAAAAATCCACATATTGTTATTGAAAAATATAAAAAAGGGCGAAAAAAGAAATTGTTGACAAAATTATTGCACCTTTTTGCTCATAACTTTTTAATTTCACGGTTAATGGCAAGAAGTGTCATAAACTAGGTAGGCAAAGCAATTTGCCACAATTTATGTCTTTACGAATTTTTTGTAGGGACAATAGTTCGTGAGATATCGTAAAAAATAGCTTTTCACCCCTTTATTTAAGATGAATGTGAATGAATGAACGCAAGGTAAGGGTACTAAAATTGTAACATTTTAATGGACTATAAGTAAAATCGAATGCCAAATCAGTTTTAGGTAGGTACTTTATTGATAATAATTTAATAGTCATCAGTCAAAATTAAATACTAGATGCTTAAACATTTATCGAAATATTTAAATTCTTCTTAAATACTACACGCACGTCTTCTATTTGAGTTACACAATAAAAATAATTAATTAATTTAAGAGCTAAGTTTCTTTCAAAATGTTCATAATTAAATTGCATTCTACAATCAACATTTTGGCAACAGTGTTAACATCGAATCTGTTGCATTGTTTCGTCGATTGCTGATCTATCAAGGAAAAGGCTTTTACAACGTTTGCGTTTTGTCCTGGGGAGCAAAGTAATATTGACAAATAATAAGGAATTCTGAAAAGCAATATTGACTTATCATCGATTAAAAATCAACTATCAATTTCTTACTTTTGAGATTTTGTAGTTGGTCTAAACATTTGCTATTATGAATTTTGACGTTGTATTGTGATAGGATACTTATAGTATCGGAAACTTGATTCCATTCAGGAACATCTTTTAAAGTCATTCATGGTAAATTTTTTGTGTCTTTGTATAAGTTTTCAGTCAAAGATCGTAAATATTGTATTGCAATAATGTACATGTTTTTAATATCCTCTTTAGACCTGTTTAGAATTTTCTTTGTCCTCTTTGAATTTACGCAAAATGGAAGTCACTTTCAGTGGTCAAAATCTCAGAAACATCAGCCTTCTCTGTATCTTTGATTTAGTTTTGATGAATGGTTATGAAAAAATGAACAAGTAGCCTTTTTAAGGTCTCGTTCTGTTGCCTGCGCTTGGCCACGATGTTAACGAAATGTAAAAAGCCTTACAAAAGCCGGACACCGGGTGTATTTTAGCCGGACACGCAATCAAAAAGCCTACCTATGTCCGGATTTATCCGGACGCCTGACAACGCTACATATATTATATACCAATTCATATTCTATGAGAAAACAAAATACGCAAGTCATTAATTGTGCCAGTTATGTATGCGTTGACAGGCTGCAATACGTCCGGATTATATTGGAAAAACTGTCATCATTAAACGAAATGTCAGAATCAGCATCAAATTTTTACTTACTGCAATCGTAAAGCAGCAGATTATAATAGTATTGTGGCAAAAACAGTAAAAATTTTCCATATATCTTATAAAAACCGGCAGGAAAACAACTATTAAGATAAAAAGTGGGTCAAAACTGATAAGCGAAAATAAACTTCTTTTCAGACCTCAACAAAAGTTATTCAACTTGAATAGGTCCGTAACTAGGGGAAAATAAATAAAAGTTGATAATGACAGTTAGCTTATAGGTAGTCTAGGGGCTGAACTTAGTAGGCTTTTGGTACCAAACTGCTTAGAAGACACTACACGAGTGAGAGTGATTAGAACTGTGCTCAAATAAAATAAATCTAAAAGAGAGCGAGAAGGAAAGAAACTCTTCAAGAGATACTGGGAAAATTAAATAGCATCGAAAAATCCGTTGAAAATTTAGAAATTTAAATTGATAAAAGGCAGTCGGAGATAGCGGAAACAAAAAAAAGGAAACCTCAAAATAATAATAAGGCAGTACGATTAAGTTGGAATTTCTGGAACCGTTGGCGATATTCATACTAAACACACTCTACACTACCACTACACCAACACTAAGCGCGTTTGGATAACCAAGTTATCGTCTTCAGAGACTGAAGGTAAAGTATCGAAACGCGCGTCAGACAGTATAATTGTGAGTGTTGGTGTAGTGGTGGTATAAACAGTATATTCAGTAAGGCAGTACGATGAAAAAGTCACAACACAAGACACGAGATTCAACGCACTAGAAAAACAGATGAGACAACAACAAACAACATTGTAATATGCTGAATAGAAAACGAGACACGCAGCAAACCATAAATAACAACATTAAAAAGAATTGATAGCAAATTTGATAACGCATGATCTTAAACATGTCTTAGAAATTTAAAAGAAAAACTGGAACCAATATTAATAGTACTGTGGCAAATAAATGAGTGAAACAAAGCGAAGACATAACAAATTGTGTATGACTTATTGGGACTGGTATTATTTTCGAATTATGATGGGGATATCAAAGTTATGGAGCTTTTACCAAAAAATTTTTGTTCTTGCTCCGAAAAATCTTTATGTTCAACAGAATTATGTCCTGCAAGCAGTCTTATTTACAGTATTGTTGCAAAACTTCTTGTACAAATCGAAATTATATTGTTTTTGATTAATGGTAAAAATAAAACATTATGCTTAAGCTTATATCATTTTTCCTTGGCGAACCCTTTGCATTCACTTTCAGTCCGCATATCCATAGCGAGAGTCGCGTGACAACAGCAGTCATCTTAAAATCGCTCTATATGTTTTTCTACTGCATATTAATAGTTCCAAATTTTCCAAAAACTCTTATTTATATATTTTAATACTGAGTATTCAGAAATACCGAATACAGAATTGAAAACTTTTTCCATCATACGTAAAAAGTCAGAAAAAATAATGGTCTGAAATTCCTTGCAATACCTAATTTGAAGCAAATACGAGGGCCGTTTTTTTTCAACATCCGATAGGCTATAAATAAAAGACAAGTTCATATAAAACAATTTTTTTATTACCAAAATATTGGTACATTTACGGTTACTTTTCGACATAATTACCGAAGAGATTGAGAGATTGAGACATTTGTCATATATGTGGGCAAGCTTTTTAAAGCTTTTTAATACCCTCTTCAAAAAAAGTTACCGCCAATGAATTCGAGTAAAGTACAAAACAGACCTTGAAACTTCTGGAAATTCCGTAGACAAAGCAGTAATGATAAATATGCGGTTTTCTTTGACCATTCTGTCACGACTCATTCTCCGATGGATATTTGCAGCACTATGGTTTTTAGCATGTAAAAAACGAATCACTCTTCGCAATTCACATTTGGCGGGAACATCAATAATAGCGGACACGTGGCCGTAGCACAGCGCCAACTGACGCCTGAATGTCAACAATGGCAGAGTGTGTAGTCCGAGAGCTTAGCAGCGTATACCCGCGAAGCGTCTGCACGGAGCGATCAGAGGATGAAAATAAAACGGCCCTTATATGTTCAACTTACCCATGAGTCACCCACAAGTTATTAGAGTATAGTTTTAAGTGGTACACATGCATTCCAAATGCCCATCGGTTCTTTATCTCTTTAACAAGACATTGATGAGGTTTTCCAGTTCCTACGGTCATCCATTTGTCCAGGATAATTTATAATTTTACTATTTTCAGAAGTGACAGTGCAACAGGACAAATTTTAATAAATGGCAAATCAAGAGATCTTAAACAATTCAGAAAAATGTCGAGGTATATCATGCAGGATGATTTAATCCAACCAATGTTAACAGTAAGAGAATCTATGATGGTAGCAGCGAATTTGAAATTGGGATCCACTTTAGTAAAATCGGATAAAATCAAAGCGGTATGTAATAAAATACATTATTTGTATCTTTTGTTGCTCTTGTTGTATGTTGTATTAATAATTTATTTCATCCATTATTTTTGCTATGATAATTCCTTTCAAAATTTGAATGAGTCTCATTATTAATTTTGTGCTGGTCAGCAGACTACTTCGTGAGTGATTAGTGAAGAAAATTGAAAAAGGGAATTCCATGTTCACGTAAAAAACATAAAAACATTATGTGTGGGTCAAATAATAGAATTAGATCAAAACATGCATGCATATCAACATTAGGATGGATTATAAGTAAATAGATGTATGGAAGTTCTGCGGCTCGTTAATATGAATTATAATGAACAGATAACAAGATTATGGAATTGTAGAGAAACTAAATACGTGAAACCACCCGTAGAATAGTATTGGAAAAAATGATTTCAATCGAATTACACCAAGAACGAGTCGACTAGGTTTATAGTAAAAATACCATTCAGCAAAATCTGTGAGAATCACTGCAAGGGTCGATTAATAAATTCAAATCACTGGAAAGGATTCAGAAATGAAAAATTAGGACATATATTCTACCTTAAGTACTCAGTCATTCTTCCAGATATTAGAATAAATATTGGGTCAGGGATCCCATCTCGGAAGCTTTCATAGCTGTAATTTATTGATTGATTGAACGGAAAGAAATCGGAATAAATTTATAATCGAACGATGGTTCTAATTCCTTTCTAGTAATGAAATGTTTTTAAAAGATATTCACACATTATATCAAATGATTTGGCATTCAAAGAAATCAAATGATTCGTCATTCCAGGCAAAGCCCAAAGGGTCAAATTTCAGTGTATTGGGAATCGGGTATAAAAGTGTGAAATTTCACTTGAAAAGGGAGAATCATTATGCACATAAAGATTTTATTCAAGTATTCAGCTTCAGATTTCTTACTATTTTAACCGCGGGTCTCGAATATTATATGCAGTTAAACCTAGAACATTTACTAAGCAATAAAAGTCTCAGTATACCGTTATAATAATGATTACACGAGACACCTGGTATCATTTTTTAGAGAAGGTAACAAACTGAGTATTTACACAAGCTTTAGATTCGTTCTCAACGGGGAGACCGACACCCATAATTATTGAAAAGTAGGATCCGTGAACCTGGTACATGATAAAAATAACACTTTTACATTCAATTGTAGACTAGAAGTCCTAAAATGTCAAAATTCAATGTTCTGTGACCCAAATCTGTAACAAAATCTTTTTTACGCCTTTATTTCTCAATATATTCTTCTAAATTCAGTAATCAATAACAATTATTAAAAGTTTTAACACCGATAAAATGGCATCAATTTCAGTTCGGATAAGAGTGCCAAAGTTTTTATAAAAAAAATTAAGTATTAGTATCCTCTGAAAGTATCTGCTTAAAAACCACAGTGTATCTCTAAATCGAATTCTTAAATTTATTTGAACCAGTATGTTTTATACCCTCATTAGAGCTTTGGCAAGTTTGAACTTGCTCTGGCTTTTAGTCTGATACCATAGTCTCTAGCCTATCCAACAAGAGCATGTTTGCAGTGTTTGTTAAAAGACTTGGAAGAACGCATCAAGTTTTGTTTCAATTTCCAACAAAAAAATACCAACTAAGTTCATGACATAATGAAATTGAAAAAGATTTACTTGAATTTACATGGAAATGGAATGTCATCTGCATGCAGATCCTCTAAAATGCCAGAATTGATACACTATATAAAAGCTGGACCTGTGGTTATGATATGGATATAAAAATTTAGAGTTTTCATAGAAAAACCAGTTCGTTCTAACCTAACATAAAAAGACTCAATTAAAGTCGTACATCAAAAGAACAACTGGAAGATTCTTCCAATCGATTTATTTTCCAACTTTTACGAGTTTCTATTGTTAAATGTCTGATTATCTGTCCACATCTGCTTACTTGTTAATCTCAGAACTATGTAACTTCTAACTTTTCCCGAAAATGGACAATTTGAGTCTATTGAGGAGGCTGTGAGGGAGTAGATCAGAACATTGCAGAAAGAAACCTCCTCCTGCCATTGAATCATTGGTATAAGTGCATTGCTAGTCAAGTGCAATATTTTCGAGGAGATTAATTCAAATTTATTTTACGTTATCTTTGTACTTTTTTCAATAAAATATTATTTTTATATCGTACATTCACATTTATAACTAGTTTTTACATTATCTTTACTTATATTGATTTGAAATAACTCACTTTTCCTCTGTGATTGTTTTAAACAACATAATCTTTTTATTTTCAGATTAATGAAATATTAGCGTTATTAAGATTAGACAATGCAAGCAATACCAGCTCCAATCGATTGTCTGGAGGCGAAAGGAAAAGATTATCAATTGCTCTAGAATTACTGAATAATCCCCCCGTTTTATTTCTAGACGAGCCAACAACGTGAGTAATATTTTAATTATCTCATAAAATTGTTTTGTTGAACTTTGAATATGAAAATATTTTTGAATTTCTTTGATTTTGGATGGCTTGGGCAGTTAAACTCTTACGTATTGAACTAATAATTTTGTGAGAGGTTATCCGATTGGTGAGCGGTCTCTGGCCAATATATTTTTTATCACAATTTATAAAGAAGAAATTTTACAAACTATGTGAGTCAGTTTACTAGTTGGTGTTCTAACTTTGGTTTTAGTAAACGCGGATGGAAATGTCAAATTAAAGATAGAGTACAGACCAATAAATTGAGTAACATAGTTTATGACATTTTTTGTTTAAAGTGTGTTAAAAAATACATTCGTCCATCCAAGAGGTCACTCACCAATTGGATAACCTTTCACGAAAGTGACAAATTATACCCTGACAGATGCTCCCTTTCTTCACACTTTTTCTACGAAGGTCATTCTAAGGATTGTCAATCTGCCAAAGTTTTGACAACTGAACAACTATAAAAATCAAAATGATAAGTGTACTCATAAAAAAATTGATTTAAATACCTTAGTGTAATCTATACATATTTTTTATTTTTATAATTGCTTTGCGATTGAGTGTTTTTTAAATCTCAACATCCAGCAGAAGTTAAAATATTTCTATATGTATGTCCATTGTGGATTAATTATTCAAATGTGGTAATATGAAACCCATTTATTATATTTAGTTTTTTTAATACAAATTTTTTTGGTTAGCTTTTGACGCCTTAATTGTGAATTTGTTAATTTGTTATTCTAATATTTCGTGATCGCCCTTTTTTCGGTTTTTAACATGTCAGTTTTTAAAATTGATTCTTGTACTTATAATGATTCACTATAACCTTGTGTTAGATTTGACCATGGAGTCATGCTTCAAGATTAATGATATGGGTACCAAAATAAATGATAATTGGTGTAATTAAAGTTTCAATATTTTTTCAATATTCAACATTTGGAGAATGATGTACATTCATTGTCAAATGGTTGGTTTAATTGATATTCAACGACTAACAAACAATTTAACTCAACATTATTTTTTTGTACATTCTAATGAAAAATATTGTCCGGGTAGCACATGTACAAGTTTTTTTTCTTGACTAGATGCTATCTGATTTTGACGATGCCGGATTATACAATCCCACCATGTGTTTGACATTGACTTTCTCTTTATTTTTGAATACTTTATGGTTATTAATTTGTTCAAGATAGATTACTTGTATTTTCCCACTGCCAATTTCTCGTTCGAGCTCCTTAAACTTTGATCTATTCATAACAACAATTTAAAGAGATGATAAGAAGGATAGGAGGATAGGAAATTGTAGAAAGTAAATTCCATCCACATTGTATCTTTAAAATATTTAACGGAAGATATAATTGAGGCAACAAATCATACAATTATATAAAATCATTCTGTATTCCATCCTCTTTCTCTACATGTAGTTCATAAATACAATTTCTCATGGGAAATGATCAGTACCATTCCTTTTTAAATAATTTCATCAGTTTTTTCGTCCACTTGAGTAATTAAGGTAACAATCTGTAAAAACATATATTTTTTATGTGTTTGATCAACAAATGAAGAATTATGATAAAGAACGGACGATATTTAACCTCAAATGGGTTACTTAGTTTACTTCATATTATCAATTTCGTTTGGGATTTTCTTATTATCAGCAGGGTTGAGTTATAAACATAATGGCACTAAAACCGTTTTCTTTTAGGAAGATATTTTATATATCAACCTCTGATAGCTCTATGCAGACGCTAGGGCAGAATAAAGCTGGCATGCACTATAGGCGACTGCGAAGCTCTCGCACTACACACTCCGCTATTGTTGACATTCAGGCGTCAGTCGGCGTTGTGCTACAGCGACGTAAACATGTCCGCCATTATTGATGCTCCCGCCAAGTGTGAATTGCGAAGGCTGAAGGCAACAGTGCTGCAGAAATCCATCGGAGAATGAGTTGTGTGTATGGGGATGATGTTTTGCGTGAATGGTGTCGAAAGTTTAAAGATGGCCGTAATGATGTGCATGATGAAGGGGGCCAAGGACGCAGATTCACCATTACTCCTTTGTCTACAAAATTTCCAGAAGTTTCAAGGTCTGTTTTGTGTTTTGTACTCTATTTGAATTAATTGGCGGCAACTTTCTTTTAAGAGGGTATTGAAAAGCTGGTTCACAGATATGAGAAATGTCTCAATCTCTTCAGTGATTATATCGAAAAGTTTACGTAAATGTACCGAACTTTTGGTAATAAAATTATTGTTTTATATGAACTTGTCAATGATATATATTATGAAACAAGTGAAAAACAATGCGCGTTCTCTCACAACAAAATTTTTCTGTAATATTCTACGGAGAAGGGTTTGTGTACATTTTGAGCTTAAATATTTTCGGTACTTTTAGTGACTTAGAGTGACTAGATATAATTTAGCAAATTGATAACTTGCTAATTTCATTTGGAATAACTAGTTATGCTTGATAGACATTTTTTCAGTATGAATTGGCGTAACTTGCCGTTCTCGTGGATTAATGATGCAACATAACGGAACGTTAACGTCAGTTCTGTAAAGAATTTATTTCATCATGCTAATATCTATCACAATATCGTATTTTTCCTATAAGGAAATTACCTAATTACCTTTTTTTAATTTATTATTCACTTATGTCGATGACTGTTGAACTTAGATATTTTAATTTTTCCTTTCCTTTGTATTTTGTTCAACCTTTGATCTAATTGATTAAGAAATTAAGTTTCTGCGTGGGTACTTTCTTCAATTAACAACAGAATCAATAGTGGATTAAGTTTATGCGATAATAAGAATTTTAACTGAATATTTTGGAACAATATTCATATATTTTATGAACATTATCTTCGTTGTCATGGTAGTTTAAACGGTCTGCAAAGAAATTTTTCCAACGTAAAGTTTTTTCGATTGATTGAGACCATTTTCATAGATACATTAGTTACATAAGCTGTTTGTTCTCGGTTATTATTTTTGTAAAAAAAACGGTGACATGAAGTATTGTAGAAAAATTTAGAATTATGCGGTATTCACAGTGCCATTTGTAATTCAATAAATCGTAAAACACTGAAAATATATACAAATGGTACTATTTAAGCGTATTCTACATACTTCAATAATTCTATGCAGATGACCGTAATTATTTCAAAAACATTCTAATCAATATTTTTGTTTTTATAAACCTGAATAATCGAAATATTAGCAAGGTAGTTGACACACTGTATATATATAAACTATAAAAGCAATAAATCAAAAATTTCCAAATTTTTCTCATGCAGCTCATGGCATTAAACAGATCAATATGGTGAGTTTATCTGTTAAGCACACTTTTTCGATAAAATTGTCTAAAAGAATATGTGTTGAAATAAGATCCAATGAGAAAAAAGTTGATTAAATTTTACTATTCTGTCATGTACTCCTTATTACAAGTTGAGAAGATTTTTTCATCACGTTCCCCGGATGATGCATCTGGAAGAGAGTTTGTTGAAATTATTTTATCTCAATATTCATTCCATTGTGTTGTAGATAGCTCTACACCAAAAATATTCAATGTAATTGGTCTAAGAAATAAGAAATCTCTAGAAAAACTACTTCCCTGGCTAATACCACGAAGAAAAAAATTGATATTATGTTTTTCAATTATTGAGCTTATTGTGTATCACCTAATAATTTAATTCACATATGGCCATCTATGGCTAGAGATCTACTGATAGTTCGCAGTTAGAAGTGAAGATGTCCCCAGAAGACGTCTACTGTTTAGCTACATGAATCAAGTAGCAGCGCCGCCTGGATGTGTCTTCAGTTCAGATTAGAAACTTCGAACAAGAGGTTTTTAAGAAACTTGTCAGTGGTTACGACCCTCTCCTTGTAATTTCGAGCCGGATTGTCGATGATATCACGTTCTTCGGAGGAGATGTAATTCAATATTCTTCGTGGTATTAGTCAGGGAAGTAGTTGTTTTCTCCTTTGAGGAACGGCAAGCCAACATTTCAGTTCATGAAATTCGAAATAATAGGTGTAAATAGATAATGTTTTTCTAATTACTGAGTATGACTCATATGTCACCTAATAATTTAATTCATATATTATAAATAGATATATATTTAAACTGCTCTGATGAGACGTAATAACGTAGAAACTAGTCAGTAGGAGACATCGTCCTAATAATAATTATTGTTAACTTTTTATATTCTTTGTTTACCAATAACATATACGTTCGGCTTAAAATTGAGCAGCATTCCGTTAGTTATTGTCAACTTTTTGTATTTGTTTTAGAGGATTGGATGACCTTTCATGTTCTCAGTGTATAAGATTATTAAAGAAAATTGCGGAAGGTGGACGCACAGTAATTTGTTCTATTCATACGCCGAGTGCCAAACTGTTCTCTATATTCGATATCGTTTATGTATTATCCGATGGTCAATGTGTTTATCGGGGTTACGGTCCGGAAGTTGTGAACTTTTTGCTTGAAATAGGAATCGAATGTCCAAAACATTATAATCCAGCTGATTTCAGTGAGTAATTTTGTAAAAATATTATTAGAATAGAAATATACAAATATTGAACTACACGAGCCATATGATATTGAATTATTGATAGAAAGCTGATGAAAATCAACATTTTTCATTTCAATTCCATGTATTGGAGGGTGGTGCAGTAAAATACATTTAAAACAAGCTAAAATGAAACATTTATATTGAAATACCATTAAATAATTGTTATGAAATTTGTAGTCATGGAAATTTGCTGTAGTGAATATGGAGATTTCCAAGATCAAATGGTATCCATTATAGAAAATGGCCGAAAAAATTATACAAAAATGGAGCATACTCGTATTGAAGAAAATAACGAAGACGTTAATGCTCACTCTAGTATTTCATCAATAGAAGAAGTATATGCCGAGTTAAGTTCGTCAAACTTTACTCATCAGTCAAGTTGGTTTAGTCAATTTTGGATTCTTACCACTCGACTGTGGTTGCAGATGTGGAGAGACCAGGTAAAGTATAAACTTTGCCCTCCGAGGTTCCATAAATTTCTAATATTTATGATATTGGATATTCATAAGTTTATTTTGAAAATAATTTCATACAAAACTTTCAGACATCAACATTACTCCAAATAAGACCAATATAGTCAACTTGGTCCTGGTTTCAAATAAAATAAAACTTTTGTTGATATAAACACCAGTATTTATTTTTTAATATTCCAATCTGACGTATATTTTTTTCAGACACTATCTTTTAAGCACAACTTCATCCAATGGACAGTTTAGATAACATTCAACTTTCACTTACAATATCATAGAAAATACCAAGATTTAGGTAATAATAACTAGCTTAACCTGATGAAGTTAAGCTATTTTTGCAGGTTAAACATAAGCGGGTGAAACTTGCACAGGATGGAGCTAAATAGTTTGAAATAGTTTATGAATATTAGACAACGAAATTATTCACAGTAAAATAATTGTCCTGATAATAAATACCTACAACAAACTTAAGGAAACTGCGGACATTGCCGTCCACTTAAACCAAATACCTTGTATCTGTAATATTTTTTGTTGTTTCAGTGTTATTGAAGTTTTTTACTTTTAACATTATCATATTGGTAGTATGTCAAAAATACGTGACACGTGACTTATACTCTTCAATATTAATACAAAATATTTTATAAAAACGTCAATCAATTACAAGAACAAGAAGCAAGGCAGAAACATGTATAAAATTAGCAAAAAAGCTTAAATTAAAAGTTAATATGCCACTGATGTATCGATGTACCTATATGAAGTGGAGTTTTTGACAAACAAAGGCAAATTATGTTTCCACATACAGCCACGTCCATATCTAAAGCAACTTTCGGATTTGTCAAACTCTCCACAGTTTAGACCTACTTTATTCCCAGCATCACTCACTTGATCTTCAGAACTATGTTCATTACATAATTCTTCTTCGTTGCGTTAATACCAAGAACTGTTTGAGAAACCATCATGAAACTTTCTTCACAGTTTTTCATTTCTTTTTCACTGCTTTTCCACTCCTTCCTATTCTAGGTCTATTTTTTATAGGATTGATGTTAATATTTTTGAAGCTCTACCTTTTCCTATGATGTCTTACCTAAAAATTTAAATGCAGTAATATCCTCGAAATATTTATTGCGTTTCGTAACTTCCAGAGTAGATACACCCAATGTAAATTCATCATTGTGAAGTTGGTGCGCCAAAATTCCAATTATTTGCATTTGATGTGTAGGTAGATATTTTTGATACTAAAACTTCATACTTCAAGTAAAACTTTTTTTTCTTGTTTGTGTTTCTGGAGGTAGTTACATAGTTTTATAGGTACCCTGAAAATATTTCAAATTATTTTTTAAATCGGAAATTTTGACAAATAAATAAAAGTTGAATCATGTGTAGGATAATTGTATACACATAAAAATGAAATGGATTACTGATAAGAAATAATCAACCAATCCAAAAAAAAATTATTATAATTCTGCATTATAAATTCCACTTATATAACTGAATAAATGAATCATATATTAACAGATTCTTTTCGTACTTCAATAAAATGTCAGCCAACATGGAGAAAATTAATCGAAGTAATATTTTGATGTCAAACTATACGAAATTACTGTTTACATGCAACAGAAATGTCAATATTCAGAAAACAGATTAAGGTTCATAAATAGAGGGAAAAACTAATCTACAAATTATGTAATCTTATATTCAGTTACAAAAATTAAAAATCCTTAAAACGCCAAAAAACAAAATTCTAAAAAATAATTTATACTCATATTTATTGAAGTTAGAATTTTGTCAATCTTAGTATGGTTAGAACAAATTTTCTTTTTATTTATATTCGTGGGGTTATATTAAGTTATATATCTGAATTTTCATGAAAACGAAAAAAGTCAAAAAAGTAACAAATACTGAAAGAACAAGTCTATAATCAATATATCAATAAAAACCACAACAGAAAATGGCAATCTCTAATTGGAGCATCAAAAATCAATTTTACTATGTCATAACCAAAAAAATAGACATAATATAAGATGTAAGCGTTTTTAACAAATTTCGCACAGGTAGTGCTTACAGATTGATCGCAGCAAAAATTGTCCCTAACATTAGTCTCGGAAAAATAAAACTGAGAAAACCACCCATGAATCTATATAAAGAAACTAAAAGAAAACTCTGATCTATATCAGCGATACTCAAAAATATGGCACCACAAAATTAATGTAAAATATTCCTCCTAACGAAGGAATTTACATAGCAATGGTAATCGTTGATAAAGAGGAAACGGACTTTATGGGAAAAGCAAATCTGGGAATTCTGATGGCATCAAATTGGAACATAACTATAGATTGATCAATATAATTATGCAAATTGTCGTGTCAAGTCATATTTTATAAAGACGGAAATAGGTCGAATTGTCAATTTTTACCTTAAACTAATTTTTATCGAAAAGACCTAAAAATCAACACGATTTATCAAACCCCTTCATCACACCCCCTTTATCAAAGTTTGATTGAGGAAGGAAAATTTGAGCTCGATTTAGAAGTTCCTGATTTTTTTTATTCCTTCACTAATTTCTTTGACCTTCCTTTCAGATGTATCTTTTGATGAGAGCATGCTTGTATACATTGGTTGGACTTTTGGTGGGTACGCTATATTATGGAATGGGGCAAGATGGTTCTAAGACTATATTCAATTTTGGATTCTACTATTGCTGTATCATATTTTTTATGTACATACCAATGATGCCTATTCTATTACAATGTAAGTAGGAGAATTGTGTCTAGATTAATGATTATATATGAAAAGGAATAATTAAGAGTAATGTTCTAAGTAAGAATGAGAAAATGTTACACGAATATATTCGTTTACACTTGTAGTATTACTAATCACTACTAAATTATTACGAATTTTAATAATTTAATAATGTAGTTTGATTTTTTTACACTGGCGAGCAAAAAATTGAGGTCGCCTTAAAATTTTTATGTTCTTTGAAATTTTACGTTTTCAGATAGTATTCGCAAATTTTATATCATTGCATGTGCTTCTGTAAGCTGAATGTGATACTCTACACTAAAGAAATATGCTTTTTTTCTTGGATTTAATGATTTATTCTGAAAAAGCAACAAATTAACATTTTGGGCGAAATTTAACATTTTCTTGTTAGGGAAGATATGGAACGAACAAAATAAAAAAGCTTGACTAAGCTAACTAATAACATGTATTCCCTCCTCTTGCATTGATGACTGCTTTAAGTCGGCGCGGCATACTTTGAATTAAGTTGCGGATCACATTCTGGTCGATGTTATCCCATTCCTGCAACAGCAATCTTCTCAGCTCCTGGGCAGTTCTTGGTGCTGGTGTGTGTCTGAGGATCAGTCGTCCTAACTCGTCCCAGACATGTTCTATGGGATTCATGTATGGGCTGCGGGCTGGCCAGTCAAACCGCCTAATTTCTACCCCATCCAGATACTACCTGTATGTGGTCTCGCATTATCTCGCATAAAAATGCAACTTTTTTCTATAGTCATCATGAAAGGTATAACATGGTCTTCTATCACCTCCGAAATGTACCTGTGTGAGGTTAGGGAACCATTTTCTATGAAGACCAAATCTGTACGAGCTTGTGCAGTGATTCCCGCCCAAACCATAATTGATCCACCGCCAAATGGAAGATTCTCGTCAATGCAAACTTCAGCATATCTTTCCTCAGGTCTTCTCACACTCGTCGACGTCCATATGACCCAGTGAGGCAAAAACGCAACTCATCTGAGAACAATACCCAGCACCAGTCATCATCATTCCAACGAACGTGATATCTGGCAAATGTCAATCTTGCAGTCCGATGCCGGCGTTGCAACGGGGGACCTGTAGCCATTCTTCTGCATGACAGTTCAACAGCATGATGTCTTCTTCTAACGGTTCATTCACTAACGTTGACATTTCTTAATTCTTCCAAGTGATTTTGCAATGAAACCGCAGTAGTTGTCCTATTCCGCAAACTTGTGGATATCAAAAAACGATCATATCGTCGAGTGGTAACTCTTTTTCGCCCAGACCCTGGTTTTCTAGTGATCAGGCCAGTCTCCTCCAGAAAGCGCTGGTACACCCTTTGCACACCACAAAAACTAGCACCAACAATTCTTGTAGTTTCATTTTGTCCCCGATCATCTTGTAACAGCGCAACAATTCTTGCCACAACAATCGGATCTAAAGGCATTATGGGCCTGTTAAATCACTACACTTTGCAATCGTTAGGTTTTACACAAAGAATCAACAGTAAACTGGAAAATGTTAATGTTCAATTTTTCATCAAAGTCGTACTCTAATACATCTAATGACAGCTGTGAAGTTTCGGAAAAAAATTGCTTCATCGCCTACTAATTCTTATCAATATTGACGCTAAAATTATTCGCAATTTCTTCAAACAAGTGACCTCAATTTTTTGCTCGCCAGTATATTATCTTTTTGTCATTATCGAAATCCCTAATAGTTGGCGATTACAAGGAAAGGGGTGTAACTGATGACTAGTTTCACCGTTGCTGCATCTCATCAGAGTGGAGTAAGAATTTTCCGTTTTGAGTATTTAATACGAACTGAAAATAATAGCAAGTGCTCCCGTTTAGTTGGCAACCCTAGCTAGAACCCTATTTCTCTTTGGGTTCTAGTGCTTATATTAGTGAAGTTTATATTATATTTATTGAAAAAGAATTCACTGATTTTAAATAAATGATACTTGAAAATTAAGAGTTACATATGTTTGTAATCAACTCATCTATATAATTCTTATAACAAAGAATAAAAAATTTATAGAGGGTTGAATTACTGTAATTTATTTCACTGATCTTCAGTTTATGATTGATGCTCCATTTAGGATTTTGGAATTTCTTTCTCCAGGTTATCAGTAACAGTATTTATTCTGATTAAGCCTTCAATCTTCATATTTTCTTAAATCTTAAAATTTTAAACTGTAATTTCCAAATATGAATGACTTTGAATTTTATAGGTTAGAATAGGCGTTTTTTTGTAGTTATTCTCAGTTGTTAACATAATACATAGAATAACCTTCATAGGCAAAGTGAGATGCTAACGAGCATCTATCAGGAATATAATTTGCTGTCACTTTTGTGAGAGGTTATCCATTTGGTGAGTGACCTCTTAGACTGGCCCATATATTTTTCTCACAATTTAAACAAGGAATTTAATAAACTATGTTAGTCAATTTATTAGTTGGTATATTTGATTTTATTTCATTTTAGTAAGAATAGATTGGATTTTAAGGATTTGACTGTATGTTATCTCAATATTATAATGTTTAAAGATGACAGGGATTTAAATAGAAACTGATTTTATATATGTTGAAGGTGTATGAATAATACTGTTACAATTATCATTGCTCTCTCGAGTGTCAAAGTAACTGTCAGTTGTATTATATTGAATTCGTTTCAAAAGATATGGAGGATATTTTCATGAAATATTGGATTATAAGGAGGACTGTTTGATTAAATTAATCTTAGTGTTACGTGGGTGATATAAATGATAACTGATATATCGTCTTGGGCTTCCTATACCATATATATGGTGACTGCAAATTATACTGACAGGTGCTCGTTGGCCGAACACGTTTTCTATGATGGTTATTCTACTAATTATGAATCTGTAAAAGTTTTTCTGAGATAACATATATTGCTCAAACTGATCATAGTATCAATAAAAAAACTGATTTAAATAATTCGCAAAACAAATTCTATAAAAACTAAACAAAATTTATAACTAAATAACCTATCAAAATTCAACATCAGTGTAATAAAAAAAAAAAAACAATTATATAGCAATTAAAATCAATAAACGTGATATTTAAGTCTTATTGTCAATTTGAAAGTGTTGTTAGGAGTGCTAATTTCAAAATTTTATAAAAATAAAGAATATATACGAAGATTTTTTTAAAAAATATATTCTTTGTAACACCTATGTATTCATCATCGGAGAATTGAGTTAAGATAACACAATTATCGTTTAATTAAAATTGTTATGTGTGTTCCAGTTCCTCGAGAAATACAACTGGTAAAGAGAGAGCATTTCAACAAATGGTATAGATTAAGTGCTTATTATTCAGCACTCTCAGTTTCTACAATTCCCGTTCAATTAATACTTGGATTAATTTATATGGGCTCCGTCTATCTCTTGACAGATCAACCCTTAGAGGTACACAGGATGGTGATGTTTTTCATCATTTGCATTTTAACCAGTGTAGTTTCTGAGAGTCTTGGACTTCTTGTGGCAGCTCAACTAAAAGTTGTAGTAAGTATTATTAAATATGAATTGTTACATAATCTCTCGGAAAGGCTAACTCCAATAAGTAATAAATGTAATATATTATACATAAATTGATAAATGCAGAAACTACATTTTCAAGCTTATAATTATATTAGTCTGGGTTTTCAGAACTTTCGTTATGAAAGGAAAAAATAACGGAATAGTCGCACTTTACTCGAAAAACTTCGAAAGTAGTACTTATAAATACTCGGTGCTTAAGTTTCAAAAAGTCCTGATTGGATTTAGATCTGATAGTGGTGAAGCTCTACTTTTGCTGGAATATTTGTGTGTCTTTTGTTCAATTTACTATTGCATATATTCAGATTCAAGAATTTTATTCACACAGCCCAACTCATCTCAAAATTTTGTCTCTACTTATTATCTCCAAAATGATTTATTTTGTAAACATTAGCAGTAATATATTTTTTGATGGCTGAACTTTGCTATGTTCGGGTTAAGCCCCAACATATTTATCGGATTCAGCATAAAAATGCGTTAAATCCTTCCTCACTCCTTTTTGACATATTTCCTTTTTCTTTTGGTTTGTTGTTAGTTTTCAGTTGAAATTCTTCTTGGTGGAATGCAGTTAATGGGATTAATTCATTTTATGCAAAATTATGGTAGTTTATCTTTATCGATTTTAAAAATTACTTAATATCTGCGATTATATGGAAATAATCTCTCACGTCTCACACACTACTATGTATATACTACGTATACTAGTACTTATATATATATTCCCTCTTCCTAAACATGATTATGACTATTGTTCAGATAATTAATAATATGATTATCATTTTCAGAATGCCGTATTTATGGGTCCAGTAGTTTCGGTTCCTTTCATGCTATTGGCCGTCTACGGATTTGGTTCTGGTTATGATACTGTACCAACGATAATAAAAGTCTTCATGCAATGTAGTTACCTTCGATATTCCCTAGAAGGGCTAATACACGCTATGTTAAAAGATAGAGAGAAATTATCTTGCCCTGATACTTCAGAATATTGTATATATACTGATTTGAATTTCTTCGTTAAAGATATGGGTATGGAAAATACTATATTTTGGGTTGACGTGTTGGCACTCACTTTTATTTTAATTCTATTTAGAGGTAGCAGTTATTATTTGCTACGACAAAGGTTAACACCAAGTAAAACGTTTATAGCTTTAAAATATGTAGGTAGTATAGTAAAATCTCATATTGGTATCACACGGTGATAAAGACTTGTAATAAATTGAGTCTTATTTTTTTCTGTGTATATGCAATATTTTAATAATATGGAATAGGGTCTTAAATGATGGTAGATAATAATAAATAGATGTCTCGACATTATTTTTTAATTACTTTAAAGTATGAATTGAGTTATTTTTCATTTGCTCATTCCCATCACAAATAAAATAGACTGGGGATATTAGAGTGTGAAAGTTGGCAATAAAATGTCTTAGAAATGGGGAGAACAAATATAACAGTGATTTATGACCATTTCAAAAGAATGCGAACAAGATATTTTCTTAAAACTGTATTTGTATTTAAATTTTCTAGTCCAATATTATTGTTAGTCTCTCATTTCAACATTTTATTCAAATTCCCTCTTCACTTTATTTCTCATTGTAATGATATAGTAGAATTAAGACCCACTTCTCATCTTTCTCTTTAGGCCGTTTGACATGATGAAAGACAACGTGCAATGCAATGCAAGACTCAATATTTTTTTATCAAAAGCTTGAGCAGAAGGATTTCGGGTAATTGTTACATGCAAGATCTCGCACTCGCAACATTATTGGTGTGATCATTTTTATTGCATGTACGTTACAAGTCTAGGGAGAAATGAGCTTCTGATCTGCTGATACTACGTCTCTCGCCAAGGATTTCTTAGTTATCTCCTATTTTATTTTCCTTAGGAGTTTTTCAAATGTTTTTTCACCTAATCTCCATATGTTTTCTAACCCAATGTCATAGCTAAACTCATGTTTCCTCTTGTTCTATATAGCCATGTCCTGGCTCACCATCGCCTGGGTGCTCTTTTCTGTCCATCACACTCCAGAAGCAAGGTAGCAGACGATATAATTATTGCTAGTGATTCTCCTTTCTCTTGTTTATTTCACTTAGTTTTTTGTATTTTCATTTTTAAACCGCTCACATATATTAAATAAAATGCATTATTAATCTATGCAAATATTGACTTTGCAATAAATTACATCATGTCAAGCGGCCTTAACTGTTTTAAATTTTGTTGTTTCTTATTAGATCCAACAATGGAATGCTCCTTATATCTAACCTTTCTCAATTTTCTGATTAATTATTTTGAAAATATCTGATTGAAATCAAATTTGTGCTTCTTCTGTCGAAGAGCCAAAAGAATAATGAGCAGATCACTTAATTAGCTATCTAGACTTTTAAAGAGTCATACATAAATAAAATTCAATGTGCAATGGATGCTAATGATTAAACAATTAGAAAATAATATGAGAAAGTTATCCTCCGTTTAGGGAAAAATTTTAAATTATTTCCCACCATATCTAGATGTGATTATTGGTTCCTAGTTTACAATTCAAATAACATCTTGTGATCGAATCATTTGTTTCAAAGTACATGCTATTGCACTTAAACAATACAAATTGGAGTATTCAATTATTCATATATCACATTATAGGCAAAAATTCAAATTCTATCTGTATGTTGTAGCTGTATGTGCATTTCTGCTTGTATTTGCTACAAATGGACATATGCAGGTGAATATTGTGTGGCTTTTGACCTCTAAATATGTTCTAGACAACATTTAAATCATTTATAAACAATTTCTTGCAGTTATTACTTGAATGTCAGTGTACATCATCAAATTCTTCCCAGTACTTGCTAGTTCGTATGCTGCTTTGCAACATAATCCATTTGTTTGAGCCACCTATAGAGCTTTCGTTACTTAATCACAAAAAGATGACAATTTTATTTTTTTATGAAGGTGGTTTTTTGAATATCTACCAAATTAGTTTTTGACCAGATTCCTCATTTTCAACCTTTACTTCGTAATGAACACCTTTCTTTGTAAAATGATATATATTTTCAATTCTTGTCTTTTGCAAAATTATTAGCTAAAAATTCATTACATTAACATTTGTTGCACAATTGTTCACACCATTTATTTCACAGCCTTCAAGATATCATTTATTTTTCTAGAAATATTGATGTTAGTTACTTTTATATGAAGTGGACGTGAGTAGAAATCATTTGGTCTTCCAAAGTAATTAGTTTATTAACTAGTAGCATTTATTGTTAAAAAATTATCAACTATACAAATGTGATACCTAATTCGGATCAGTAATGAAAAATGTACACATTATAATTTAAGAGATATTATATTGAAGTTAAGCAAACTGTTGTTTCAGCTTTGTACCTATAATGAATGTATTGTTAATTATTTATAGAGTACTATTTCAATTGATAATTTATTTTTTAAAACTATGAGTGTTGTGGGAGAACCAGAAGGAAAAAATTGCCAAAGTTAAAATATCTAAGTATGTTTATATTATGAAATTAAAACGTTTAAAACCAGTTTAGTGTTTTATTTCTTTAGTTCATGAAAGTGAATTTAAATCGACAAACAACAGGTGAGTATTTTTTGAAACTATCAAAATGGAGAAACTGACGAGTTCTCAACCCAAAAATGAATGCCAATATTTGTTGTGCAGCTTTAGTAGTAAAAAAATAAAAGTAGTAATTGTAAATATCCACCTTTATTTTTTTAGTAGTGTTAGGGTTTTGAATTTTATGTTGGAAGGACCATCAAAGTATGAAATACATCATATGGTCTTGAATGTTGTAACTATTCTAAGTCAAATTAGGAAATACTTGTCTTTTAAATGTTTGATTATATTTATAAACGTTTTAATTAGAATTAACAAAAACGATGTGTCAAAATTTTCACGGAATAGGTCATGGATATCCAACTTTAAAACAAGGAGCTGTTTAATTGGTCCGCAACTTGTTCAGTATTTAGAATAACCAATTTTTTATTTTCTGTTTTTGTCTTTGACAAAATGGTATTTTATGTCTAAGTGATTGATTCTCTTTAATTGTTTATATGAGGTACTAGAACGATTTGCCGATTGATTGTCTTCAACGACTATAACACTAAAATTCTAAAAAATTCCACTTCTATGTATGTAGGGACAGTACTTTGTTTTTTAATAAGACAGGAAACTATGTTTCCAAATATATAAAAACAATAACCACTTGTGGATCTTTTTCTAGTAGTGTCATCACCTCAATCTTTCAAAATATCATTATTCAATTTGCGATAGACCAACTTCAGTTCTAACGTACGTTTAATGTACCTAAACAATCTTTTTATAACGACAAGTATCCTATCTCTGCTAAGTGTTAATGTCTTGATGAAATGCTGATGCTAGAACCCAAGTCAGGACTTTTTCCTAACATAGCATACATAATACATCTAATGATCTGTCTACATTTATTTTCAGTTCCAATATCTATGATTCATTATTTCTCAAGGATTCATAATTGAAATTATTCTCCATTGGATCGCTTACAATTAGCCATTCCAATTTTGGCTGAAACATTTTCTAAATACAATTTTTGATCTAATACAATGTTACTTTGGTTACGATCTGAGTAGTTATAAATCATCTGGTGGTCTCAAAATTTATAAACGTTTCATTCCCTCAATACCTAACTACCTAAGTTGCTATAGTTTTATGTCTACTATATAATCAAAGTGTAATTATTCTCAACAGCTTTGTTTTAATTAGTAAATTGTCCGAGGTTAGCTATTTATCATTAGTTTTCATTTTTTGCAAATTCTTGATATTATTAAATTTATAGAATATCCTAATTTAGGCTATTCCATTTCCCTCTTCTTTGTCAAAGAATCGGTATTGCGCCCCAAGCCTATCATTAAAATAATTTATCTTTGAGGATTTTTGTTCAATTGTGTTCTCCTTTGTTGAAGGAGTAAAACCGGGATTTTGAACCCAATTTCTCGATGAGTTAGCATCCCATACTATTGGAGGTTATAGCCAAAATCTAAGACCATCACAACGCTCACAATTGAAAAAAAAAAATAAATTTCATACTGGAATGAATTTTCAAAAGGAGAGTCAAGAAAATGTTCTAGAAATGTAGGAATAAGAAAAAAGCTCAACTGAAGGAAATTCAAAAGAAAAATCGAACCTATGCTTTCCTTTAGAGGGGAGGAGTTATATATAAAGAAATAGGTGACGGTTCGTAATAAAAATGATGTCTCCCTTGAAACAAGGAAGATAATAAAAACCTGTAATTTTTAATATTCAATCTTTGCTTTAGGCACTAACGTTGCTTAATAAAAGTATACTGGTTATCTTAGTAATCTCAAACACATTACTAAAATTTATACTATAAACATTTTGAAAAGAAATAAATATTTGCCAGGATTTCTACACAAAGCCGTGTTTACAGACGGGACTATAACGATTAGATAGTCCGTTATGCATTTTATATAAGTTAAACGTAAAACACATAAACGAAGGTAAAACAAATTCTAAACCTTCTTCACAGATTCACCCACTTGATGGGAGGAGAAACCAAAATAAGGGACCTGAAAGAAAATTTGAGAGTGGCCCTCATCAACCTGGAACAACCCAAAACACGTTATACCACACACGACTTTTAATTATAACCTATAATAGAAGAAATCAAAATTTTCTGTAATCAATACCATCAAGACGACATCAGCTATCCTCATTTTAGAAATTTTATCAAATTCTTCAATTTCAACTAAAACTAGCTAAACATAACTTACTTTCCAATCTCAAAGAGAAAACAAAGAAACTCTTAAGAGCTTAAGAAGAATCATAAAATTTTTCCCGTAAACCTAGACCAGAAAGACATCGAAATCTACAATATGGCTTCAAAGAAATAAAAAAAACATTATAAAAAACTTTAATCATCACATAAACCAAAATTCGAGAATTTTATAAAAGTTTAGAGAAAATGTTACTATTCTTGGGGTTGCGGGTTATATATTTTGCCCCCGCGCCATCTAGCCGTCAGATACGACAACTGGGCGTCGGCCATATTGTTGATGCGTTTTTCGTAAACAAACCGAGGTGACCATAGCACCATATCTTTGTCTTTCAATTCTTTTAAAGAATTACTGAAAGTTGGTGAAAAGCGCTGTATTCAGAGGTCAGATAAATACCTTGTCTGACTAAAAAATAGCTCGTGGGGAGCATGAAATTTCCATCAACAATCCGACCGCTCATATATATCAACTACTGTATAATATTACATCAAATTCCTCTTTCAGGCTTTTCAAAAGTCAAAAAGGCAAACCATTAACGATGCCACAGATAAAAATTACCAGGATACAAAACCCAAAGGCATTAAAATGTAATCACGCCCATAATAACTTCTGGATCCTCATCTATACAGGTATTACAATCCCTCATATCTGTTCTAAGCTGACGAATGAATGACGAAGACAAGGGAGCAAAGGAAATTTCAACCAACAGAAGACGAAGAGTACACCTAACTTTTGCTAGTTCCTTACAAAACTTCTCCAAGGGATAGAAAAGTGACAGTTTGTTGAACTACCTATATGAGGGGAAACTACACACGGATGTTGACTATATCCGCAAATACTGTTTACACCATCACTACACCAACATTCACAATTACACTGTATGACGCGCGTTTCGAGAACTAAGTTATCGTCTTCAGAAACTGAAGGTAAATTTTTCAGATAGTGTAATTGTGAGTAATGATGTAGTGGTGGTGTAAACAGTGTATTAATAATGAATATCACCAAAAGTTCCGGAAATTCCAAAATAGTAAATCAGCAAAATCACAAAACTATCAAGAATACATGGGTGGAACATATGAGTCATTTATAATATTTATGTAGAATCCCTCAAGTGCCTACTAAAAAGTGGTAAATTATCTTCTTTATCAATTTACAGGGTGTCTAGTATGTAAAGTTCCTCATGACTTACCCTGTATATAATGAAAGGTTAATAAATATATAGTTTTTCTCAATATCAAATGCGTTATTCCGAAATAAATCCATTGATGGAATTCATGTGGATTTGATTTAATTACTCCATAGACGCTTTTAATTTACACTCTATTGATTCCCTGACAATGATGAAACAATTTGCATTATCTTCACAACATACTTATCATTATTTCATATATTTTTGAAATAGTTTTGTAACATTGATCTCATTAATTTCTTTATCTGCTGGCAATATCATAATTTGGGGAGTGATGTTTATAGGAAGTTCTGCTTCAGAATATTCATTAATTCTCTTTATATTTGAAATATAGTTGTTTATAATCTGGTTAAAGCCCTATTGAAATACTAATACCATTGAGCAGGACTACTGAATTTCCTAGAAATTTGATATTCTGCGAGATATATTAGAAATACTATACTATAACAGTTAGTTGTCGATATACCTAGGTGAATAGTGTTCAAGTTAAATTTGAGACACCAGTTCGTGGTTAATTGCGAAATAAAAATGAGTTGCCCCGTTGGATTACAGTAAGTGCTTGGCGAATATTATTTTAATATTGAATATATATCTTATAAATTAACGTTATATATTTTGGAAAAATTTTTATTGCCATAGGTGGAGAAGAAACAGTTTTAGAAGTTGTCATCAATTTTTGTATTTTAGAAATTCATATGAATTGAGATATGTTGTACAATTTCTAAAATAGAGATCCTTATAAATAAATTTACACGATTATGTTTATCGATCTAATTTTCATCTAGCCTAGTAAGAAAATTTGCTATGGTATTGAAAAAATATTTCAAACAGGTGAATTGGTTTTATAAGTTACATTATTTTGAGAAGTTTTTATTCGAGCTTAAAATAAAAAATGCCAATCTTTTCTAATTTATTTTTCAACAGGTTATTGAGGAAATTGAAACACCTAGGATGTTGTGGGAATGATTTCAATAATCATTTTTTTATGGTATAAAAATATTCGTATAAGGTTTCTAACCCAATTTATGTACAAGAAGATGTCAGTAGTTTTTATTGTTTTTTCCTTTTGTAGTGTGAAATGCTTCTTATTGGATTGTAGGTCTAGAAGAATTATTTCATCGGTATTCATTTCCAATGATTTTTAGTCTTGTTTGACCGATATAGCCGGTTGGGAAACTACGCTTCCAGTATGATTCAGCATAATTATCAATTAAACACAAATTATAAAATATTCTCAATCTTTTCATCACTTAAGGACGCTTGACATGATGCACAATAAAGTGCAATGCAATGCAAGACGCAATATTTCTTGATCAAAAGCATACGCAGATGAAGTTCAGCTAAATGCCGATAGGCATGATGCAATACAACGTGTAATGCAAGGCGCAATATGTTTTATGCAAGATCTCGCACTTGCAACATTATCGGTTTGGTGCAAATTACAATTCTCGTGAAAAATCTAGTTACTTTTGGTTTAACAACCAATCTGTCCATCAGGATCCAAAAGTAAGACAGCAGCAGATATAATTATTGACAGCGATTCAGTGACCACTTATTCACTTTGTTACTTACTTAATTTTGTTATTCCCATTTCCAAACCTGCCTCAAATATTGAACAAAAATTGAGGTTAGGAATTTTTGTCAGTGGCAGCCATAATGTAATGGAAAGAGAATTACATAATATCAAGTGACGTGCAATATTCATCTATGCAATATTTTGACCCCGCATGAAATTGCATGCAATTTCTTGCACATTGCTTGCACCATGTCAAGCTGTCTTTAGGCAATGACCTGATTATTCGATTGAAGTAGTAAGTTGTGAGCGGCTCGCTCCAGGGTTTTTAAATTTTTGTGGTTTTTTTCGACCATCTCTTGAAATGTTGAAATGGGGAAATCATGATTCAATGTGACGTACTAAAGGGTATCACCAATAGTACAGATATTCTTTTAACGTGCTTGATTGATTATAGGGATACGGATATGCTAGCGCAGCCCTACAATTAGTTCCCCAGCAACTATTCTGGATTTCCAAAATTTTAGATCGATTTCTCTTTATTTCTTAGGAAATTTATGCATCTTTTAGTGGAAATTTATTGATATGCCTTTCATGTAATAGTACATAATGAAATATTATTAGTGTCTTAAATCAATGGTTTATTCATTCTTCTTCTACATAGTTCGCCAAGCCAAACGGGGGCTTTGGAATAATACTTATGATGTTGCGGAGACTATTAGAAATAGAACTAGAGCTATTGATCAGTATTTGATATTATCTCAGGTGTAGCTGCAATACTTTTATCGTTCTGATTCATAAGTTCCTTTCATTATTCTACAGGTCGAGTCACCTGTATTTTATTAGCCATATGAAAATTGAATACGGTTACTATATAAATAGGGTTACATAAATTAAATATACGATTTTTTTGCATGAAGCGCCCCCATTTTCAAATTATATATGAAACATTAAGTCATCTTTGATTAAAGTTTTTTGTAACTAGCTTTTCCCGTTCTTGAGATATATTGTATTTTTTGCGTAAAAGCTTATTTCCGATGAATCCATTCCATTTAAACGGGTGAACCTCACAAGAATTGATTAAGAATGCCTTTAACAATCACTCATGTTACTTTTTGTTCCAATTTTTTTATTATGGTACACAAATATTGAAGGCCACTTTGGCTAGATTCATATATCCATTACCTTATGACTTTTAATGGAACACTCTCTATTTTTTCAATGAGAGAGAGAGATATTCGTTGGGTAAAGTTTTGTAGGATACGGAGGATTTTTGTAAGGAGGTGGGTTTGTTGGAGTAGGCCCTGATATAGTAATAATTCCTCTGCAGGGCTGGGATTGTGGTGGCTGCGTGGGGTTGTGCTTGCCCAACTATTTCTGGCTAGAAGAAAACGAAAATGAAGCTTGTAAGCAAAAACGGGTCTTCTAGGTTTGTGTTTTTCTTATTTCTTTAGAAATTTTGTTTTTTTTACGAAAATTTCCGCTCTGAAGTTATCAATACTTTATTGAGAAATAAACGTATTTTTTCCATTGGTGAAGTCCCTGTATAGGAAAGTCTGGATACTAGTGGTCGTTCACTCGATTGGTTGGCATTGAATGGTGGCTGCAATAAGAGAAGCGCGGGAAACAGTGGTCTGTTTAAATGATCGAACAAAGTTACCTTTTGACTCATAGGATATGTATGTTGGCACATATACTCAAATTATAGAAGTTTGATGAACAAAATAATATTTATAGAAGTAAATAATGAAATTACGAAAAGAGACGAGTCAAATGCCAGTCTAGTCTGTTTTGTTTACATTTGCAAAAATCTTGACCAATTTGCTGAATGTAACAAACAAAACCATTGTCTATATCTGAAACTGTCATTTTTGTAAGAATATTGTTTAGTTCACTGAATAATTTTAGTCATATATTAAAATGTGGAACAAAATTCTGAGCGAATATATCTTAAGTTATATTTTGTCTATTCAAAAACTTGAAAAATAGATGAGGAATAGCTTTGGAACAAAAGATAATTAGCTTGATGTAGAAACGAGTTTGGGAAATTGGATTCAAAAAAATTAATTTTTTTGTTTATTCTTCACATATATTGATTACATGAATCGTACATCTAGATTTAATAAGTATCAGAAACCCAATCCTCCATAGGCGATATACATAACTTAAAAACAATACCAGTTTAGTTGAAAGCAGAAGGTGTCAACGCTGAAAATTTAATAATATACCAGAAGTAATAATCAATCATATTTAGGACTGCATAATAGCTAAAATATTCGTTTATTATGAATTTACATGGAAAACTCCATCGGAAAGCGTGTATAAAAAATAAAATAACTTTTTCTTTGTTAGAGGAAAGTGTATTTCTTTATTGAAATAACCTCATGCTGAAGCAGATCCCGTGTAGCCTAACGATGAAAATTAATACCTACATTAGACGTTCCATCAATGAATGATGCTAGCGTTACATATCTCAATCTTGAACATTATCTTCGCTAAAATGGAAAATGTTCAATATAAGAAGTAATAAATTCAATGTATATAATTATTCAGATAAATTATTTGCTTGTTAGCGGCAAATTCAATCGATATAACATATTCTTTCGAAATTATTGTAGCCTTGTCAAATGTGAAAACATAACATGCCCTCGTTTTGACCTTTGTTTTGCTGTATCATTATAAAATGATATAAAGGTCGAAATTAAAATGAATATGTATTTTAAGTATGTATCTATTAACGTATTTCAAACTTTTTAGTGGTATTATCTAATAGCAAATATTATAAGCATTTTTTATCATCATTTATATAATAAAGTAATAATTCATTTTAAAAACTTGATATACGTTTTCAATCAAATTTCGGATATTTGTAGATGGATTGTCCAGAAAAACAAATAGTGATAGGGGTAACTTTGGCCTCCCACCATTTTCCTATGTTTATAGGTTCATATTCCCCGAAATTTTACACTCTGGCATGTTGGAAGGACCAGGATTGAAGAGAATACAAAACTAAATTCACTTTATTTGTATATTTTTATAGAAAAATCTTTATAAACTTAAATTACACCAAACTTTATTCTTCAATAAATTTAGTTCACACTTTTAAAATACCTAATGAAAATAAAGGACGGCCAAATAAACAACATCAAAAAAATTAAAAGAGACTTTAGAAATATTTGGAAAAAATTGAAAACTCCTCTTCTTTCTTGTGGAGTTTCTGCTTTGAGAACATCTAAAATTCCAGGGAATCTGAATGTTTTTCCCTTGTCAGATGTTCGCAAGAATGAAACTCTATCTATATCCCCATCAATACAAAAGATTAGTATTTTTGTCATGTAATGTGCCACTGATTTCTTTTCTTTAAGTTCAACAACAAGGAAATCTCAAACATTGCATGTGATGCTATCTGGTTACATACATTGGCCAGAGGAAACACTTAGTCTACAGTCTTCTTCTTTATGGTCCGTCTCATGCTCTATCAACGAAAGACTAGAGTCGGGCACAGAATATTCGTCCCCGTCTTCACTATTACTCCCCCTTTCAATATCACGCTTTCTTTTCGGATCTTCAGAAGTGCGTGGTGTTGTCAATAATTTTCTTAAGTAAAATTGCAATATTCAAAAAGATTAAATAAGAAAACTAGGTGGTCAAAGAAACCCTGTTTTTCTTGGTGAAGTGCGAGATGACTTTACCCACAAGGTTTTTTTATTTTAATTAAACGAATTAAACAAAAACAACAACTTATAGTGAATACTAACTATATACCTAAATAAACTATATAGTTGATTCAACTCACCTTTTGTTCTTGGAGGCTTCACGAACTAAAGTTCAGCACCACTATAAAATACCTATTGAATGTTTGGTAGAGAAAACAACTGTATGGAATGATAAGAAATTTCTAGATCGCCAAAAACTCAGTGGTGCCAACGGTACATTTAGGACGGTTGATCCAAGTACATTAGGCGCCTCTGGTATCTTAGTACTAAGTACTAAGTGGTGTGTTTAAGTACTAAACATTTTCTCAAAAAACTATTCTCACGTATATGCTTGTTATATGGAAATAACCACAATATATTGAAGTTTTATTTTCCCTAGATAACTTTATACACCAGATGGCAGCAATAGTTTAGATATAGATCTGATCTATAGAAACAAAGTTACTAAAAAAAGGTTCTTAAAAAAGCTTCATATTTTCTCAAAAGAAAGCATCACTTTCGGTAAAAATATAAGTCGATGTTGAAATAGTACAAAAAATAATTTTTGTATTATCAAAATATTTACGTATACAAAAAAAATTGACTTACTACTATATAAAATCTAATCGATCTGTAAATAACTTATTACTAAATACTGTTCAAAATGGTCCATGGTCAAATTATGTCTTATAATATCTAAAAGATATTTTTACTTGGAAAAATTCCTTTCCACATCAACACTTGTAATACGGGCGTATTTAAAGTTTGACATGACAAAATTTAATCCTGGAGCATTTTAGCCACTTAAAAAGACGATATTTCAATAAATTTTGGAAATCCAATATTTATTTAAAAACCTCCCTCATTTTATTTTTAATTAACTATATTATAATATCTGTTAATTTGTCCCGGAAGTTGGTTTTAATAGAAGCCAAATTATTTTGAAATTCTCCATCGTTAAAACGATCTGACATTTTTTTATTGATTGATTTACTTGAGTTTTCCTAAAATTAGATTTCTAAAATTCTGGAAATTCTCTGTTTAATTTATGGCGGCGTCAAGCCATGTCCCCCATCTGGTTAACACTGGTTTTGGAGGACGTGGAATATTTGCACTCTCAAAGGTGCTTTAACAAATATTTTTTTGCCATTACTGATTAACTTATTCATTAATGGAAATTGAGAACTTATAGTTTCGACAATACGATTGATTCCATGAGCTAAACAGGTGCAGTGAATTAAGTTGCTGTAAAAAATTTCAACATATACGTATATATAAGCATAAGTAGTACTTTTTGACATGGTATGGTTTCCGGTAAAAAAAGTTTATTTTGCTTAATTCTTTTCAACTAATTGAATATCCTTTTGCAGAAACTTCGTGGCACAAAACTCCTACCAATAATTTTAAGATATACCACCTACAACTATCTGTAGTTTCATCAACAGTAAACTATTTAATTGCTTGATGTACCTTGCTTTAATTTGTTGAATTGTGTTGTGATTTAAAGAAGAAATATATTTTTTGCGTACAGTATTTTTGCCTAGCATATGTCGTTTGCGATGTTTTTCCTGGAATTTTGTTTGTATTGTAGAGATCTAGATTAAATTCTTGTTGTTCATTACCACTACGACCGGACGTAGATGCTATAAAAGAACCAATTGTTTATTGCTTAAACTTATTAACTCTGTACTTCCTCATTTATTCCGAGTGTACGTTTGTTTTTCAGATGTTAAGCTATGTCGTATTCTATCTACAATTGAACAGTTTTTAGCTGCTTATATGAAAAAAATATTTACCGGGTAATGCATCGTCCTAGGATATAAACAAATTAAAGTAGCTCCTTTTTAATGTTAAATATCATCTTATTTCCTGGCTGATTTTAGTGATTTATGATATGCAAAAAATATTTTTCAAGATTCGCCTGATAAAATTCAAATTTTACTCATTGGATCAAACATATTTTATATTTAGGTGAAGTAATGTATTTCCGGCTCGTTGCGAAGGTAAAGTTTACAACATTAAAATCTACGAAATAAATAAAATAAGTGATAGTAAGAAATACAATAGTTGGATGGACTTGTAGTGAAATCATCAAACTGCGTCGAGATAATGTTCAAGTTCAACCGTATCTCTTCGACTGTTATAAAGTAGGCGTTTCTCTAGTGTCGACCATAATGAGGATCAATATTTTTCCAACGTCTGCTTGGTTGGCATAATTGGTTAGTGATGGTTAGGCGTAACTCCAGTTTTCTGTGAAATACTTTTGGTCGCTATGAAAAATGTTATTCCGTTTCTTCTTTCTTATGCACTTATTGCACTTCGGTAAACGCCTAGAATTGTATTTCAACTTCTGCTGAAGCAAATGCTGTTGATGTTATGGACGTTGTGTGTAGGTACCTTTTTTCCCAAATATATTTCTGATTTAGAGGGTTGTGCACAATTCTTATACTCCGTTTGCCGTCCTAGCGCGCTCCTAATAGTATCGATGGCACGTTGTCGGCGTTGTTGCCATGTTGCAGTACTGCAACAGCTCCACAATAAATAAGTGAATATAGCTGCTTACGCGCTCTGTAGTTTTTGCACTCCTGCAATGATATTATTAGAATTTTTGTTGGTCCTCAGTTTGGATAATTTTGGTCGTCGAATTGTATATTTCGGTATATCGATAGTACTTAATGTCTCACAGAATATACGAGAGTTTTAGACAACATTTTACTATCAGCTTTATAGTAGGGAAATCTTTAAATTATTAGATCCTACACCATAATTATAGAGATGTGTTGGTATATTGTGTATCTATATTATTCACATCAAACAATACAAATAAAAGTAGATGAAAATTCAAATATATTTAAACTAACCTACCAAATATTTTATTAAAACACAACGCCATTGTTTAAATAGTGATAGCATGAGTGAGATAAATTTGATACCTTCGTTACTCTTGGTTAGTTTGTTTTACATATTTTCTATGGATTCAGATTATTGACCTCACATACTCGGATTCTTATTTCAATATTAATCTACAAGAAAAATCTATTGATTCATATTTTTAAATAGAAAATACATTCGCATATAGTATGTCCAACTGAAATTCCATCCACAAGAAAAATCTATTGATTCGTTTGTATAAATAGAAAATACAATACAATACAACTAAAATCTCATCATAACTAGGTCGAACAATAAAAAGTTGATAAATGATCAGTTTAGCTTGAACATTTCATAATTGAATAAAATATACGAATAATTAACAACTAGCACTCAAGTCAAAATAGGTAATTGTAAAATCCTACAATAAGTTAAATCTAGAATAATTTGGGTAAGTACCGAAGTACAACAAGCTTAATAATTATCTGATATCCTTATTCCGAACCAACATCATATAAAGGTTTCTATTTCCAGTGGGCTTTTGAATCTTTCGCGTTTTCCGAGTTTTTTCATTTCTTTTCCTATTTTCTTCTAACAATGTTAATGTGATTTTTTAGCCTTACAGTGAATTATTATATTTTTCTTATCCGCATCATTTCTCTTACTCTTCGCACAGTATTTTGAAGCTCTTTCTTTCATTTTTTCACGACTGTTTGGTCGGCATAATTACATTTTAAATGTTATAATTTTTCACACTGTGTTAGCTCTTCTGGCTTCCTTTGGGATATTCTAGATGTGGATCGTAGCTTCCTAGTTTATTCCACTAACATGGCAGTCCCGATCACTGGACCTCCTTTTGTTGTCTTCTTGATAACCAGCTTGCGATGTGATTAGATAAACTAGATTATTAGTTTTACTTGAGCTGGGGTGAGGATTGCCCATGGGAGGTCTTGTTAAAAATGTTTCACCACTTTTGCATTGTACTTGTTTCTAAATTCATTCGGCAAAATTCAGAAAGTCACTGTTCGTATGAAATTAAGATCGGCTTCTCTTATATCAAAATTTCTTCAGTCCACCGCTTATCATTCGAGATATCATTCTTAGGAGGTGGTGACTGGAATTGAGCTTTTATTTTTTTTATGAAATTTCAGTAATGCTAGAAACTTAAAATTCTGTCATTTTTGTGCACTCTCAAAGGACTAAGTAGGGTTTTTTTTTTCAATATTTCTATTACATTTCCAGCAATTTATTATGAATCTTTTACATCTTACATCAACTACTGTTTTCATTGAAACAATTATGAATTATGGTGTTTTTTCTTTGCAGTTATGGGTTTTGTGAAGAAAATTTTAGAATAAAAAATATTTTTAAACAGATCAAAGATTTTAATTTATAATTTTACTTCACAAAACTTCATATTGAAAAATAGCGAGAGTTGCCAATTTCACCCCCTATAATGTAACAGAAATATTGGAAAATACCCGTGGCTAGTCCTTTGTGAGTGCACGACAATTACAAAATATCAAGTTGCTAGCTTTACTGAAATTCTACAAAAAAATAGAAACTCAATTTTAGTTACCACCTTTCAAGGATGATATCTCGGAAAGGGGTGTGCTGTTATAGGAAAGACCCATATTAATTTCATACGAGCAACCACTTCCTGAATTTTGTCACATGAATTTGAAAACACCTTATATCTTCCTGCTCCAGCTAGATCGCTCTCTTCCCATAGATCCGGGTAAAGACATCACCAACAACATGAGGAGTCCCATTATTCTGAGCTCTGATGCCCGTATCACCTTAGGCCAGATTTCTAGCCTCTTAAACTAGAGAAGCGTTAGTTAAGCTAAGAATACCCTCGAATACCCATACCATGATAAAAGGATTGAGGTCACTGCTGCTTCCGCCGTACTAACGGAGATAGAAAATCGCCCTGCGTGCGACTCGATATCACTTTGCCTTCAATTATAGTTCTACTATAGCATCAACATAATGCATTTTTTCAATTCTACCTAGAGCTCTTTTAACGGTGGCCTTTGAGGTATTGCTCAAGGCTTCCTGTAGGTATATTTATAAAAATCCCATTACAAAGCATCCAGCATCCAACAGAGCCTCTGTTCATGTTGGGTAGGGCTGATGGACTTCTCTTTCACCTCTCTAAGTTGACTTTATTTCTCCTGCTTAACCCTACTTCCGCTTCGAGCTTCTCCACATCTGCAAAATGTTCTTAGTCCGTCTGCCTGAGATTGGTATCACAGTCAACAATTACAAGGAGTTTCCTTCATTTACAATATTTTTTAATGTGTGATGTTCAACTATGGGGGTAGTAGGTCGCCATTGCCGATGCGCCTTTGCTGTAGTTCAATTTTTTTATTTATGCAGAGATCAAAATTAGCCATTATAGGGATGCTACCTCAATCTTTGTTCCAACCACTAGCACTACGCAGCCTCAAAGTTCACCCGTCAGAAGTTTTTGTAGTTCCTTCATTTCACAACTTGTGAATCATTTAATTGGGTCCCCTTTCTTTTTATCGCTTTATTTAGATGCCAGGTATCGGTCCCCAGAGTAGGGTTAATGATACACAAGAATTCCAGAATATGTTTCCACTATACTGAAGGCTCTTCTAAGCTTTGGCAGTGTACACAGCCCCTGACCTCCTCTTTGCTACTTCGACAAAGCACTTATTTATAAAAAGAGTTTATACCCTATAAACTTTGATATGAATAGCATTGTGTTTACTTCTCACATCCCTAAAATTGCATATATTTCAATTACATCTTCGTGGTAAAACTAGCTGGCACATTAATGCGTTCTGAATCCGTGCTCCTTTGTTTTAGCGATGGTTCACAACTAGGTGACGAAGCGGGTATGTTGTATGGGGATTATTTGATGCTGGACAAAATATTAACTGCGCAGAGACCACTTGGAGAGCATAATGGCGCACCAGTACACGATGAACATTTATTTATCATTACTCATCAAGGTACCTATATAACTGTTTTGAATTAGCTATAGTTCATTCCAAATTTTTTTCGTCTAAAACTCAATTAGTATATTGTAATCACAAACAACTAGTGTAGGTTAGTACTAAGATCACAATTTCTTCGTTTTCCGCTAGATAATAATTCCAAGTTCTAAATTGTTTAACGAAAAATTAGATTAATATTTCTGAGAATAATATAAACTTTTTATTTTGATCTATTTCTTTTAAATTGATCAGAAAATTTAATTTTACGTCTAGAATATGTAATTGTGAATACGAAAGAAAGGCGTAATAAATTTATTCTTCTACTCTTTATATCACTGTTTTCGCAGATGGTATAAGACTAAATATCTTTTTGAAGTCTTATTTGTTACAATGGGATTCTTTGGTCGTACTGAATAGAGTATTGGGGAAAGTATAGTAGAGCGTATATGGCAAGAAAAAGAGACCCCAAACTATCGCACTCACTTCAAGACGATGAGAGGTGCTCACGTCGCACTAGTAGGGCGACTAAAAAAATGGAGAAATTGAGCGATGGTGGAACGACTTCCTTGGAGAAATCATACACATTCCATTGATGCTGATGGTGTACCGATCGCCTGTGCATGAGATCACAGGAAGAACTCCAGTTCCAGTCACGTCGAAACTTGTGGCTCATGCATGTTTAAATGTGTAACAAGATAAGGACTGAGAGATATGTATGAAAAACTGGTATTATATAGAGATCAACGGTCGGTCAGTCAAAACCAGGGCTAGAGTTTATAAATTTAATAACAAAAAAGAGAGGTCCCTGAAGCTACAAAATTATTGGACAGATTATTTCCTTCAGTAAGCCGCTGAAAAGTCTGTAAACAGTTGACAGTATGACAGGGGTACAGTGCACGACATCTAATAGCACAGATTATAAGTTAAAGTGATGGAAATTATAAAAAAATGGACTATCTCATCATAGAACTATATTTAGATGCTTCTAAAAAAAATTTTGCTATAACTAAACATCTTGAAAGATTCTTCTGCCTTGTTCTGGAACACTGCGAAAGTCAGTAGTTGTAAGACAGGACCCACAGTATTGGAACTGAATTAACTATTGGAGATACGCGGCGATTCATAGAAGACATTGTGATAATTATTGTGGTTCAATATATCTTTTATAATTATTATTTTATTTTTGTATAGTTGTATAATTTGATTGAAAAACTTTACCGTGAAACGTTGCAGTATTCATAGAAGTGAAGGCAGACATTTTGTGGTAGATGGTCTATGGAACCTTAATAAATGGATCCGTTGATTTCTCAACATAATTTGATGGACATTTGGTCAATGAAGTCTATTTTTACAGAATCAAGCTAATCATCAACATTGTAAATGACAATATCTCAATCAATTTATGTTCAAGACATCTCTATATAATAATTTGTACCCTTAGATTTAGTTCAATTGAGAAGTTGATAGTACATATCGTTTTAGCTTATGAACTTTGGTTCAAACAAGTTATTTGGGAACTGGACTCGATAAGAAAAATCTTCAGTTCAATTGTAGACGAATCTCAAACTTTGGATATTGTTAAAAGATTGAATAGAGTGGTACTTATATTAAAAGTAAGTTGATGTTGATAATACGTGTCTTATATTTATTATATTTGGTATTTTTCTATTTATGGACATTTAAAACTGTTTAACTTTTACTATGTTACTATTATAGTATTTGTGCAGTAGTGTCTTGAAACGAACGTGTTTTTTCTCGTGCCTGTATGATGAAAAACAGGAGTAACGTATCAATATCAAATTTCTCGTTAAATTGAGAAAAAACTCCGACTGAGTGCTATAAATTTTTGCAAGAGGCCTATGGGGACAATTTTCTATCACGGGCGCCTGTTTTTGAGTGATTTAAACGCATTAGTGAGGGCTGAGAAAGCATTGAAGTTAACCAACGCCTAGGTCGCTCTGTGACTGTTTTAACTCCGGAAACAGTGACCAAAATCAACTCAATTGTGCGTGCAGATAGTTGAATGAGCATCCGGATGATTGCCGAGGCTGTAAACGCCGATAAAGAAACGGTTAGAATAATTTTACACGAGGAATTACACATGATAAAAGTCTGTGCGAAGTATATGCCAAAAAATCTGACTCCTGACCAAAAGCTCTTGCGTCGACGGGTCTTTCCTTGAAACACAAAAAACGACAAAGCGCCTAAAGGCCCTCACCAGCACTGCTTAGATCAAGGGAAAAAATGTATGGATGTGTATGACGAGTTTATTGAAAGGAAGCAAACTGGTCCAAATTAATTGATTTTTTTCATATCTAAATACTTCATCGACATTAATTCCTTTCTTACGATATGTTACATTCCCTGTTAAAAATAAGGGTTTTTTTTCAACCTCCGATAGGCTATAAATAAAAGAAAAGGCCATATAAAATAATAATTTTATTACCGAAAGATTGGTACTTTTACGGTTAATTTTCGACATAATCCCCGAAGAGATTGAGACATTTGTCATATCCGTGGACAAGCTTTTCAATACCCTCTTCGCCAACGTAGCCTAACCGCCCAATAACAATAGCAGTAATGATGAATCTGCGGTTTTCCTTAACCATTCTGTCAACTCGTTGAACCAGGTCATCTGAAACGACAGATTTGCGTCCATGGCATCTGCACATCATGCACATCATTACCGCCTTCCTCAAGTTTTCCCCATACGAACGATTCATTCTCCGAGTGATTTCTGCAGGCCTCCAGCCTGTAGAAAACGAGTTACACTTCGTAATTCACAATTGGCGGAAGTATCAATAATGATGGACATATTTACGTAGCTGTAGCACAACGCCGACTGACACCTGAATGTCAACATTGGCGGAGTGTGTAGTGCAAGGTTTTGCAGTCGCCTACAGGGCATTCCCGCTTTTCCTGCCCGAGTAGCGTCTGCACGGAGCGATCGGAGCTATTTGTAGTTACAGAAGATATACATACACTTTTACGACAATAAAATCAGTTTGTTTAACTATTTGGAGATAGATACGTACACAGTTCAATTTATTTTAGGTACTCGTTGACCAAGTAATGATATTGGAAACCATGACGCCTTTAGATTTTATGGAGTTTAGGAACTACTTACGACCTGCATCAGGTTTTCAAAGCTTACAATTTAGATTGCTTGAAAATAAATTGGGGGTTACGCAAGAACTTCGAGTGAAATACAATCAAAATTATGCCAAAGTTTTTGATCACGACAAGGTATATATATATATATATACTTTTTTTTATTATTTCCTATTCGCAGATTAATGCCTGAAAAAAAAACAATAACTTCTTCCCATAAATGGAATTATCATCCTGGTAATATGCTTCTGATTTTATTGAATATTCAAACATTTATACAGGGTGAGTCATGAAGAACTTTATACTAGAGAGAATATGATGAGGTTTCTAAAAAGTGTCAACTCCTCTTCTTTATTAATATACAAGATGATTTGTGTAATTGACCGTACATTTTAATCAGCTATAGTGTTTACATAGTTCATGAAGTAATACACTACTATCAAGTATTCGACTATAATTAGCTAAACTTAAAAATTTAAGGACCGATTTTGGAAAAATCAATTTAGTGATTCGCATAGAATATTGCACCATGCATAATATTATTTTAAATGCAATAAGTGATTTCTAAATTGCATAAATAACCAATGAAAACATATGCGACAATGTCGTGGCAGTTTTATTATATTTTTAGTGAACCATCAAATCTTATCAAATGTAGAACAACCATAATTATGTATATCACATAATAAAGTATTAATTTAAAAAAATAAATTCAACTACATCTTTACTGTCACTTTGTATTATCTTTAAGGGCAGAATCATTTGTTTTTGATTTTTGAATTTTTGCATTGGGGAATTATTGTCGATAAATATTAAATTGAATTGATTTAGAAGTCAAACTTTATTTATGTGTTAATGTGTGTTGATTGTAAATAATTAAAATTTTATGTCAGATAATAATACAAATTTATTGATGAGTTAAAAAGATTTTTAAGGTGAAATAAGAATAGAAAGTCATTTAGGAGACAACTTTTAATATATATTTTATTCAATATTTGTGATACTACTTACTAAATATTTTTTATGTAACATTTTTGTAAGTTTTCCGAAAACAGTCGATATAAATTGGTATTTTGTATTTTTCACAAATTGTATTAATTTTTTTGGTATTTTTACAAGCATATGCATATTCTTTTGAAATGGATATTTGTTTGTAGCAAAGAGAGCGTCGTTTTTTTGTTTACCTTCATAGTAGACATTGAAACATATTTACGAATATTTCTTCTCTTAGAATTTGAAGTTTCAGCCAAGTGCGTGTGTCTGTATTTGCTAATGGTACGCTAGTGTACCAATTATCTATGTAGAGAGTTCTTCCAGTGTTTCCAGATATATCTTCCAGGAGTACAATAATTTTATTCCATATCTATGCCGCTTGTTTGGAAAATATTGTCTAAAATATATCCGCCCGCGGAAGGGTACGTTCCCCTCATTAATACAGACATCTGAAGGTTATTCAGTAATTGTTAGAATCTATTCCCAGTCATAATGTTGAATATTTTATTTCCCTATAATGAATTTGAGGATCAGTAATCTCTAATTTTTAGAAGCTGAAGAAAACCTATTCATAGTATCATTCCAATGAGTTTTCTCATCTCCACAAGGTCAATAGCTGATCATGATTTTATCTTTGGCTTCTATTTAATGCCAGTACACAAATATAACTGCTTATGAACCCTGATGAACTCTGTATAAGGTAGAAGTGTGTAAAGTACCTTTTGACTCACCCTTTATATTGAAATATGGATAATTATGATTGAGATGTAATTGCGCTTGGAAATCTATGAAATGGTGCGAACTAGTTTCACTAAATAAAATTCAAATATCTTTCAAATGGCGAACAAGTTGTGTAATTAGACAGTTGTCGTAGCTCAAGTTAATAGATTTGTTATTGTTGCTGTTTAATTTCGTAATTTTTATTGAATTTTATTGATGTATCGGTCATTTTACCATGCCTATCTCAACTGCTTTTCAATAGTTTATTATTAAAATCTTGAGAAACTACTAGATACTCATTAGAATTGTTCAGTTAATACGGTGGGACCGTTATCTATTTATTTTTAACCTTTATTTCCAATTAAATTTGTAAATATTAGAATTTATAGAAGATTCTACACAAATTTTGAGTGTTATACTTATTTAACAATTACGGAGTGCACTGATAAGATAAGCTTCTTATTTCTGATAAAATGATTGGAAAGCTCTATCCACCTCGTTCCTACTTTTTTCGTAAAATACTTTTAATTTGAATCCAAATTTATATAATCACTGTTAAAACTTTATAAATTATTTAGGAAGCTATTAAGAGAATTGAACAATCAGAAAGAGAAGCATCCTTGAAAGATTTAGTACAAAGTTGGTTGGAAAGAACACCTGGTTTGGAAGAAGAGGGATTCAATTTTTGGGGGAAATACCAGAAATCAGTCGAAGGTTCATTGAATGAGGAACGAGAAAAGGCAAATGTAAGTCTAATTGAAAATTTTGAGCTCATATATATACTTAAGGATAAATACGTTGTATGTATGTATGTATGGATTTGGGGTCTCGTATACACTGCGACCCAAAGGATCTATTGTGTCCCCCTTTCTTGCTGCGGTACTGGAGAACCCCGTGTTTACAGTTGATCCATTAATCACACTCCTTTTAAAGTCTAGAATGTGGGATATCCAGAGATCTTCGTCTTCTATTTCATGCGCTCCCAGATGTAGTGCTCTGGAGTTCCTTAGTGTTTCTCTCTTCGAGAGAATATTTGTTGAGGCGATAATGCCCCGATAGGACTCCTGTTAGTATTCGTAGATTGTTCTTACCTAGGTTGATACATTCTGCAGATCTACTCTGGTTATAGTTTCCAAGAAGTGCTTTTTCCATTGCTTTGTAGCTAATACCACAGAAGGGTTCAGGTACCATGAAGGGCTTGTCTGCCGCCGCTATAGCGAGCTTATTCGCTATTTCATTTTCCTTCGCTCTGGTGTATCCCGTAATCCATTGTAGGGTAATTTTATTTTTCTTGCCTAGCTTGTTCAATCTTTCTAGGCAATCCCAAAAAACTTTGGATTTTATGATATTGGACAAAATAATGATCTCCTGTTTGCAAAAATTTCTGTTTGCAGAATGCTTGGTGCGCTGCCCAGACTTTCAGAGTATTTGGTTCTGGACCTATACGCCTATACACTCCTATTCTAGTTCCATATACTGTTTTTGATCCATCCATATACCATTTAATAGCATTTCTGTTCATTTCTTGTAAGACGTTTTGGTCCCACCTGCTTTTATAGTTTATTATTGAGGTGAAGTTTTTCTCAAAGATAAACTTTTTCGATGTGACGTCCTGAATTATGTGGAGAGGTGGGATATTGGGAATTACTTCTAGTGCAGCCCCGATGGCCAGTCTTTGTACCTTTGAGAGGTTGTTTCTCATGGTATTCAGACTAGTTCTAGTACTCCAAACCACTGCTCCATATGTGAAGATTGATCTCACAATTGCCGTGTACATCCACCGTAGGATCTTTGGGTTATAACCCCAATTCCTCCCTGCCAAGTTTCTTCACACCATCAGGGCTTTTGTGGCTTTGGTGATTATCTCTTTTTCATGTTTGTTCCAGAGAAGTTTATTGTCTAGAGTAAGTCCGCTCTGTTTTCTACTCGATTACTTACCCGTCTAACTTGATGGGAGTGAGATTGAGGTTTTTCTTCATAGTGAAATTAGGTAGGTCTAAATACGTTATGTATTTAGTTTTACTCAAATTAATCAAGTTTCCTCGATTTTCTATAATATGTGAAATATTCCTAAAAATTTTTCATTTTCGTTATAACGTCTGTATTAAGGAATTTTCCAATTAACATATTTAAATTTATGTTTTTTTCGGATATTTCATGGTTTGTAGAGGCAGTTTAATTTTTTGTCTCTCCTTTCTTAATTTCTTCGTGGCCATTTCTTACCACGTCAGCTGTTTGCCTTTCCTCAAATTGAAAACAATTAGAATATTCTCGAATTTTCGCGACAACTCATAATTAACTCTATTTTCTAATGCACAATATATCGGTAGAGTCGAAAATCGTTATCCCTTGGATGCCAAATGGATTATTCCAAAATTTTTTCTAAAACTCGTTATTTTTCAAACTCTACGTGAATACAATGTTCAAATATTGTCTAATATACAGATTGCTTCTTTCAAAACATCAATTTTCTTCTTTTTGCTAGAGAGAAAAAGTAGAAACACTCAGAAAATACAAATTGAATGAATTGGAAAAACGAGTAGAAGTCTACCAATCTATTTTCCGACCTGAAATCCACAATGCGCTACTGAGTAGAGGCGAAAGAAGATTCTCACACAAAGCTCTTCAGGGCGCTATCATGATTACCTTCTATAGAGATGAACCACGATTCAGTCAACCTCATCAAATTCTCACTTTGTTGATGGATATTGATTCTTTGATCACTAAATGGAGGTGTAAGTGTTTAGTCATGGATATTATTATTCCTTAAACATTTTGTATCGATTTAAAGACAATTTATGAAACCCACAGTTTTATATTCGAAGGAAATCATTTATTGAACTATAAATTTTAGATAACCATATGTTGATGGTACAGCGAATGATTGGTTCTTCTCAATTAGGCACAGGCGGTTCGTCTGGATATCATTATTTAAGATCTACACTAAGGTGAGGCTTCGTCCTTTATTTATTTTCAAAATAGGCATGGCACTCGATTGTGAAATATTATATTGCGCAACAAGTATGAGAAGTACTTATTGCACACTATACTTTTTCTACAACTGCACAAATTGGAAGAATAAAAGTAATGGAACTTAATGTTTATTTTTATGATTTGTAAAACCAAAATAATAGTGAAGTGTCCTGTTAACTGTTGATAATATTATTTAAAATTGTAGTTGATTATGAAATTTTCAAAATTTTGTATAGTTAAACCCGGAACGTTATTTCTTTTTATTAAATTTTCTGTTATGTTAATATTAAATGTTGAGGGTTGATCGTTCATATATGGTGTATTTTATCTCTCCATTTCTGTAAAAGGTTCGAGTGGTTTCTCAATGGAGTTGACGATTTTATTAGCAATGTTAATTTTATTTTTAATAGACTATTCGAGATATCCTTCTGTCACGGTACTGGATTGCCATGGCGCTTTAAGATTAATTTGTCCCATCCTGCATTTACCAAAATTGTTACCGAAGAACGTCTGAAGCAAAGACCTGTGTATAGATGGGGGTTTTACAATTTTTAAACAATTGTCTTAGTTATAATACCGAATTTGTTAATGCCAACTACCTGTTTAGTACATTTTCCGTGTTGGTAATTTATCAATTGGTCGAAGCAGCAACGTTCTTGGCTTTTGTTTTCGTGTTATCTAATTTCACTAGTAAAGCTGAATTTAAATACTTTAAATTATCGATTTTCAACTTCCATAACTCTCTAGGACATGCACCTGCCACGCTATTAGAATTTTAATGATTATTTAATCCTTTTTATCCACTGAAAAACCCACTAATTAGAGAAATCTATATTAAATAAAAGAAACTATAAAATTACATTCTAAAAATAGTTCCCTCTAAATAAATTTACCTTTATTAGTAAATATTCCTTGTCTGGAGCTTCGTTTAAAAATCTCTACAATTGTTTTGCTGTCAATATTATTGATTTTTGGGGGACGTAATTGTCGGACCTTCTTTTCAAAAATGAACGTAATTTCTGATACTTGGATATATCAATGTTATTTTTTATACTGATAGTACTTGGCAACATTGAATATTGTGACTAAAGTGTAGACGCCTTTAAAGTTTTCGACGACTCTTCAAAGTATACCAAAAGTACAGTTTCCGAAAAAGATTTTATTTTTGTATTTCTTCTCCATTCCATAAATTTCTCGTATGCTAATTCATATATTTTTTTTAAATTTCTAAAGTTACTTTTGCTGCTATTTTCGATATCTCTGGCGGAGTATTATCCAAATCGTCACTACTGTTTTCGACGATTTTTATTGATTCTCCATATAAATGTATGTGATGTGGGCAAAGTGCCGTGAGAAATAATATTTTTCACAGTGTGAGCAATATTTGGTTTTGAGATTAAGTTATAGTCATTGAAGTTGTAGAAAAAATAATGTTTGAAATTAGTTTTTATTTGTCAGAAATTTTATAATCTCACAAGCCAAGCACTAATGCGTGAGTATTGATAGATTTTAAGCATAGAAAGCTGTATCTACATCTCACAATGAATTATAAATAAGTTAGACAAACATATCAAAGTCACATTCTTGTTTAATCATAGTCAAAGGCTCCATGTTATGATCATTGCCTTAAGTTCATCTGAGTAAAATCCAGACAATTTATTGAACATATTGAATTGAATTGAATTAACAAATTTGAAAATTTTATGTAATTTAATAATTATCCAAATATGTAAATAGATTTTGGGCAATCGTAATATAATCAAGTACCTCTGTCTAAGGGTAAGAAAGCGATTACGGACATTTCTTCGATTAATTATGGCACATAGGTTGGGAAGAGCTGTGGGTACGTATATAGAATGGGTTCGTTAATATTTAATCAGTTAAAATTCAATATTAATGGGTACATGGCAGTAGAGACAAATGAAAAATAGTTAAGTATTTGAAATCAAACAATTCAGTGTTCGCTAACATTCAAAAATACAATATATAAGTTATATCAAAATGGACTCTTAGGCACTAGGTAGACAGATAACATGTCAAATAGTAGATCTACTGGATTATCATCAGTAGACATGTCTCAGTCTTATTTTATCAATAAGCGAGTCACGTTTCATTAAGAACGTTTTTCGGAATGACTGGGTCATGTTTCATCGTATGAATAAATATATTTTTTTGAAATCATTACTGTTATTATGTCTATTATCGATATTGATCGGAGTGTTTTGTGATTTCAGTGATCGCTATAAAGTATTTGTAGATCTTTTCAATTTATCTACATTTTTGGTACCAAGAGCTTATATTCCAGTACTGGATGAAACAATCAAAAGTCACTTATGTTATTGGGGCCCTATGCAGAAAATTGATAATGGAGTAATAGAAAAAAGCAGAGACATCAAAGAAAACGGAAAGAGCACACTACTAGATTCCATTTGATGGATTAATATTATGATTTACTTGATTTTGATAAAATTTCTTAATAATTATGTGAAAAAATATGGAGAAGAATAAATAATTATTGTTGATTAGATTTTGTATTTTTTATTTAGAGAACTAACCAACCTCTTAGATTGACAGATGTATTTTTTATTATAATTTAAACAAGAAATTTCACAAATTATGTTAGTCAATTCATCAAGATTTATCTTACGTCAGGATATTTACTCTCCCATGTGCATAACTGTCATGAGTATGTAGATAGAAACTCTCTTGTGGTGATTCCCCAAGATTTTCAACGAGAGTTTGATATTAATTTTTGGATTGTCTCATCGTCTTCTCCTAGAAATTGATAAAGTTTTAAGAAAAATTACAAGAGTATTAAAGTTATAGAATTAAATTATTCAAGGTATCAAAATTATATTTCTTGAATTAACCAACAGATAAGAATCTTCTGTGAAATTTTGAAGTGAACAACCCCCAGAATTTTTTGACTGCTTTCTATTTTCCATTACTTAATGCCCTCAAGAGGTATATACAGTATACTTTTATATTTTTGTGAAAGGGCTGCAAAAAAATTAATTTTTCTCAAAAATTTGGACCTTACTTTCAGCCCCTATTACTCCTCAAGAAAGCATTTTGGTATTGACGTGAATTTTCACCAATCGTCATATTTTGGACTTCATTATACAGCTCTAGTCAGTGGCGGTTCTTATGCCCTGTAGTTTGAACTTTGTTATTTATGTTTTGATTCTTTATTAAAAAATATGATACAATTTAATCCTTCTACGTGATAAAATGGAAAATATACAATAGTTTTGATCCTCATATACAATTTATTATAGGAAGAGAAGATGTTGATCAATCACAATTTTTATCTTGACCAAAAATTTATCAGAAATGATGACAATAACATTTTAATTGATAAAATCTGGAAGATATATTAATTATTAATCTTATCTGTAACAAGGTACTAAGATTAATTTAATGAAATGAATAATAAAATACTTTTCTTAGTAAATTCATATTCTGCCATATTTTGATACGAATTCTTTGTAATCTGACATTGACTTATACATTACGCGAAGCTTATAATTTAATAATAATATTTTCAATAATACTACCTTATCTATTAATACATCTTTGTTATATATAAATCAGTTACTCCTAAACATTCTGTAATGTTTTGCTTCTTTCTAATTTATACACACTGTTTCTTACTTACCTAAGTTATTTACATACTTCTATTCCCTACTTATAAAATTTGTTCAAATTTACCGGTTATTATTTACTATTTTCATCCGTTTACTATGACATTCAATTATATACTGACTACTCCCTGCAGAACAAGCACATATTTATACAAGAAAGAAATTTATTGAATAATTCTAGGAAGTAAGCAAACAAAAAAATAAATGAAAAGACTTCCCTAGAAATTGGTTTGAAAAAACAATATAAACAGATCGCTGCTGTGATAAAAACATGTGCTAAGATTTGCTAAGAAGCAGTACTTCACAATCCATTCTATTTTCAGTAAAATGAAAGATAGGACATCCATCAATGATTGTCTTTGATTGGACGGATTTAAGTTTCAGAAAAAATATTACTGTTCATTATTGATTTTTGGTTCACATAAGATATTTGACGACAAAATTGGAATATCACAAATTGATGTAAGTAAGTTCCAATTTTTCTGTACTCATTTATTCATATTACATTGATAATCATATTCTCAGTCCCCGATAATGTATATATAAAAATTTGAAAGCTTGGAATATGTATCAAAAAGATTATACTCTAGTTTTTTATCGCCACAACCCCCTATAAAAATAATTGTTGTGGAATCTCAAAGACAAAGACATAAACCCCACGTTTGGTAAATTCCATAGAAACCACGTGAGAAATGGGCAACTCAACAGGGCACTCGTTGAGGAGGCATGAAAAATGAGAGAAAATATTAAGAACTATTTAAATCCGGTAGGATTCAGGGCCAGTGTGCAATAGGAACGGAAAATAATATATGCACAAGAAGGGATTCGATAGGCAAGGCACCTAGGGAAAGAGCAAACTCTTTGTAAGAGTTTAAACTTGAAAGCATTTTTTGCCAAAGATCCAAAGATACACGATAGATTCAGTGGTTAAATTAAAAAAAATGTAAAGAGGAATTTAAAGAAGTAATATAAAGCTTTCTATAAGCACAGAAAAAAAAATTATTAAGAAACGTGAAATCACTCGACAAAGAAGTTCAGGATTACTACTGAAATCCACCAACAAACAAAATTAGTCAAAAGGACACAGATCCGGATGTCGACAGATATCTTGCCCAAGAAGAAGAATCCTAATTTTAAAGCTAAATCGGAAAAATATTTTTTTTTATTTTTGGTAGCTAGTGTAGCCAAATGTTTAGTAACAAAAAATTTATTTCTAATTCTATAAAATCAATTGCTGCTAATATAATTAAACAAGCAGATTTAGGAGTAGAATATGAATCGTTCATGTGGAAAAATTACAAAAATGAAAAGGTTTCCCATTAGAATAACTTTTCGACAAATCGGTTTCGCACTCAGGATAACATTTTTTACTAAAAAACTGCATCCATTGTCATCTTAACATCAAAATCGAGCATGAGCAGCGCTAAGTAAGCACTAAATAGCGCTGTCTCTAATTTCACTAATACCCATTTTAGAGTCTCCTTTCAGCTATTGAGACTGCTGGCGTGGTTATACTAGTAGTAGTTAATTTGAAAAAAAAAATAAAGTTATTTTTCGAAAATCATTGTATACAATGACAGCACTAAATATAGACGTCTATCAACTTACTCTACCCATCAGACTGTTGCTTCTCTATGTTAGCACTGAATGATATGAAAAAAAAATATTTTTCCAAAAATTTTTCTGGCTTTTCCGGCAGCATTAATTTAGCAATAATACCGATTTTAAAGTCGTGTTTCAACTATGACTTCTTGCGTTGTTATATCATTTGTAAACAAGCCTTAAAAATCGAAATTTTTTTTTGGAATAATCTGTTTACTTGTACAGGCAGCTCTAATTGAGCACTAAGTTAGCGCGGTCTCGGGCGGTACACTCTAGCCTAATTGAAAGTTAGTATTGCTCTTATTTTTGGTCCACCTATCACAGCACAAAATATCTGTTTTCAGAACTAAATTAGCACTTAATTTTGATTTATGGAACAAGCATATTGAATACAGTTGAAGTTACTCTTTTTCTTAAGAGATCACTTTGCAGAAATATATTAGAACTTCTCAATTATCTCATTAAATGAAAAAAATACAAACAAGGAAATTTTGAGAGAAGAAACCTTCAATAGTAGTTAACTAGGCATTAGTAAAAATCACAACGACCTATAATTAGCTCTTGGTACACCATTTAGTTGAGTGATAATCAAAGCAGATTAGATGGTAACAATAGAAGGATGGGTTTCAGGATGTGAATTTTTTCAGAGAATATATTCTATCAGATAACTTTTATTATGAACAATATCAATGGCTAAACATTCATCCTAATATTAGAAAAATCGTAACAATCAGTCAAACTCTATAATATTATTGTTAACTGTTCAAATAAATGACGTAATTTTCAGTTACAGGCAGGTTCGCTGAGTCTGTTCGTCCATTTAGTCTCCAAATTAATTCCACTCCCAGTCGTCGTGGAGTGATTAGATGTTTTCATACATTTGAACAAATTCAAAAAAGATTTCCTGAAACCAAAATTCATGAAACAATAAGTTATTGGATTACAACAACTTGACGTATATGCCAGCAGTTGGAAAAAACTGATTCCTGTATAACCGATACTTTTGTAAACCACTGTAGAATCGAATAGAGCAATAGTGTTGATTACGTATAGCGGAGTCCAACAAATGAAAAATTCCAAAACAACAGCAAATAACATTTTAACGACTCTTCTCTTATTCAGAAGGCTCCGTTCTGCATTTGATTTCCTCAAACCTGTAGTTAGTTTTCTGGAACCTATAATAGGACTGTTTGAATCTTGTGACCAATTTTGTTGAAGCTGTTGTCTACTTGAATATGGACAAAACGAATTTTTGCAAGACGAACGGGTTGAGCTTCTTCCTCTGAGGTTGACATATACATTGACAGCGTTCACACCTGCGAATAATAAAAATCGTATGAGATTTGATAAATTATAAAAAAATTACAATATAAAACTGTTTATAAGAAAATATGTAACTGAATAGAGTGTGTCCTATACAGTTATAGACAGAAATTATATTGAAATAATGTGAATATACACAAACGAAAAATGATTTTTCACTGAACTAAGTAATCGCATTCTAAGAAAGTAATTCCAAATGCTCTGCACATAGACTCGAAAACAAACAGTGGTTTTATGATGAAAACAGAGGAAATGATATATAGGCAAGTGGATAATTTAATGCCCACCATCCGATATGGGGATCAGACAGGAACATCTTCAATGATGGACTCATCTTTTTACTTTACCTTTAATAAGAGAAAATCTCTCTTTTCTATATTACAGTGGGTACTTTCCTTTCTTCACTAAAAATATATAATATGCAAAATCAACATCGACCGTACCAGAATCGTGTTTAGCAGATTCCGACTGACTTTATTTATATCCCGAGCATGTAATAAATTCAAAGAATCTTTCTGAATACAAATATAATAGAAGCCTACCTTATTTCAACAACTATAGAAAAACATACTTGGTTGAATAACATTTGCCAAAATATGTCAAAGCTTTATAGATCAAATTTCTATTAATTCAAAACAATTAAAAAAATTAATATAAATCGAAGCACACACACACAAACATGTAGATTTATCTATCGAATTTTATTTACTCTATACCATGTTTAATTTGTCCAAGAAAATATATAGGAATGACTATGCAATATCTAGAAAATATACTTAACATCAACCGTATTACATAAACATGAGCAAAATGAAAAGCATGAATTTGATTTTAAAAATACCAAAATATTTACTCCAGATACGAATTATGAGTTAATGATAAACAAGACATGAAAAATTTTAGCTTTGTACTGATACAGAGGAACCTGCAGAACTAACCAATCATGAGATCTTAAAAATGAATAAGAAGAAGAAGAACCGATATCACCTTCAAACGTCAAACGTCAAATCCGACATTACTATATCACCTATTTATACACCTTTACCATATATGAAATCAATAACTCCTAAACTTTCTGGAATCTTCAAACAACACAGCGTACAGTCAAACCCTTAATATTCAGTCTATTTTTACTAAAATTAAAGATAAACACCATCCAATAAATTGCCTAGCATAGAATATGGAAATTCTTGTTTACATTGTGACAATAAGTACATTGGTCAGGCGAAGGAGTCACTCACCAATCGGATAACCTCCCACAAAACCGATAGAAAATTATATCCAATAAATATTTAGTTCCAATTCATAATGACCTAACCTATCAAAAATTTAATATCATTCAATTAATACCCAATCGATATTCAACATCATTATTGATAAGATAGACCAATATAACCCATAAAAATTCAAGGTTTTACATAATCTAACCAATGAAAACTAACAAATATTTCTAAAAAGCGTCAATTTGAATATTGGAATCAATTAACACCTGCCAGGATATTATTTGATATCACTCTTGTGGGAGGTTATCCCATCCCTAAAGTTTCAAGAATTTTCGTTATTTTTTATCGTTTCTAATATTAATTTTGAGGTATTATTTTATTCTAGATGCTGTTCTCTTAAAATGAATACCAAGAAAATGCATTAAAAAGCGATCTAAGTCAGACTTAGAAACAGTTGTCTTCGAGTTTCGATTTCAAGTGATATTGTTGGACTTTTTGCTTAAAATCATGACTTTTTCGTCAACTTCAGCACGTCAAGAGGACACTATATTCTTGATACAATTAAAAGATTTGGACGCTCTCTCTGGATTGAATTAATAACCAACTGTAAGATAAGTTCTTCTGAGATTCTTTTTTTCCAACAGCAGAAAAAATCTGTTCGAAATGCAAGCACTGCAAACTAGTTTTGGTATGGCTAAAGACTGCAATTCCTCTTAGACTTTTGAAACATTTCATTGAGAAGCTAGAAAAATTACGTACTGGATGGCTCCTGTCAAGAAAAATATAGGAAGAAAATCTGATACCCAAAATAAACGTAAAACTTTATTTCAAGAGCCCATCTAGCTGCGTCTATTTGACATTGCTCATCAAGTGGCACGATGTGTTGAGTAGAGGAAGACAAGGAGTTTTTAATTGATCAAAAAACAGAAAGAAACTTGATAATTTCATTATAAGATTGAAAGTATAACAAACAGGATTTTTCAAAGGAATATTACAGAGCAAAAGAGTTTTGAAAAAGGGAAACGGCATGGCTTCTCTTCCCTGGCATCTTAAATAGTGAATATTTCAAATTTACGTGAGGAATCAGCAGATCATTCTGATCCAGATCCAGAGAAGCCTCATCCAAATATTTGTATACGTCCTCCTCATCGTGAACTCTAAAAAGATGAGATTTCCAAACATACTGCCATACTGAATCGGCTGCCAGCAGCTTTGAGATATGACCCTAATGCACTGCCATTATCACGACGCACTAAGGAAAGAAGGAAGGGAAGTTATATTTGCAGAAATAAAACAGTCCAGTTTATTTGACGGCACTGTCATTGTCCATTGGGACAGGAAGATCCTTCATGGTATTTAGGGAACGAAAAAGTGGATCGTTTGCCCACATTCGTATCTATAGATGGCAAGAAGAAATCGCTTGGAATACCGAAACTTGGAAGTGGTAGTGGTGCAAATGCAGTTTATAAGACACTAATTGAGTGGGGTTAGAAGAAAATGAAAGTCGGCATCTGTTTAGACACAACATCCGTTAGGACAGAAATTAAAAATAGAGCTTGCATTTCGCTGGAACACAAAGTTGGAGAAGAATTATCATGGTTGGTATATAGGCACCATATTTTAGATATCTTTGTCAATAAAGTGTTCACTCTCTATTTTGGACGATTCAGTTTATTCCGATATTCCTTGATTCGAAAAGTTAAAGGCAGCATGATCTTTGATTAAACAACAAAACCTCAAACCATTGGAAGAGGTTACTGGAAGTGAACATTTGAAGTTCATTGCAGTAAATGCTTAATTAATTGTCTTAGAAAGTAAAACACAGACCAGAGATGTTTACATGAAGTTAATAGAGCTCGCTTCAGTAGCTATGGGCCACACTTTCGAACAAAAAATCATTGGCGGGTTCCAGGTGCAGTACATCATGCTCGTTGGATAGCGAAACTGTTATATGCTATTAAAATCTAACTATTTCAAATTTCAAATAAATGCTCTATCCAAAAATGGTTCAAGAGCACAGTATATGAATAAAATTAAGAAACTTGTGAATGAATCCTTTATTTGAAATATTAGAGTTATTCATTGTTCATCTTCACTACTTGTTTATGTTTTTATTGAAAAAACTGGGTTTTTATTTTAAGTTATTCTTTGTAATTTATTATTGTTGATCTACACAAAAACTAATACATTCGGAGTATTTTGAATCAATTTTCATGGTAATATTTATGGTATAGGCAACGTTCTGGTAATCTACGATAGACAAATATATTGGATTGGTTTCAAAAGTAAGATAATAATAATCTAGGCCACAAATCAAAATGAGTGAGAAATAAGTTGTTCCACAAACCATTTTCTGGAAGTTTTGATAAAAAAGTCGATCATATCCATTTCCCATATCAAAAAAAGCGAAAAAATACCCAGCTTGACCTACCCATAATCCTATAATATCAAATAATCAATTCAAAAATATAGAGCTCGCATTTTCAAAGGCTCGTGTACTAGTTAACGTTGTATTTTCTTTTTTAGTAACATATTAATGAGATAGTATGGAGTAATATCTTCTTTCGAGACGGAATATTCTAGAATATGAATGGTCTTCAAATAGGGGATGTCTTAACAAAAAAGTAACATTCGATTTTTTTTAGCTGGTTTTATATATTGTTCTAATTGGAATGGAAATGTAGACATGACTAAAAATGCTTACTAATTGTAAAAGCAGCTTACAGAATTGGTAGTGCCATATCTTTATCGAAATATCGTCGCAATGTGCTTGAAAAGAGCAAGAGTCTGTCACACAATGTAATAGATTTATCATCAATTGAATGATTTTTATTTTTAAATTGTATTTTATTGACACATCTATTATTTTCGACTTACCATTACTTCTGATGGATTTTTCAGTCTTCATTCCTTTACAAAGCGTTATCGTTATTAAGGAATAAGTTACTGCCATCACCAAAAGTGGTATAACTAAAAGTATTGCATCCAAAAATAAATTGTATGCTTTTTCACACTTCAACGACGACCAGTTTTCTCTGCATTTTTGATTGCCTACAAACACAAAATAACACAAATATGATATCCATATAAAATGATAAAGCAAAATTAGAATGCTTTGGTGGAAAGAAAAATATACTTTTCTGTATCTCCCGACAAATATATTGATTACAGAAGGAAAGACACTCACTTAAATGTTGTAGAGCTCCTCAAACAATATGATATACAGATAGGAGCCAAGCTCGAAACGTGATAGTTTTTGATGAGAAGGTACGAAATGAATTGCTATCTGCTCACAATAATATGGTGAGGCAATGATACGAACAATTTATGATATAAAAAATACGCAGAGAAGCGTATCACTGAAACGTACTCACAATGAAGTAATTGAAAAGAGTATCAATATACATCATCATTCAATGACATGAATGAAAAATTCTTGAATATAAAAGCATCTACAAGGATATCTTGTATTTTTACTATCGACTTATCTTTCGCTCTTACCTTGACGTGTTGGCTGTAATTGGCTGAGAGCTGCTATAGGGGCCATACAGATAATGCTTCCGATCCAGATAAACAAAATCAGTTTGTAGGCATGATTCAGAGTCTGCCATCGTAACGAGCGTAAAGGATGGCAGATGGCGTAATATCTCTCAACAGATATCGCTACTAAAGTCCAAACTCCCACCGATACTGAGCAAGCTGCAACAAAGGAAAGTTTATTAGAATTAGAAAAAAAATCTGAAAATGATTTCCTTCTTTTGATCAATTTTGTTTGTTTTGAATTATATAGAATTATATGACACAATAATGGTTAATATTTAGGTTATGTATATTCTCTAATTGATACGTCAACGTGGTGCGTAGGTGTGAACAGTCATTTTTATTTCCAATCAACAATTTACCTGAAAATCGATATTAGCAGTGAGAAATAATTTTGCAATAAATAATGAACAGATATTAAAGGGTTTTTAAGGTTTTTAAGGTTTCCGGCAATTAACGGAACTACTACAAAATAAATTACGGCGTTGTCGGTTTGTGCTTGAATTCTAGAAACCTAAATTAAAAACCATAAGTTAACACAGAGAAGAGAGAAACCTTTGAAGTGTGTCGTTGTGTATAACTATAACTGAGGGACTGTTAACCGGATAGAAATCAAATTAAAAGATATGGGTGATAAATTGAAAACCTAGTAAACAAAGTAGGACGTCAGGAGAATTGGGAAATATCAGACCGATTCTGTTTTATTTTAGTTAATGAAATTTGCAAAAAAATGGTAATTCTGAGAAAACTTAGAGATAAGAGCAAATGGAAAAAGGCAGTTATTAAAAATGATAAACTGGTAATCGACAATAAAGTTTATCAAACATCAAAAGAAAGCGGATGCTTGCATATGGAAACAGACGATGAAGACGAAGATGGAAAAATGATAAAAGTAAAATAAAATCAATAGAGGAAAGGGAAGGAGAAAAATAAACAAAGTAAAAACGAATATCGAGATAATACTTTGGAAAATAGCTACTTGGAACAGTGTCTACATTGGGCCTGAGAGCAACAAAGACAAAATTACAAGGAAGAATCTGAATAACGGACATATTTATGATACTTTATAGTGTTATACATCCAACAGAAAGGGCAGCTGCAGGTGTGGGTTGCTTAATACACAATGTATTTACAAAAAAAGAGCTTCAATCAGAAAGGACAATGAAAATAGAATTATATAAGGAATAAAAAACATCTCTTATTTTTGTGATATATGGGTCAAATTAAGAATATTATATGGTTCCAGCAAAAAAATATACACAAATTCACAAGGAAAGTGATGAGTACAGAAAAAAGATCTATTATTGACTACGTAGTAAATAATATAAACAGGCACTGATACTAGAGTCAAACGCAGGTATGAGATTGGTAGTTATCACTTCTTGCTAGTATCTCCGGTAAGGAAAAATGAGATGATAGACAAATTAAAATGATAATAGTGGAGGAGTCAATTTTGAAACTATAAGGACATATAAATTGAAAGAGGAAGAAGTAGCAGAGCGTTTTGCACACACAGTCACAGAAAATATAAGAATCAAACAACTGAAAAACTTTTCAGGGGACTTGGAAAAAACTTGGAATGTTTTCAAAGTAGCGATAAGCGAAACGGTACAATAATAATGTGAAATATGCAAAACAAGAATGAACAAAAAATTTACTATCCAAATAAAAGAAGAAATAAAAAAGAAGACAGATCCATGGAAGCCGAAGCAAATGAAGCTTTGGTAACAAAATGGAAAGAGACAGCAAAGGGAACCAGGAATTTTCTTACTAAGCAAAAAAACTTCGAGAAATGGTAGGAAAAAACAAGAAATATACATGAAGGAAGAAAATCGTGGAGTTTCAACATAAGAAGCAGAAATAATGTAAGGATTGAAGTCAAAACATATTTTGAGCACCTACTGATGGGAACAGGAGAAAATACTGAGCATGATGAAGAAATTAATAAAATGAGTAGGAAAGAGGACCATCATCACACAAATGTGTGATAACTAAGGAAGAAGTTATAGAAGGCTAAAAATTAGAAAAGATGTAGGTTCAATTCTTGGAAATGTTGAAATTTAGAGTACCGAACCACTGATAACAATGTTAGAATTATTATTATCTATGTTATTATCTTCTTCGACTTTAATATATCCGACTTATGAACCTAAATCCATGTGTAAGATGTCCTTAAATTTAAATCAAACAAAAAATGACACGAAATAATTTGATAATAATATCAATAAAATAAGGAAGGTGTTGATTCAAAGTGAAAACTCAGTAATTGTTCTAATATCAAGTTATTTGTCGCAATCGACGCCCCTGGCTTTACGTCGAGACGAAGCTGAAAGATACAAATCACCTCTGAGGCTAACCATTACCACAATTTTACAATATAGTCCTTTGTTCCAGGATCGTTTCAACAAATTCACTTGATGAGTTGATAAATTTTTTGTTTACTTATCAAATGAAAAACCGATAAATTTATGTCCTATCAATGTGTAGTTTTCCTCAAAAAGATACTTAACGTTCTCTCCACTTGTTCTATCTATTTGATTTGAGCATACTATTCCCTCTAATCTAAGTATAATCTAATTTTGGAAGTTTTAGATTTATCAATGTTGTTGATGTTCAAATTTGGTATTAATATGTGAAAATTTTGCTCAAAAAGAGGGAACTAGCACATGGGAACATGATCTTAAAACGGGGTCGGCAATTAACAGAAATGGGGAGGATAAAGTGGATGAAGCGATCATAAAAATCAAAATAATGACACTGAATTAGAGAAAACGAAATACTGTGTGCAAGAAGGGACGAGATAGCTATTGGAATAATTCCAAGAATAAGAATATATGATAAATTTCATAAAACATATACTAGAGTAACAAAGTAAACATATATCAGACAGTGAGGAAAACCATATCAAAACTTTGTTAGGAAAAGATTTAGAATAAAGTGGAGAATAGTTATTGGAGAATATTTACTAAGAGCCGTTTTTCTTTGAATGAAACGAAATTATCTAAATCAGCTAACAAGTCAGACAAAGTGAGAAGAAGTATATCAACAGTGTGAACGGAAATCCCATGTCTGAAGAAGATTAGAAAAATATGTGATTGAACACTAAGAGTGGGAAAGTATATAGTTTGAGCGTCCTTCTTTTTATAATTAAAATGACAAAAAAAGGAAATCAAACTATATTACCAGATCGAATATTGCATGATCCAAACTATAAAAATCTTTTGAAAAAAATAGGGCAAAAGACTTATGAATATATCGTGAGAATAGAGACTTTAAGATGAAAGTAAGTGTTATAAAATGAAGAGAAATTACGACAAGTAACGGTAGAGAAGAAAAAAAGTATTAACGAATTTGAGAAAACATTTATATCAGACGAAAATGAAAACATTGGGCAAATTAGAGCTTCGTTCGAAAATAAAGTAGTAAAATAAAAGCATCATATTTTCTAGGAATGTGAATGGAAACATATTCGATTGAAAAATATGCTTCACGGAATAGATATAGTCAAAATATGCTTCATTTGATCTGGCTGAACAAGATGCATGGTAGGGAGAGTTACAAGAAAAGAAAATATATCGGTCGAATAAAAAGAGGTGGGAATATCATCGAACAAATGAGATAACAGAATAAAAATAATGCATAGAACAATAAGTACTACTAGAATTAGAGCTAGAATGAATATTCTCTAGATTTCAATCTTCTTTTTCTACTGCCTTGCATCTGCAGTGCGTTGGTGATTATCTTATAGTCAGACATCTCTTTATAGCGGCATGACACAACTCTCCGGTGTTATTTATGCCAGTCCAGTGTTTTATATTGCGTAGCCATGACATTTGTTTTCGGCCTACGCCTATCTTTCCTTCAATATTTCCTTGTATGATCAATTGGAGTATTGTATATCTTTCTTCTCTAAGAACGTGACTCAAGTGTCCAACCTTTGGCACCTTGATCAAGTTGAACAACTCTGTCCCCGCTCCCCGCTCTTCTTAGTACATCGTCGTTTCTCACACGGTCTGTCCATGGTATATGCAACATTCTTCGAAGGGTCCACATTTCGAAGGCTTCTAGTTTATTGATGGACGACCATTTGACCATTCTATACCGAAGGTCAAAGGAGAGGTTACGGTTACACAACATCGGTTTAAATTTAATGAATGCCTGTCTTGCGTGTTCAATGCGGCATTCAATTTCCTGCTGAGGGTCACATTTCTCATTTATAGTTATCCCTAGATATTTAAACGTCATCACTTGTTCGATAGGCGTGTTATCTATATGCAGTTGGGCACTTAAAATTGCATTTCTACTTATTGTTATGCATTTTTTATGGTTTTTGTTGCAATTATTTTTAAGCCATATGATTTCTCAATATTATTTATTTCATCGTGTAATAATTGCATCTCAAGTACGTTGTCTGTGAGTATTGCCATATCGTCCGCATAGCGAATATTATTCAGAGGGCATCCATTAACTTTAACGCCATAATCAGAGCCCTCAAGACACACAAGCAAAGACATTCTCTACATAGAGGTTGAACAGCATAGGAGAAAAAATACACCGCTGATGTACTCCTATTAAAACTTTGAAGTCTTCTGTGTTGATTGTCTGATTCAACCTAACCCGTTCTTTCTGGTTCCAATAGAGGTTTTGAATAATTCTTATATCTCTGCTGTCGATGTTGGTGTTCTACAGTGTTTTTATCATAGTATCATGCTTAACGGTATCAAATGCCTTCTCGTAGTCGATGAATGTGATGTAAACGTTAGGTTTAGATGTTTAGATTTAAAAATGAAGTGATAAATATTTTCTAATATTGTTTCGTCAATATTTCCATATACATAGGGATGTTTTCAGTTATGTCTCAATTACTTTTCCTCATTCCTTTCACATTTAACAGCGTGAGTAACATTTTGTTCTCAGTTATTCTTAGAATCTCAGAATCAAATCAAACCAAACACTACAAAAAATAAACTGAATATATGTGACGATATAACTAAAAATAAAAGCATTGAAGAAACTTTCCCAATTGAACTAAATTTATCGAAGATTTAAGAATACGGCTCTGCACACTTATTTTTACAAACAAGAATCTGTGTAATAAAGAGGGGTCTAACGTGATTTCTATTTTGTAAGCGAAACTGTTTTTCTTCTTCTGTTTGCTGTGTTGTTCATGCAAATTTTTCATTACTACGCTGAAGGATTATTGCGACCAGCGTCTATTTTATATGGAAGGCAAGATTCGGGATAACGTAATCAAAAATTAAATTCATATTTTAATAGTTTTGTAATGACAAAACCAAAACTAGTAATTTTTTTATGTTTAGCAGAACATTCCAGGAATTTTAATGATTCATAGCCTTCAGAGCAGATGCCGCAGTTTTTCAAACTGGCTATCAAACTTATTTCAGCTCTTCTAAAGAACCTAGCGAATAATATATCTATCTACCATTGCTTTCGCTGTGATTCTCAAAAAGATCTTATAGGATATTTTTTTCCAATCTGTATTCAAAAAATTTCCCTGCTCGATACGAGATTAACATATGTCGTAAATTAACAAACACCCAGTTACCCTCTCTAATTTGGTTTTAGGATACTAGTTGTCTTTTCTAGACTGTTGATATAATCATATCCAAACGTATCCAAAAGCTGCTCTGTCAAACCATCATTTCGAGTAGCTAATAATATGAGAATGATGAGTAATCAAACAACATATTGGACAGATTAATCATTAAGTTTTTCAATTGATATTATTTCTTGAAATACGGAATGGCAACAATGTTGAGAAATTAGAGCTAGTTGCTTATGAAGGAGATCATAAAAGTTATGACTCCGTGATAACGCGGAGGATAATAGAAAACATGTAATTCTTTTAATATTCCATTCTTTGTTCTATTGTAATCTTATAAAAATATATGTGTAGTTGTAATTCTATTTTTAAAAATAAAAATTCCAAGTTTGAAAATATAATTGGCGCAGTCAGTAGAATACGTTCGGGTATCGGAAATGAACAGTTTCGCATTGTGTCGGAAGTGAAATTCCGAGTTTCTACATCTTGAGGGCGTATTACGAACTTATAAACGATTGAATTAGTAGCAACAGCAGGTAATTGCGAAAAAAGCTATCGTGTCGAGGACCAATTTGTAAGCGCCTTTCCTTTTTTAACTTTCCAAACCTTTTTATATTTTTATAAGGATTTCGGTAGAATAGTTATAATATATAATATAATTCTCTTCGTTAGAAAAACTGCTTATCATAGACATTGATTCTGATTGATTTTCATGACTGATATTGATGAAATAATTAACGAAATTTCAAATATAGAAATATATAACTAGAATAATGATAACACTTAACGGAATATTCTGTAAAGTTTACCCATATATCCAAAATTAAAATATGCCTGAAATGATCTGGGGTCTCTCAAAATATGGAATTGATACCATACGATGCTAAAAGTAGCGACAATTTGATGATGCACCATTTTTTGACACATATTTCAATCAGTTCAAGAAAAGCTTAACGATACAGCAGAAATTAAGTAGGTGGTCGTGCTAAGTTACCAGATTATCTCACTTTGAAAGAAGGTCTAATGCAATGTTTCGCTGATTGTAGAAATATTGACTGTTTAGTCCAAGAGCTGACAAGAATGAGACCATTTAAGATCGAGCCACTAATCGCACAGAAAATTAGCAACAATCCTAACGTGAGTAGCACTGAATCAATTATTTGACAACAATAAATCAGCTAGTTAATAATAATAACAAAAGAATACAATAACTAGGTTCACGGGTTGAACCGCTTTGCAATTTTAAAAAAGGCTTGGGATTCCGCTTTAGAGCCATTATCAAGAGAAGGGTGAAAATAGGTGAAGATTCGTTCGTTCATTGGTAGGAAGTAATCCAATTCTATGGTCTATATTGGGGCGATGGTTTTGGTTCTATTAAAATCAATTGTGTGACGGGTATAAACACCATGTTGAGCAAGGGTGGAAATATCGGAATTCCGCTCCTTCATGTCCAGGATTATTCGAGAAGCTATAGAACTAGAACAACGTCCAAACTGTCTGTATACAAGGTCTGTCTGTATACAAGCCAGAGATTACCGGCAACCTTCTTCAACCCCTTCGCTTCAATACCGCTCCGACCAACAATTAAATTTCCTTTAGAATTCCCCGAGAAACCGATCTCCACACATTTATTACCCCTCCCGCCAATAATAACTTTCCATGAGCGCCAAAAGCCCAAAACCCGGCAATAGATCCTTTATAATTACAAGGTCCAGGCAATTAGCCCACCAGTGAGTCGAAGACCAGCAGTGATTGTGTTAGTGTCAACTGTGTTCCTGATGGTAAAAATATTATTTTTATTTTCTATTTTAATTATTTTATATTTTTTGTTTCAGATTTTCATTTTCTCGGTGAAATTCCAAGTAGTAGGCAGATTGAGGCCTTGGAATCAACTAGGAAAATGGGTGATTCGTTGTGTGGAGTAGGCAGATTGAGACCACTGATTGGATTACCAATGAACGAATAACCACCCTATCCCCACCTAACTGTTACAACCAAGTGGCTCGATCATTTCATCTATAACGTTGTCCTTTTCCCACATTCCATCTTCTTCTTTAATCATATGATTTACTGCTTTTTCCGAGTTTTCAGGCTTCACATCATTCACAGTTTCTCAAAACAAATGTTAAACATCACTCATTTTATAAAATATTTCTTTCTTCTTGTGTGCCAATACTAGTTCTATCGGTTTCAGTTCGAATGCCATGGTGAAGATCTAATCACCATCTAATCTAATCACTATTCTCTGGAATTCCATCAATTTCATATTTTTTGAGTTTCTCCTTATTAAGGGAACACAAAGAATACAGTTCTGTTGTAACAGAATGAGAATGCAATTTAATATTTTTTGAACTTAGCCAATTCTAAACATATTTGTGAATCATTTGTTTGTGGACAATTTTTCTAAAAGTCTAGAGTGATTTCTTTCATTATCCATTAAAATTATTCTTTTCTGGCGAAGAATATCTATCATTTGTTATCACAATTCTTAAAAATCTCAGCATCTATATCCTCATGGTAGACACTGGAAAGAATAGATTCGAAAGTCAATAAACAACCTTTGAAAAAACAGATTAAGATGCCGATGTGTCATCAGTCTGCGCCCTTGCCCTTTTCCTGTTGGTGGATTTAAACCAGTATATGAATGATTAAAAAATAGTTTTTGCCTTGTAAAAGTACGATCTTGTCAAACTGTATTTGGTCTATGTTTCCTATAAATAAAATATCATCTTCGTTATCTTACTTCTTTAGGTTATTCCTTCTCCATATTGCTATATTGTTTATTTAAAAAAGTCTATTTCTTTTAAAAGGTTATATAGTCTACTTTTACTCAATTTAGAGCAATTCTTATCATCTAGACAAGGATCTACTTTCCTTCGAAGTGTTTCTTAAAAATGATTATCTAATTTTAGGTTGTCCTGGAGCTTCCCGCGCTGATTGAAACTTACCACATCTCTCTTCTTTAATAACTCAGTAAATCGTAGATTCCCTAATATCAGGCGTACTACGAATTAATTCCACTGTGCATCAACACTTTCACATAAATGTTTGTCGGTAAATGATTTCAAGCAATTAAATATTAATTATCGCATTAACTGTTAAAGAACCAATTTTTCGGCGTTTACGCGGCCCTTTCAAATTTTCTATAATCACTTTATAATTCATAATAGATTGCACCTTGCACCTTGCAAGTTGCAACTAAACTAAACTGCTAAAGCACTTTGACCTCCTTACCAAATCGTATTTTCGGCGAAATTTGTCGGAAAGAGATCTTTACAATTAAAATGCCCTTTTTATATTTTTTTGTACAGTGCATGGTTATAAAAAACCAATAAAAGAGTGAAAGCTTGGATTATTCTGTAATAATACTAAGTTTTGGAATATTAATAATATATAATAGAAAACTTCCTAGAAAATCCAATTGAAATTTGTCCACTATATAGTCCTAACCTAAAAGAAATACTGAATAATGTAGGACCTAACCTAACCTAACCTAACCTAACCTAAATAGAATGAAAATCAATAAATCAATCTAATTCCAAAAATACAAAAAGATCCAAACAGTCTTCTATATTCAAACTCGGACTGACATTGAAATTCAACAAACATCCCAACAAGATTCTATGTTTTCAATAGCAATTAAGGAGTATTAAACACGTACAAAACCAAATTATATGTTAGGCTTCATACATTACTTCTATCCAAGTAATAAATGATGTGAAAGATTATGTTGTCCCAAACAAAATGCTATTTATTCAAACACTCTGATTTACGTAGAATCTTCAGGACTACTATGTAACTATACTTCAAGAATTTTGTTTTCAAAATTATTTAAAGTAATACCGTATTAGAAGATTAACGCACTAAAGAGGAACAAGTACAGAAATTTGAATATCATGAAATGATAATCAACGAAAACATATACTCGGGCAAGTTCAGACAGCTAGACAAAGGTTCAGGAATCGGTGTCAGAGAAATCAAAACATGTGCTATGTCGATGACGCATTGATATGTGCAGGAAATGAAAATGATCTTCGAAGATCATCAAATACCTTCAATTATCATTAGATGCAAACTAGAACTAGAATGTGGAACAATATAATAATAGAATGAAATACAAGTACCTTGGAAATGACATAACCATTTATGGGGAAGCGAAAGGACAAGTAGCTATAGCAAATAAGGTTGTAGGATGTCTACCGAACGTAGTATGGCAGAACAAACATCTAATATAAGAAACAGAGGCGCGAATTTCCAAAGCTATACATCAGAATCAAGACCAGAAACATTGAAAACAACTCTTGGAGAGAAAATTCTGAGGTGGATTTCGAAAAAAGCACTATTAGACCGAGAAGAAAGCGAAAACATCAGATGATTATGTGAAGTAGATAACAGCGTAAAAAATGATATGAATCAAATGACAGACCATAGACTGATGAAAATAGCTAGGTAGTGGTTGGAACAAGGAGCAGAAGTCGACCACAAAAGAGGTGGAGTGACAATATAAAGTCAGGATTAAGATAACGAAGAAGGAACATACTTATTACGGAAGAAAGGAGAAGAAAAAGAAGAAAACTTGCCGCTGTAGTACAAACGAAAAGAAAATAACACTTATAAACGATTTTGATGGCCAAAAGTGTCTGACAACTGTGAGCACACTTGCAATAGTATGGGATGCTAGCTCAATGAGAGATATGGGTTTTTACTTCTTCAGTAAAGGACTAAAACTAATACTAAGACAACTGTTTTAAAAAGACTTATGAAAATAAAATATTGCACACGTGTAATGCTAGAGAAGACATAGAGCTAACTAGTGTCAATAATCCTTTATTACCAATTCAGTGATGAGTCGCACATTTCATTCGTAGTAAAAATACTTCAATACATTATTCACATTTAGAATCTATTAATAACATGTGAAAACATTTAACTTTTAAAAACATTTTTTCGTTATAAAATTGGGATAGATTTTTGAAGAGCGAATCAAGAAAACGTTGCAAGAAGCAGAACAAGAGCAAGAAAGAGCGCAATAGAAAAAAATCGAAAAGAAAGACCCAAAATCGAACACTACTCTGTTATGTCCCCTTCTGGGAGGAGAGGATTGATGAAGGAACAGCTAACGGCATAGAATAAAAATGATGACTCCTTGAAAATAAGGATCATATTTGTAATTTTAAAAATCCAAATTCGAAGTTACAATTTCGAATCATTTCAATTCATACCTTCATCACACATATTATGTATACACTTTCTGAACATATTGGAGCAACATAAATTTTCTAGCCATGAGCACATTCGACCATGTATTCGAAAAGATATTTGGGGTGATTTCGATTAAATTTTCTCTGTTTTCTCGTAAGGATTTATTATACTTTCAAATACGTACTTAGTAATTTTAAATAAGCTAATTGAACCTATTTCATCGGTAATGTATACAAAGACAAATTGTAAGTCGCTACTACAACAGATGTAATTTATCATCTGGAATATCTTAGTATACAATTAGAGTATTCTAGTTGATGAATCACGTGAATCTTGAATGGTTTTGATAATTATCTCAGTGATGATTATTGTGGAAATATGTTCGTCAATCAAGAAACCGTTGATGAGTTTTATTTTATTGAGTTATCCACGTATCCATCAACATATGAGAATAATCAAATATATTTAAATCAGATACAATACGACAAATAATAAATTATTGATACGAACAATATTTCTCAGGTAAATCTTGTTGTTATTTATATTCACTGTTTCCAATATAGAATATGATTACAAACCAAAATTTTCTGAGAAAATTCTAGAAGTTTTTCAATTCCATTACATTTCTGTATCAAGATCCTGAGTAAGATCACAAACGCCCTTAGAACGTGTACAAATTTCTGATAAAAGTTTGGAGGGAGATGATCGGATTAGAGTATTAAGGAATACTAGCTTTTACCCGCGGCTTCGCTCGCATCGAATCCATTAAATAAGTATCAGAAATCATTATAATAAAAAAGAACGAACTCTGTAGCTATATTAGAACCTGAGATATAGATCTTTAAATGTAGAAAAATTGCCAAAAACCTACAAAAATCCATAACTCCACATTGAATGTCCGCGCCTAGCTCCTCTCCAACTCAACCGATTTAAGTGTTCAAAAACTCAAAATAGAGAAGGTGTTTCAGCGAGTGTTCTTAAATCAAAACGAACTCGGTAGCTATATTAAAACCTGAGATATAGATCTTTAAATGTAGAAAAATTGCCAAAAACCTACAAAAATCCATAACTCCACATTGAATGTCCGCGCCTAGCTCCTCTCCAACTCAACCGATTTAAGTGTTCAAAAACTCAAAATAGAGAAGGTGTTTCAGCGAGTGTTCTTAAATCAAAACGAACTCGGTAGCTATATTAAAACCTGAGATATAGATCTTTAAATGTAGAAAAATTGCCAAAAACCTACAAAAATCCATAACTCCACATTGAATGTCCGCGCCTAGCTCCTCTCCAACTCAACCGATTTAAGTGTTCAAAAACTCAAAATAGAGAAGGTGTTTCAGCGAGTGTTCTTAAACCACCAAAACGAACTCGGTAGCTATATTAAAACCTGAGATATAGATCTTTAAATGTAGAAAAATTGCCAAAAACCTACAAGAATCCATAACTCCACATTGAATGTCCGCGCCTAGCTCCTCTCCAACTCAACCGATTTAAGTGTTCAAAAACTCAAAATAGAGAAGGTGTTTCAGCGAGTGTTCTTAAATCAAAACGAACTCGGTAGCTATATTAGAACCTGAGATATAGATCTTTGAAGGTAGAAAAATTGCCAAAAACCTACAAAAATCCATAACTCCACATTGAATGTCCGCGTCTAGCTCCTCTCCAACTCAACCGATTTAAGAGTTCAGAAACTCAAAAGACTGAAGGTGCTTCAGCGAGTGTTCTTAAACCAAAACGAACTCTGTAGCTATAGTAGAATCTGAGATATAGATCTTTGAATGTAGAAAAATTGCCAAAAACCTACAAAAATCCATAACTCCACGTTGAATATCCGCGCCTAGCTCCTCTCCAACTCAACCGATTTAAGAGTTCAGAAACTCAAAAGACTGAAGGTGCTTCAGCGAGTGTTCTTAAACCAAAACGAACTCTGTAGCTATAGTAGAATCTGAGATATAGATCTTTGAATGTAGAAAAATTGCCAAAAACCTACAAAAATCCATAACTCCACGTTGAATATCCGCGCCTAGCTCCTCTCCAACTCAACCGATTTAAATGTTCAAAAACTACTCAAAAGAAAGAAAGTGTTTGAGTGAGTGTTCTTAAGTCAAAACAAATTCTGTAGCTATATTAGAACCTGAGATATAGATCTTTGAATGTAGAAAAATTGCCAAAAATCTACAAAAATCCATAACTCCACATTGAATGTCCGCGCCTAGCTCCTCTCCAACTCAACCGATTTAAGTGTTCAAAAACTCAAAATAGAGAAGGTGTTTCAGCGAGTGTTCTTAAATCAAAACGAACTCGGTAGCTATATTAAAACCTGAGATATAGATCTTTAAATGTAGAAAAATTGCCAAAAACCTACAAAAATCCATAACTCCACATTGAATGTCCGCGCCTAGCTCCTCTCCAACTCAACCGATTTAAGTGTTCAAAAACTCAAAATAGAGAAGGTGTTTCAGCGAGTGTTCTTAAATCAAAACGAACTCGGTAGCTATATTAAAACCTGAGATATAGATCTTTAAATGTAGAAAAATTGCCAAAAACCTACAAAAATCCATAACTCCACATTGAATGTCCGCGCCTAGCTCCTCTCCAACTCAACCGATTTAAGTGTTCAAAAACTCAAAATAGAGAAGGTGTTTCAGCGAGTGTTCTTAAACCACCAAAACGAACTCGGTAGCTATATTAAAACCTGAGATATAGATCTTTAAATGTAGAAAAATTGCCAAAAACCTACAAGAATCCATAACTCCACATTGAATGTCCGCGCCTAGCTCCTCTCCAACTCAACCGATTTAAGTGTTCAAAAACTCAAAATAGAGAAGGTGTTTCAGCGAGTGTTCTTAAATCAAAACGAACTCGGTAGCTATATTAGAACCTGAGATATAGATCTTTGAAGGTAGAAAAATTGCCAAAAACCTACAAAAATCCATAACTCCACATTGAATGTCCGCGTCTAGCTCCTCTCCAACTCAACCGATTTAAGAGTTCAGAAACTCAAAAGACTGAAGGTGCTTCAGCGAGTGTTCTTAAACCAAAACGAACTCTGTAGCTATAGTAGAATCTGAGATATAGATCTTTGAATGTAGAAAAATTGCCAAAAACCTACAAAAATCCATAACTCCACGTTGAATATCCGCGCCTAGCTCCTCTCCAACTCAACCGATTTAAGAGTTCAGAAACTCAAAAGACTGAAGGTGCTTCAGCGAGTGTTCTTAAACCAAAACGAACTCTGTAGCTATAGTAGAATCTGAGATATAGATCTTTGAATGTAGAAAAATTGCCAAAAACCTACAAAAATCCATAACTCCACGTTGAATATCCGCGCCTAGCTCCTCTCCAACTCAACCGATTTAAATGTTCAACAACTGAAAAGAAAGAGGATATTTCAGTGAGTGTTCTTAAGCCAAAACGAAGTCTCTATCTTGAATAGAACCTGAGATATTGAGGATAGAACGTGTGTATGTGAATAACTCCCATGAGTAATATACAGGGGGAAATCGCATTTGAGTATAACTTAAGAATGGTAAAAATTAGATGAAATCCGATGGTTGATGGCTGATCTGTGCATCAATAACTTTCAATGAAAAAAGAAATGAAGCAAATCGGTTGGGTAGAACGCCTGAACGGACTCGGAATGGAAATCATCAATTTTTTTAATATATAAGATAATTAATTGGAACGTTTTTGATTTTTATAATGAACACATTTTTATCTACATAGCATACATGTCTTTGTGTCTATTCAAACTTTCTTACACCTGAGAATCTGAATACTTCCAAATGCATTCAACTATCTAATGCTGGATACATTTTTAAACAATTTGAATCATTTTATATTTTATACTAGTAGACCCGTCCACGCGTTGCTGTGGCTGAATGATTTGATTTGAAATAATTCTAATAACAATACGATTGCTCTCTGTTGTTACACGCTCTTCACAATTGCCCATAAAATAGATCTGAAGAAATTTTGGATCATCATTTGGCATTGACATGAATTTTATGATATATCTGGCCTTGAATTTTGAATGTTGTCTAAAAATTACGACCATCAGATGATAAATCACAAACTTTGGATGCTCCAAGCGACGTTCAACACTTGCCCATCGAGTCTTCTTGCTACTGGCAATAAGGTTGGATTTTTTGAGTGGCATTTTACTAAAAATAGTATAGTAATTGAATTCTTAATGCGAATGAATTTCGATGTTCCCTGAATAACTGTAAGCTAGAAGTAAAAAAAATATTCGAAGTAATGTATGCAACGAAGACAAAATGAAGAATAATTTGAAAGATAAAGAAGCGACGTTAAGTGGAATAGAAAAAATAAGACATGTATAGTGTGTAGTCTAAAAAAATATATCACATTAAAGTGTGATGCCATGTTTGAGGCGCAAAAGACAAAATTTTACAGTTATCTGTGAAGAAATTCACTCAATGCGCCATCTATTCCACACTTATGGAAACTACGATTAATAACAACAATCAACGTTGATGTTCAGTTTATGATCAATTATTAATTATTGCGACCATTAATTCAAATAATAACTATCCTATCATTTGAGTTGGATCAAATACCATACATATGCCAACTTTCATGAATATCAATTGACTCGTTTTTAAGTTTTTTGCACCTTAAATCGTGATATATCCAGTGAATTCAAAAATGTGATCATTGCAATGTATTATGGTTTATATACGTAGTTTCTAGAGCAAGCTTTCCAGATTCAGAACAAATGTCCATTTTTTTTGGAAAAAAAAACTATGATTGCTACTATTTCCGTAAAAGTACATCTGTTTAAAAATTCGTGTCCAATATTTTCTTTCAATATAAAAACTTTATGTTACACGATAAGTAAAGAAAAATGTACAACAATGAATTATGTTTTATTGAAAGATCCGATGTTAAAAAAGCGAGCTATTTGTTTCTTTGTCCAAGCTCTAACGCAAAGTAAAAGCAATTATTTGGAGACCGACAAGCAGAATGGATTTGTCTAATTAAGGATGAATTATTATTCTAACTCGTAGGGCGATGCGAAAAGTTTCGTAATAGTCATTACCAAAAATTTGAGAGAAATGGAAATATCAATTGAGTAATATTACCCATTTTCTAAAGCATTTATGTAAATTTTCAGACCGTGGTCCAGACAACAGCAAATAAAACTGTCCATGTTAATTTGTTGAAACTTCTATTTATTTGTCCACCCGTCTACGTACTAAAATGTTCATCCGAGTGTCATTATCAAAATGAATTTAAAACGAAACAAAAACCAATGTTTTACTCATTTCATGAATTGCAGAACGTGTCACATATTTCCTTCAATAATTCAGAAATAATAATATGAATCTTTGACGTTATCGGAAGCAATTATAACATCTAAAGCACAATAAAAATCAAAATTATCTTGAAAAGTGTACGGACGTAATCGAAAAATATAGTGATTATTTCATTGAATACAAACTAAGACGGAAAATCAATTTATAAATGAATATCCTCGAAATTACAGCCTTTGGTTAGCTATACACTGATTTTTATCTTGTATTCATGAATAGAAGCATTTTTGTTCGGCGTTTTCCAGAAAGATTTTCATCTATTTCATGGTGGCTTTTCCAATCAGGTGTTGCTTTAACACTTTTCAGCTTTTATCACGTTCTCTACATTCAGGAAGAGTCTGGATTAGTATAGTGCGAAACTGGAGAGTAGTTTGGGTGTGAAAAGACCAAAATTTCGTAAATCGAAAGCAACTTGTGGCACGGAGTATTGCTATTTTCGACGCCCTCTAAACCAAATGTCTCTTAGCTTTTACACACTTTTCGACCATTCGTCGTTCTTAACAGACTCATTTTCGCTTCTTTTTAACTCTCAACAATCATCTCGAACCATCATTGTATAAGACATACTATTATAAACGTATCGAAAGCAACAAATCGCTGCTATAGAAATTCATTCACCATTAGATCAAAATGGTGTTTGACCTTCTGTTATTACTCTTGCTGTAAACTGCTAAATTGTCAGGTTTATTAGTTTTCTAGTTTCACTGATTATACCAAATTTGATGAAGTGTCTCTCTAGACCAATGTTGCAATCGAAGCTTGACCATTATTCTAGTGGATTGGGTCCCCTTCTTATATTAATTTTTAGTCCAAGAGTTTAAAAGCAATATTTATGCATCTGATAAGTTAATGTTGTTCTATATGAAAAGAATATCTTCCGTATCTTAGATTTAGATGAGATTATAAAGGTATTGGTGTCCGCATCTGCAACTCTATATGATCTGATGCTTTTCTTATTTATTCTTTTTTGTTATCTACGTGATTTTGGTTAGGTATTTTGTTTTTGCAAGACAACGCCCCTGCACACAAATCTCATGTTGTTATGCAAAAAATTCGTGATTTAGGGTTTGAATTACTAGAACACCCCCCTTATTCAACAGATTTTGCTCCGTTCGACTAGCATCTCTTTCCTCAACTGAAAAAAAGTTTAAAAGGTCGTAAATTTTCTCCCAACGAGGAGGTAATAAAAGCTGCGGAGGTCTGGTTTGCAGAGCAAGAAGAAACTTTTTTTTGAAAGGTCTAGAGATGTTGCAGCTTCGCTGTAATAAATGTATTCAATTAAGATGAGAATATGTTGAGTAATAAAATATTTTGACTTTAAAATTTTATTTGGTTCTATGGTTCTAAGAATTACTCCTTCAGGTACTTTTCAATTTTTAAAGTCTGACTTTTGTCTTGCTTTCGAACAATTTACAAATTCTATATTGGCGTCTTATTACCAATTAATTCCACTTAAGATGTGACTCTCGTACAGAGGCAAGATAAATATTGATTGAGTCTAATTGATATTAGAAGGTGTATGTATCTATTCAATTGTTGAAACAACACGTTTGCCAATAATAAAAAATCTAATTTGTCTCAGTTATTGAGGTGAAACATAAAAAAGCATGACTTAAAAACTTCAAAAAACTGTGGAATATCATTTTCAGTGATTCTTCTGAAAAGCCTAAAAAAACTCAAGTGTTTCAAATAACTTAGTTTGGAGAATGATTTTTGTCATGAAAAGGAGAATTTGATTCTCAAATTGGGTCATATATCTGATGTAAATTATCAATAAATACAGAAAGTACTTGAGTACACTGTGTTTTCAGTCTCACTCTAGAGTAATCGGTTTTTTTTGTTGTGATTGTGACTTATTCTGTTGGCTAGATGTATTGGCTTTGGCTGTCGTCCATTGTTAGAATTTTCTCTAAGCTTTCTTTTTCTCATTTCCTAGATAAGTAAAAACTGGGAATGGGAAACTTCTGTTTGCGTTGTCTCTAGCAATTAGTGTTAATGATAGGAAGACTTTCTGTAACAATAGCATTAACAAGTTCAACTGATTTCACAGTGGTATCTTAAAAATTATTTTGAAATGCTGATAAAGAGATAAAGATCAAGAAAGTAACAATAATTTAATGTAGATCTCATTGGTTAATTTTTCAACTAGAAGTATTTTTTAAGTTATTAATTTCAATAAAGAAAAAGAAAGAGCTTGGAAATTCGAAAGAAATTCATAAAAAAACATTTATAAATATAGAAAAAATCCATCTTCATTTTTTTAAAATACTCTTGAAGTTATGATTGAATGAACTTGTACAGATCTCATTTTCTTATTATTAAATACGGGTAAATATGATATCATAATTTGGTATTCTTCACGTCCTTCTCTTTTCGATAGGTGTAGATCATACCTTTAAAAGGTGTATCTCTATTCAAACTTCTTTATGTGGCTCATATTTCTCATTTTCTGGTTTTTTTAGCCATTACTCTTCTGGGAATTGATTTAAGACAAAAACATTTCGCGTCAATTATGTATTGGGAATGTCAGACTTTCAATATTTGCTAACTTTTATATTTGATGAATATTTAGCGGGGCCAAAGTTCAGTATTCTCAATTTCTTTAGATAAGGAGAGCTTCAGCCAATCATTTCTCATTCCAAATGTTAGCGGATACCAATGATAGTGAAAAACTGATGAATCAATTATTCTACAATTGTGCTCTCCGGTGGTTCATTGTATATTTTCTGAATTAGAGAAAACAACAACGAATGAATATCATATCTCGATCATTACGAAAATAATACTCTTTATGACTGCATTATGGTAAGTGAAATCAACTGAATACCCATTACGTACGTCCTACTAAATTAAAATTTATATCAACGAAATAATTGAGACAGAGGTAAGGCAGCAAACAATAAAAGCAGCAAGAACAGCCGGATGTCTGAACGACACAAATACATAAGTATTGAGGCCAAGTCAAGAACCTACAAAACTGTAATTAGACCCTCGGCCTGATACAGCAAAAACAAAAAGGCTCCTGAAAACAAGCGAAATGAAAGTCCTACGAAAAATTACTGGAAAAACGCTCCTAGACAGGGAACGTAGCGACGACATAATGCAGAGTGGAAAATATTAACGAGTGGGTACTGAGCAGAAAGCTCGAATGGGACGAACACATAAGTAGAATGAGCGACGAAAGAATAGTAAGGATAGCATGAGACAACTCACCATTGGGGAGAGAAGTATGGGGAGACTACGAAAAAGATGGAGTAATAATGCTACCATCAATTAAGGCAATAGGCATGCTGTGAAGAATGGACAGGCAATCTGCCTAAAATAGAGTAGGAAGAAGAAGAACTAAATAATGGTGAATAGCAACCAAAAAATACTTATTGTGGTAGAACACTCAGATAATGTATTCGTCAATCGGCCTTACGGCGGATTATTTATGATTTTTGGTGAGCTTTGACAACAATTTTATCATTTATTATTAAATAAATTGGAAAATAACATTCGATTCCGCGGGCAAAGCACTAAATTACTCCCTAAGTACCTTCAGTATTTTTTGATAGCTTTTTGTGGATTTGGCTCTAGATCTTTTAGTATAGTTCCTGTGCAGTACATGTAATCCAATAGGGTATAGCTTTTATAGCAGTTATCCATGTATATTGAATGGCCACTTCGAACTTTCTCTTCTAGCACTTTCTACCTTCTGCGGTAGGTAGTTAACCTTCTGCGGTAGGTAGTTAACCTTCTGCGTGGCCCTTTGTCATTATCTTCGTATCGTGACGTCCTGCATGAACACGAAATTCAAGTATGAGTTCATGAAGCTAAATAAATATGTAAAATATTATTCCATATTTATTTTTCATGGATTGTTTTAACCTCTAACGATCTCTCCACTGAACCATGCTCTCATTCAATGACAACTCTAGAGGATAATGAAAATGTTTCACTTCAATATATAGTACGAATTTTGCATAAAGGATCATTTCCTGTATCTGAAGTAAAAGAGAGACATTATTATCATTATCATCAGAAAACTATTTCCGCTCATCTGCCTCAAAAAAATTGTTATTGAAAATAATTTGTGCGTGTTCCAGTAGCCCTGAAGCTTGGAAAGTGATACGGTGCCTGTGTAGAAAGGAAGACCTACAAATATTTTTAGCTCGGGGTGGTTATTATCGAGTTTCAAAAATAATCTCCTAGTTTGAGCATTTATGTCCCCACAAAAATTATTTCCAGAACGAGTTCCTCAAAAAAGAAATAGAAACAAGTGAGTGGGATTGATCTAATATCCACAATAACATTTTTTAACTAGCCTTTGGTAGTCAATGGAAAAGAATTCCTCAGTAGGGGTATTTATCTGTTCAGGTTGGTCAACAAACGATGACAGATAGAGATATATTAATGGCTGAAACCTTATTAAAGGTCACTTGTTTTTAGTCATCTTCTACATCAGACTACCCCAGAACCACGCTTTCTCCTCTTCTCCTCGATATTAAAATCTTCGTAACTATGTTATCAATGAAATTATTCTTCAAAATCGCTTTTATCAGGTTTGTGCAACTTTTAATATTCTTTAATGCCTAGATGACCCCTCGTCACCGTCCAAACCTGTAAATGCGAAACTGAATTAATGTACAATGTGGAAAACTATATAGAATACGCTAGATGCGATCTCACTATCAATTGTACAATATAAATTAAACAGTAGAAAAAAAATAAGCCACTTCAAAAATAGAAAACCGTCAAGTTGAGTTTTTTTTGGAACTTTTGACCGTACTGCCAAACTATAAACGACACATTGTACCCTATGGTAGCGAGAAACTGACTTTAGAGGAAGTGGCCACCTCAGTATATATGTGGGATTGACAGTAAACTTGTTTTAACAACTTAACCATTATTCACGTTTACTCGGAAAAGATATTTTATATTAGTAAATCCGTTTTATCAGTTTTCAACAATTTGTTTTATTGCTAAATAAGAAAAAACAACTGGCACATTCCGGTTGACAAAAATAATTACACGTTCAGAAGGTTATTAAGAAATAAAATGTATGTTCTCTATTTTTTGTTTAGCCCTCAAGTATTTTGTGGCTAATTGTAGACATCATAAACCTTTATTATTATCAAATCCTGAGTTTATTGTTAATTTGAGCTTGATAAGTAGTATATTTGTAATATTTTTATTAAGAACCGTAAATATCGCATCAATTAAGCTCGTACAAAATGTTCTGATAAATAAGTTATTTTTAATATATTTAATTATAAGTAATAAAATTTGAATTTCAAATTTGAAATTGGAGATTTCCAAGGTCACCTTCAAATTAGATTGCTACATAATATAATCCATTATTAAAATTTTCTTGTCAGTCGAATACATTACATCCGCTGATTAACATTTACGATGCCAGACTATTTCATAATTGACAAAGATACAAGAAAAAATATTCTAGAAGAATACACTAAAACGGAAAAGGATCTTGTCCAAGATGTTCAATTATTGGTTGATTGGTTCAAGACACAACATCATTTACCAGAGATTCCCAGTAAGTATTTTTCCCCATAATTCACGATCATATATTATTTAAAAGTTCTACAATGAGTAACAATAAACATACAAATATTTCTAAATAAATTATTATTTTAAAATTTCAAACTGATTTTTATTGATTGAACAGATCTACATGATTTTGTTCTGGAAAATATGAGAATACCACATCCTTAATATTATTTTTGAATGTGACAAACGCAAGCAATGAATTGTTGTCTCTCCGATCCTTCGGGCTGCAACAATGCAAAGACCTTCCATGAAAGCGACAACAGGATCAAATATTTGTGGAAGGGAAATAACACTTCAAAATAGCAGGATATTTACAGAATCATATTTGTATTAGGCTAAGTTCAGACCAGAATCAGAATATTCTGGGTTTCACTTCAAAGGGAAGTATAGATATTAGAACCGTTTGTATTGATGCAGACCAGATGTAACCAATATTTTAGATGAACTTAGGTATCTCGAGCGGCTTTGTTCATGAACTACTCTAAGTGACAATATTTTCACTAATACCTGCATGACATTTTAATGCAAACTTCAAATATCGTTAGTAATTTAACGACAGTTAATAGTCCAAAGTTAAGATTGATGATGATTTACCAATCGGATTCACTTTCAAGAAAATGAAGTTCCACCGGAAAAAGTTAAAAGTAACTTATTACACGAAACCTAACGCTTTATTATGTTAATATCTGCTACAAATCACAAGCAAAATTATCCAAGTTTTTATGAAGTTGATTGATAGTTCAGAAAGTATGAGTAAATGAAACGTTTACAAAAACAAACATAGATTGAGACTTTATAGCTCATGGATCTGCTAGATCTTTGTCTCATAAACTTAATTACTTTATAAGTTGGGGTTAAGAATAGCTTCACATTTCACAGTTTAATATAATAGCATGTTCATTCACATTCAAGTTACAGACGAGGTAAGCACTAAGCGGCTTCTATTGTCAGTAATCCAATTCGCTAACAGTGTTATTTCGTCATATGTATCTAAAATATCTAAAACTTTTTTTTCACCTGAGTGATTCAGCAATAAATTTTGCAGTTTTTATTATTATTATTATTATTATCTGGTAATAATATCAAAACGGAAGGATATTTAAAGATATTGTGTAAAACTAGAAACATACCTATTTGATTTATTTCACAGGTAGGAATATGATCCGGTATTTTCTGTTCAATAACAAATTCAGTTTACAACGAACAAAAGAAAAAATAGATATGTATTATACAATCAGAAGTTCATTACCTGATTTGTATGGAGTCATCAATCCAAAATTTGAGAGAATTAAGAAACACAACGCAACTTGGTAAGTTAAAAATATAATAATTCCATATTATTCTATCACCAAATATTCCTAAATTAATATTATTATAATCTCTTTACAAAACGTTATGACACAAGAAAAAGCTGTGACCTCTGCTTCCACGCCTAATGTCCGATTCACACACTTTACGAGGCTACACGAGGGTACGCGAGTGTGAGAGTGTGGATGGTGCCCTCGCCTTCACTCGCCTCGCCTCCCTGTAGCCCTGCTACGTGTCTGTTTTTCGGGAGTGGCATGTTGGTACAGAAAATAGTTTTTTTTTTATAACAGTCAAATATTTAAGTGTTAGATGATTATCAGTTATAATTATCAGTTCTCAATATCAAGTTGTTTAATATTTCTCCTAAAAATCTAAGTAGTTGCAATATAGATCATTCTCACAATCGACTCCTCCCCTTTGGAACGATTATTCATAAAATAGTACAATTTGGAAACAGAAAATAAAGACTGAACTTTCTTCTAGTAATTTAATAATTGTGAAAGCCAAAATGGCCAGGTTCAGTGATTTAAACCCTCGTGAGGTTACCTCAAATACACCCACTAAAATAAATCCGTAGGAATGAGATTCGGAAATAGAGCTGGCTAAGCCATTTAACTTCATCACCCAAACCATTCACCAGGATATTTTTTATCCAAATACCGTCGTACTACACCAATATTGTGTGCAAGTGGACCTTTGAGATTGTATTTCTACATCAGTTTCGATTATTTGAAAACAAAAACCAATTTTTGAATTTTTTAACGTAATTTTATTTAAAGAAGAAACTTGAATTAATATTTCGGCAGTGACCACTGCTGTCAGATACTTTCTTGATTTAACTGTAATAATATTTTGTTCTATTAGAAAATTCGTTTTCAGAAATTTTCCTATTAAATCACTTAATAATTCCAATTCAATTCTGTGCAAATGGAAAAAGAATGAATGAAGAATTTCCAGATTCGTGCTGAGCGACTCAGAATGTAATATATATCTTGTTTCTCAACATACCATGTTTTCTAAATAATTTATAAATAGAAGTAGCTTTTGAAACAGAAGAAATTTGACTCGATCATGTTGACATTACTGTTTGTGTGCGTATATTTCTCAGTAGTTTCATATTTTTTGGTCGTATATTGTGTTGAAAAACCAATTAGAAATAGATATAGAGAATGGAAATAACATCAGAAATTAGAGAAGGTACTGGAGTTACCTCGTTAAATTTATTGCAGAAAAAGTCATGTAATGTATATAATATGACTTATGAATATTTTGTGAAATGGCAAAAAGAAAAGGAAACCATTTCATTTGTGAAGTGAATTTGTTTTATACTTCACTGAATTATCCGCAAAATATGAATCTTAAAAGCTATGGACCTTTTTATTATTTATATATTAAATTTTGAATTAGTAGGTGGGCCGGATTCTTAATAAAAAACATGAACCGAATTATTACATGATATTTATCAAATTATATAAGTGTATAATATACGGTTGTTGAAATCATCAAATTATAAAAGATGGTAGGTAATTATGTTGAGCTCGAAGATCCAGATACCTGACTATTCTTGTTTTTGACAAGCTCATTGATGTCAGGTATCATATTCGTTGTAGTTATTTTGAGAATTGATTGGAAATGTTCGTTATATTTAGTAATGGTTTAATGTAGAAGTAAAGAGCTGTATGGAACGAAATTAACTCATTTACAATATCTTGTATCGGAGTTTTGGTTAATTTGCCAAATTCAAAATATTACCGAAAATTCACAAATATAGGTCTTCAACAATTCATGTAACCAGTCACACATTGTCTTGAAATTACCACAATGGTGAATGTAAACTCATAGATCTTGGTCCCTCGGTGATTTTTGTTAGTATTAATCATCGAAAATCTTAATTAATTATTGTAAGTGAAATTTTATTATTGTTATACATTTATACATATTTCTTATATTGTATTTGACCATAATTTCAGTATTCGAAAGCTCAGAAAATATATTAAAGTTAGTCCACTTTAGTGTTTAGTTGCCACACATATAAATTATTTCTGGGGTCTCCTGAAGAAGTCAAAGAATTAATAATGGGTTTCAATTTTTTTGATAACTATTAAGAAATACGAATCGGCGTATTCAAGCATTTCCACAACAGGCTCTCATTTATTTATTAACGAATATACGAATATTCTAATGTTCCACACAGTATATAAATTGGAAATGGGATGTGGTCAAAATATAATGTGTATTGTGTGAAATTGTTTATGAATATTAATTGTGAGATTTGAAAATTAAAAGTTATTTAAATTATACAATGTTATTGGCAATTAAAAATACTTCATAATTTGAGATTGTAGTCGTTAAAATGTATTTGAAAATTATTCAAGTATCCAAGGTAACTCATGAAGATTAACGACTTACTGCAGAAAGCAAATTTGTAGTTTCGTTACACAATATCAGTATAGCAAAAATACAAATTTGATTGTTACGATTTTCTGATCTTGATGAAGTTGAACATAGTTAATCGTTAGATATAAGTAGAAATATCTTATATATAAAATTCTCGTGTCAAAATATTAGTTACCATACTCCTCCGGAACGGCTTGATCGATTTTTATCAAATTTTATATCTTAGTAGGTCTGAGAATCAGCTACTATCTATTTTTCATACCCCTAAGTGATAAGTGTTGTCTCCTAACATTTTATTTTTATTTTTTGGACAAAATTTTGTGCCATTAAAAAATACATACAACCCTTCACCCACCAACCTCTATTTTTTAATAGTCATTTTAGTAATTTAATCATTTTTCATCCCGCTGATCAATTATCACTTAGGGGTATGAAAATAGATAGTACCGTTGATGATATTCATTGTTAATACACTGTTGACACTACCACTACACCAACACTCACAATTACACCGTCTGACGCGCGATTCGATAATCAAGTTATCGACTTCAGGGGCATCTTCATTCGACCTGTACAAAATTACTCATCTTTTACACTAAACACCCTTAAACTTTGACTCAAAATTCCATAAAACCTCTTCCACCCTTCATGCGTCCAATTTTTATGTTCTTTAGCTAAAGTCTTGAAAGAACTTTCTTCACTGCCTCTTTTCCAAAGATGTCAGCTTTTCTCAATCTCATTTTCAATGTAGAAGTACGTCGATCACGTTTGATGATCTATGCAATACGTTTATCTTCAGTGGTTGTGACCATTCGAGGCCTCTCTGATCGTTTTCTATAGCTAAAGCTCTTGGTAGATGCATTTTTTTCTGTTCATCATCATTTTCTCATCCAACATGATAAAATTCATGTTTTAAATTCGATGAAATATTAATATTTCCATTTATTCAAAGCTTGTCGCATTTCAAGAAACAAATTTTTTATCGCCAATCAAAAATCTGAAAACTGAAATCTGAAAACACCGATATAGATCTAGTTCTAATCAAGCAAGCTCTCTTTTTTAAATCGGCTGGCAATGAACAATTCTTCTAACTAATCAAAAGTTAATATAGTTAGGTTCAAGAGCCAGCAATGGAAAAATTTACATTCACTTTATTTGTATCAGAAACAGTATTATCCATATATCTGTGATGTTCAAATTCTTACTAATTAATTTTGGGAAAAAGTTGATGTTGTGATAAATTCACTTGTTGATTGATTGAATTGTATTGAAGAATGACAATGTTTTTAATAAATGAACGCGTTTTTAGTCATATTATTCCTCTGCCCAAACTTCTGGATGGAAAACACAGAATCATTTTATCTCAAGAGCAAGATGTTCCTCTGAGCCAAATGGATGGAACCGCTCTTATAGGACGGATTCTAAATATGCAAGAGGTCAGATTCGAAGAAGACATCCATATGAGTAACATCGTTTTAATCGATTGTCAAAATATCAACTTAAATCATACTTTGGCTTTCACTCCAACGCACGTTAAAATGGCTGTAATGTTATTTTATGTAAGTTTCAATTTAAAAAGTATTTTTTGTTTGTTAAAATTTGGGTAGAACCGCTATAATTGAGATATCGTTTAAAAAGTTTCCGACTTAACAAACAAACCAGACATTGTTCCAGTACCAACTCTTCCAAATAATAGTTGTCATCTTTATCTTCAAAATAGGCGTTACGTGTCCAATAACACTCCCGTCTGATGCAAATATTTCTCATGAAAATGAAACTTTTAGTTGAGGAAACAAAAAAATTCGCTGGGAGCCAGATCTGATTAATACGGCGGATCTGTTAGAAAACATTTTCTTCTTCAAATGTGTTTGCTCTTTAGCAATTTAGAAATCTTATCTCCTATTATAGTTTTGTCTTTTCAAAAAGGCAAAAAATGGTTGCCATCACATTTCCGACACATGAAACCGTCTATGAATAAGACACGTCCAAATTATTGTAGAGGAGGGTAAGTTTATTATTTGCTCGGTATTGATCTGAACAGAGCATTTATCTATGATCGCAAAAATGAATTAAAGCAAATATCATAGAAGCAAGGAGAGACGGAAGTGACATTATATAGCTTTAAAAAGTTATCAAAACCAGTATAAACCAGAGCTCTGAGCCCATTCCACTTATTTTGCTTAAGTAGTTCATGTGAAAAATCTACAAGCGAAAGTTTGGTAGTAAATTGGTAGGCACTCATAAGGTTGGACAAAATTAACCAAATTAGGAACTAGATGGAAGCAAGTTATGATTTCAAGCTAATGGACTTATGTATGCTTAAAAAACCACAATAGAAGAAAGTAACAGATATATGGAAAATAGAACTCATAATATTGAAAAATATACTTTAGAAAGTGGACGTAGATAGATATAAAAAAAAGATTCACTTCAAAGGGGATATACAAATTGCGAAAAAGAATCTGAGAAAACGATGGAAAGCTACGTGAACATATTCAATTTTCATTGTAGGAATTCAAGTTAAAAGAGTTTTGTGTACTTCAAAGCTTCACAAAATATAGGGTTTTCCAATAAGAGGTGTTATTTTGAACAGCCCGCTATTTCGGCAAATGTCACTTTTGAAGCTGTCATTTTTTGACATTTGACAAGTAGAAACTACGCCATTAATGAAAATGGAACGATACACGCTTCAACAACGCATTGGAATTATTAAAATTCACTGTAAAAATGGTGAAAGTTTGGTAGAGACGGTTCGTAAAACTAAAACATTTTTGGGTCGACGTGAAGCACCTTCTCGGACCGCAATACAGAAATTGGTGGAACAATTTGAGCTGTTGGGACAAGTTAGTGATGTGAAGAATAAAACCCGTGCACGTCGCTCAAGAACAACTGAGAATATTGCTGCTGTAGCCCAAAGTGTTGAAGAAAACCCAGGTTTGTCCATTCCTCGTCATTCTTTGGAATTAGCCATTCCACAAACGTCATTACACCGTATTTTGCATAAAGACTTGGGTCTTAATGCCTATAAAGTTCAGAACAAGAACTCAAGCCGGCCGAACATCAACAACGTCGTGTCTTTGCTGATGAAATCCATGAAAATTATCCGGAATTTCATCGAAAAATCATCTTAACTGATGAGGCCCATTTCCACCTTGGTGGTTACGTCAATAAACAAAATTGTCGAATCTGGGGCTCGGAAAACCCAAAAGTTATAACTCCAAAAGAAAAACTAAGTATATTGATGTTAGAGAAAAATAAACTCAATTGCTCATAATTGAGCATTTTCAACATAATGAAAAAATTTTAAATACAATTCAAATTGATTGTTGTGATAGTGTGTTTTGGAAAAGTTCATTTTTCTCTATCTCTGCAACCAATTGTGATTATTCTTAAACGGAACACGTAAGATACTAATAGCACTTAGACTTTCGATAACCAAGAGACCTAAGGTTTAGCTTGGTTTGATTTAACGTGTCATACTGTGTAAGTGTTAGTGTAGTGGTAGTAGTGGATGCGATCATTGCAAAACGACGTGGAAAATATTATAATAAAAACACTAATTCATGAGACAGACATATCGAATAATTATAAGCTTCCCAATATACATATCTTCAATTCAGGGCCGGATTAAGCTAGGGGCTTGGGGGGCTATAGCCCCGGGCCCCAGGTCCAAGAGGGCCCCATCATTTGGAAGTCATTCTGTATTTTTTGATGTTTTGATACCACAAATCTAACGTATTGATATTATTTTGTGAATTTTTCCGGATTTTCGAATTCCTTAAGGGGGCCCCGTCATTATTTTAGCCCCGGGCCTTATAAATCTTAATCCGGCCCTGCTTCAATTGGTATTGAACTAACGTCGTAAACCGAAAGAATTTTGTATTGCAATTTTGTTTCAAAATAAATACAATAGTTATTAAAAATATTGTATGTTGCCATAATTATCCTTATTAGAAAAGAGTGTTCTGTTTTGCAAATATTATAAGATTTATCAATTTTTTTCAGAAAGTATATACCACCAGATTAAAAGAAATCCACGTTTTCAACCACAATACGGTTGTGACTATTTTCGTGAATTTGTTCGCAGCGTTTACAAAACAAAAAATAATGAAAAGGGTGAGTAACTATTGTTTATTTGATCGCAGCTATTTCGAACACTATCGCATACATTTGGAGTGCATTTGGGAGAACTTCATATTACTTCGCATAGCTAAATATTATATATGATTATATTACAAATTACAGATACATTCCGTGCTATGGCATTAAATAATGTGTAGAGTGGATGCTGAACATAAGAAACAGAAGTGAGATGAAGGAAAAATAAATTAGAACTCTCTTAACTGATATTTGGAAGCATTGAATCACAGATGTGTAGCAAGAACATTTTGTTGAAAATATGGTAAAGCATAGTTGATTTAGATTGCCAATAATATAAAACAGCACAACTACGTTTTTGGAAGAGGTAGGGACAGAGAGACAGAGAGAAGAAGAAGAGATACGTGAGACAAAAAAAGGAAATATAAAGCTATCGGGAACCTGCATCTCTAGAGCTATTGGACGATAATAGGAAAATTTGATAGGATGTTAATGCCTTAGAAAGGATGCCGTAATGGATAAAATAGAAATTTAAAGTCATTATCTTGTCTCAAAAATTAGAATTTTATCACAACAATGAAGAAATACAGATTTTGATTGTAATATTAAGAAAGTTTTGAGATTGAAAATTGATACCTGATTGAGATAAAATTGAGCTCAACCAAAAAATGACGAGACTGATTTTCATTCGAAAGAAGGATTATGTTAATTTTGAAAACTGGATTGGACAAACATTCAAGAGATATTGGAAATAGAATTAGAAAGGGAGAAAGGTTTGGTTTATTCTTTAAATAACTACAAGATTACATCTTCTAGCTATGAGGAGGTAGGATGAGAATTGGGAGATCAAAATAGAACTCAAGTCCCGAATAAAAAGTTTAAACTGAACCCGATATCGAAGAAAAGTAGTTTGATTTATTAAAAATGGAGATAAAATCCCTTTGAAGAAGAAGAAGTACAGAGAGAATGAGAATTTACTGAGCTTGTATCAGATATTTGAGACCAATCAAAACACATACTTTGTAAAATATATGACAAACTATATTAGTATCAACCTCAAAATAAGGAAATAATTTCCCTAAGGAATTTATTCATTTGAAAACTTGCTAGCGAAAAAAAAGTATTCTTCTATCTGCATTATTAACAAAAATAATTATTACAGTGATCAAGGATGAAGCATATCTCATGAGAAGTTTTACGAGTAGCATATCATTTAGTCTGTTGGACATAGTAGAAAGTAGTAGACATGTTCATAGATAGCATAGTTCATAAAAAAGGTTGAGGTATTTTTTTCATATAATATTAATCCCATTGTTATATTCAATGAAGCTTTGAAAAACCATAACCTAGTGTAACAAAAACATAACTGATGGACAGTTTATATACATAATTATTGATTTCGCTTACTACTCACTCTCAAACACTCAATATAATTTAAGTCCTCCACTCTTTTGGGTATAGAGTATCGAAATGTATCAGAAAATAATGAGCCCGGCAGAAAATTTCAATTGCGAATTGTATATTTAGATTAGTTTAATGAACAAAAACCATATTAACCCTTAATTATATCTGCTGGAACATCTTTGTTTTATTCCATCATTTTCTCGTGCATTTATTTTTTAATATTGTAACAATTCACTTGCTATTTATAGCAAGTAAGTAGAACTGATATTCTATTGGTGTAAATCATTTTGTTTAAAAATTTCTTAATCAAGATTATTCCTCAATATTTACCTCTATTAGGATTATTGGTGAGTATCTGATGTTTATTAGAGTTAGCACGAATTATCTTGGAACGAACTACAACAATAGTCTTATCCATTAAGACCAATTTCTCTTTTAATATTAACATATATTTTGCATAATTCTGTTTGCAAAGCAATCTTCATATTCAATCTACTTCTTTCTCTTTTAACATTATAAACATGATAAACTATTGTGTGAATCTTTCCTACAATTGATATCAGAAAGAAATACTACATATTTAGTTTAATTTTAATATGTTAGCTTTCAAGAATTTGTGTATATGAATAGAAAGTTTATTGTAGATAATAAGCCAACCATTACAAAATTCTTATGTTTTTGTGAAAAACACTGCTAAAGCGCTATATCATCTGCCATTTCTGTACATTTTAATGTTTATTTATATTCCATTAAATCGAGCATTTTTTATGAACAGATACTATAGAGTTGAAATGATAAAAAACTAGATATGATTGTAGATGACACATTTTATGAAAAAATAGTTTGATTTTACTTTTGTGTTACTTGGTCATGTTTTGTTTATTGTCACACTAACATCACTTTCTCGCGTTTTCTGTACATATGCTCAGTATAATGTCTACTTGTGTTTAGTTGGAATGTTATTTATTTCTAGCGAGATTCTGATTAAACACATTAAAGAAACATCACGTAACAATGATTCGAATAGAATCACACTTCGCAGTTCACACTTCAGAATGTGAAAGCATCAATAATGGCGGACATTTTTATGTGGCATTAGCACAACGCCGACTGACGCCTGAATGTCAACAATGGCGGAGTTTGAGCGAGAGCTTTGCAGTCGCCTACAGCGCATGCCAGCTTTCTTCTGCCCGCGTAGCGTCTGCACGGAGCGATGGGGGGTTGAAAAAAAACGGCTCTTCTATAAAGTTACTTATGTATCTATCTAAGGAATACATTCTGAAGTGATTCGGTCATATTATTTTAAATAAAACGATTATTTTGGAGTGACACATGTTGAAGTTTGACTAGTACTAGTCTCAATTGATATATTTGAAAATATGTTAGTTTGTACCAATCTCATATTATGATGATTGAACATACAAAATAATTGAACAATATGTGTGAAATAGTGTCTTTATAGACGAAATTATAAGTGCGCAGAATAGATCAAGTTAGAAGGTTATTGCCTGTCTCACACAAGCATAGTGCTGTTCGATAGTATTGTTTGCTAGAAGGTAGAACAATGGCCTTTTGTGCAAATCCGATACCGTATTATATCACATAACAAAAACAACATGAAGCAGATTGCTATCATATTGGCCTATATCTATTATTACAAATTCCTCCATTAAGAGTCACAATAAATATGGATGAATAATATACATTTGGATGCTACTTTCAAGTTTTTACAGCTCTGTATTCGTAGATAGCTCCATACTGCAAGAACAAAATATCCAGTGGACTTTTAAAAATTCTCGTAATGAAGTACCAATTTAAAATTTTATTTTGCTTTTGAGATTCACGATATGCCAATCGATCACTAGTCAATAATTTGTACTGTTTAGTTTTCTGATACGAAGAATTGAATTTATATACATTTCAGATTCACTTGCACGATAACATAGATAGTTTAAAGAAGCATTTTTCCTTGGACGTATTACCCAAGGATTATGGAGGCACTTTACCACCAATAGAGAAATTAAGTGGTAATGTCAATTGTCTTAAAATTCACTCATTATTTCCTTTTTCTTCTTATTATTTGTATGTTTTTATTCCTTTTCATAAATAGATGGAATTGTGATATATTGTATGCTATATTTTGTATTAATTTATTTTTAGAAGCCTGGTTAGCGAAGCTTGAAGAATATCAAGATAGATTTGATACATTAGATTCAATGGAAGTGAATGAGGCTCTAAGGTCAGTTCCATTGAATGAAGTCTCAACTTATGGAATACAAGGAAGCTTTAAAACACTATCATTCGATTAAGGGGGACATTTTGATTTATTTTTGCGTTATTATCATAGTTTCAAATAATTGTTCTATTTCAAATAATAATCATACTGTAAAGATATCAGTAATATGGAAAGTTTTGATCAAAATACAAATTTATTACTTATATTCTTGTCACACGCTTATGAAATTTGAATGCGCAGTAGCAGTAGGATGCGGGAATTGTAGCTGACTGCCGGCTGCTAGACACTCGCTTTATATATTGAAATCGCTTTCTGGAACCTTCGATTGCTTAAAATTTCTAGATTGTGGTGAAGAAACAATAGGGCTTTCTTAGAAATTATCTACCAACTTTCAGCTTCGATAACCAAACAGGACCGGCCTCACGATCTATATCAGTTGGAGAAATCGTAAAATCACTGTAAGTTCGTCTAACCAATATCTAATCGCGAAAATAAATATTTAGTAAACTTTTTAAGAGCTTTCTTCCTTTTTATCGTAGTTAGGTGTGGTAATCACATGGTTTTTCAAAGTAAACTACAGAACAAAGTTTTGAGTGACCAAAGTGACGATATAGTAAGTTTGGTGCTACAGTTTACGACGCGTGTAGCTTAAGGTTCAATATACTGTTATAAAGGGTGAAAAATTACTATTATCTAACCTGTGTTGGCGGCACGCACTGACGGACTTTCAGCTTTGATAAAATAACGAATGTCTGAGGTTCACGGGCTCTTAGACTAATGCGGGTACTACTGCTCGTAAACATTCAGTCTTCTGTAGTCGCAACAGAGTATGTATATATAGATGCTTCTAAAGTATACACGCTCATAAACACGGACGTATGTAGATATATAACTATCAAAATTAATTTGCCAAAATAAAATATCGTGCATTTTATTGTGAGAATACTAAAACTTGTCTCAAATTTATAATCACAAGAACCGTCCCAAAAAATCTAAGTCGATCAACCTCAATAGAAATTCTTATCATAAATGATATTAAAACAACGGAATATATAACTTAATGTGCCAGTTTTTATAACTAGTGGTTTGAAGTAGAAGCAATAAAATAGCAATAAACAAATAAACATTCCTAGTCTCGTTCTGCAATTTTTATCTTATGCTATAAATATAAATAAGATAAAAAAATTATATATTACATTGAAAAAATTAATTACTCAGTTCTAAATACATTGTTTGCTAATAGAGATTCATTCTATGTAGATTGGCTGCCGTCCAGTGAATTTATAGTTGTCATTTTTCACTACCACGCTTCCCTTGATGCTTACCTTTCCCAAAAGATTCAAAAACATAACTTTACCTCAGAGAGCTATTTATTTATATATCTGAAAAATGAACCAGTAAAAACTTTCCCATTAATCGGATATAAAATACATTGATTACCAATACAATGAATTATTTAGATACATATATAATATATAAATATTAAAATATTTTTTCAATTACTGAGCATGCTTCATATATCATCTAATAATTTAAATCACATGTCGCCGTCTACGACTAGAGTTCCACTGGTGGTCCGCAGCTGAAAGTGAAGATGTCGCTGTATAGCGTCTACTGAGGAATATTTGGATTAGAAACTCTGAATGTGGAGTCGTTAGATCACTCCAAAGAGATGCAACAACGTCGAAACTTTACGACCCGCTCCTTGTAATTGCGAGTCATTAGGGATGCCACAATTTCGGCGAATTTTCGATCACATTCATCGAAGGAGATGTAATTCAAAATTATTTTTTTCTCTTTTGAGGAACGGCAAGCCATTATTTCGAATTATAAAATTCGAAATAATATTAGGTACTTTAATATTTTTATTTCAGTTTTTCAGTTCCTCGGGGAAATTCCAAGAAGTAGGCAGCAGATTAATTTGCTATCGCTTTCGTGAAAGTTTATTCGATTTGTGAGTGAGCTCTTAGACTGACCGATGCACTTCTTGTCATAATTTAAACAAGGAATTTTATTTACTGTACTAGGCAATTTACTGGTTGGTGTTTTATCTTTGATTTTAGTGGATATTAAGGATTTGACCGTACGCTATTTCAATATTGTGTTGGTTTTAAGATTCCAGAAAGCTAGGAGTAACTGATTTTTTACATGGTGAAGTTATATAAATATGTGATATGAAAATGTTCCGAGGCAAATTTGTGAGTCTATGAACTATATTCGGTTTTACGGTGGATGGGCTGCTAACCCGTTCCACTAATCCTCCTCCTTTTCTCGGTCTTGGGACCGGCAATACAATCGCTAAGCTACTCAATCCACCCAGCGATCATGCAGGCGGAGGCAGACCTATATTATCCTATGCAGCAGAGACCCGACCTGAGACCTCTAAAACGAAACGGATATTGGAGACTACAGAAATGAAAATAGTTCGAAGAATAGCGGGAAGAACACTACTGGATAGAGAAAGGAGTGAAAACATAAGACGAACATGCGGGATAGATAATATCAATGACTGGGTACTAGATAGAAAGATAAAATGGAATGAGCACATTGACCGCATGACGGAAGAACGAATTGTGAAAATATCAAGGGACAAATCACCAGCAGGACAAAGAAGCATTGGAAGACCTAGGAAAAGATGGAGTGACAACCTCCCAGGTGACTGAGCAGAGGCAATGACGTGAAGAAAAACAGGCAATGATGCTTATACACAGCAGGAAGAAGAAGAAGAAGTAGAAGAAGAAGAAAATGTTCGAAATGACGTTTAAATGTGATATCGGTACGAGTATCTACGAGAATCTACGAGTAAAGTATATTTTTTTATATATTCCAAGCTTTCGAATACTTGTTTATTTATAATCGTGAAATTGATTAATCTAGAATTATACTGTGTTAAAATTTATGGATGGTCGAGTCGTTATGAATAACTTTGAATTTTCATTGGCTAGACCAGGTTAGACCGTTATGAATTAATTTTCATAGGTTAGGAAACTTGAGGTCGTTCGGGTTTAATTTTTCATATAATTGTTTTCTTCTACAGATATGAATAAATCATTCTTAATGTATTTAAATCTTATTAGTAGCACCCCTTTGAGTTTCTAGGAGTAAAAACGTGACGAACGCCGTTCTTTTTGAGTAAGATACCCAGTTTAAGAAAAGTTCAGTAAAAACAACAAATATTCTAATTGCCAATCAGTCGGAGCGATTAGCGCAGAGATGGGCATGATTTTCAAATTATACTTATTCGACATGAAGATAAAATAACAAACTATATCATATATAAAAAATTGGACACCGTATTATATAGCAGTAAACGCAGATCCCGATTCAACAACATGCGATGCATATACAGATTCAGCAACCAATTCAATATCTACATCAAAAGCGACCAGTTATGATGTTAAACCAATAAAATTATACCAACACATATCAAAAATTTCTTCAAACATCTCATTTCATCAGAAATAGGACAATCCAAAATTTTCAAATCTATGAAGCAAAGCATATTGAGAGATTACTGACTCAAATCACTCTCAGCCTTTGAAAGGCTTAAAGAAGAGAATGATAAGGCAAATCCCAAGTAACACAGGCACTACCAACGATATCTGTAGCAGAAGTAAGAAATCTGAAACCTCTTACTGAACCGAGAAAATACATATTAGAGTGTTCATATAATAAACAGCTAGAAATTCAGCTATTTGCTATTCATATTAATTATCCAATAATATTCAACTATTCAGTAACTTTTATTTGTATTTCGATTTGTTCAATATAACATTCAATTATTCAAGTGAACAAATAAATGAAAAGTCCATTCTAGAAATTGATGCTATAGAAACAATATAAATAAATTGCCGCTGTAAACAAGTCATAAAAAAATATAAACCGTCTCTCTGAGAACCGCCAAAAGTCAAGTTTAAAGACGTTATCACTGAGATCAATGGAAGATTTCATCCGAGTAAAGGTGATTTTGAGTGTGTTCGGTTTCAATTTTCACGTTATATCCAGAATAGTTTCCGATAAGTGTGAAACTCAATAATGCTTCATTTGCGAGGTAGTAATTTTTAAATAATTTTTTGGGATGAAATTTACAAAAAGTGAATTCCCTAGCAACTCCTAATATGCTGATATTACTGTGGATGGCGTTTCTGTTGTTAAGTAATTTTATACAAAGTAGTATTTTGGAATAAAACATTTTTGTTGAGGCTAACGAACTAATCTCCCAGCTTCAATTTAATGTGTACTTACTTCAGGGTACAAAATAACGTAGAATAATTCAAACAAAACTACAAATAACTCCTTGACTATAATTTTCTATGAAGAAGATGACATAAATTTGGTTCTCACTATGTAAGTGTATAACTCAGGCTTTATACGCATTTCAAGGAATTAAAGGATAACAACAGACGTGAAATATTAAATGTTTTGGCAAAAAAGTTTTGTTTTGTACAATGTCTGAAGAAACTTATACTATAAATCCAATTGAGAAAAAAATATTATATGTAATCTAATGTGAATAGTTTTTTCAGTTATTATCATTAACGTAATTAGATTTCTGTTAATATTTTGAGGTTATAATTATAAAAACATGGTTCTTTGCATTAAATAACAATACTGATTCAATATCCAAATGGTAGTGAATAAGTTTTACAAAACAAGTTCATAACCGCAGTTGAAATCGATCCAAGGTGCCTATAATCTAATCGATGAAACAAGTTAAGTTGGTGACAATGATACCAATTTTGTTGGCGTTAATGTTATATCAAAAAAATTTGGCGAAGATGTCAACCTACCTAAGGATGAATATCGAACTCAAAGTTATTTAGGTCATAAGTTCTCACTTATCAACTCGCATATCATGACGGTGGTTTCTAAGAAGCTTGTTAAACAGATTACAAAAAAAAATCTATACCAAGTGGCAGGACATGATATGCTATTCATGTATGAGAAAATTAATACTTTGATCATAGAAATTGAAGCCTTATCAACATTTAGACCTTGAACCTTTATTTCCAGCAATGTCACTGATCCAATCGCTTCTACTAGTGGTTATCTTCAGTAGATGATTAGTTGTTTATCTCCTTCTACTTTGTATGTTGAAAAGAACCAGAACGAACTTGAAATTATAGTGCCGGTGTTCTTAAGTAAACATTAATACCTGACACAGAAAGAGAGACAAAACGAAGAATTAATGCATGTAATAAGTACAAAACTATAATGCAGAGATTACTATTCGACATTACTGAGCACTCTACGGGAGAAAATTGAAGAGAAAAGACGCGGAAAGCTATTCAAAAGTATTTTGTTTTTGTAGGATAGCACCCCTGCACCAAATATCATGTTGCCATGCAAAAAATTCGTGTTTTAGGGTTTGAATTACTAGAACACCCCACTTATTCACCAGATTTGGCTCCTTCCGACTATCATCTCTTTCCTTAACTAAAAAAAAGTTTAAAAGGTCGTAAATGTTCTTCCAACGAGGAGGTAATAAAAGCTGTGGAGATCTGGTTTGCAGAGCAAGAAGAAACATTTTTTTTAAAGGTCTAGAGACGTTGCAGGTTCGCTGTAATAAATGTATCTAATTAAGAGGAGAATATGTTGAGTAAAAAAATATTTTGACATTGAAATTTTATTTGGTTCTATAGTAGGCTAAGAATTTTCAATATATCCTTGTATTAATATGATATAGTCTTTCATAAATGATTTTTAAAATCATTATCGGTTTTGTTTATTCCAATAATTTCATTCCTCGTTCCATAAATCACTTTTTCTCCATACTCTATATTAAGTGCTTTCATCCTGCTATTTTATCCTATTGTAACTACCCCTAGACTTTTGCTCTACTAATTTCCTAATGAATATGTTTGTGGGTGTTCTTTGAAATTCCATTATTACATCATAATCGTAACCACAAGGAATATTGACAAAATTGCCTTGATGATAATTGAATTGTTTGAGATGATTTGTATGGAAAACTGACGATAACTACGAAGATAAATATGAGTTCTTAACCCCAATTATCAAGAAAATATTCCAATATAAATACCAAAATAGTTGAGTCCAAACGGATCTTGAATAAATCTTGTTTTTTCGCTTTGTAAACAAACGACTCAATTTACTGAAAACGTTCGCTAATTTCCAGTATTTCCAACGAAATGATCTTGATAGTGGAAGTAAAATCTGAAAATTTTAAGTTCACACAGTTGTTGACCTTAACCCTTTGGATAAATGCAGTTTCTATCAGATCAGAAAGCGGGAATTTTAAAATTAAATTTTTCTTATCGATGCTAGACTTCAGAATTTAAAATCACGTCGTCGTTTATTGCAAAAAAGAATATTTAAAGGAGGAATGATTTATGATAGATATCTGTCAGACGCAAAAGAGATTTTCGCCCGCGTAACTATAAAATTTTGTGATATTAATCACATCTTTCAAAATATACATGTTATTTGATGATACATTAATTTTAATGCTACATTAATTTATCCAAAATTTCATTGAACACTACGAAAAATAGTTCAATGATTATTTGAAAATTTGAACTGACAGTTTGTCTTTGGTTTGGGAACATAAGCTATCCACAATTGCTCAGCTTTTGTTTGTAGTCCTGGGTATTTTTTATGCTGTACGGTGGTAACAGGAAGTTTCTACTCCAGAGGATAGAAGCCTCAGGATTGGAAACGAACTCAGATTACACCCTGAATCCACTGTTTACATTACCACTACACCAACATTAACAATGACACTTAAGAGACTGAAGACGATAATTTGGTTATCGAATCGCGTTCCAGTCAGTGTAATTGTTGGAGTAATCGTAGTATAAACAGTGTGATCAGTATGATTATCATCAACGGTTCCAACAATTCCAACTTCACTCCATCTATTACCGTCCACAATACAAAAAAATGTAATTGGACAAAAGAGGGTTAAAAAACGTACCAATTCGTTACTAGAAAATTTGAAAAGTTTGACATACTGATATAACAATAAATCAGTTCGAGAAAAGCAAAAAGTAGTTCACGTTATCCGATTAGTACCTCTTGCTATCTTCAACAACACTGGAAAATAGAGGTATTTCTTTGTGAAAGTAGATTTTCATGAACTCATATCTAGCCTCATTGAAAGAACGTTAGCAATGATACAACAAAACTATCCCAGATTATCAAAAATATATTCATCCCATACGGCCAAGAACGCTCAATCTATTTATTCATTTACTATTGATATCTGAACTATTTATAAATTTCATTACCGATTTTTTTATACTAGTTCATTTCTTCTGCTGCATCATCTGCAATGATGTGGTACTTATAAGTAGAACAAAAAAGGAACTGAAGGGATCTGAATGGCTGCAACCAAGTGACCAAAGAGCGAAACCAGGAGTATAGATTTGATAAAGTCCAGGATTCGAATACCTGGATGTGACAGTGGCAAGGTGAAACCAGGGAAATCGACAAAAGACTGGTGAGAGGGAGCAAAACGTTTAGAGTCCTAGGAGGACTATTAAGATCAAAAGATATTTTAAGAGCCGCCAAGTTACGCATTTACAAGACAGTTATACAACCAACGGTGCTGTATGGCAGTAATTGTTGGATCTTGAACAAAAAAGAAGAAAACAAATAAACATATGAGAGAGAAAGGTACTAAGGGATTTTTGGAAGATTTCGGGAGAAAAAAAACCTTGGGTTGGGCATATAGCCAGAATGGACGAAGATAGTTGGTGAAAAGATCCTAGTAGAGGGGAGGAGCGAAATAAAAGGCCGTCAACGGAAAAAATAGATAGAAGCATGTAGAGAAGGTTTAGAAAGAATAGGAATAGAGAACTGGCGTGAAGCAGCCATGAACAAAAATAGATGGAGGAAAGCAGTAGAGCGACTTCAAGTCTTGGGCTTATAAGGCCTGTTGAGCTGTTTATATATATAATTCATCCCTTATTCCATTTATCTTCTTTTCTCTTTTAATGCTTGAAAATTTTCAAATCAATTTTTTCATATTCCAGAATATTTTTTATATATACGTAATAGGCATTTTATTGGATGTTGCATGTGAAATAAAACATAAAAAAGATGAGTTTTTCTGTTCAAATACCTACTTCAATTTATGAAAGATATTAATAATAAAATTGGTTGTATTATTGTGTGTGCGTGTTATACGTGCATTGGTAAGTCAACAGAAGGTACTCTAAAGCTATAGAGAAAATGGAACTGGAGTTGAAGGGTTTTTTAACGTACGGTCTCTTTCAGGACTCCGAAAAAGCTATTAATTGCGCTCTTGGGAGTTGAAACGCTCCCAAACGACCCTCTTCGTTTGTAGATATTTAAAGAATTGGTCATAGACGCAGCTCTAAATTTCAATACAATATTCGAAATTATTAGATTGAATTAGAATAAGCCGAAACAATGTACATACTATAAAAATGATTTGGTTTTTGAAGTCTTATTTTATTCGTTTAATTCAAAACTAGAAACTTCTTATGTTCGTCAGAGCTACTGACATTGTCAGCTAAATCTTATCAAACTCATCCTGATTTGAAGTAGTAATTTTATTAGTAAAGAAAAAATTTTTTTTTCGAAAGGTATTACAAATTTCCTCACAGTTCCCAATAATTGTAACAGAGCTGGAACATCAATAATACGATTAATATTTATGTACAGAAATGGCATAGTCCTCGTGAAAATATGGACGACGCTGTTGTTATGTGTAGCGGACACATAGAAGTGTTTCGACGCTAACGTGTAATATACTCATGTTAGAAATTTATTTGTGTCGAAGTTTTAGGTATTTTCTCCGTAGTTTTCAAGTGACAACATTTAACCGCTCAACGTTAAAAAATACGAGTCTCATAATAAATATAAAGGATATTTGAGGGATTCGTAAATATTCATTGCCTCATATAAACTATATATAAATTTTCTCTCTTATACCTAAACTCCAGAAATCCTTATATAAAGTGCAAATAAATTTTGTTCCTTATAGCTACAGAAATAAATTTGATATATTAGTTTGTTTCAATGAAAATGAGATGTATCTATGTCTGAATTAAAGAAAAATTCTTTATTATGCACTTTGGACGACAAAAGAAAAATTTGATAATTTGTTACTAGGAAATGAAGTGCCTTTTATTTCCTAACGATAAAAAGTTCACTTTATTTTCCAAGGAATTAAATTTTTACTTTATTTTTCGGGGATAGAATTTAACAAGTGAAAGTACATTATTTAGTGTCTTAGTAATGCATCTATGTCTATAATATACTAATTTGTCTTAGCATATCACAACATTATCGTTTTCAGACTTAGTAAAATTAGTGTTAGTTTTGCCTAAATATTTGATTCCTAAGACTCACCCTTTTCAACAAATTGAAAACAAGGATAACTTCATTTTTTTTGTATTTCTTGTCATCCGCGTACGCTGAATCGTCTCAATTTTTCCTGTATTAACACGCTAAGCTCCAACCAAATATTCATAAACTTCTGAACTCGATTTTTTTGTGTTTTCACTCTCTATATATATGGTATTGTAGTTCCAATGAGAAAAAATAAAAAGTGATGTTTTTGTATGCTGGGCCCGAGGAAAAGTTTACTCCTAAAATTTTCCCAGGCCAGAGCGTGACGTTTTGATGTTTTCTACATAGCATGCTGATGAGACAGGAAGCATTGACAGACGATCATCAGTGGTTGTAAAGCCTCAAGATTAGTCCACTACAACAAATCCTCTACACATCTATCTGATTTAATGGCAAGTTACAACTCTACAAAGTATAACAAAAAATAATATTCCAATTACTGATTTCCAAATCAGTGTACGAAAGGAGTTGCTGACCAAGTGACGCCAAAACAAAAAAAACATTGCCTAGTGAATAAAGAAGGTCTAAATCACAAATAGAAAAGACATTGTGCAGAATGAAGTAAAAGAAAATAAAAAAAAAATATTATTGTAAAATCAGAAATGAAATGTGATTACTTTTTGCATTGTTTGTTTCGAAAACTCACATTATTATACATTATTGTACATTATTATATTGTATATAAATATTTTCGTTTTTGTATTTATATTGTAATATTTTATGATAAAAGTTTCGTGTTTTTGAATTTGTCATATTTGTAAAGGTAGCACAAATTAAAAATATCAATGTTAAAAAATCAGAAAAATATTTTTTTGTTTTACAATAAAATTGAAGATCATGAAAAAAAATCAAGTGGACCAGGTGTAGGATAATGTTCTAAGGATCCGAAACGATCCAACCAATCTGTGAAACACATTTAAATACGGTCCCTTGGGCCAAGGAGAAGGATTGAAATAAAATGCGGTCCATAGGACCGCTCCGGGCTGTGAGAAAAGTTTAGTTGCGGGCCTATGGACCACACCGGTGCTCAACGTGTTAAAAGGAATGCACAATTAATGAAAGTGAAGACAATAGTTAAGTTTAATTTTATAGATAAAATGAAATAGTGAACAATTACCAGTCAGAAATGTGTACCATAAATATTTAATTGAAATACGTACTTTCTACAAATAGATGCAAGATAAAGTAACATTAGTGATTCAGATATTCATCGTTAACTTGTCACTGATATCAATAACAAAAATAGAAAGCAGAAGCTACACAAATGAAACTATTTTTTTCAATCTATTAAAAGGTCGCATTAACCGTATAAGGTTATTAGTGAATGCTGTATACATGTTATAAAGTTTCATTTTGATTCCAAAATCAATATTTGATGCAAAGACATGTCTATATCTGCATTATTTATATGATTATTGAGCTCACCAGTTAAATTTAACGTTCTTAAGGTCGCGTGCTGTTTACATGGAATATCATTTCTTGCCTATTTCGTAAAATAAAAGTCTATTCAAAATATAATTAGAAAAATTATGGAATTATTCTATTTAATAATATTGTTTCTGATATATTACAGGTAAATTTTCGAATCATAAACAGGTAAATAAAAACCATAAACAATGTTCTGAACCTAGTCATGTTGCATTATATGGAGCTATTCTCTTCGAACTGAATGGAACAAACACGCTCTAGAATGAATAAAACATAAATAAGGGGTATACCAGGTAGGAACCCCAAAGACTTGAACGATGGGGCTTAGCTGGGGTCAGCGCTGGCCTTGGCAACTTGGTAACTTAACCCCGGCCATTCTATAATCATCCAAGCCTGACTGAACTCTATGTAACCTTACCTTGGCCATCCCATATTCATCCAAGCCTGGCTGAACTCTAGATAACCTTACCTCGGCCGTCCCATATTATCACGGTCGCAGATCAGTCTTGAGTTTATCTAGGCAACCAGGCCAGAGTCTCACCAAGTCTGGGCCTATACTGGGCCTATTGTAAAGTCCTACATGGGATCTTTTACAATCAGACTTAAACCGTTTTTGTTAATAATTCTACAAGTTTATCGATAACAACATAAAATAAGTATAATTATATATAATTATTCATTCACAATATTTTAAATTAATTTTATCCTGTCGACTACGGGGTCCTTTCCGTTGTCCCTATTTTTGGAAATCAAGCTTAAGTATTTATAGCTAACAGTCAGTAGTATCAATATTATCAATTAGTTGAAAGGCTTTAGAATGAGCATCGGGAAAATGGGAGGCTCGTGTGATAGAAATGACCTTCATAGAATCTCCAGCAGGTAATTAGCAAAAACAAGTGAGCTCTTAAAGACCTTTTCAGTATCGGTAATTAGCAAAAATAATTGGAAAGGCGACAGACAACAATCTACCAGAAATTATACCATGACATGGTATACTAATGCTCCCAAATGAGTAGTATTGTTGTGTATTACGTCTGGATTGATTGATTTATGTCTTATTCCAAATTTGTCTATTCTTTACATTGCTTAGCCAGTATCTATCGATCACTTTGCGTAATTCTTGTAACAAAATTCTTACCAATAAATCAATTTAATTTATTTTACTTTCATTCCACTCTTTCACAGTAAACTTGTATTTATTTTCTGTCATTGCTCCTTCTTTCAAAAAAATGCGAACCTCTGAGCTTCCGAGCTTTTTTATTATTTCGTTGATAATTCCGGATTTTTATTATTGCTGCTAAATAATTCTACCTTTACACCTATAATAGAAAAACAGTTTTTTCAATAATAATGTTTTTTAATTGATCTTTGGTATATATTTAGGATATTTGTAGACTGTCTTTGGATAAAACCATCATATTATGAATAGAAATTCTAAAATTCTTACGTCATTCATTTTTCTTTTATTGAGCTTCTGTACATTTTTTTATATTTTTTTATGTCGATATTCATTAACATAAATGTAGTTTTTGTTCTAGACTATTTACTTTTCATCGTGAAAATACTACTAAGTATATATAGTTTCTGAATTTTCGTTATCATCTTCATCCAATTATTGAATATATCATTTTGGTTCGTTAGATGATTTTATTTCGAAAAATATTTCTCTCAAATCTTGCTCTGGAATTCACCAATTTTTATCTATTATAGGAATTTTATGATGAGGATATTGAATGTTTTTAGAAAATGCAGATGTCGACTAAAAACATTGCAAAATATCCTTCGTATTTTGGTTTTACATGTCTTTCTAATTTATTTGTCAATAGCAATAATTTGTAATTTTTTGACTTTTCTGATAACTTTACAATATTTCCTTTAGAGAAACTTTCCCGATTTTTCTACATTATTTGAGAAAACAAAACTTAATTTGACATTGATAGTGTTTTGAGCATCTTTTCAAATGGCGATTTTTGCTCTTTTGTTCAATATTGAAAATATTCTAGAAAAATAATAATTATTCGTTTGAGATTTATTCTCTCAAATGGACGTTTGGAAAAATAGATGTAACGATGCAAGTATCGTAACGGAAAATTCAAATAATTGGTAAAAAGAAACAAAAGCTGTAGTCCTGACACATAACAATAAAAGAAAAGTATGTTTTTTATACAGAAATGTTTTTATTTTTGTCAAAATTATCTAGTCTCTTCCTTAAAACACACCGATTATCTTCTAGAAAATTCTTAGTACTTGAACGCTTACTGAAAATTGAATCTTTCAAGAGTTATGACTAAACTTTCACGAGATCTGTGAGTGAAATGGAAAATTAACATTAACAAATGGTCGAAAATGTATCAAGCCCCTACTGACTGGGAGATTTATGGATTGCTGTCGTCTGATGAAAAATTAAAATAACGGCTTAGTATATAAAACTTTACGCGTACGTGTGAAGATTGCGAGTATCGATTTGCTCATAGCAAATTTTCAAATTAAATATATAAAAAGTATCTAAAGCTGGAACTATTTCTATGAGCCAATTCACAGCAATTTTTATAATGATTTTGGAGGAAACACGTTTATAAATACTACAATGTAATATGGACCTTAACTAATAACAAAAAAGGAGAAATATTTATGTGCTAATATTTTTTATGATGTTCCATTGAAGCCAACCATATATTTTTTTATTTTATTACAAAATTCGCATCAACCTCATGCTGGTTATTAGCGAGTCAATTTTTTTACAGTACAAGTTGAATTTTAGTATTTCATCTACAGATATTTGCTGATAAAGTTAAAGTTTATGATCAAGATATGTTTGAGGTAATTTTTTAGGTTAGAAATATTGTATTTAGGTCCTTAAATTCTAGATATTGTTTCGAGTGGTAGATTTAATGATTATCTTTCTTCATATTTAGGTTCAGGTTCTGTGTCAAGTCAAGTTGCTATTGGTTAGTCGCATATAGCCTAGACGGAGATGCGTTAAAAGAATTTTATCTCTACGATTTCTCGTTAGCAGTGACCATTATTTCACGGAGTGTTTCACTTCTCGAAGTTTGTATGTGGATGTTGACCATTTTCTCTCCCATTCATCGAGCACTTTACATTTTAGGGTTAAAAAGTTCACTCACTCCGCACTATCACTATTTATAGCTTCCTTAGCAACCAGGTCGTTGCAGTTGCTGCAATTTTGGTTGCCAAGGAATTTATGGTGCGAATGCTTTAAAGAGTTTAGATTGAGCTAAGGGAATCTGTGAGAATGAGGTGATTAGGTTCGTCTGATGAAAAAGTGATGTGTGTAGCTCGATATATTGCATTTAATTCCCGTACCATCTTGAAATTTAGATGCGTATGCATAAATATGAACAAAGTTTTTGTATTCATGACGTATGTTACTAAAGGGTAATCAAAAATTAGAGTCGGTGTGATGTGAGGTGATCTGGGTAAAGAATTTGATGCTTTTTATTGTCCATGGTGGAGTCTGAAAAAATTCTGTAGAAAAACATTCAGAAAGAAAGAAATTTAATTCTCTTAGATGATATCTAATTCTATCAAAGAAAGGTATATCGGTTTTGGGTTTATGTAAAAATAGATTAAGGAATTTCTTGGAGAAGCAATTTTAGAGGGTGGATTAGAAGGGTTGGATATTGCTTCAGCTGCATACCTAATGTTCGAATATATTCTTCTGTTTCCTAAAGATGGTTTCCCTGATTCGCAGTACAGACTTTTCACTGGTGTTGTTATGAATGTACCTGTTATCAAATGTATGGCTGTTGGATATAGAATTGATCTATAGTCTAGTTTTGATCGAATAAGGGTTAGGTACTGTGTTAGTAATGTCTGTCGATCTGCACCTCATTCTTTGTTTCTTTAGCATTTTCAATAAGCTCAGTCGTTTTTTGCAAATTAGGAGAAAATTTCTAGATGATTCCAGTTTAGTATGTCGTCAAATAGTATACCAAGAAATTTTATTGATGTTTCCGATTTTATGTCTTCATTTTATAGTTTCAATACAAGTACGTTTGGTATATTCTTTTGTCTTGAGAACATAGCGAGACTTTGTGGTTGAAAAAGTGAAAACAGTTTTTTATGACCACAGTTCTAAGTTAACCTGAATTTATGAGAAGAGATTCCTAAAATTTTTTTCGTTACAGTAAACAACCAAATCATCTGCTAATAGTCGCAGATGATTTGGTTCGGGCACTTAGCTCTGCAAGTTCGTTTTGATACTATACGTCGTAAATGTCAAGTTGGTGACCAATGATTAGGAGAGGAAGGTAAACCTGTTACTTCGTGTACACCATTTTGATACATTCCATCCTATAGCTGGCGTTGATGTTTGCCATAGCAACTTTTATTACCAGATTTAAATTCTATCCAGCCTATGTAGAATATAATGATGAGATTGCAAACTATGAGACTTATACGTTAATTAAGATTAAATATTATGTTGATGAAATATAATAGAATTTGATTCAAGGAATAATTTTTCAGAGAATACTAATAGTTGTGCTGTTCGTAACCAAATACTGGTCATTATAAGTATCCAGTACGTTTCGAGCGATAAACCTATACCAAAAGAGAACGTTTATATATTATCCTCCCTTAATTTATCAGGAAGTGAATTATTTTATATAATTCCAACGATACACAGTTGAGGAAAAAACGTTTGCTACTTGATTATTCTATTAGTCACGATTGAGATCTCAATTAATGTCGAAGAACGACTATAGAATCGCCGAGACGATATTTTTAACATGTCCTATGTGAAAATTGATCGCTTCTAGTTAATTCAAAAAATTTTCTTCAACAAATGTCTTCTTTTCATTGTAAGAAAACATTAACAAACAACGCATTTCAAATTTGGCCATTTGAAAATTCAATTTTTGCTTAGAATTAGTTTATTTTAAATACATGGCATCACCCAATTCCGATTTTTCAAAATATTAAACACACGTTCCTTGTACAATTTCTAAAAATTTCGAAGATATCTTTTCTTATTTTTAATAAATTAATGAAAAAACTGATTCAAATAATCAATTATATACATTTCTAAGGTTCCATTGATACAATTTTGAAATTTAGTTTTATCTGTTTTTCCAAGCTTTTATGGTGCAGGCAGAGGGTTTAAAATTTATGAGTCCAATTATCTCGTACGACATAATTTTAGGGTCATAAAAGACATATTTCCCTACACCTATCCTTGACAAAGTTCGTTCAGTAGATATATCGTCGTAGCAAAATTATATAAACATCTCACTGCCACATATTTGGTATGTGATATAAAGACTGAGGAAAAATAAATTAAGACAATTCAAAACCACCGGAAATCTAATTTATTATTTCCCAGACGATGCATACATAAGTATTCAAAATATATTAAAGTTAGTTCACTTTGGTGTTTCATTGTCAGGTTCCCAATAAGAAACCGCTTATAATATAACTGGCAAAAACTCCGTTATAATGACGTTGACTTTTTATGGGTTAGATAAGCGTTTTTATAGAGGGATTGTGGCAAAATTAAACACCAAAGTGAAAATTCTATTATATCCCGAGTTTTCGAATACTTATGTGTTCATCGTCTCACATAGATTAGTTAGGAATTGCGGTGTGTTAAATTGTGTAATTTATTGAAAAAAAAAAACATTAGATTAATCAACTTTAAAATTCAGTATCAAAATTTGCGTCTGATACAAATATTTCATTGGTTAAATTATGAAAGTCATAAATTTTTATAGGTAAGCTAAGGATAGATTGCTATGAATGATGCTGAATATTGATTGGTTAGTTTATGAATGATATTAAATTTTATTTATTTTATTTTTATAGGTTATTCATAAGTGAAGTTGAATTTGATAAAATAGGTAAGGTTCTTTTGTTGCCGAATTTTTTTTACCGAATTTGTTTTTTCAAAATCTAAAATATATGCATACATCACACAAAGATTATTTAAATCAACTTCTAAAAATAGACATTTTTTGCTGTTTTTCTTGGCAGACTCATAATTTATAAATGAAAAAAATGTGGTTGACTTTTAGTACATAAAAAAATTTTAGTATTTTCACTAGTAATTTTCGTTTTTCCTATAATTTTCACGAATAATATTCAGATAAATCTTCTAGATGGCCGTTTGTATACTGATAAAATGGATAAAATTTGGCTTTATCTGTTAAACTAACCGCCAAAATTAATCACATAACTATCATATCTTCAATTACATTTTCTTTTATTTCACTGAGAAATGTCGATTTCAGATAAAATGCTTTTAAGCTCATTACTACAATAAATTAGAGACTCCCAAGAGAATATCTGCAAATTTAAAGACAGGGTCAGCGAATTATAGAGTTAGATTAAGCACTCAATTAAAGTCGTTCAATAAATCTTGAATTGTCAGTTGAAACTTATCACGTTGTTCAGTCAACCGGATTTAAGACAAGATTCTACGATACTATTACAAATTTTCATTATTGAATATCTACAGAAAAAAACGAGGCCCCTTCATTTGGCTCATATATATATATATATATATATATATATATATATATATATATATAATGTATATAATGTAATGTATATAATGAGCGTTTTCTTATTGGGAAAGTGGCAATGAAACACCAAAGTAGACAAAGAGCTTTCGAATACTTATAAATTCATCGTCTGGTACTGAAATTATGGTCAAATACAATATAAGAAATATAAATATGAATATATGAATAATAATAATCTCAATTGACACACAAAAACTTGAAATACAGAGAAATATACGTTTTATTTCAGGTTTTATTTCATGTCATATTCACTCACCGCGTGTATCCGTCTACTACCGGGTGAAGGCTAAAAATGTAAACTGGTGGCAAAAAAAAATGGTTAGTGAACAGCTATTAGATATTAGATACTTAGACATCTTAACACATTACTCTATCTCTTTCTAGCGCTTTCAATTATAATATTGAATTAAAAAGTTTCGTGATAAATAACTTCTATAACAGAAGTTGATGAAAGCTCGATCCTTGAATTAATTTCATTCTTATCTTAACAGAAGGTAAGATATAACCTCTTTATTTCAGTCTCGGCAAACTTGAGCCTCATTAATTAACATTCTTATTCATATTCTCGCTCACATCTCCTCCGTAGACAAATATTCATCAACCACATCTCAAGTAACGGCTAGTGTTAAATCAAAACTGATTCACTAAATCTGCGGTGCTCTCCCACGGAGCGATATAGATGCAAACGCATTAAGGTTGTATTTCAAATGATACGAAACAAATATCATAAAATTTTATAGATTGATTCATAGATTAATTATTAATAGATTATTAATAAACTCTAAAAGCTGTATCGTGGACATAGGTCAGTTGTTTATAAAAAGCAAAAAGCAAATAATTTGGATGATTCACCATTAGTTAGACTGTGAGAATGCATTTGAGTAAAGTGGTGCCAATATTGAGCTACAAAGTGAGTATTCGGATTACAAAGCTGATTCGCAATTATATAAGTTATAACCTTTTGTGAACTTCTTTCTTGGATGGCCAGAATAAATTCAAAAAAATAGTTATTTTCCTAACAATTGCGGAAAGTGATACTTTCCCGCACGCAACTGCAGACGACGCGGAGCGGAGTTCGGGCAAGCGGTCAAGTGCGGAAAAGACACTTTACGCATGAGTTAGGAACATTATTTTTTCTACGACCCTATATACAAAAAAGTATACCAACCCATTTTTCTGAAAATTATTTTATTCCAACAAACATAATAATATACTAAACTATAACTAAAAACTACTAATTATTATAAATATTAATATTGAAAACACAATTTGTTGAATTCTGTAGACTAGTAAGAATTGCCGGTCCAGTGGAGTTATTTGGTTTCAACTGGAAGGTAGACGACGTCGACGAGGATGGAATCGGTTGCAGGTCTCATAAAGATGACGATGACGGTGACGGCAATGGTTTTAAGTCATTTGGCAGGTAACAGCTCGGAATTAGTTTCATTTACAGCCTTCAAAATGGCTTCGGGAAGTTCTTCGTCGGATGAATCCATTAATATTATTGTATCGGATTCGGTTTAATGTGGTTTAATTTAGAAGAAGATTGCAGTTATTCGGTCACTTCCAAGACGTTTTGAACAAATTTGATGTTTTAGTAACAATTACATGGTTATATAAAAAATATCTGTATTCTTTTATATTTTCAAGAAATTAAAAATGCTACAAAAAGCTAGAAAAGGTTTAAATTTTATTTGATGGACTATTTCGTAAATATTTATTTACCTGTAGTAACAATAGTTATAATCTCAGAAGTAAAAAAACTATCTAATAAGGTCAAAATTTGCATAATTTTACTTTCCCGCACTAGTGCGGGAAAGTGACACTTTCAAAACTAAAATGCGTGCGGGAAAGTGGGTTAAAACGCACGTACGTAGAAAAAAAACTTTTGCAAAGTAATCTTTATTTTTATTGTGTTTACATCTGTCTGACCAAAGTCTCGATCAGTGTTACCAACATAACATCTCAAAACTCCCTTTCTAGAGCGCCAAATTTGAATTAAAATATAAAAATACTTACAGTTTTATGTGTTTTTTTTTATTTTTGTATTTCATTCGTTCTTTGCACCCTTGTTTTGTTCATACATCTCCTACTATTCTGTTTATATTCTGTTAATTTCCATGAAAAACGGAAATATACAAATCAAAAAAAATTTCTCATACGACCCCTCGTCTCTGAGTTTAAAGTTAAAGTTGCGTAATTAGAACTTAAGTATATTTTCTAAATTATAAATTAAAACAATATGAATTTTCAATGGACGATTACGTATGATTACGTGTCCATGAAATTTATGGGAGATTTAGGTGATATGTAGTTTTTTAGATTATTGTACATGCCAAGGAAACCGTTCGCCATAAAGAGACATTCTGAAGAAAATTAACATAAATTGTAATTATTTATTGAATATACTTACAGGGGCTTTTAAAGCACAAACAAACATTTCTAATTGTACTACATACTGTTACTTATATTGGGAAAAATTGGAATGTAGAAATTGTTTAGCCGACAACTTATCAAATAAAAACAAAAAAAAAATTAATAAATGTTCGAAGTGGGCACCTTGCACTTCAACATATTTCTGGATTCCTCGGAGGATATTTCTTTGCTTGGAAGAGTTTTTGAAGATTCTGCCTTATAGCGTCACAATGAAAGTTTATTATTGTATAGATCACTTGGTTCCTTATGTTTACCGGTTTGCATTTACCAAGCTTTCAAGAAATTCCCCAAAAAATTGTATTTAATTCATCGTGGAGGTTAAATAATCATAATGTATAATTTCGAGAATACACTTAAAGATAAGTTCAGATTTTGCAACTTTAAAAGCCTATAACTAAATTTTTTTATGTCCTAACATTATTTTACATTATTTATACACTTCAGAATTTTTCGCATCAAGTCGCGAAACATCCTTATTTGGTCTGGAATTCATATCAGAGGCATGGAAACTTCATGAACTAGATTAATCTATTTAGAATTTTTGTAAGCTTGACTATTCTTATAGGAATACCTCCAGCGATATTTTGTACCAAATTTTCTGTGGGTATTCAATTTTTACCATAATTGGAAATTATAAGGCTATGTACTGTTAGCCTAGCAGTTGCACGAATTGAAATTTAAATAAATTCGTTTTTAAGATGATTTGGTATCAAGTGCATTTTTGGTTTGGATCATCACATGATTATAACTATGGACTTGCATTTATGTCTTGAGTAGATAATTTAATATCAGCTGAACCTGTATGAAAAAGGGTAACCGCTCTCCTAATTCATTCACCGCTTGAAGAGAATTAAATTATGAAATAATAATGGATGGCTCCCTTATGAGATCATTTCATGTTCTTTCATCAAGTTCAATTAAGTTCAGTCAAGAATTTCAAACTTAAGATAACAGCCGATTCACAAGAAATCGATTCATCACAAGTTTGGTGGCGTATGAAATTTGGTGGGAATCTGAGTGGCTGATAAACTGAACATTAATTTCGTTCACGGTTTGTTCTCGATCCGATTTCGGTCTGCTAAAGTTTTATCGTGTTCACATTATATAATCTGACTCAGTTCACGATTCAGTCCTGAATTGTCAGTAATCAAAGTCGGTGGTATTTGGCTCGTGGACAATTAATAATATTTGCAGCGAAAAAAGTCATTAACCTTTTCGATTGCAGAATTAGCGATTATAGCTCTTCTTCTTGATGAAGAAGATAATATTATCAAGACAAGAAGGAAATATAAAGCAATGAGAAGAAAGTGGGTGCATTCAAGTTTATTACAACGTAAAAAAGAAGAATATTACACTCTCTATCCCCAATTAATTAATGATGAAGAAAAAATGTACTGTTCGCTTCAGCGGGTAATACCTGACTGAGCCCGAAACAAAAGGATATTCACACTATCGGTACATGTCGTGACAAGTTCGATCTCGCCCAAACAAAATTTCTTCGAACCTGATCGTGCTTGGACTGGGATTCGAGCAAAACTTGACTGTTACGGATAGTATGAATGCACACATATATTTTTTACTTCAAAATATTTTAACAAACCGAGATTGGACCGAGAACGAAGTGTGAACGGCTTTATAGTCAGGATTGGCCTTAACAATGTTATTGATGATACGGATAACTTCAATTTTTCTGACGATAGCTTCGGTAATAGTGATAAACATTTTTTGGTATTGTATATATATATATATATATATATATATATATATATATATATATATATATATACATATTAATGGCTTTATTAAGAATGAACTAAATACTGTATAATAATTCTTAACAATTCGAAAATCTTTTATTCCAATTGGGTTTGCATCCGCAATCTATTTCTCACCCTCTTCTATGCAATATTATATGCCAACCAGCTTCTGGTGGACAAAATATTAGGAACCATTGAATTTGGATTTGCTAAAACCTTCAGTACCCTTTTAAATATCTCCTGTAGGCATATTCCTATCTGAAATGTCCAATTTCAAACCAAACATGATTGAATAACACATATGTATAGAGTATTCTGTTCAAATGTATTCCATTAATGTATAGAATATAGAAAGCGAAAAAAGTTTTATACTTATTGTTCAAACCGATATAAATTGCTATTAATATGGTTGTTATACTGACGATTTGTAAAATACTTTTCTACTAATTTTTGCTTATGTATAGAGACGTAATAATGTTTGGACTTACTGTAATAATATGTCCCTTTAAAATCATAACTATTTCGATGGGTTAAGTTTTTTGATTGATTTAGATTATGAAAACGAATTATATCAATTAATATGTGTTAATTTTGTTTGCATTTGTGTTTAAGAAGCTTAGTGAATTGTGTATTTTCTTCTACTCCTGACGTTCTCTAAACGTTCCCCGCTCATATTCTTCACCAGACTGATTATAAGAATAACGGAAAAGTTATTTTCTCACAATTTTTATGGTTGTTGGAATACTCTGAAAGTTTGTTTTGGTATTGTCAACGCATATACATTTTCCCCGATACTTGAGAAATAAATTGAAATATATCTCCAATGTGGCTGTTTATTTTGTCAACATTGCAGTCATAGGATAATAACGAACATCTTAATGGTTTGGAATGTATCTTTACCTGCGAGGGAGAGAGAAATAATTCATTGTCAAAAAATTGTTACAATTTGTAGACAAAAGCTTGTAAAAACTAAAAAACTAACATAAAAATAACTAAAGATAAAACATATAAATAAACTTTCAATATATAGAAGAAAACCACAATGAGCAACAAAATTATAGTTGATAGTAATGAATGATAATTAGTATATAAATCGTTTATAAGTCCATAGCAAAAATTACAGAGTAAAAGGTACTTTCCAGTAAATATGCCCTCAAATTATTGTGGAATGCGGGAAAAGATGATATCGGTTTGATTTCAATTGACAAGTGATTGTGCATTTTTTGTATTGTAAAATATTGAGCCATTAAATAGGTCTGAGCTTGGAGTAGGTAGGTAAAGGTCGTGCTCCGCATTCCTAAGTGGACAGCCGTGGAACGATCTTTCTGAAATTGGAGAACCGGATTGAATGAAATGGAAATGAGAATTTAGCTTCCATTTGAATAGAATAGAAGCTAGATGCCATTAATAATGTAATGCCGCCCAATAATATGACGGAGTTGACATCATTACTTGGATTTATAAATCTTTATAAATAAGTGGTCCTTCGCCAAAATGAAAATGGAATATTTTCAAAGAAAAGAGAAATATTCAAATTGAACTAATTAATTGCCTATACTAGAGATACATCATAACATTGAGCTAACTAGCAAGAATGTGGGAAAATATCTTTGAGATTTGTATGGTAGAAAATTTCTTTTATAGGACATGGGTTTTGGGGTATTTTTTGGTGTTAACTTTGATTTTGGGTAGAATTTTACCAATTACCGCGGAGGGATGAAATTTTGAAGATTTGAGAGAACTTAATAGAATAATACAAAATGTTTTCCTGAAATAAATCTCTGCTTGCACTAGGCACAAAGTTGTATACAACTGCGGTAGTATTATTTCCAGTCGTCGGCCATTTGCCTGAGGAACAAGTTCGCCAGGTTACAGGAACGTCGCAGAAAATCTGTAGCACTGACGAGTCTAGCAAGGAATGTGTTTAGCATCGTATTCATGAAAGAAAGAGAATTGCATATCCTTTTCCTTGCCATATTTTTCAACTATGCACAAATAAGATACTCTCTGATTGATCATGAAGCTCTATCCATTTACATACAGAATGTCCTTTGACCGTCATCTGATCCAAACCAACAATTTTCAAAATTAGTGAATAACCGACGTCATTGATTAAAATCATGATTTTCTTCATCGTCATAGATTAAAAACAAGTAGTAAAGTTGTCGTACTCTTGGTGCGAGAGGTAATAGCGCATCTTTTACAGTTTATAAGACAAAGTTTTCATGAAAAATCAAACAAGAAAAATATCAATGATTCCATTTACTCAATAATTTTGCACTCATCATAAAAATGATATCAAATGTTATGAATTGACGTCCATTGGAGCCGATTAACGTCTATTGTCATTCAAAGTCGATTTATGTCGATTAACGTCAATTCATGTTATTTGAAGTCATTCGGCAAATGAGATTTAATTCCTGACAATGCCGAAAATTACTTTCAATGCGCCACATCTACAGGAATTAAATGCAAAAAACTCGAGCTCGCCACATGCTTCCTGTGAGGAGATTCGATGCTACAGACAGGCAAATTCTCAATAAGAAAGATAAGTTATCAAGTGAAAAGAAAAAAAATTATAAATTATTTGAACATGGACACTCAGCAAAGTTTTACATTATTTACTTTTCGCACGAAACTCAAGATTCACCAGAAGATAAAGTGCTACACCTATGCAATCCCTGCGAACACAAATTTCAGTAATCATCAAATGAATGTTTCTGCTCAAATTTTGCCGAAACGTCAGGAAATACCGTCAGAAAAAAATCTTTGTTGACTATTATGGCCCGATCGAGGAAATTTACTGGACGTTGACGCCTAATCTAAGTGGGCTGTTTTAAAACCACCGAAAGTGCGCACAAAGGATACATTTTGTCAAGCTTTGAAGACAAGATTGTGTGAATTCAGGCTTAGATGAATTATTGCACAAAACAATGATATATACTTCACCTCACATAACATCAAAGACTACTGTAAGAAGAATTAAATCCCATACAACAACATCATACCATTGGATCGCTCTGTGAGTAGAATGAAAGATAGCCAATCAACAACTTTGATACAATTCCTTAAAAATGTCCATTTCCATTATGTTTACACATCGCAAAATATCGCTGGTTAATACACTAAAAAGATGATGAAAAGGGCTTTGGATAAAAAGACTCGAAATATAATGCAAAATAATTGCGGATAATATGAGAGAATTAAAGTACTCCTCAATTTATTAATCAGTCTTTCAAGTTACCTTTGTGAAAAGTTACAAAAAAATCATTACATTGCAGAATTGTGGAAGCAAAAACGACGGCTGGTCCAATACCAAAAACAGAGGTAGAATCATCTGCCAATATTTCTATCGAACAAATTGTTTTACCCACAGTATGCTGTAAGGACACTACCTGTTATTTCTGTAGGGCTGGCAGAGCTAGACCAGCGCTCCAGCAAGTGTCGAAAACAATTTTTCTGATCAAATATGTCATCTGTTATATTACGAAGAATATATTTTCATTCCATTTATTTAGTTTATAATTTTTATACATAACATAACATAACCAAAAAGTATTTGAGAGATATACTTTACTTTTTGCATTTCCAACTTATTTGATTGCATTAATAATTACATTCTATTTAAAATTTTGAAAGTAAGATTTCACAAAACCAGTAATATGCATGCAACATGGCAAAAAATATTAGATTAGACCATGTTGGAACATAACTATGATTGAATATTTGGTAAGTTGTGAAATTTCTGCGATTCATCTATTTATTGTATTGAAAAAAATCCTCATGATTTGGGTTGAACAAGGAATAAATCAATCATCTGTCTTTTTCACGAAATAGTTATTTACTGTGATTTGTTGTGTAAGAGTAATTTGATTACATGTTTCACGTATATCCAGATGACACCATTTCTATCACATTTTTTTTTATTTTTGAGTAATACTGCTCAAGTTCACGTATTTTTCCAGTCCACTTCATTTCAAATTAGTTGTCAACAAATAAAAATTATCATCGAGAATTCTTCGAGAGAAAAAAAAATGACAAAGCTGCATAAAATGTGTTGTGAAATCCAATTGGAATTCCAGTGAAATATAAATCCTCATCCGACAGATGATCCAATCGATTTGTTTTCTTTTCCAGATCTGTCAGATCGGAAAATGGATGATAAAAGGAATGGAAATAATGAGTTTTCATTTCATGTATCCTTTGATTTGTTGTTAACTTGATTTTCAATTGTATTGAAGTTGTATGATGAACAACACAAAAGAGAATTTCACAGAGCTTCTTTCTTTCTTTGAAAAATGTTCTTCCACAAATACGTCTATAGAAATGGATTTCCTCCCATTCCATTAGTATATGGCATCAGGAGGATCAAACCTTGAACTCATTCAACTCAATACAATTTTTGCATACTTGGTTAGAGAGAAACATAGAGTGCTAATCCTTATTGGGCACTTGTTTACCTTATAGTGTATAAGTTGTTGTGAATGTCCAATATTAGAGAATGTTAAGATGCACCAGTGGATGTCGACAATCACTTATTTCGATGGTGTAACTCCAAAACGGTTCTTAATTTATTTATTGAATCGGACATACATCGGTGAATGTTAACATACACGGAAGAGATACCGTGAACCTTAGATTCAGCGATTTACAATTTGTGTGAATGTTAACAAACGCCAGTCTTCGTTCGAAAAGCGAGAACGTTCTCTCTTTAATATACCGCTGCTTCACTGTGGTTCATTACTCGTAGCACAACCTCCCAATGGAATGTCATGTAACTTCTTCAGTAATTTGGTTAGTTCCATTCTCGGAATAATTAGCTGTCTTCTCTTCCCGGAACCAGGATAATGGAGTCTCAATGAGGCCAATATGTATTTAGTGTTGGTGAAAATCTTGACACTTCATGCCAGGTAGGACTAGTGATCGGGCTCTCGGGATTCTTAGACTGCAACAACTACTCAAGTGCTGCATGGTCAATTTGGATAAGAAACTTCTTTCCATGAAGATACTAGTAAAAGTACTGTTTACCGATTCGTTGCGACCACCGCTAAATGAAGGCAATTTTCTCTGGATCTACCACCACGTCATCATTGCTCACTATAAGGCCTATATTGTTGGGTTTAGCATGAACTGGGCAGCTTAAAGTCTTCTGACTTTTTCAGATGTTCATCAAGTGTCTTTCTCAATATTACGATGTCGTCCAAATATACCAGGCATGTTTTTCAAGATAACCCTCTCAAGACATTTTCCATCCATTTTTCAATTGTCTTGGGCGCATCACAAACCCCAAATGGCATGACGGTAAATTGTCATATATCCAGTCAAACCCTGGTTGATAGAAGCCTCTTCTTGGAGTTTATTAAATCGGGCCTTTGATGATTCTAGTTGTTCCAGAGTCTACAGCAGAATATATTTTTTCCCATTTACTTATCTATCCATATATACACTGTCATTGCGATGTCAGAATGAGAGTGCCTTTGGATTAGACCTGGGTCGATGCTGCCGCCGACTCGTTCTAGTCTTCCTGCTACTGGGGAGACTGGGCACATTCCGCAGCTCTCCACATTTTCAGCATCTTATCTTTGCCTTTTCTTCAATAATTTCTTTCGCCAAGATGGTGATCTGGTCTAGTTTGAACCCGTCATCTTCTTTATGTATTGTTCTGACATTGTTATATGAAGCAATTGTGGCTGTTTCATATTCAAAAGTAGCAGTCAGGCCATTTAATAGGGTTTTTGGATTGATTAATCGAAACTTCCTCTGCATAAGGTCACAGTTTTTATTAACCATTTTAAGAATAGTTACAGTTAATGAGAGTGCCTGACGTTAAGCACCTTTTGTCTTCATATCGCCGTCAAAAGTAGAAAAATTGCTCTAATTCTCGGGAAAACGACTATAGTTACGGAGCAGCTAGCAATCTTTTGTGTGAAATGATATTTTTGACAGATAAAATTTACTGCCCAGAGAAATAATGAAGACTGTTGAAAATGGGCTATCCAGAGCCAACTGTAACTGTGTTCGCTTTTGCCAAAATAATTTCAAATTGTTTTGGATTATTTATTTGGGTATATTTGACTTTTTAAAATAAAATGTCAGGAATAATATATGTATTTCTTATACCGTTATAGAAAAAGCTTCTATTGAACAGCCTATGAGACCGTTCCTCGCCTATAGCGTTATTGCACATCTTGTTGGTTGGGGGTATAAATTGAATAATAGGAGAGTTTCACTCACAATACAAAATGAGTTTCTTGAGATAATATTTTCAATCCTCCTAATCGAGATATAACAAGTTTTGATTACTTGTCCTCGTTCTCCATTGTGCTTATACAATATTTACGCTTTCTATTTTTTTGTTGATTCTCTTATTTTGATTAAGGTTACGCTCCCTCATAACTTTTTATACCCCATTAAGAATCTCTTTGCTTGCTTTTCTGAATGTACTGCTTTTCAGCTACTCATTTTATTTGAAGAAAATTTTTTTGTGAGTTTTTCCTTCACATAACTTTATTTAATTAATACTTATACTCGGAGTTTTACTCGACTTTCCTCTAATTATGTTTAGTTGAAGCTATTTTGGAGTAATTTTTATGTCAGCTCTGATTATGGCTACAATCCAACGCAATACACCATTTTGAAAGTATGAATTTTAAATGAAGTAGTTAGCGAGATTCTTACAAAGTACATTACATTTCTGTGACTTTTTTATTACCTATAATGTTTATTATATGATTTACCATTTTTTTATCAATTTCAAATATCTGAGCTCATTTGATACTTCACAGAGTGGAAGACTCCAATATTACCAGAGAATTTATGTTTTTTTGGATGTAATATTACGTTGGATTAATGTTCACTTAAATATGAAATTGAAACTAAATTTATTCCGAAAGAAAATAATAAAATTTTAATCAACTGATGCAGGATACCAAGTTCTAGAAAATTCATCAATTATCATTCATATCAAACGAGATTAATTCAATTAAACAAATGAGAAATACTTGTGTATGAATGTATTTATTCAGAATAAAGTGATTTATCCTTAATTTCTAATAGTTTGATATGCAAAGTTTTATGGGTACTTAACTTCATTATCCCTATAAATTTGATTCTATCAATGGTATAATATATAAAGTATCTTGTCAAATGTCTCAAATGAGATCATACATTGTATAATATTGTTAAGAATGCGTCTCTGCCCTGGAGCCGGTCCTATCTAGATGTAGAGGACTTCTAGAATTCGGCAAAGGTACGCGGCGCCTTTGACATACTATTTATAAATCGCGAAATACATTTGATGTTTGTTTTATATAAGTGTTTATTATAGCAAGCGGTTTATTTACATTGTTTCTTTTGAATTTATTTATTATATTTTTTTCTTTATTTTCTAGAGAATTTATTTGATATATTATATAAGCGGTTGGGAACGTGGCAATGAAACACTGAAGTAGACTAACTTTAATATATTTTCCGAGCTTTCGAATACTTATTTATTCATCGTCTGGGACTGAAATTATGGTCAAATACAATATAAGAAATATGTATACAAATAATAAAATTTCTACTTACAATAATTAATTAAGATTTTCGGTGGTTTTGAATAGTATTCTTGTGAAAAATTTTAAGATTAATAGGTTTCAAAAATATTCAAATTGACGTTGATAGAAATATTGATTCTGGGTACCATAGGAATTTTTATTAATTTTTAATTGGTTAGATTATGAATGACGTTGAATTTTTTTAGGTTAGACAAGGACAAGTTGTAGTGATTGATATTGATTGGTTAATTTATGGATAACATTAAATTTCACTAGACTAGGTCATTATGAATGTAGCTGAATATTTATTGGTTAGAATATAAATGACAATAAATTTTATGAGTTAGGTCGTTATAGGTGATGTTGAAATTTATAGGTTAAGTGAGGTTAGTTGGTAGTTAATGGTGTTGAATTTTTATAGAATGTGTTTTTTCAAAATCTAAAAGGTATACATAAATTACACTAAGGTTATTTGAATCAGTTTTCTTATTAATGCATCGATCATTTAGGAAATTTATGTTGTTTCTAAGAATAGACGTTTTCCATAGTTTTTTCCAGTTATCAAAACTTTAACAGATTCATAATATAAGTTAGTTCAGTTTATAATAAATAGTCATAGTGAACAGACCGAAATAGAAAGTAATCGAAGAAACATTCTCAATTTACAGAATTGGCAAATAATATTTAGTTCCATCCTGATTCTGTGAGAAGAGTACTGTATTATTTGTGTTCCTCTTCTGAAGAGAAATTCCAAATATATGGAATTGGCGAAATTTCTGAAAATTGTAGAATGGCGTTGTTAGATAACTACCATATTGTGAACTAACTCCGATTGAACAGGTGTGGGCACAAATAAAGAGTCAAGGTACAAGAAATAATTTATATAATAACAAGAATATGATTTGGATTTATAAAAAATAGGTCTACAATAGTAGATAATGTTTGTCAATCACTAGCTAGCCGGGTACGTTATACTTATTTAATTTTACAAAATATTTTCCTCAACATGATAATATATGGTTACATTTAAAAAAAAGCCTGCCAATAGTGTTTATCAGAATTTGAATCAATCGCTTCTACCTTTTTTTGACAAGGATGCATCAAAACACATGTACGGATACACTAGTGGAACTAATTGAATTTTATAAGGAATTTTTTTGAAAGAGCTAACTCTTAGAATTGTGCCAAAAAAGGATTTCGGTAATTTAGAGATCGATAGTATTAAAATCGTTACGACTAATAATAAAGGTTCTATATTTCTTCGCCTCGTCCAAATATCGATCTTTCATAACTGTATTTTCTCCGTTCCGTCAAAAAAGGAAGTTTTATAACATGAACTTTAATAGTATGAAAATATGCATTTTATAATTAACGTTAGGGATTTACAATAAGTGAAATGGATACCTGTTCACACTTGGTCACCTAGTGATTGACTGATTAAGAACTAGAAAACGTTTTTTTTTTATTTAGCACATCATTAATTTGAAAAAATACTTCTGGGAAAAACTCCATTTAATTAATTCCAATTTAATCCATTATCGGTAATTGAGGCTAAATTTTCATGGACAAGCCGAGAGCAATGGATTATGTTGTTATCATTCATCCTACTCAACTTTCATTCATAAACTTGTTTCGTAGGGCAACAGTGAATATAATAATGCATTAGTATGAATATTAGATGATGTTTGTTGAGTATTATGAAGATTTCATGGATTCTTCTTGAGCGACTGGAGTATTTTATTTACCATACTTATTTTGTTTATGAAAGAATCATCCTCGTAGCCTTTTGCTACCGAATTGCTCTTCCAGCCCCCATCTGCAACAATGAGCAAGGGGGTAAAAGAAGATGCTTGGTGTATAAATTGGAATACTGTAACTTTAAGGTGTTGTCACATTTCTTGGACGAAGGTCAGTATTCTTGTATATTTTTCTGAAATTACCAAACGCAAAAAGTTTTTTATCAATATTTGAATTGTAATTAGGATTCAGTCAAGGAATGTTTTCTTACCTCATTTCGTTACTACGACAAGCCCCCAGTAGGGCCATGATTAAAACAACCTATAAAAATTCTTTAATTAAACGCAAAATTTGATAATTTTCTCTATTTTCTTAGTTGACAGCTGCTTTTTCGTTTAAAAAAAGCACCCATTTTTGAACATTCTTCAATATTTCTTTCATTTTTACTTTAGCGTGAGAGTGTATCTTCCACAAGGAAAAATATTTGTAGTTTTCGCAAGTTTCGTAAAATAGACCAAGAGAACCTTTTCAGACAATGAAGTTACTCTATTGATATTTCCCCAGTCCATGAAAGCCGTATATGTTTCATTGCAGTTTTTCAGGTAATAAATTGATAGATGTCTACAATTTTTGGCGACTCAGCGTAAAGATGTTATCATTACTATCCCTTTCACTGTCATCTGAATACGACTCTGAATTTATAATACCAGATATGAGCAACTGATATTAGACGTTTCAAATTGTAACTTTTTTAGTGATTCTTATGCGTGCAGCTTTCTGTTTTCTAAGTAATCTGATTTTGATGATTGAGCAAGCCCAGTGGAATCCACGGAGTTTTAAATTAATATTATTTTCCAATTCATTATCTAATAGGAATGTACATGTTATTATAATATAGTCGTGGAGAAACCTATTTTCGATATATCCATCTTTATTACTCAATGACTGTTAACTGCATATTAAGTGTATTATCATACAGTAACTGCAGGTGTTATCAAATAATGAAATTCAAATTCAGAGTTTATCAAAGTGAATTTGGTGATTGGAGTTTATTTATAAATTATAGAAAAATGAAGCGAAAGTGAAAGCTTATAGCTGTGGTCTGGATTTGGATTCTCTTTGTAATGAACGCTTAGCTTCGAATTTGGTTATTTCAGTTTTGATTAGTTGTATCTTATCATAATTATATAAAAAAGAAATAAATGTGCTACTAGATAGAAGTGGAGGTTTCATGGAATTAAATTTCGTACAATTTTATGCGTGAAATATGTTACGGTAGATGATAACGACAGGAGGATGCAATTTTATAGATAAGAAAAAAGTATTTAGTTATTTGTCTTCTCTCCATTTTTTGAAACGGGATGAAGTAGAACGTAGCCGTTTCGTACCTGAGCTGGGATTGTTATAGAATTGTTTTGGGTTGCTGTTCGTTCATAATTTTGGCTTTTTATAACCAAAATGTTCGGAAAAATCGCATGACATAAGTCACTCGATGTGCCAACATCCCCAGCTCTTTCTCTGTTGGTGATTCGAAAATTGTTTACAACCATTTCTTCTTTGACAACATTTTCATTTTTGCCCATATGTTGAGGTTTACATAGCACTCGGCATCTTTATTTAATGCTTATATCAGAAGATGAAATTCGATATTTAGTGATAAAATCTAGGGGACATTATAATTAGTACTTAATAGGGAGAGAGAGAAAAATGTTTTATTGTCAAAAAATTGTTACAATTTGTACACAAAAACTTGTAAAAACTAGAAAACAAACATAAAAATAACTAAATAAAGATAAAACAAATAAAATAAAATTTCAATATACAGAAGAAAACCACAATGATTCACAAAATTATGTGTGGGTATGCAGCATCTTCGGAATTAAATATTTATTATTAGATTAGAAGTCGTTTACAGAGAAAAAGGCACTATCCAGTAAATATGCCCTCAAATTATTGCGGAATGCGGGAAAAGATGATATTGATTTAATTTCAATTTGCAAATGCTTGTGCATTTTTTACATTGTAAAATATTGAGCCCTTAATTAATTCCTGAGCGATCTTTCTGAAATTAGAGAAGCGTACTTACGAATTTGCGATAGGAAATATTTGAATGCTTTGGAGCCACCATTGAAGCCTATAACTCACTACAATCATTTAATAAGCAATTTAATTATACGGGTGTTAACGTTAAGCTGACATAATGTTAAACAAGCACTGAAATGCGTGAATTATTTCCATCTAATGCGCAAATTCTTCAACAGCTCTAACAGAGTTAGCAATATAAATGAATGGAGTCTAGTGATGTAGATTTATGGCTGACATTCTTGAAAATGCCAAAAACATATTATTGTTAAAAATATATCACACGATGCTCAATTCCTCCAGATTTTACTTTCAAAAAATGATTTTTGTTAGTTGACAAGTCATATACATGTGCTAAGCTTGGGTTTCTTGAATTCAATGAATACATTTATCTATTATTCTACATTTCTAATAGTCTACAGTATTTTAAACCTTGATGGCATGTAGGTGTCTCAAAATCCCCTTTTGACTTATCTTTTTTCAAATTATTGCTTTGAATAAACAATCGACAACGATATTTTGGGTGGTAAGAGATAAACGTAGAACTGGTCAGATTATTCTGAATCATTCACAAATACTTAGATCACACAGAATATACTCATACTCTGATAATAAGGTCTAAATGGAAAAATTGAAATTTTGTTGTAGTTACAGAAATATAGATCATTAAACTCGACAAGTCAAAATGATCAGTTTAGAAATGAGAAAATTTATAAGATTAAATGATCATTTTGTTAAGATGCTACGTAGCTACTTCACCAATTGTAGTCAAGAGCCAGCACCATCCAAAAAAGTGGTAGAGATTGATATTTATAAACGGTAAACTACCATTTTTAACCTTATCTGATTTTTTTTGTGTGTGTACACAAAATCTTTTCAATGTGACAGGAGAACGAATCGATAGATTAGCATATTTACTATATTTCCAAATGGACCCTGTAAAAGGTGAATTCACAATCAATTTAGAGAGACCCTTAACACCACACCCATTAAATCTGACCTTTTCATGCCAGCTGCTTTTGAAAGGCAATGGAGAAACTATGAAATTGTCCTGAGTAAGCAATCCCTAAAACAGAATTAATCCTGGATTTTAGGGCTCAAACTACGGCTTAAAGATGTGAAAAATTTTAAGGTTGTGCATAAAGTATGCTTTGCTGACGAATCATAGATTAACGTAGACTCCATTAAAGATCAGATTTGAGAACTATACACACAAAAACTCAGATATATTGACATTGAGCAATGTAATGCTGGATGATTGATGATAATTGGTCAAGAAAGAATAAATTATATATTATAACGAACGTTGGTTTGAGATTGAGTTTCTATACAGAAATTGAGGATACAACAGATGTTTGATGAGTTCTGAATTTGAATTTCAGTTTCATTTCTGTTTTTCAATCCTCCTTTTATAACAAATCAGATTTCGCCTAATAAACCTCATAAAACTATCAATTCTTATATACTACAACTAATGTAAATTGATTGAAGAGCATCAGAAGTAGCCCTTTCCAAAAAAGTGAATAGAATATTTTTCTACGCAATTCCAAAGATCGATTCATTTATCGCTTCTAAGTAGTGATAAGATTTTTTCTTTCTCATAAGTATTGTTTTCATGTTCCTTAATTACACTTTTTCCCCTTTTTATTTCTAGTTCCAGCACATTAAATTATTGTAGAGTCTCCATATTGTTGCTATAGATACTTTTTAATAATGTTTATCTTTTGTAAGAAGTTTGAATTCAACGCTGGCGCTCCCCAGCGATCTATCTTGTCACCTACTCTCTTTCTATCGGCAAAACTCAACCGCCCCAATAAACTTGGCTAGCACACAAAACCGTAGCCAGAAACAGATCACCTCCATCAATACCGATATTAAAAACATTCTGGAGTAGGGTGTAAGCATTCTGGTTGAGTTCAAGACAGCAAAGTGCCAGCCGGCTGTTTTTACAAAGAAAGCTGACACTGTGGCTCAGGATTTTAATCCGTGGACATAAAATATCATCGATTGTTTGGTGCTGAATTTGTGAGCAATATGTCCTGTCATAGTCCCGTAACCAAATTAGTTGAGGCAGCTTCACAAAGTCTCTAATCCTCTCCAAAGCCCAGATTTGTCAATTTCTTGGAGTATTACTCGCACATTTGGTGCGAGTAATTTGATAGAGACGAAAACAATTCGATCCAGAGTTGTCTGTTTTACCGATACTACCACATCAGATACTCTTCCGAGCTGTCCAGCGTAATGCCACCTAGAGCAGTATTTGCAAGACAAAATTGACAAGCAGATGTGGCTCATGAGCACCGAGTATGCCTGCAGACGCCCAGAACGTCAATTCATCGGGAATTTTTCCTTTGGGGAAGCGCAGGCCTACTAAGGCACGTCTTTCTCGAACATCATAACCTACAGAAGCTTAAGGTCAATATATAAAGGCACCTTCACATGACAGGCACCACTCAAACTCAAATGCAGATTAAGGTGTTGATGAATGTCTTGCTAATGGCTTTTTGTGAAGATGGAGGCGTAATTTCAGTAGGTTACATGAAAAAGGAAGACAAAATAAGAGATGCGAATGTAAAATTATATGATTATGTTTCAGATTCAGCTTCAATGGTTGCGTGGTAATCGATTTTCTTCAAATAATGAAATATGTCCGATAAATCAGTGGTTTCCAGTGGTGGGACAATATTTCTATCACGCATTAGAAATACTAGAACATCAAAAGCCAACAATATTCATTTTCTCTCTCGTTGGAGACACTTTATCTATACTGCGCATGCTTGAGAATGCGCAGAACCGAACTGATATCTCGGACGATAGATAAATCGTTGCCATTCTGTCTTCCTTAGTCGGAAGACTGCTTCCATTTATAGAAACTGTCCATATAGAAATATTAAATATATGGAAAATATAACATAAAACAACATAACTCATCATTATTGATATTACCTGATGAAAGCTGAAGCCCTTGTGATGTATTTCAGTTTCCCCATCTATATCACAATACACCACCACTTCCTGCTTCTATCATCTAACGAGTCTCGATTTATTGTGTTGCTTTCGGTTTATATTTACTGTGAATTCATAATATCACTAGTAACAATCAATTTAGTACTGTGCATAGACACAATTGTGAAAGATCGATATGTAATAAATTTTGCAAGAATTTTTATTAACACAAGCGTTGCAGAGTTTCAAAGAGATTGCATGGATACCAAATTTATAAGGAATAATAAACATATTATCTCAAAGCACTATTAAACGAATTTTTGCAAAAACATAATACATAATCTCTATCGCTTGTGTATTCTCTAGAAATGATGAACTTCTGGGGCCTATTGTCAAAACGCTGTTGAATAATAACTTGTACTTATTATGGCTTTTGTATTTATAGATAAAAATCTTTCGAAGTTCAGTCAAGTTTTCTCTTAATCCGACAAACTATGAGATTTTATATTATTGATAACTAAATTTCTCAAGATTCTTGTACAATATGTACATTTCATCTATATTATTGCATACATTATTTACCTGTGAAAGATACATCATTATTCATAAGGCGTAGCCTTTTTTAATTTCAGGAGAGTAGTCGGGATCTATGAAACATGCATTGAAGTGATATTGTATGAAAAATTCATTGAATAACTTATTCTCAAATTTTTTCAACAAAAATATAAAAATGAAGTTTTACTAAATCACCAGCTTGGTACATCATCCACTTTTAGTTCAAATTAGTTCTATATTTAATTAGAAGCAAAATAGTTTGAATCATGAGGAGAAGTGATCGTGGTTTTTTGTGGTTTTGATTAGGACTTTATTTATTATTTATTTATTAGGTTTGGCCCTGATATAGGAAAGTTTCCTCTGCAAGGAGGTTTTTTCTTCGACTTTGTGGAAAAGAATCGTTCAGTAGTGATCCAAGGGCGTAGTTGGCAAAGGAATTGTTTGATTCTATCGATATTGACATAAATGGTATTCCCGTGGTTAAATCGACACTTGTATTTGATCTACCTGAGAGACTGCTCGAAAAATAGTTTTTCGAGGAGATCGCGAGGTGAGGTTCAATAGGCGATTGCTCTACATTCGATTATGAGACAGAGTTTTATACGATTAAAATAAAGTAAGGAGTTCGTTCGAATTTTCATCCGAGTACCTGTCCAGCTACTATGTAATTTTAAAAATTCGGCAAATTTACGTGTTGCTTTTTGAGTGGCGTCTTTCACATTTTTTATAAATGTTGAAACTCGTTTCATTTTTATTTGTATAAAACTTTTTCAGTAGAAGACGGATTATTTACACTATTTCTTCTAAATAATTTCTAGGAAAGTCTATTTATTTATTATTTTTTGTTCTAGAACTTTGTGAAACTTTATTTAGGTATATATATGATTTGTGAAAACGCAGCTGTTAGTTTTAAATAGATAGACGAAGTGATCAAAACGAATTAGCAATGTACTCAAAGAGTTTAAATAAATTACTTAAGTGATAGTGAGAAGTGAATTATCATATGTTTAGTGTAGTTATTGTGTGAAAATATATTGAGAACGTAAGAGACTGTCTTTATTAATTCACACCACGAACAGAAAGAGTGTAAATGAACCGAGAGTGTGAGTTATCATCACCTGATCTATATCTCTTCCAACTAGTATAAATATATGTTGGTAAGTCGGGAAAATGTGCTGAAAGTAGCAGATAGACAGTTTCGTTTAAACAGAATTTATACTGATCGGGAGGCGCTAAGAAAAGGGCCTAAAAATGGGCCAAACTTCTTCATTTGTAGTCACATCATACCACTGAATAGTTGTCTTTTTATCGTCAGTTTTTTCTACAGATTTGGCTCCATGCTACATCTTGCTCTTTCCTGAACTGAAATATTTGCTAGAAAAACGTCATCATATTATTCATAGAATTGAGGAGGCCGCGACAGAGCATATGGAAACTATTACGAAGCAAGCCGTACAGAAAAATGCTTCTAGTCATGAATGTAAGGTTTGAAGAAGTGCATTGCTTTTGCATTTGAAGGATATTCATTAAAATCAAATGTTATATTTTCACTCAGTTGACAATAAAATATTCAACCATATTTCTTACAACATCCTGTATTATTGAGTAAGAAAAATGAATAATAAAAAAATTGAGTAGTTTCATATGTATAAGATTTTCACGCTGACCTTACAATAGCCGCAACATTCTCATCGTTTAATTTAATTAAACAAGACCTCTTAAACTGTCGAGGTTTACCAACATGTTTTATTATTTCAATTCCTTTCCATTACTCTCTTTATATTGAGGTACAAATTGCTATTAACCTCGCTAGCCGGTTCATTTTTCGGTTGAAAACAGATGTCTTTTCACGATCAGAGACGTACTCTGAATACAGTTCTTGCTTTCAGATTGATGATACAATGTTCAGAAAATTCTTATAATGCTTTTCAATTCTCGTTCATGATATAGATTTGTCGTATCTAATGTGTTTTTCTAACAAATGCGAATAAATTGATTAGAACATATCGACAACGCAGCACGAGAACAACTCGTGACAAAGAAGCCGAATCAGTTTTTCTCTCTGCGTCACTACCATTTTGCTTTCTGAGTACTTTGTCCGAAAGAGGCTTATCATAAATTGCCTCTGGATGTTTCGATTAAGAAGGATATATTATAAGGTAGTTTGATTTTTTGAATGTTATAAAATACAAAATGTTTTCTTAAGCAGCACAAACTGTTTAAGCTTAGATTTAACATATTTTTTCTTGTATTTTATTCTTTCTTGATATTGTTGGAGAGAAATGAAAGCTAGAAGATTGTTCCTCAGTTTCCAAACAATCACGCTTCCTCGCAGTACAAAAAGGTCCCTCAATTAAAAATTGCTTATCTATCGAACAGTTTTAATGACTTTCAAGATCATTTTGTGACTTTTTGAGAAGTTTTTAAGAGACATTTTGGTACATAGTCCTGACTTGTAGCTAAATCGATTCGCTAGTGTTGTGTTTCGGATGAATTCCGAAAGATCACAAAGTGTCATTACGAACAAACATTTATTTTGAGTATGTAACACCTCAATTGCCTCGAGAACACTTGAAAAATTTATAAATATGACCGATATTTACATCGATGTCACATCTCCACTTTCTAGAAATGTACTGAACTTTGTTTTTTGAAATCACTTCTTTCCTGTTTCCTGGTTTTGAAATTCTCAGATTTATATATTTTCCATGTACCTAATTCGCATTGTTAGGATCACAATTCTTCTTGGAAATCGAACATATTTGGTAGGCAACCATTCACATTATCATTAAACTTTATCTTTGCGACCAAACGAGTATCTTCTTCACCCTCCTCTCTCAACTAATCAAACTTTCATCACTCTATAAGTGTCAATATTTGGTATGCTCGTCTCGTAACTTGTCCCATAAACACACCCTCACTTCCGCTTTTTTTTATAGGAAACGTTTCGATAAACAAATTATCCTCATTACAGACTGAAGACAGTGTAATTATAAGAGTTGGTGTAGGGGTAGTGTAAACAGTGTGTTCAGTATACGTATTCGACAAAAAACATCGTGAATTAAAATTTTGTTCAATTTGTGTTATATAATGAGTAGTGAATTGTCATTAAATTTCCTACTTATAACTCGGCATACAAAAAATTAAGTGAATCTTTTCGTTTTTACAGCTAAATACAGGTTCGTACTATTAGAAAGCGATTTTACAGTAACTCACAGTTGGAAGAAGAATGAAAAATATAATATTCGAATTTGCACAAAGGGCATGGAGAGATTGTTCCCTTCACCAACACCTCAATTAGATCAGAAATATTGCCACCATTCAATTGTGTTTCTAAAGAAAGTTGTACGCATAGTATTCGAGTGCTGGGCCAAGCTATTATCTAATCTCATTAAATAACATATCACCAGAAGAACTAATAGTTCAACACAAATGCCTTTATATCCCAATCCGACACCACAGCTTTGAATTTACCCAATTCCATGTTTGAAAAATTAACTGACCACTTTCTTTTCCTATGAAATGTAACTTGTAGACATTTCCCAGGTGACCCTTTTATTTGTATCCAAATTAAAACAGTCTCGTTTGGATAAACCCGTATCCCTTTTTTAGCTTGTCCCAACTTACGAGACATAATCTCAAGAAAGCCTAAATGTCCTAAATTCTGGTCCAATCTCTATTGTAATCTTAGAAACATTTGGGCCTAGAAATTCATTCAATATACTTTCCAAGAAACATCTTCCGGATACACTCTTTGAATGATGATCGATGTAAAGTTCAAGGAATCATCTGGAAACCCAATAACTACATCTTACAAATCTTGTACCTATTCCATTCCACAAAAGCTTTATGAAACGAAAAATATTTTTTTTTTTTGGATAACTGAGTAGAAGAAATCATTAACAATGTTGGAAACGAACTTAGATATACCCTATTGAAAAAATAAATATATAAATATATAAACTTACAACTTCTGCATTTGATTTTTCCAAAAACAGAATTATGTGTCGTAGTCATTTAATAAATTCCACACGCGTTGGCGGTATATTCTTTAATAACAGTTTTTTTTTTTCGAATTAAAAGTGAAGTTTTGATCCCACAAATTCAATAATCGACTCATCGAACTATTTGTGTTCATATTACGCTTGATTTAAACTAAGCAGACACTATCTAGAGGTCAACTATTCAACTTTTTAAGGACAATGTGGTTTTTTCGACTACGTTCTTATTCAAAACATGAAAAAAAATATCCATATGAGCTTTTATACTCTCTCATGTTGAATTTATGTCATGGAGGTATTGGATAAAAGTATCAAATATTACACAAAAACACAAAGACGTATTATAAGCATCGAAACAACATATGCCTAATTTTCTTTTAGCCATAATTTTATATAGTATGGATACAGCTATAGCGACAACTTTGAGAAATATTGATTGAAAAAGTTTAAGCTTAAAATATCTGATTACTCAAATACAGAACTTTTCAATACAATCAGTTACATCCCTTGCTGCTCAAATATTTTTATCTCTGTGATAATATAATGTGTTGATTTAATACTTTCTATTCCTAAATTTAGAAACCCTTTTAAAGTTAAGTTTCATTAAAAAAATTACTTACGAGGATGTATTGATATTTAGTTAGCCTACACCAGTTCACCGAAATTGTGAAAATTGAAAAATTGGAGTATAGAGCCATCATCAAGTAACTGTATTTAAAAGGGTTAAAAGGTAAGCAGATTTACGAAGGTATGCTTAATACCCTTGGTGATCAATGTCCTTCTTATGCGATCGTGAAAAATTGGACTGCAAGCTTCAAAAGAAGTAAATTTTCCAATGAAGATGATAACCGATGGAGAAGGCCAGTTTATGTGTCAGTTCATGACATGATTTTATCAAACCGTCGAATTGTGGTGAAAGGGATATCTGAAGCACTAAATATTTCATACCAACGCGTTCATCATATAGTTCACGTCAATTTGCACATGAGAAAAATTGCTGCAAAATGGATCCCCAAATGTTTGAATTATAACCAAAAGCGTGAAAGGGTAGAAGCATCGCGTTCGATCTGTGCTCGATTTGAAAACGATGTATACTTCTTAAGCTGAATTATTACGATGAGACTTTAGTACATTTCTACGATCCAGAAACAAAGCAACAATCGATGGAATGGCGACACTCTGGTTCTCCAAGACCTAAGAAGTTTCGTGTCCAAAAATCTGCTGGAAAAGTTCTTGCTTCAGTTTTTTGGGATTGTCATGGAGTAGTCAGGATTAATTTTTTGGATAAGGGTAGAATAATAATAAGATTACTATTCGACATTACTGACCACTCTACAGGAAAAAATTGAAGAGGAAAGACGCGGAAAGCTATCCAAAGGTGTTTTGTTTTTGCAGGACAACGCCCCTGCACACAAATCTCATGTTGCTATGCAAAAAATTCGTGATTTAGGGTTTGAATTTCTAGAACACCCCCCTTATTCACCAGATTAGGTTCCGTCCGACTATCATCTCTTTCCTCAACTGAAAAAAAGAGGTTATAAAGTTTCTTCCAGCGAGGGGGTAATAAAAGCTGTGGACGTCTGGTTTGCACAGCAAGAAGAAACATTTTTTTTGAAAGGTCTAGAGACGTTGCAGGTTTTCTGTAATAAATGTATCCAATTAAATGGAGAAGTATTTTGAGTAATAAAATATTTTGACATTGAAATTTTGTTTGGTTTTATAGTAGGCTAAGAATTTTTCAAAATATCCTCGTATTTTCGTCTAGAAAAACAAACATTTAAAAGTTTTAATTGATGGTATTGAAATGCAAAGACTTTCTTTAAAAATAGTCTAGTAGATTCATATTTCTGTAAACGTGAGATATCGACTAAAGGAATATTTTGGTGCAAGGAGAAAAAGGAAGAAGTTGAGAGCCTAAATAAAAGTTGATATTTTTTAGTAGAGGTGTGAGCAATTGAGTTATAGAATTTATAACGGTTTGTGAGTTACTAAGGGGGACAGTGTTACAATGCGAGTAAACAGGATTGGGGGATACTTTAGCATACGGATAAGGGTGACGCATTAGCTTCAACACTGATAATGGCAACAGGGCTAGAGCTAAGGCACCAAGTTAAAAACGTAGAGTGGTGTTGTGTACAAAATTCCATAAGTCAGTCTTTGACTTAGAAGCAAATATGTTGATGAAGCAACCATAGTCAAATGTTCATGATAAGAGCTCCGTGACCTCATATTAATATAATTCCGTTGGAGTTCAATTGAAGGTACCTGAAGTTTTTAATCATGTCTAACCTCTTTAGATAAATGCCTTTGATTTCATGATTTCTAATAATCAAACTCGGACAAATATTACGATATATAATTAAAGATTACAAAGCTCAAATTCCATGCCTGTGAATGTTCAGTCGTTGGATATTATAAACATGTTGCGTATGTACTGAATATAGTAACTCTTATAATGAATTTTATGAACCGTATTAACCTTTTTGAGTTTGATTTGATCGCTTGGATCTCATCTCATAATTTGAGTTTTAATTAAAAAATTCACAGCTCGTACGTACGTGCATTTTAGTTCAATAAAATTGCTCTATTCTCTATTTTCTAGTACATTAATTCGAAGAATATGTTTCCTGCAAATTTGTGGCATTTTAGTGATAAGCAAATATTGTAGCAATATTAGAAGAAAATGAATGTCGATTTTTGGAATTTGTTTTTTCATTTGGAATCACACTATGGAATTCACAAAATTTGAATTAGACCTAATCATGTCACTATTGATGCGCCGGTATATAATCTAACCGACAAGAAGTATACATCAATTATAAATTGGAAGTTCTTGAAAAAATCTTAATTAAGAACTCCATTCATACTGTTACTTCCAAAGGATCAATTCCATAATATACTAGTCCACTTAACAACTTTGACCTAGGTCTCAAATATTTCTCATTACTTCTTATTTTTTAATAAGAATTACCTGGAGAAAAGAAATAGAGGAGGAAATAAGAGCAATAAATATAGAGAACTAGAGTGCAAAATGGAAAAGGATAATAAAAGCAGCCAAGACAAATGATAAACTATGAAGAATACAAAAAGGAAATGAGGATTAATCCTCGTCAAAAAAGGTTTTTGAAGCGCTAAAAGCGATAGCCATAATCCAAAGGATTGAAAGGCTTAATGATGATGATGATGACTCCTTATTAATTTTAAATAATGTATAATCTACGGATTGGACATTCTTGGTGAACCCCTATATAATATAGAAATATGGTTGAATGACAAAGCGGATTTCTTGTTGAAATTTATTTTTGTAACAGTTAATCTTAAATTTGAATTTAATTTCTCTAATTTTCAGGTGTCAGCTCGTCGAAAGTAAATAAGTGCGAAACGTGAAATGAAAACTGGTTAAGAACCACGATTTTCCCTACTCATGAAAAAGCGACAAAAACTTTTTAAATAAAAATTAGATGAACTGGAATGAGGAGATATACTTTGAATTTTTCGCAATTTAAAACCGAGTATTAACTGTAGTGCACTGAAATATTTCCAAAAAAAATATTAAGCGTTGAGCCATTTAAGATTCTGTATCTTTCGTTAAGAAAATGTGAGAAAACTGTATAAAATAAAGATCAACTTTAAAATCTATGATCTAAATAGTGTTATACTAAAAATGAACAAGTTTGTTTAAAAAAATCACCCAAATTAAAAAAATGGGGATATTGATCTCAAATTTTGGAAAAATGGTTATGAAGAATTTATCTACATGGGAAAATATTAGTAACCTTCCCATTATAGTCATTTATTATATATAGGGTGTCGCAAGAGTAATATTGCTTCATGAAAGTAGAAAATAATGATTCAATTTGAAATTCTTTATATTCGAAAATAATTTTCATAGAAATTTTGAGAATTACAAGTTTCATAGATAATTTTATTCTAAATCCATAAAAGATACCGATAAGACTTTTGACTGAGGCGTACAAGCAATAAGAGGACTTTAACATTATGTAAAAAATGTTGTACAAAAAATGTACCAGTTTGTTTAAAAGAATCACCCAAATTAACATAATAGAGATATTGATCCCAAATTCTAGAAAAATGGTTTTAAAGAATTTATCCACATGGAAAAATATTAGTAACCTTCTCAGTAGAGTTATTTATTATATATAGGGTGTCACAATACTAATATTGCATAATGAAGGTGAAAAATAAAGATCAACTTTGAAATGTTATATATTCGAAAATAATTTTCATAGAAATTATGAGAACTACAAGTTCCATAGAGAATTTTATTCTAAATCCAAATAAGACTTTTTACTGGAGCCTAGGAGGAACGTGAGCAAAATAAGAGAACTTAAACATGATATAAAAAATGGAGCAGTTTGTTTAAACAAATCACCCAAATTGATATTTTAGAGGTATTGATCTCACATTTCAGAAAAATGGTCTTAAAGGATTTAACTACAAGGAAAAAAAATAGTACCCGTCTAATAAAATAATTTATTATATATAGGATGTCACAAAAGTAATATTGCATAATGAAAGGAAAAAATAAAGACCACCTTTGAAATTATGTATTATTCGAAAATAATTATCATAAAAATTTTGAGAATTACAAGTTCCATAGAGAATTTTATTCTAAATCCATAAAGGATACTAATAAGATCTTTGGCCGAAGCGTACGAGGAATATTAACAAAATAAGAATGATGTAAGAAATGTTGTTTGTTTAAAACAATGACCAAAATTAAAATAATCGAGACATTGATCTCAAATTCTAGGAAAATGGTTTTGAAGGATTTATCTACAAGGAAGATTATTAGTAACCCTTTCATTGAAATCATTTATTATATATAGGGTGTCACAAAAGTAGTATCGGATAATGAAAGTAAAAAATAAAGATCAACTTTGATACCCTGTATGTTCGAAAATAATTGTCATATAGATTTTGAAAATTATAAATTCTATAGGAAATATGTTTCCACCAATTTTAAAAAGCAGGATACCGTAATTCACAAGATTTTTACTAAAATAGAAGTCACAATGAAATGATCTCATTAAATATTTCACACCGTCAGTGACATATTAAGTCGGTTAGTTATTCATGTGGCCCATTATAGAGATACACTTTGATGATTTTTTTTTATTTCTACCAGTGTCGACGTGACATGTGATTGAATATATACTGTTGTAATTTTATTTCACCTGGATTAGATTGAATTAATAATTATTTGCTGAACAACCAGTGAATTTTACGAATATAATTTATTATTGGACTCTTGGAGACAATAAAAAATGAGAGTTCGAGATGATTTATTGCAAAAATTTTTATTTTGTCCCACAATAAAATAAATCGTGAAAATAATAATATTTTCGTTTATTTCGGATTTGAATATAAGAAGTTCAATAATTGAATGGTATATGGTGTTGCCAAGCAAGTTGTATTGACAACACAAAAATTTCCTTTGTATATGCCGTGTTCGAGAGGACGCTATTATTATTTATGTAGTAAATATAGCTTTATACTAATTGTACGTTTTTATTGTCAGAGAAAATTATAGTAAAATGACCGAATTGGTATTCAAATGGAAAACTAATATATGCGTATACTCCCAGTAGTCAACATTGGAATAATACTGTTTCCAAATTTTGTGAAAATTTCAATTAATTACTAAAATGTTTTCTCCATTCCGGGTTTCTGTTTCTTTCTAGTAGGTGCCATACTACAAATCTTCATGGTTTTTAATTGTTGGTTGTCGGTGGAGCGACCAAAAAAAAACTAACATATCAACAAACAAAGGAACAAACAAATAAACAAACAATGAAAACAGCTTGACGTTTAAGCGTTGCAAATTTAATTTTTGATAAGAAATTTTTGTTATTCGTTGTTCGCCATCGGCAGGTGACAATTAAAAAGTTTCTACAAAAACATCCACCGACAAACGACAATTAAAAACCATGAAGATCTCAGTTTTTCCAAGTTTCTACAAAAATTTACTAACGAATGCCCCTTAATTTGAAGCGTAAAGAGAAAAATGGAGGTTGCCATTTAAAAAAATCTAGTTCTTAGATAGCGAAATTCAGCACCATTTTTTGAACACCCTATATAAGTTTTTGTCAAGGTTTTCACAGATTTTGAAAGCTGCAAGTGTTATTTGTCCAAATCCCAAAAATATTAGACCTGACTCACTTAAACTTAGAAATATATTTTTTTTAGTGGAGAGCTGCATGTGTCCAAAAATTTCGAAAATGTGAAATAATTAAAAAATGGTGGACTTTAGGCATACTATGCCTTATATAAAGTTATATTGAAATTTTGACTAGATTCTAAAAATTTTATAAAAACGATTCCGAAAACATTCCGTTTAAAATAACTAAGTTTAGACTGAAATTATTTTAGCTGAAACAAGCATTTTGGAAAACACATGCAAGCAAATTTTCAAACACTAATCGCAATACTTTCTCATATACATACCGATTCAGCTCGTCGTGAAGGACCCTGTACATGTAGAATGGTCTGTACATTTATAAAAGATATATGCATGCCATTCCACACTGTTTGACATCTATGAAATGATAAATGTGTCTTGTAACATTAACATTAAGAAGATTATAATCAAAGTACTCTGATTAATTTGTATATTTAAATATCTTTTAAACCTAACCACTTGTAACTTTGCAAGAAACTCATTATATGAAAATATATTGCATTTTAGATGAAATTGTTTTCCCCCAACCGACATTATGACGATGTGGTAATCTTATAAGCATAGTTTTCTACCATTTTCCTCTTTTTGAATAACAAAGTATTTCTATGATCGATAATTACTTGTAAATTCATTAGATATTGGTCGAGTACTGATTTTATCGTCATATGATAAAAATTGTGTCATATAAGCGAGAAAAATATAAGGAGAAGGCACTCTGGAGTAGTTTTTATATCGGGAATTCCATCTCTATAGGAAATTATCATAGTCGTGTTCTGGAAGAAGAGTGTGTAACGCTAAACTACAATAAATGCCACTCCTCCCAGTTAATATGTGGACATTTTTTATAACAGACTGTTCTGGAATCAAATCAAAGACTTCCAGAATAATTCAACATTTTTTTCATGGATATCCCAAATGAATCGGTGATTTTATTAGTTACAATGCACAATGGCAGAGACTACTGGAATTAATTCCATCCACTTGGCTTTGTGTAGGTTGATTCCCTATGGTTTCTGGCATGAAGTTTTATATACATTGCACTCGTTGAATATATATCGTGGGATTTTCTTTTCTAAAATCCGGATTCGTAAGCACAAACGTTAACACCCACTCAAAAGTGAATTGTCAGGATAAACACGTTCACATGAAACTAAAAAAACTTGAGGAGATTGAGTGAAATTCATAATATCATAAAAGGATAACCGAAAATTGTAGGTAAAGTGCACTTTAATATCTTTAACCGAAATTCAGTGATAATCTGATGCTTAAATGGGCATCGTGAACTTGAGGTTATGGAAAATCAAAGATAAAATAACAAAATCATAGTCAATAGCAGAAACGAAAATCAAACGAAAATATAGGGACATAACAAGAATATTTTGCAAACTTTTAGAGCAGTTTTAATTCTAAATTTTCCTTTTTATTGTTGTTCACGGTTTGGCAATGATAATTTGAGGTCATCAATTTGTAATATTTAACAGTTTTATTGTACCGCAAATGAAATTTTAAATGTCGTAACTGCTTAAATATTAAAAGAAGGTTATAAAAACTCATTTTATTAGAAGAAAACTGTTTATTAAACTGTACATACAAAACACGAAGTATAGATATAAGGAGTCGGTACGGTATCGGATTTTTCAGAGTCATGTACATAAAAATAAACCCAAATCATAGTTCTCCTTTCTGCCACTGGATGTGCATGTATTCAGGTCGTACCATTGTTATTATTATTATTATTTTATTATACATGTAAACATGCGCTAGCTCGCGAATGTTAAAATTAATTAAATTAAATAAGAAATATTAATTTATTAATTTAAAATTTATTTTAGGAAAAGAATGGGAAGGTGTTGTGCTGTTCATGGTTGACTGACTGACCGAAATGCAAGTGAGAATGTAGAAAAAGTGGCATTTTCAAAGTACCAAAAGTGAATATAACCTCAAAGTAATAATCAAAATTTATATTATTTACAATTAACAAATAGTTTTAAAATTTATGTAGTTTTTGAATATTTAAGATATATATATATATATATTTATTTATCTGGTGGAATATAAAAATACAATTTATTTAAGGACGTTGAATTTCGTAGTAGATGGGACAAGAATTAGAAGCTATAAGTTTTATTTGTGAATTACACTTTAATTCATAGGATGTAATTAAAACTGATTTTGAAAGATGGCAGTGTATACGTGTATGAATATGAAGAAGTTCATTTGCGGAAGAAAGCTGAGCCAAAATCACATGATGACAATGGAAACAATTGTAGCTTGCTATCAGATAATGATGCTTCAGCTGCAGTTTAAATTTTGTTGAGACAGAAGCTATCAATAAAACAGTAGAGCCTGAAATAGTAAATCTTGCAATTTTTCTTTGGATAAGTTTTTATCTTACATATTTTAAGGAATAACATGTTTGACAATAATTTTTTTTTAATCAATTTTAACTATTTAGTTTCTTAGAATATTTTTTTCCAGAGAGGTGTAATAGCAACAAGACTTCCCGCGAAAAAATTTAAACGAGTACTTCTTGAAAAATGGCGCATTCTACCGGTAAAAAAATCTGTCCCCTATATTGAGACCATTCATTTAACATTACGTTCAGACTCCTTATATCTTTACTTCGTGATACAAAAATAAGAAAAATCCTTAGTGTTAAGAATGATAATGCATTAATAATAATCCGGGTAATCTAGGGCAGCCGCAAGAAAATTTATGTTTTTAAAAAACAAGAAGAAACCCATGTTAGCAGTAAATCCTCGAATTTATTTTTGTTGCTAGGCAATAACTGGTTGTTCTGTAGGCCACACTTGGTGGAATTCCTTTCTCCACCGATTAAGTTCTAGGTTCACAATTTTATATTTTCCTTGGAAGTTGGTTCTATAGAAAAACTTGTTTGGTTCAGATGATCTAAGTTGCAGCTCTACTGCTTCACTTGGTAAAAACTTATCTCTGTTGGTGTTAGATTTGTTGTTTTCAGGAGGTGCTTTGATGTGTTCATAAAGTGACTTGTAGTTTTTAAAGGCTTTGAGGGTCATGTCATACACCTCTAACAAATCTTTGAATCAGCACTGGCGAACGAACTGTTGACACCATTATTTGTGTCTGACCAACCAGTTTTTTGACCCTCTCAATCACGGAATGAACTCCATCGTCTTCCATATGGGTATGACCTTTTAATAAATATTTGTAATCACCTTTAACGTACGCGTTCTCAAAATCCACACGTAAGGTTATACTATCACAAAATTTCGATTTTTACCTGCGCAATTATTTGAATAAACTGTCAGCTCCACTATTTTAGCAACTACATTTTCTTATGCCCATTTAGAAATGCACGACCACCACAAGCACCCACTGTTTCATCCCACATTGCGCAGTGGCTTTTTCACTCACTATGGAAACAATAACTTAGCTGTTTTGTTACAAATATCAATCAAATAATAAATAAATAGAAGATTAAATAATGGAGTATAACTATTGTTTAAAACTATTTGTAAAACAGAACAGAAACACCATTAAACATGTGAACAAGAAAAGTAGCATCTCCTTCACAATCAGTATTTAATAGGGGTTGTAACTCAATCTACTTGAGTTTACCTCTATCATATCATGACAGAAACATTAAATTCACTTTGGTTATGACGCCATTCATTAGCTGTGTAAATATGACAACTATCCACACCAAAATCGAGAATTTTGTAATTACGACAGTTTACCTCTCAGGTACAGAAATATGTAAGCAGCTGTGACAACAGTATTATCATGTCATGGAAAAACTACAGTTTTAGCATGAAAAAGCGTATTTTACAGCAATACTAAGAAACTTAAAGAAACCTAAATATATCGAAAAAAAAATGAAAAAGGGGATAATAGACAAACACAAGAGAAGAAATAATTTTATTGGGATGAAATTGATTTTGTTCATATAGAAGATTGGGAATGGAGGAGAAGATACAGGAAGAGAAAAGGTATGAAAGCTGGAGAAGAAAAAAATTTATAGCGCAATGTTTTACTTAGGCAGCAAAAAAATAAAGTTTGTTGGTATTCGTTCTACGAAGGACTCCGAGAGATTCGCTATTTAATATTAATACACCAAAAATATATAGTAATGAATTCTACGTTATATACGAGAGTTGCTACTCAAGTTTTGAGATGTATAAATGAAAACAATTAATGTAAACATTCCGTTTGAGTTACCTCCAAAAATGTTCTTAGAAGGCATCAACCGATTCTTCAGGAGTAGAAAAACGTTGACGTCGCAATTTATTTTTGATCAGCAAGAAACAGAAGAAATCATGTGGTGTCAAACAAAAACTGTACGGCGGATGACCAATGAAACCAATTTTTTGACTACTCAAAAACGTGTTCGTTTGAACTGCGAATGGTTTCCCTGATATTTTCACAGATCTCTGACAACCAAATGCTTGTGTACCATTTAGAATTAATTGTTCTACGTTGCTCTAATGGTAATGGAATGATGCGACCATTTGCTTCGAAATGATTCGTACGCGAACAAGTTTTGTTTGATTTGGCTCTTGAAAAACCCATACAGTCGATTGTTAAGTTTTGGATCATATGCTGAGATCAATGCTTCGTTACCTGTCACAATCCTATAGTCGTCTTTCGAAGAGCCACGATTGATTTGTTCTAACATTTCCAGCAAAGAAATAGAAATAGTACTTAATCACCAAAAGTCGAAGTAAGTTGGCACACTACTGTTGGTTTAATCCAAGTTGAAATCATAGAAAATCATCGTTCGAAAATGTTTGCGATTCAATTCCAATATCTGTAAACCACTCAAATAGCACTCGATGACATCACGTTCTGAGTACGTTCACCATTAAAAATGTCAAATTTTATGATGATATTGTCAGATATGACATTCCCATCAGTGTTGTCATATTTTAAATCATAAGTAGCGACACTCGTAATGTAAAATTCAACAAAAAGCCTTTTTAAACCAAAGCACTTCACACTAACTCCTCTGGAAACTTCTAAGAACAAAGTTGTTTCTAGTATACCTACACAAATTAATCTCTCTTTGAACTAGCAAGTTTTCCTTTTTTATTTTTTGTTGAAAGAAACAAAAATACGGGCGTTTGAATTAGATGTAGTCGACATCCGTGTAGAGAATAAATTATTACATCTGCCATAAAATTGTTTTCAGTAATAATTTTCATCTTTTAGACATTTCCAGGATTTTGAATAATTATTCACCACAATTTCAAGATTACTTCGCTGGAAAAGTATCGTCTAAAACCATTTTTATGTCAACAATTTCACTTCTTAATGACAATTTCTCATATGAAAATAGAGAACATATTGTGGAAAATGAAAGGTCGTAAGAGGAAAATCACATTATCCATTCACTATACTATCATTGAAATTTTTATCGTATTACTGGAAAACATACCCAGTGAAATTAGAAATTGTAGACTAAGAAAAAATAATTTCTGAACTTTGTTCACACCAAGATAATTTGAATTAGGGCTTGATAACAATACCAAAGATATATGTTCACAAAAACACAATATTTTTACATATAACGGCCATAGAAGGATAAGATGCCGTTGTGAATAGCGACGTGGGATTGTTGTTGTTATGTTATTATTTCATTCTAGATGTGTACTACTATAAAATCAAAATCGATAAATTCCTAGGCGTAATATTTTGATGTCCTGATTATATTTGAAATGGTACATAGTCTTGATCTAGTTGTTATTAAAATTTCAATTCCACTGATGCTTTTGAATATCAATACATAAATCGATCGATCAACTGAATTAGTCAAAACAACAATAAAATAAACTGTTTCATGTGTAAATTGATTGACTGTAATAATGAAGTTGATCATCAAGTGTATGAAGGCTGTTCAATATTCTATTTTTCTTTTTTTCGCCTCATTTAACTATTATAGATTATTTTATTCAGTTATAACAGAGGTATTCTCGTTTGCTCATAGATAATTCTTAATAAAAATATCTATTCAAGTTTAAGGAGCATTGAAGGAAGTTATTATTTCCTTTCTTCACCATACACTTAATTCCTTTTTCTTAATTATTATTTAAAGAAAGATTAAAAATATTGTTTCAAATTTGAATGTATAGAGTTGAGAATTGATTGACTCTATCCTTATTATTGCGTAACCGTATTTATATCTTAATGAAGGTTTAATGCGATTTAAGTTATGAAATCCTAAGTTGTGATTATGAGTGAAACTCACTTCCATGAAATCACATGAAATTCACTTTGAAACCATATTTTATGGCTATTCGCTCCGAGTGTGTCTGCAGCGCCACAGTTTTATTACGTTTTTCAATAGTAAACGGAAAAATTTTGGAAAAAAGTATAATAAATAGTAATAAATTAGTTGTCAAAAAAAATGTGACAATTTAATACTACAATTTTATAATTATCTCGAACAAGCCAGAAACACAAGTAAGTAGAATGATTAAATATATAACAAAATGCAGTAAACGTATGTAAGGTTAAGTTGTTTCAAATTTATGTCAAAGTTTCGTAATAATAATTAGGAAAATATTTAAATGAAAAAAGAAATGATTAAACTATTTTTTCAATGGAATAAGTAAATATTTGCTTAATTAATTGATTTTTTTATTATTTTTAGTTGAACCAAAGACATGGATATTATTATAAAAACAGAATTTCATCCATTGAAGAGTTTATTATCTCCTTGACTTTCCTTATCAGCAAAAGATTTTTGATCAGTACCACATTCTTTATTAGCAAATTTTTTATTACTAATATGTACTATATTATACAAATAATATACAAATAAATAAATAAATAAAATACAAATAAATGTTTGAGAATTGACATCAGAGTTTGAAAAAAAATCAACTTGACACTCTTGGTGAACTTTTACAGACATAATTGAAGTATTATAATATTCATTTATCACTTAAATTTGTTCTAATACAGTGGGCTCAAAACTTGATTTTGAAGGTGATGTTTTTTTCATCCGCCAATTCAATAGACGCTTGTATCTAAAATTATTATTATCATTATTATGTTATAAATTTTGATCTAGTTTTACCATATCATTTTCACCTGTTCACGGCCGAAGATTCATTTATTTTTGAAGGAAATATTGTTGGAAAGTAGCTAGGACTCAACTCCTCGTCTGATTTTTACCTTCAATAAAATGATCACTACAAATATAATCATTTGGCTTGGGAACCCACGGTGATCCATCAACGTTAAAAATTATATTTTTTATTAATTTCATCACATTATTGATTAAATTGTTTGCAAAATAAAAATTTTTTCACTGTAATTTGTTTTTCTTTTAATCAGTACATTTTTATGATATTGAAATTTATTCTTTTGTAAATTTTATTTTTAGTTTTTTATTACAGAATTCCAAAAAAATTATTTACGTATACTAAACTTGACAATTTCACAAAGATTTACAATACTCCGTATTATTATTTTTGATAACAATAAGGTTATGGTACTACTTACTTAAACCTTTCAACTGCAGCTATCTACCGATTCCATTGATTTATTTTCCATGCAGCGGTTGGAAATTTATAAAATTTGCACTTACTTTTTCTGCTAGTATTTTTACAATTCACTACACAACAACTCTGGTGACCCATTTTTATTTATCATAATTAAAACAAACAAAAAATTTTAACGTGTACTTGTTTATAATTTCGGTTATAATAGCCTCCCGTAATGCTCAAAGTGACCACTGCAAGCGCTTCAGTCGATTTAATTATCACATGTTTTCGTAGTCTTGACAATTATTCTCAACGTAAATTATGCATCTAGTTGTTTTACCCTTGTACTTGACTTTTCATATTTTGATATTCCTATCCACTTTTTGATCTCCATAGAAATCTTTCTCATTGCTTTTCTATTCTGTAATTCTCCTGATTCACTGACTTTTTTGTTCTTTTATTATGTCCGTACCATCGTTACATTTTAGTTTTAATTGTGGTTGTTTGCTATATCCTTATTCCCTCATATATTTCCATTATTTTTATTACTTCATATGTTCTCGATACTCATTATCCGAAACCGTTTCGTCGATTCACGAATTTTCTTTTGTATTCACGTTTCATGAAACGCTCGTTTACATTTCTTAGTTTCATAGTTTCCGCCGTGTAATTAACTTCAATTAGTAGATTCATTCACCTCTCCTGTTTCTGGTCGATAAAGTTTCTTTTGTTTTTAAATATATTTTATATTCTCCTGATTTAAGAAACTTTTAGGTTTCTCGTTTATATAGTTAAATCGTCAATGTATAATATTTGTTTTCTTTTATCAATGATACTTATCACAAATTACAAATGTTTTTTTGTGGTACTTTCTGTTTTTTTATATCCTTAATCATTGTTTTCCTCCTTAGACAGTCGAATATTTATTGAAAATCATTCAATAGCACTATTGAAGTAAAATATTATTTTGTTTCATTACACAAAAGTCATGAAATTATATGATTTTTTGTAGCTTTTTAGTCAAGTTTAGAATATTCATATTCTTCATATACAATACTACTGACATTAACTTTGACATGAGGACAAGCCTTAAACTATTGATACTATATCTAACAATTATTTTTTACTATTTATAATTCCTTCCATATAATAAAGAGCTTACCTGAATCTTGAAACGGTAAATTATATAATATACATATAGTTAAAAAAACAAAAAAAAAACACGCTTTCCAAAGTACATCAAACTAAAAAGCTGGAAATAAATGTTCAAAATAAGCGTAAAATAATAATGATTGAAAAAAACTAGTATTATTGTGAAAAAAGTGTCGGGAGTTGCATGAAGAAAAATCTAGATTATTCTTAAAATTAAGAAGTAAAAAGATCATATTTCATAAAAATGTATCAGCATTTATTTTAATATAAAATAGTAATGAATTGTAGTTAGTTCCCTTATGAAATTAATTCTTTTCATTCAACTTTGTAAAATTATCGTAATTTTGAATTTAATAAATTTTTAAAAACATATTTTCGGACATCGAAAATATAACTATAACAAAGCGTCCGACAATACTAGTATTTTTCATTCATTGTTGTTTTAAGCGTATTTAAAAAAAATATTGACAACTTTTCAGTTTGATATCCTTTAGGAGCGTGTTTTTTTAGTTTTTTCAAATTATATTTGTCACTTTTTAGTTTCATATGTTGTGAAAGCATGTTCGATTTTTCCAAAAATATTTAATTTCTACTTTTCAGTTCGATAAAAATTTTTTTTCTAGTCTATTAGTCCCAATCATTGTATTTTAAATCTTCAATAGTGGGTGAACGGATGTAAACATCTTCTCGAACAACGACCAGAGAATCTGGAGGTTGACGCCTTAGTCCACTCAGATAACGAACGCAATTAAAGTGGTGGGATATAATAACAGTAATAGCCACTTGCTCTTGGGTCAAAGCAGAGCTCACAAACGCACGTAAGATGTAGCTAATATAATTGTGTTGCAAAAATTGCTACCTACATCCACAATAATAGAACACCAACTAATGAATTTACTAACATACTAGAGAAGGTTATGGAGTTTGCAGGACAACTAGAAATTGAAAATAGTGATGCGAATCCAAAAAAAAAAAGAAAATATGAGGGAGTGGGATAAATTAATCCTTCCACACCCGCTCAGTGAAGGATAACATACAGCAGAGGTGTCAAACTCAATTTTGCAGAGGGCCATATAATAAATTTTGAATTCGTAGGTGAGCCAGATTGAGAATTGAAAGAAAATGAACTGAATTATTATAACTTGTTTGCTGCTAAGAGATGGCGATACTGTCTTCCTCTCTCGCTTGTCTAGACACGCGCTGTCCTTGAAATTACTTATAAACATCCGTAGTCTTGAGAGTAAGAGTATCTAAAACATCCGTAGAGGAATCGAATGAAGTCTGAAAGCTCTAAAAAACATGATTCTTCTTCTGTGACACATTGCAATCGCCTACGTTGATGCTTGGATGTACATAAATTTGGATTAGGTTCGAAATTCTTTTATGTCAATGTATTCTTTGTCAGAATATTAAGACTATCATAATTCTCTAAATATCTAAATAACCAATTCAATCTATATTCTCTAAATAAGATTCCATTGAGATTTCTACTGTGTTTAATGAATACTAAAAGCGTTTACAACAATAGCTACTCTCAATCACATACCACCTTTTTTTATAATGTTCAAACTTTCAAGAACTTATCAAACCCCATAGCTCCAACCCGAGACACCACTCACTAATGTAATCTGTTGCTATATCACCCACAGTCATTCTTAAAAATAAAGAATTATAATAAATTTTTGATTCATTTTCATAAGCAGAAGCAGTAATAACTAGATATACTTATCGTATAAAAAAGGAAATAGAAAAGAAATTAAATAATTGAATCAAATAATCAGCAAGATTAGACGGATAGAGCAGCCAGCCTACCAAACTTTTTCGTTCCATAGACAACTTTCAGAATTTCGCGAGGTTCGGTGTATTTCTCAAATATCAAAAAAAAAAAAAGAAATTGGGATTAGATCTGTGTATGGAAATTTACGTTGTGACTGAATTAACGACAGCTACTCTCAACCACACACCACCTTTTTTTACCTTTTCAAGAACTTCTCGAACCCCATAGTCCCAACCCGAGACACCACTCACTAATGTAATCTGTTATTATATCACCCACAGTCATTCGTACTATAATATAATGGGCTATTTCAGAATCCTCAATTTGTACGCTTTGTAAATCGATACGCTTTTAGATGTTTTTCGTGTCATCTTGTTGCTAGTTAAATAGTTTCCATTAGGTTACAATTAGGACGTGCAATTGTTAATCGTGACATGGGAGCAAGAAGAAAAACAAAACATGTTGTTTTGTAGAATAATGTAAAAAATTCTATATATACATGGAAACTAAATACTAAGTCTGATATTTTTGTTTACTTTTACAAAGCAATGATATTTATCAACCAATAAGTTTAGGATAAATTCTAGCTACTGCTCATAATATTTAATCCACATTAAGTGAATAATTTGGTTTATGTAATAAATGATAAAATTCTGTATCATTTCTTCGGGTTTTAAAATCAGTAATCACGCAATGCATTTTTCATCAATGGATAAAGAGAGATTATTAGTTTTGAGGAAAAGCACCAGAAACGTGTCCGAAAGAATCAAATTTGGAATAATCCCTTACCATGAAATTAGTGATTCATACGTAATTTAAAATCAGATCGATGACTCAAATTCTTTTCTAAAACTCGGTGCAGAAATAGTAAGTTATTTAGTTCTTTAACAGAAAACAGTTGGTTGCAAAGATGAGTTACCTCAGCAAGATGTTTTCTAAACATATTTTTTTTTGTTAATGTGCAGTAAAAAAATGTATTCTCCACAATTTTGTTGTGAACAATATCACGCCAAATATGATAGATTTCCTTCCAGATTTCTGAATTTCAATAATTTTCTATTTAATTCGATTTTTGGTTTCCACAGGTGTATATTTTGTCTATCCAATACTACGGTTTTCGAAAACAATGACTCTTTCGATCACATCATTAACTTTAATAGTCTTGCCGCCGAGATAGGCCGACAATTTCCATGTATATTAGATACCTAAAGAAGAAGAGCTGCCGAGACCTATACAACATCAAGTTGAGTCCAACATCATTTTTTAAAATTATATTCAAAAAATAGATAGTGTCGTACAACTTTGAAATAAAAGATTCTTCGTATCTTTATCAGTTTCAAAATTAACAGACGCCTAAATTATAATGAGACACTTGGTGTAATGTTCCATTTGAATTGTCGAAAGTTTGAGATAAAAAAATTCTATCAACGAAAATGGCTAAAAACTTTCAAGTCCGCCGATGCATGGTATAATTTTCTTATAAAAACTAAGATTTGAGAAAGGAATCCTGGAGTTGTTAACGATAACTAGATGTCCTTTTACGAGTTCATGAAGACAACGTTATTCAGGATTTTCTACCGAAACTCTCTCTAATGGAATGGTCAATGTCTCTTTCGGAGAAAAAGATGTGCAATAAACCTCTAGGAACACAGGCTGAAAATTGAAACGATACTAAATCTAGTAAAACTCATTAAAAAACTGTTTCAACGGCGGAAAGTACACGAACTTGTTCGGAAATGAATTGTCCTTTCAAATTAAATGAAGTACTATAAATCAATCATTTAACTTCTTGTTTTAGATCGACGCACTCCATGTCTGTTTTATTCATAATAGATATTCACAAATGGGGATATTAATAGTTCATTGAAATTGTTTTTATCTCATAATTCAGCAACAAGTTTGATAAAACCATTCAACAACTGATAGTTTTGGGCTGCAAAAAATCACACGCCTGAACAACGTGTTTCCATCGTTGAGCAATAACCCGAAACTTTATTATATGTCTGGCTGCCGCAATTTCGGGAGTTTTATTACAAATTATTGTCGTAATAGTAATTCAAGTTAGTCAACTGTGAAAAATACAGACAGACTGGATCCATTGGTATTCTTTGAAACATTGGTCGTTCAAAAACAAGTCGTTCAAAAGTTAATATCGAAGCAATATGAAAGTGGCGTAACTCTACTAAACAATGACTGGGAGATGAAGAATTCCGGTTCTTCCTGATAATTACCGTTTAATATCTTAAGTAATGAAACCATACTACTTGGAGCTTGAAGATGACCTTCGCACCTTTGCTAGGAATCTAAACTTACTACCCGATACTAAAAAAACCTCCATACTCTTGTGTTCCACATCAATTAACGTCAGAAAATTCGACGGACAATGTTTACGAGCGATAAAAAATGTATCAATTATGAGTTGTGGGTTCCCTAAACCAAGTAAAACTGTAAATTTAACTATCTGTCGATAAAAAGCCAGGATTGATTGATAGGATAGACCTTGTCTACCTCATCAGTATAATGCCAATTTTTGAGTAAAATTTGTTAGATTCCGTTTTCTATAAAATAGTTGTAACTGTGCATTGTGACGTTACTCGGAGGCGTTCTGTACGCCATGCTTCATAGATCAGAAACAGCTATAGTATTTTTTTGATTTTACATATCGTTGTTATGTGAAGATTCAGTAGAGAATTCTACTTGAAAAACAATTGGTCACGATTAAAAAAAATACTTTTCTCCCAGACATACAGACATAAAGGAGAAGCGGTTCCCAGAAAGTCACAAGGATTGTGGTAGCTGAATTATTTTCTGTTTTCCCCATCGGATGTTGCTGTTGCCATAGAGTTTAACAGGCAACCGACCTGGCCAAGTTTTTGTATTTTTTTATTTAGTGTATTGCTACAAATGATGTTTGGCCATATTTGAATTATTTTTTTTATTTATAAAAGGAGCTATCCATGTAAAATGATTCTTTCAGCTTTTGTAGTTTTTTATAATTTGTCGTTTTTGTTGTTGGTCTTTATTATATTTCTTTCTTAAAATTTTCAGTTTTATTCTGTTACGTCCGTTTCTTTATCTTCATCATTCCACGTATTTTCTAATTTGAACCGATGAGTGAAGATGGAATCTTTTAATATATAATTTTTTGTGAAGCACATCCCCTGTCTTCCTGTGAACTATCTGGAACCTATAATTGTACCTTACATAGAAAAAAATAGCCTTGATGATTGTCCTATTCAACAAGCTATAGCCAACGAAATCTTAATATGTCAATAAAACTCAAAAACTTTTTTAATGCAAAACTGATAACACTGGCCGACAAGATTTTCGTTCAACTTAGCAGGTAGGTAACTTTATGAAGGGGCGGTTAATATCGCTAAATTTTATGGACGAAAAAATACCTGAACTGTATAATTATAAACATAAAAATAACCAACTATAATAATTGAAAAATAGTATTCTGTTGAATTTCATAGTAAGTAGTTCTCTGTTCATAGTGCAAAAACTGATTATGAAGACGAAAATCTCGAGTCAAACGCGCCGCAGTTGCAAAACTACTCCTGACAAATTTTGCTATAGTTGTGGAGAAATTCAAATATTTTGGTAATTTAATTGGAGACCAAGACAAGCAGTGGGCCCCCCACGCGTGCTGTGTTAGTTGTAACGTGTCATTGGTGCAGTGGATAAATGGGAAGAAAAGGAAGAGAAGTGAAGGAATTTTTGGGCAACAATATGGATTCAAACTACCAACAGTTAGTTGAGCAACCTGAAAATTGATTTCCTCCATTCCCATTTGACATTTTTTCCCGAGAATTTGGGAGCTGTCAGTGATGAGCAGGTTGAAAGGATCCAAGAACATATTAGAACAATGGAAATTCGGTATCAAGGGATACTGGGATTCTGCCATGATGGGTGATTGCTGTTGGTTTTTAATAAGAGAAAGTACAACCCCTCATAAAAGGAAAAAGTAAAGCTAATTGATATTTGTGTGTTATTTTTTTAAAGTTTTTGTTTTTAATTGATGTGAGGCATGATTTAAGAAACGTGAAATTAATTTTCAATAAATATTAAATATTTTACCAATGAATATGCTTCTATAAATGTAACTTAAAAACCTTGCGTGTTTACAATTATTTTTTTCATATTTTCGTATTTGTATAGGTCCATTTTATCGTAAGTACCGTTTCTCAAAATTATAGAATATGACTGATTAATGAAACATATATACTACAATGTCTACTTATAGTAAAACTATAATACTATACTATAAAACTATAGTAAAAATTTTAGAATGTCTAGACGAATGTTCCTTGTGCGCAAACACCCTGCAAAATTTCCAACACTTGAATGCTGCAACCGATTAAAATACACCCATAAACGCATTCTAATGGATTTCAAAAATCTTCAACCATATAAACACTAGTACTGAAAAGGTTAGCTTAAAAATCAGCTACGACAAATCATTCATTTTTCTCTAAATATGAGGGTTGATTATTTTGCTCCGCTACTGACATCCATATGTGAAAAACTACGGGAACATCCACTTTTTTATTTTTTGAAACAACTGGTTATCATTGCTCGACTTGATCTATTTCGGTACTGAAATTTGAACCTCTCAAATTTAGGATTCTACTGAATTTACGCTTATCATTTACTAGGATGAGTTTTTTGTGCTCATTACTTGCTAAAATCAACATTTGAAGAATTATAGTCATTCATCAGCTTAGAAACCAGAATTATTTATAATATTTTCGGAACAGATTCACTGTAATAAATACTCGCCACATATGTTTATCGAAACATTTCATCTTCTAACCAAATAACGAGTTTCGAATAACGGAAACTTTTTATTAAAACAAAAATGAGAAATTGATTACCGTCCAGTCTAAATAGACTTCCTTAAGAAAGAAAACTTCAATATGCCAAACATTTGGGAATAACATTTAAGTTATCGTTGTTTTCTCTATTAAAACTGTCCGTACTCCTTCATCTATAAAGGATATCCCCACAGCGGATATCAAATTATTCAGGCGCCAAGCTATTTCCAGATATTTTATTCTTGAAGTTTCAGGAAAAGAAGAAAGAAAAACTTACTGTTCACTAAATCGGGGTATTGATTTGAAAATATATTTGTTCAGAAGCTCAATACATTTTGTGATCATTCACAAAATTTCTATAATTATTCAAAGAGTAAGAATATTTGAAAGTTTTTCACTTCACTCGATATACTTAATTCATGAAATATGAGGGATATAAAAAACAATTAATGGTAAAGAACGATTTTGTGCCATAGCGATTACGAGGACTGAAAATGGAGTTTGAGACTATAGAATATACTTACATATCGTAAAGCATAGAAGATTTTTTCCCTTTCTTGCAGAATTTATTCTTGGATTCTTCTTCGCATAAAATTATTGACTGGATTCTATAGCATCATAAGCATTGTCATTTTATCAATATTGTGAGTGAGAGACTTTGAAATTATTCATTTATATAACAGTCATGTTGAGGAAAATGTAAAAACGTTACAATTTACACAACGTAACGTTTTCCTATTTGTATTAGCAACGGGATGTTTCCATTTTGATTCGAATTAATAGATGCACTTACATTGAGATGAATGTTGTCTGGTTCCAACGACAACGTAAACAACGATTTGCAGCTAACTAACCTGATCATTTCGCATAACAGTCATCTCAATCATCAAAATATATCATCATATTTTATATTACCATAAAATAAAATATATATATTTTACAAATAATCTCCTAAATTTCTTATTCACTATCATTATTTGAAATACATCTAAAATATCCTGTATTTCTATTATGGCTCACAACTGATTATCAGATGATGGAGTATGTTATTTATCTAAGACATGATGTTATGTGTTAACCACCAACACAAATAGCAATTTTATCCACGAACCCCATCTTCATTACAAGTTTCACCTACAGACGTTAACCCTCTGTCATTTAAGACAACGTTCTCTGATAAGCCCCGGACTCATACTCCATCCTACCATTAAAATTTATGTGATGGCATGTTGGTAATTTGGATAAAGAGATACCAACTAACCAACTATGTCAATTCATCATCATAGTAGACATTCGAAAATAATGGGTTAATTTGTTTGGATAGGGGATGTACTATCATGTAGAGCTCTTGTTTCGGAAATTATAAGAATAAGAAATATTCAACTCATAGATCAAAAATAATCATCTATTAAATTTGCAAGGATGGGAAAATGAGTACAAATTTTCATTTTCATTGCTCTTTATTGTAATACAAATCATCTTAATAAAATACACATAAACCGTATGAGAAAGAAAAAATAAGAATGATGCCAAAATTTGCTGTTTGGAACGATGTACAAGACATGCCGACAAATACATAAAATAATAAAGTTACTAAAAGGAGACATGGTAATGTTGAGAGGATATATGATGGACACAAAATAAAAACAATAAAAAGCTTTGCAGTATTGCAGTAGCCAAGAAAATATGTAGGGGAGGAAGGACACAAACTTTCCAAGTAGTTTTATTGGAAAAGAGCGTGCTCATATGAACAAGCTAGTTAGTATGATTCTACATAATAGCCCCTAGCCAGGATTTTTAGACTAACACATACATAGTAATTCAAGACATGTAGGAACTCTTAAAATAATCGATCGATATCCTTAAATTACATTTGCGGCTTTGTGTTTTGCCAATACTTAAAACTTCCACACCAACGTAGTTTACAAAGGTTCAATTAAATGTCCAGTGTTGTCACGTCGTATGTCATCTGATACAATACTTTCTATAGCGCAGAATTTACGGATGAAAAGTCTTCTAGCTCGTTTTGAAAATTTGATTCTGATCTGAAATTGCGTTTCTTTCATTAGGGTCCATGCGTTACGTACTGAAACATCGATTATGCATGAAAAAATCACCCACCACTACTTTTTACCTCTTATCGTTATTCTATAAAAAGATATGTTATGTTATATCCTCCACCCATATAATCATTTTAATTAGTTATTACTTATGGTCTATCACCACGGATATCTGTTATTTATTTTTGAAAATAACGTTGCGATTGACAAAGTAGTTGATGCTGTTGATACCATCGAAATAAAATTTAATATTTTCCTTTGGCTACTTGATATTCGTGGCTCATTTTTCATGATTTAAGTGCAATTTTAGAACCACCTGGAAGCTTATTGAAGTGTAAAGTTCTGGTGTCGCGATATTTTAAGTTTAGTGATTCACCCATATCGGTAAATGCATTGTCAAAGTCAAACCTTCGTCGATGAACTATTAAGTACAGGTGGAAGATACATAATTAGCATCATTGAAGTTTTCCAAATGCTTCATTATTTAGGTTTTTTCCTTATAAATAACAATATTTATTAGACAGCTGTCATGTGTGTACAGACACCATGCTAATTGATCTGAACGAATGCATCGTTAACATCAATGCCTCTTTAGATATCATATCACAGATTTATCGAATCTGGTATATTCCTCTGTCTTAAAATTTGTGTTGAATAATTTGCATCAGAGGTAATAACTGCAGAAAGCGTATAACAGTGAGAAATCAAAGTTCCAAGCATTGAGTTGTATGTGAATAAGTTCTGCAAACGATTTTTCGAATTTCACTAGTCTTTTGACGATACCATATATAGTAAAATGAAATGAGAGTGGCTAGTGACTCCTACATCTCTTCTTTAGAGACTTGTAGCTCAGAATAATTTCTGTTAAATGTTTAGTTTGCCGATTTATTCATGTCGTCTCCAAAAATAATCATAACGCATCTGCTGGTGTCTATAGTTGAATTAATTAAAAACTAGCTTAGGAAATAGGTTATCTACAGCGATAATATTCTCTTTTCTATCCTTGAAAGTTGTTTTTGATCGGAGGTTTGAGATTGTGAGTCTAAAACGACATTGATTCCTATCCGAAGAAGTATCTTGAGACTTGTCTCAATTATTGCCATGACTTCTTCAAGGGTAGTGTTACTATGATATGAACAGTGTTTTTGACAAAGCAACAGTGACACCAGGTATGTCTTTAGCGTACTGTACAAAATTATTGTAGATATATTGTCAATTTGTGACAGTTTTCGATGGCCTGGTTGTATATGCATGAATTAAATTAGAATATGAAATGTATTACGGTATCTAACCATTTATGCGTTGTCTTATGAGCTGATATCAACACAGAATTCATACAATAAGTGGAACGAGGCTAGAAAAATGAGAAAGATTAGCGCGAAGATGGTGCCAAAATTTCTCGTCCATGAGCAAAAGCAAACACGGATACAGAAGCTGGATGAATCAGGTTATCCTAAAAATCCAAGATATCCAAGTCGAGATTGATGTCAATGCTGATGGTAACTGTCAAAAAGTGATTAGCCACTTCTATGTTAAAATTCTAGAGAATGCAAGCATTGATTTAATCTCAGAAGCACAGAAACTCGAGATATAAAATATTGAATAATGACAATAAAATAAATGATTTATATCGAACAAGACTAACATTCAATTAAGGATAAACAAGATAAAAAGAACAATCTTAAAATATATTACAAAATAGTTGATTTTTCATTACACCTTCTTAATTTTTGATCTAAGTCTTCTGATTTTAATATTATTATTATGAATATGAATATAGAAACTGCTAGTGAGTCCTATAAGTCTGTTTTGAATACAGTGTGAGGTAAAATTGCTACTGAAAGCTATCAACAATTGGAAAACCATCTGTTTTTAACTGAAAGTGGATTCTCTTTGAATAATTGGTGAAAATAAAGATTGGGGCTGTAGAGTTAATAGGCACCAAGAATATTTGAATCTTCAATATGGAACAATCTAGCAAATTGTCAAAATACCCGCCGTGGAGTAAACGAATGCTTTTCCACTATGCAAAGTTTTGCTTAGTATAAGCCAGCAGTGAATAAAGTATATTGGAAACTTATAGAAAATGAGCAGGATACTGTTTGAAGCTCTTTTCATCTAATGAAAAAAATTGTCACGTTGAACATGAACGCAATAGTTAGAGCTTATGTTCAAAAAATTCCCGTAATTCAAACACAAAACATACGCAAGTGTAATTTTGTAAAGTGCTTCAAAGTTTAGTTTCAGACTTGTTGGAAAACATTGCAAAAATACTCAATTACAGCTGCATCATTTCCACTAAAACATATCTAAAAAGTATCTATGGAGTCTTTTTAGCATCGTGAAACAAAAAAACATTTTCCACTACAAGAAAAACCAAGAAAAGCTAATAAGACATACGAATAAATCAAGTTTTTGCCGAGTGCTAGACGTTGATCAGCTATTTTCTTAGACAAGCGAAACGTCATATGCGCATGTAGAGAGCTATTTGAAACTATTTTAAATCAATTATGGTCTGTACTGTACTGTACTATAACTTATTTTGACATTTATTCTTCTAAATATGACATTTTAGAGAATGAGGATGTATTAAATGGCCGCCCTATTCACCTGATTCTAATCCTAAGAATAAATGATGGGCAATAATGGAAAAGATCAATTTTACATGGATTCTCCTTATTTCCAGTAATCAATTCAAAATATCAATGATTAAATTGTGTATAAGAGTAAAAAATGATGAATTCATAAAAATATGAATCCTTTAATTTTGGGTTAGTTCACAGCTTCATAAAGTTTTGGATGATTCTCCTGCTACATAATTGGAAAAAAAAAAAGAATTTTTTCCATCCGGTATAAGAATAAACAGAGCATTGGAGGAAGCATACTGAATACGATATCAATATATGATAAATATTTCTCATTTTTTTTTCATATGTATATTAAAATAACACTTACCTTGTAGAAATGGCAGCAATTTACACATTACTGCCCCGAAAACGAAATCTCTGAGAAGAGCCCCAATAAGTGTAAATGGCATGCAGAGAACGCCGAGAAGGAGATCAGATATTGCCAAGTTCAGCAGGAATAAATTGGTTATGGTCCTCATGCGTTGGTTTTGCACCTAGAATAACAAACAGGTTTTTCATTGACGTCTGGATTAGTTGAATGGTTGTGATTCTTTTTTAGTGTATGGATTTCGTTTTAACGCTGTTTCGAAGATTTGCACAATATAAGCATGACAAATCATTCTATTTTATATCTGCAAGAAATACAAATAGTTTATACAGGGGATGAGATAAAAGTTATATCATATAATGATAGGAGTTTCTATTATATCCATATCGTAATTATAGTATATATTACATATTTCTGGAAAAATAACAAATTAAAATAGGTCGAACTTGTTACCTCCTGATTATGAGAATTTCCCTAATAGAAAATTAGGAACCACATAAAGCTGCTATCATCAATGACGTAGCAATAAATACGGATAGTTTGACAAAGTGAAGTTGTTGCGTCAAAATAAGTCGAATAAAAATTTTCGAGTGAAAATATCAACCAAAATATTGACGCAAAAATACCAATTTATACGAAAACATCTAAATGATACATATGAGAAAAAATTGTGAAATTCTGTGTGATAAGTATCTACAACTTAGATTTATATAATTGGCCCATTGGTTCGGATTAAAAGAACTTGAATATTTAATATACTGAAAATTGAGAGTATTGACAACCAAATTATTATTGAGAAATGTCTTCTACCGATACTTTCAAAAAAGTGTTTTGTAAGTGGCCATGCAATCCAATTTCTCAATATGCAGCGCTTTTGGTTGTTCTAGTGTTAAATTAGGTATAGTAGAAAACTTTCTGCTGAAATTTTTGAGTGAATTCGGCACCACAATATATGGAAACACTACAGTAATATAAATATTTCTGTTAAATTTCACAGAAAAATTTCTATGAATTATGTCGTCACCTAACATAGGTTCCTACAAGAAAATACTGACGGCATGCATCCCACAGTTGATTTCCCTGAAGCAGCCTTTTCAGAAACTGCAGCAAAATCGTCGGTGTTCTCAAATTTCTCTATTTTCAAAAAGCTACTTCGAGCTATCAAAATTATTCATGTAAAGTTCAACTAAGTTGGAATTTCTGGAACCGCTGGCGATATTCATACTGAATATACTGTTTACACCACCACTACACCAACAATCACAATCGCACTGTCTGACGCACGTTTCGATAACCAAGTTATCGTCTTCAAAGACTGAAGGTTAACTAAAATCTAATGAGAAATATTAAGAATTAAGAAATCTCTATGTGAAACCAATTTTTTCCAAACCCAAAGTGAAAAACAACAAAAATTTGTTCTGATACCTTTCAATCGTCTTTATACGAGAGGATTTGAAGGAACCTTTAGCTGAGTGGGTTTAGAATTGGTTTATAAATCCAACAACACATTGAAACAATTGTTGGGCAATCCTAAGGATAAAATACCAACTTTGGAAAACAGTGGTATTTATGAAATAAGTTGTGGGGATTGTGACCGAAAGTATATTGGGCAGACTAAGAGGTTTAACCGGTTTAAAGAGCACATAGCTCATTTGAAATATGGACGGACCGGAAAATCAGGTATTGTCGATAACACTGTCAGTCACAATCGTGACATAAATATCAATAATGTAAAATTGTTGAAAACTTTATACAATAATAAATTGTTGAAAGCATTGAAATTGCTAGATGTGAGAGTAGCTTAAATAGGGACAAAGGGCCAATTCATTACAGCCCACTCTTAGTGGTCAAGGAATGAACATGAATATTTTTGCCAAGGAGCTTTTTTCCCGCTGGAATTAATTTTCGCGGGAGAAGGTTTATTGTTGGGAAAATTTAGTATAAAACAGGTAAATCAAGTTATTAGATTTTAGGTTACCTTCAGTCTCTGAAGACGATAACTTGGTTATCGAAACGCGCTTCAGACAGTATAATTATGAGTGTTGGTGTAGTGGTGTATCCAGCATGTAGCTCAGTAAATGATACAGAATATGTCTAATTATATAATCGTAAAGAATACCAAATCGAGCATAGATAATTCATTTATATTATACAATACTTTTTACGCGATGTTTTCTGAAATAAAATTAATTATTGTCTATGCTCTCTCTCTAAATATACTCAGGGTATAAACATAAATCAACTGCTATTTCATTCCCACTATATCGGAGTTTTTAGTATGAGGTCTGCGAACCGCATATGACCCGCTATATCATTTTCTACGGTCCGCTGAGTGCACCTCTGAACGTAGAAATTACCCTTAAAATACGAGTTATGCATAGTTCTCTTATTATCTATAACATACAGATGAAAGCCCATGCAGTGCGGCAACGAATAGAAGGTCACAGTGAAGTTACTGGAAATTCGACTTATCTTATGGATGACCATCGAATATTCGAGACACCCGGGTCACGTATATATGTGGATGAACCAAGTGAGTATTAGCAAAGTTAGCTAATAATTGTTCCACTTTAGATTGAACATCATCTTGAAGCATTCATGCTCTCCATATGCCTTCTATCAGAACAGAAAAATAAAGACTAAATATTAGTAGTTTATAATGCTGTGAATAAAATTAGAACCTACTATAATGAAGTTTTTTTGCATAACTTCTTTGTCGGGTGGGGATTTAGGCGAGAAAACGTATCAGCAGCATTCAGGTGAGTCGAGAAATGTTAGATTAGAAACAGTCACCTGTAATATGAGTTAATTATTGGGTATGCGAAAATGCTGTCGTAACAGATGAATGGGATCCTTTTTGGTGTTCGAAAATTCATAATTCCTTCATATCAGAGAAATGTACCACGCCTTGTGACAGGTTGACCTAGGTAATTTCTGAACAGCAGTTTAGATAACATTTGTGTGGAATACAGTGGTTATGTTAATTTAATTTTTTGAAGTACTAGTGCCGAAATTATTGTTTGAAATTTGAATCCCTCTTCATATTGAATATAAAGATTCTTGAAAATGAACTCCATCCAACATAGATAAAAACTAGATTAATTTTAGAGATTATTAAGTTAATGAAAGATAAAATTTCTTCATCATATTATATAATATGAATAATAAGGTTATAAAATGTTGACAAGTCGATCATTGCTATCAGCTCTTCTTACAGAAATGTGAAAAAATCAGTTTATTCATTACACCCCATCTTTTCTGTATTTATAAATGGAACGGTTTCTATAATATCCCATGAAAAGTTGACTTAAAAGCTTCTTACTCGTTTGAATATTCCAAATGTCTTTAAAAAAATCTTTTCGAACTTTCAGAATTATGTTGAACCATCCTTTTTTATGGTATCTATATTCTGAGCATTTGAACCACTTCATATTTGCATAATTTGTCTACAACAAACAATGAATAAATAAACAAAACATAGAGTTGATATAGAGGTAGAGGGCGAAGTACTGGAGTTGGTTTAATAATGTCCGAAATGGTAAAAGAGAAAGAAAGAGCACCGGTATGCCATTTTCTATCTCTTTCTGTTCTGATTGGATCTCAATAGCAACGAAGTTTCGAGCGGTGGAGGCGGCAAAGAAGGACAACAAAAAGTGATTTTATATAGAGGTAGGGAGTAATGAACTGGTGGATTTTCTTTCTCTTCCCATAGGTCAATTTTACTTGCACACGCTCCTTATATTTTCAATATTAACTCTATGAACCAAACACGTCAAAAATATAGAATTAATATGTGTATTTGAGATCAAATTTCTACCTGTAGCTCCTTATTCAACAACACTTAGATTAGTGGGTTATAATCTTTTAAATTCCTGTTGGAAAGGAGCTTTCCCATTTTTGCCAAGCAGGAAATTTCGATTAATCTAGAAAGGAATCTAAACTCGATAATTTGCTGCTGGATTATCTTACATAAATAGTGATATTTAGTAACGCAATTGGGTTGAAAAAAATTATATTTTATCTACTATCTTCCCTAATATATGAAAAATGTTTAACAGTATCAATCGCTTTCGATCTATATTAAGTTCTGACTGTTCCTCTCATATGATTTTTCCAAATTTTTCTAACCACGAATATGAAAACATATTTTGTGTCACTTCTTTACACAAATTACATTTTGGGGTAAAATTTTGGACACATACCCACAAAATACCAAACCAAAACCTATTATCAAAAAAATGCACAATGTGAACATAAATATGTGAGGATTATTTTCGTGGCTAAAGTAATATACAGCACGAGCTTTTCCCGAATTAATTTCTCTCAATAAAATTATAATCTAGAGAGATGGTGCAATTCTCTCAGTGGAACATATGGTTACAAACTCGCTCACTGATGCAGAACGTGAAGCTGTTCCTGTCTTATTATGTTAATCGATGCTGAAGTTTGGTAAATGCGCCGGTTAAACGGTGAAAATTTTTTTGTATTTTTTATAACTGGTTTACATTATGTTTTGACTGTTTTCATAGAGAAAAGGCCTTTTTATTTGTTTCTAGGAGATTTCTAGGAAATCGAATATAGGAACAAGTCAGAAACGGTTAGTGAATGATTTAGTACATTAAGTAGTAAATTACGAATAAATTAATTCCACCGTTTAATGTTTTCAATTTATAGCATTTTTCTCATTTAAATTATTATGAACATACCGAGAAAAATACCTCAGTCATACAAAAACAACTTTTCTGTCTTCACTTCTATGTTTTTCGAACAAGTTTCACAGTAGAATTTCCCTCAAAAAGTTTGCACTAGGCGACGAGGGCTGAACTAACTTTTTTCGTTTTTACGTCAGAAGCGGGAAGTCTGCCTTTCACTAAAAATAATTCGGGTCTTATGATTCAAGGTGTTAAATTGCTCGACAAATTTATATTCGCGAATATTTGGAAGGAAAATTTCATGACAAAAGACTTAAATTAGGCTAAGATCTCATATCTACGAGAAAAAAATATTAAAAGCAAAATGGCAATAAAGGTGATATTTTTTATTCTTTATTGACAATTAAATATCATCAGTTTTTCATGATTACAAAATCTGACCTACAGAATAATTCAAATTTGAATTAATGAAAAAAACTAGAGCTCTTTGGCGTCGAAAAACGTAGCTGAAATTATCGTAACATCTTTTGTATTATCCAGTTTGTCAATCACATCATTAATAATATTCCACAATTATGTTTGATAAACTATTTTTGTTCTGTCGACACGGGACATCACTTTTAGATTAGAAGTCAATTACGTCAACAAAGCAAAATCAAAAATCAAGTGACTATGATGTGAAAATCAAAAACACGAACAAGTTTAATAAGGACACAGTTAGTGTTGTCATCATAGAGGCAAAAATCGAGTGATAAAATTAAGTTGTACAATATGATGGACCGAAAACATAATTTTTTTTACAAATTTCGTCAATGGACGGGAACCAGAATATTCCATTTATAAACATCATTTACGTATGCAGTATTTTAGTTTCTCATTCCTGTATTATTAGGAATCAAAAGGATCCAACAGTTATATAAATAAAATTAGGGTGATGTTTGTTCATTTTAGAGTTGCTTGAATCCATCCAGCTGTTAGTTTGCACCTTTCAGGGTTTAAAATTCACCTTCTCCGGATTCCTATCCTGATACTGCGAGCGATGCCTTAGACAATATGTTGACCATTTTTTCAACAGCTTGTGTATGACATGGAAACTACACTCCATCTATTTCAGGTTCAGTATTAATAATCTCATATAGGTCACCACTTCGTGTGTTTGCTGAAATAAGTGGTTCACTTAGTTTACAATGCTGCTCATCAATCATTTCATCATATAAAGTGGCTTCATAATTTATTTTATGTTTAATATATGCTCTTATACGTTCATGAGTATTTATCAATGCTGGTCTACAAAATACGCAGATAAGCTAATTTATAATACATAAAAATTCAATATCCGGGTGAGTGGAATATAATTTTTTCAATAATCGCAGATCTATAGCATCGATACATTAAAAAAAAGGCCTTTCTTCGCTGATTTGGTACTAATAAATGTTTGGCGTCGTCTACATTTTATAATAAAACCAGGCTGGCAAAAAGGTCCTTTATCACAAAAGTGTTAAGAATCTTGATATTAATTTAATGCTGTATAAAAACGCAATATTCGATTAGCAGAAATAAACCATCTAGAATGCTACAAAAGTTCTAGTGTCAAGTGGAAAATATCCCTTCGTATAAATAATTTTGGTCGCTACTTAATAGAGCAGCATCAACTTTTGGTAATTCGAATTGAGAATTGGGAACAAGCAATTTTTCACATAATTCTACAAGTTTCTGAATTTTCCCGAGAAAACCTTGTGGTCCTGTTGTTGAACCATCTGATAACTATAGTAGAGGCATTAATGATCATTCAATGGCATACCATTGTTCAATTTTGATCAAACTGCACTATTACTCCATTTTGTCGTCCTGTATTAACAACAGTGCCATCAAAATCTATAACTACCACACTATTCACGTGATTTTCTTCATCAGGAACCTATGCACTGATAATATAATATATCTCGCGGAACCGGCTTTTTTTTTGTTCAATAATCTCGTATGTAATGTTTTTGTCTTTGCAACCGCCAAAAAATTGTTATCTTTAACTTCTTTGTTTCGAATTGCCTGTATAATATTTTTTGTTCCTTAATTTTGCTTCTGTCTATAACTTCTTACAGCTCTGTCTAAAACTGCCGTTATATTACATAGTATAAACAATTTGTTGCTGATTTCAATTCTCATTTGAAATGTGCTAGGGGTAACTGATATTTTTAAGGAGGTTGCATGGATTTTTGGGAATAAATTCACGATAATCTATTTCGGGATCACTCCTGAACTCTTATCTTCATCAAAACTATTTTCATTTTTCATCGCTAATCTACTAAAAAATCTTTCTCTTTTGTGGGAGGTTTATTAAAATATATGTATTTTTTGAAATCAAATTATGCACAAAAACTTTGGTAAAAGAGTTTTTTTAAAAAATACTTTGGTCTTTGGAGACGATTTTTCAGCCTTCTTTTTCTCTTAAAAATAGGCCACTATAATTTTATTATCATTTCGGTCAATTAATATGGTTTTATTTAATTTTTATAGTATTTCAAACACTACATACAAATGATGTTCCAAAACGTTGTATCAAGTTGTTTGAAAGACCCCAAAATTGTACAAAATACATGTTTCTGCGTTTTTGGTGTAATTTTTGGCAGAATTTTTACATAGAATTCAAAATTTTTATACAAAACATGGTAACGATGATGTATTATGAGTCAGAGCCTCCGGACTTGTGCCTAATACTGTCTATATCACGTTATCAGCTGTTGTATAAAATAATTATTATTACTCATTGGCATCTTTGTGAATATATCGAACATTTACAAAAAAAAAATTGAATTTTCTCCAACGAATCAACCCATAAGAAGAAAACTTTTAAGCACTAGCCGTGGATAAAATTTTAATGTTAACTTCTCCTGTCCACTCTGTTGTACAAATACATAACAAATATTGCTTGCAACTGTAATTTCGTTCATTCAGGACAAACAATTCCCATTTTATACTGCTTTTTTAAGTTAACGTTAGAGAAATCCATTTTATAATAAAAGCAAGAATAAAATGGAGATTCAATTCAAATCATTTTGAATTGGAATTTTTAGTGTAGAAAATATACATAAAATTACCAATAACTTACGGAAACGTTTCGGATATCGTGATTCGTTCAAACAGAAAATTGGTTGACGAACGTTCCTATAAACCCAACAAAATTTATATTTTATTATACGCATAACTTTTTTATAACCTACCATGTATAGGACAATGTAAGATTGATGACAATCAACCAATTATGAAGAGAACAGAGTTCGTATGGGTTTTATTAGTCAAGCTTTTCAGTAAAGTCAATCAAATAGTTTATTATACTAGATATAGGTAATTAAACACGGACATTTTGCCAACAAAAAAGTTATAGAAAAATGAAAAACGGAACAAAAACAAGGTAGGACGTGGGCAAAAGTAAAATTACTCACTAAGTCGTATGACTAGTTATGAAAAACTCAATTTGTTGCCAAAAATCAATTGTATGTTATCTCCTTCAAGAGCAAAGCAATTACTCCAACGCTTCTTTAACTTCTCGATGCCGTGCTTGTGGAAGGTTTCGTAGTCACAGTCAGTAGTTACTAGAGACCAGATCTAGACTATACGGTGGTTTATTATCTTGATTATGGTTTTTCCTTCCATAAATGAGGCTGTTTTCTCTTGATTTTACTATTTAAATGATCTAATAACTCTATGTAGCATTCGCTATTGATTGTCTCTCCTTTTGGGAGATATTCGTAGAACAATATCCCATGCTCATCCCAAAATACCATTCCAGCTACCTGTTTTGCCTTTGGAATCTTTGAACGTGGTTCACCGACTGCAGTCCACTCGGATGATGATAGTTTTGATTGGAGAGGAGTGATAGATTCATGTTTCTAATTTATTACTTGTGAATATGGCCAAATACTGCACCCACTTTGAAAAAAGCTTTTTCATGATCAAATGTCCATGCCTAATTGTAAGCAATTTCCGATTAGATATAACCAATTTGTGGACCTTCTTGATGAAGTAAAAACCTCAGTTGGATGACCATCATCGGTGTTTGTATGACCACGTTCAAATTCAGCAAACCAATAACATATGGCTATTTTCTATGGAGCAGAGTCCGAATAAAGTTTTAAAGCTATTGCTGAGTATTTTATTTCACACTTGGACTTTTGACATTTGGCTTGGACTTTGGTATTTCATAAAAGTCATATAGTCATAATAATATTTCTTAAAATGAGGAATGAAGATTTCTATTATGAAAGTTAATATAGGATGGAATCGCGGCGATCATGGATTCTCAAGAAGTTTGATTATTCTGAAGAAAAAATTTGAGAAAACTCAATATTTTTTAATAGCTAAGAAATATGAGCCACACGTACAAAATACAAAATAATGAAGTGGAAACAAACAATTTGAGATACTGTCTTCCTCATCATTGAATATTAAAAGAAATAAGTATCTCTACCAATCTTAAGGAATCGGGAGAAGCATCCAATAGTTCAACCCTAACCAAAGAGTTGAAAATGGGTCTAACTATATACAGCAGCAATTATTTTCAATTCTCATACAGTGATGTGGGAAACTCATAACATCATTCACAGACCCACATCGTTTGAGAAATAATGCGAATAAAACATTGAAGCTTAAGATATATTGTCGCAGCATAAATCCAGTTCATACAAAGCGGCACCAAATTAATCCACCGTGACATCCCAAAATCCTTCAGGTTGCGTGCAAATCGCGTACCAGTTGAATTTGAATTTTTTCAGAAATATATTTTCACAGTAATTTAGAATTTAGAAAAATTGATTGTTTTTATGATGATGCTGACAAACGCATACTGAGAAGGACAAATTACAAATTTTATATCATGTAAAAATAAGTATCGTCGCTGAAAGAACTGTGGATGATACAGGATAACATGAGACGTATAAAAATAATATGAAATAATAAGGAAATTGAAGAAAAATCCAAAATAATTGAAAAATGGTAAGAGAACTAAGTGAAATCAGATATCTACGTACATGGGTTTTAAGTTGAATGAGATCGTCCACTGATAATCATATATTATGAACATGAGATTACTTTTATAATAACGAGTAACTAAGCTTTTTATTAATCATTTAAGGTACTCAATATGGCTCAACTTCTTGACTTGGGAAATGAAATAATTGATAAAGTCTCGAAAAAACATCCTCAATGCTCGTAGGATGAACGAATTTTCCAGTTATCTGTTTAGCAGGCTCGACCTAGCATCTCCGATAAAAGCTACAGCGTCTCATAATACACAATAATTCCATACTCCCAACAAAGACTTGAATGATCGAATATATAATATAAATTTCTTTAATTTCTTTTGATATATTAATACATCTAAATGTTCTTGATTTTAGGTCTCTTCTGTTTTAAAATTTGTTTTTTTTTTCTTATTAGAATAAAGTTCTAAGTTGATTTTATCCTTATTTTGATATTCATGATGAAGGTGATCTATAGATCAATATAAATAGGAAAATTGTCAGTGTCAATATCATATTTTGATAAAGTCTTAAAGAAAAGTCCAAACGTCAAAATTTATCTTTCTTTTAAAAATTATCAAGAAAAAAATTTTAAAACAGAAGAGACCTAAAATCAAGAACATTTATATGCTTTAATATATAATATAAATAATAATTCCAACGGTCTATTTAAAAAACTGCATTCGTTGGTAAAATTCAAGCAAAAATCTCTTATAAGCAGTTTGGACAAAGTTATTCAAATTTGAGATTATTATGAAACGAAGATATGAGGGTTGAAACATATATGAGAAAATTTTACACCAGCGACTTCCAATTAATAAAAATGAGTTTTCTCTCTTGGGCAAGAAAGAGGGTTTTGTGGTGAGAATTTTTCGTGGTCACAACAGAACAATGTTTTTTGACAAGTTAGTTTTTTTATTATGTTTCTTTATTTGCACCCGCTTACACTTTGTAAAAAACGCAGAATAAACTTAAGCCATGCTTTGATCTGAAATGGTATTTATAATAAAATCCATACTATGTTTTTAACGCAATTATATACAATAGAAAGTTAGGTTAGGTTAGGTTAGGTTGGATTGATTTTGGAGATATTGAAGCTATTTGTTTGTGATGATCCGAAATTTGTGGCTAAGATGATTTACTGTTAACTACTGTTCTCCGATCCATCTCCATTTGAAAATTCTCCTCTTTTAAGCAAGGCAGATACCGTTTATGTCTGACTGGAGTGCTCTTGTACCAACCTTTTGGATTTCGGTGCTTCAAGTTAGCAGTCATCATTGAAAAGAAACGATGAAATTTTATTTGTGACTCTTTTTATCGGTTACTTATTGTCGCCAAATTTCTTTTAACCACTCTGAAGTATTCGAAATAATTGCACTTTTATTCTATACGCCCAGTTGCTTTGCCTCGAAAATTCCTTTTATCCACAGGCCATTTCATGTACAGCAAAATAAAAAAGTTTTTTTAGAAAGCCTTGAAAGTATATTCGTCCCAAAGCTGAATAATATGGTGTCTGAACTTATCTTTATTTTTGACGGATTAGTTTGCACCTGGTGATCTAGATTTTCTAGCAGCTCTTGTATTCACAAATTTTATGTCAGAGAATGAATTAAATTTACTGTTGTAGGGTTTCTAAAAAATATTCTCTCAATGTTTGGTTTGGAATACCATGAAGTATTCATTTGATTTTTCTACGCAGAAGTTTGTAAAGTTACCTACACATGTAACTAAGTTCACCTTCAGTCTCTGAGGATGATAACTTGGATATCGAAATGCGTGCCAGGCAGTGGACATGTGAGTGTTGGTATAGTAGTAGTGTGAGCAGTGTGTTAAGTACCATCACATACCTCACCTGGTATTAGTATTTGCGGATATCAATTGGTGAATCTCCTAGTGAATAGTTTCTTTATTTTCTTGACCAAAATAAAATTTTTCATTATTTCGCACAACAACTCGAGAACATATTAGGGTCAGGGCTTTACTAGGGAAAATATTATTTGATACACATACCAAATAACACATTAGGTTGAATTGAATCTGTAAATTTCTCAACCTCTTGTGATATAACTATTTTAAAAGTATCCCTTTGAGATGTAAAATTGAAGTCACTTTGTCTGCCAGAACGTTCCCATGACTTTAAGCGGTGGCGAACTGTAAAATATGCCGACTTACAATAATAAAATTTTTTGAAAAACGTAAATAGCTTTCATTTAATATGAAGGGATACAAAAAATTGTTGGACTACGATCTGCTAATAGCTAAAGTGCTGGCAAACAGCGCATAAGTGATGTGGGATTTCTAGACAAAAATAATCTCATACATCAGTTCGATTTGATTGATTAAATATGATACGTATTCATTTAAAAAGCTTTATGCGAAGTAACAGAAAAAAAAAACTTGTGGCTGAGGCCACGACAGACAACTATCAACAGCGTGCATTTGCTCGGGCCCACTTAACGTAAGCTAGACGTGTTTTCAAGTTAAATGTAAAGAATTAAATATGAGTGCTTGAAATCCTGCTGTTATTTCACTGATTGATGAAGATGCCGATGCTAATCAATTTACAGAGATTAATCACTATTTTTAAAGCAATAAAATCATTAATCGTAAATAATATCATCGATAAATACAATAAAATATCATTTCTCTAATTTCTTATTTCTTAGACCTTTTGATATTTTTATGTTCCTAAATATTCTTGATTTTAGGTTTCTTCTGTTTTCAAATTGGTTTTTTTTGGATAATTTTTGGAACAGAAGAGACCTAGAAACATATGTATAAAATATCATGTTAATATTATTGTTGTTTTGATCACGATTTTCATTTAACGGTCAGTTTAACAATAATACAGATGGAATTGATCTTTCTCTATCGATTATTATACGGAATTCAGTATATTATAGAACTTATGAAATTTCAAATTTTGAATCTCTAGCTTTATCGTTAGTTTTGCTTTATATTTTCTCATTATTTTGTTTATTATTTTGAGAGTGTTTTTCCAAATCAGCAGTGGGAGAGAAGTGAGTTTTTGACCGTGATTTTAATGGTGTTTAAATAATTGAATATTCTAAACATTTGTTACAGTTTGAAAAAAAGTTGAAGATGAATACAATGTTTAGTAAATCTGAACTCTTTCGCATATCATTAGCAGCATTTCACGCATCAAATGGATGAGAGTACACCCCGACCTCCACAAGTACACAAAATAAAATTTCCAAAAAGAATTCGAGGAAATAGAACATATCAATTGCGACACTGGTGCTGTTTTCTCGAATTTGAAAAATGCATCTACAATTTGTAGAAAATTTATGTTTTATCATTACCACCATATTATTCGGAATTGAAGCAACAATTTTGGGGAGATGGACGCTGATGAAAAATATATCTTCTTGCCCAGCACAGCGAGTATGTAATTGAGAAAAACCCGTCTTGAAATGTTGTATAATTTTCTGTTTATTCAATTACTAATATATTATATTACTGTTACGAACAAGTTCGCAAAACGGTTCCCTAGACCGGCATTGTCTTTCACATTTTTTATAAATGGCGGAACTCATTTGATGTTTATTTGTATATAATTTTTTAGTAGCAGGCGGTTTATTCACAGTATTTCTTCTAAATAATTTCTAGGAAAGTCTATTTATTTATTTCTTTTTGTTTTAGAACTTTCTTCTTCTTTGGGTACCCTCTTCTAACAAAGGTTGGTGATAACCCCAACAAATTCATTTCTGTTTCTGGCCCTTCTTATCAGCGTATGATTGTCTAATTGAATATATTCTTCAGACATGAAGCCTGTCGTCTACCAGGACTACGTTTTCCTTCGATTTTCCTTCCGATCAAAAATTGCAAAAATCTGTATTAGTCATTTCTAGAACTTTGTAGAATTTTATTTAGGTATATAAATTATTTGTGTATACGCAGTTAATTAGTTTAAAATAATTGGTCGTAGTGAAAACAACGAATTAATAAAGATATCGCAGTAATTATTTCAGTAATATTTATAATTTAATTTCATAAGTTTTCATAAGTATTAAACAATTTTCATGCAACATTTTTTTAAATAAATTTGAGGTATTTGAATTGAATGTTCGCTGAAGAGCGCTGTTAATAACTATCTGACACGCTTTGAGTCACAGTTTTTCTGTCTACTATTTTGCTTGTAGAATTAAGAATAATATATTCTATGAGAATTTTATTACGAAAATTTCCAAATTTCACCTACTTGACCGTTCACCTCTCTTTAGGACACTAGGTCGCGCTGGCAGTCAACACGATTTCTAAGAGAGATATTTTATAGTAAAAATAACCGTGTATCAAAGAAACGTTCTTTTTTGTAGCCAGGTCTTAGACTATAAGAATAAAATAAGAAAATTAAACCCTTAAAAATTGTAGTCACAGATTACTATTTCATGTGAGTCAGGGAAAAATGAAATCTGAATTCTGAACATTTCAGTATTGGTACCCGAATTTCCACTCATAATATCGCGGCTTTTGCATACAATGATAATACATATGGAATATATTTTTGCAAAACCTATACTGCAGATGCGAGCAATTATTCACTCGTAGGAAGAAGAAGAATTTACGCTAGTGTCAATTCCAGTCTGCCTATTCGAGTCAATCCTTCTATGGGCATTAAATATAATAGATTCGATGATGTATGTTACGGCTTCAGATTTATACAGAATAAGATTGAATTAACTAGCTTAACCAGGAATTAGACTACACTACAATATTAACAAAAAGTAGTGTGTGGCTCTCAAAATAATACCGAATACGTTCTCAAGGTTACCTAATTTAAGCTGCATCAGTACCGATGGTAGACAATGAAAAAGGAAGCTTTTCTTGAAAATATTGAGATAATAAAGCCGAAACCCTTATAACCCTAATCAGTTCCTAGTGAGTATATATAAAAACCGAAGGAATTTTTTGAATAAAGGAAAGATAATTGGAATAATTGTAAAAAACTTCGTCTGAGAATGGAAAACACAAATAGCCAGATGTAAAAAGTCTCGCATTTCCTTCTAAAGCAAATTTTGACAGCTGTAATCAGGACTGTTGGATGTTGGAAACAGTTAATATCTCGTTCAAACGAGATTCTTCACAGCCGAATTAGTGAAACAGTTGACGCTGAAGGTGTTAAATTTTCTCAAAGTTGGTTGACGATGTTTTTCAGTTACAGATTGAAAAGGTGAAAAATACTATTGAAGAAATTGAATTTATTGACTTCCAGTAGTAGAAAGACTATATCTTTAAAAACCTATAGAACTGAAACCAACCGCTGTTGCATTATTGGTTATCTTAAATAATCTCAAGAACAAGACTGACGGCGAACGGAAAACTTAGATAATAGAAAAATTGTAACATTGTATTAGGTTATAATAAATTCTGGAAACTGTTTATGAATTGTAAGAAAAAATCGCAATCTCATGGTAAAGGGGAACAGGTTGGAGGCAAAAATTTTTGTGTTGAGTTTTTTGTTAATCCATAGACATTTTCGATAAATCTACAATAAATACACATATATTGGATAATAGTGATGATTTTCTACAAAACTGGATATGTTAATGAAATTGTCGAGGTTACAACTTTTTGGGTACTCACCTTCAAAAGAACCGAATTCGAAGTATCCAAATCAAAATGAGAGAATTCTCCAACGTTTGTTGTATCGCATATTTTGACATTATAGAGTGTATTCTAGTGGGATTGAGTTGAGGTGTATAATTTGTGGACGTATCAATTATTGAAGGAAGTCAGACATCTGATAGTAGTAGCAGTATAGTTTTTTCTAGCAGGATCTAGTTTTGCAAAATTTGTGAATTATCTATTTATCTATCAGTGAGATTTTGTTTTTAGAAATATTAGGCCTCTGTAGGACCTTTTTTGCTTTATATTTATCAGTTTGTTTCTCAAAAAAGAAAGAAATATTTTTTAAGGACTTTCGAGGGTTAAATAAGCAACACGTTCGCCTAACTTCTCCATATAAATTTAGAATTTTTTATATGCAAATCGTCTTGATAAAGGTTATTCAATGCGTCTACGATATCTGACTCGTATTAAATACATATTAAGAATATATGATAAGTCGAAGATTTTCTGATTTTGCAAGTTAGAAATGCCACGCCTTATATAACAATGCAGACTGAGATATGTAACTTCGTTAATTTTAATCTAACGAAAATTAAGCTTCGCTGCGAGTTTCAAGTTGAGAGTTTCAAAAACATCTATTTGAAAGTTGGGGAGAGAAAGTGACTCATTTTAAAGGGAAAGTCTAGCAAAGTATCTACAATCTGTCTGTCAGTTTCTTTAAATATACAAAATTAGTTCTCCTTTATCATTTTATTTTGGCTTCGAATGAAACAATTAACAAATTGAGGGTACGGAATGAAATAAATTACTCAACCCATTTTCAAGTGATTCATTTGGGTACGAAACACATTATATCTATTAGAATCAGAGTGTTTGTTCCTTCCTTTAATCTACATTCTGAAATCACTGAAGCTTAGCAAAATATAGAACTAATGCTTTTATTCAAAATAATTTTTTTTAGCAAATGCATTGCACGTAGTAGCACACTTTTTCTGCCGCATGGCTTCAGCATCCATCGGTTATAATATCAAAATTATAGACAAATCTGTGTATATGGAGCAAGAAGAAGCTAGATTGGCACTCGTTGATACGCCTCATCTTATCAGTTGGTTTTATTGGTGTTATCACCTACTATTACCCACATATACATAAACGGATTACACTACAATTAACAAGAGTAGCTATTTCGCTATAAGACAATTTTGTAGTTGATTTTCCTATAGTAAACTCTTGATATTTCCATAATGTTATGAATGTTATAATGAAAATTAAGATCTCTTCTTAATGTAACACTTTTAAAGTCACTAAATATATGCATTTGTTGACACTTATGTGTATCTAATATCTTTAAAAAAATTATCCGTTAATAATATATTTCATTAGTTAATAATAAACATTCGACAACTTGAAAGAATTATAGACAAGTGGATTATAGATTTCCCAAGAAAACTATTCAATATTTCTGATTACCATTACCTACATATTCTTCACAAGAATAATTAGCTGCACCATTACCAATAAATTGATATAAAACATGAAATATTGTCACTAATTTCATCTCCATTCGCAGTAAGTTACTATCTACAATTGAGATCATCAAATCTTATGGCCAAAGATACCAAACTAAACCTCTTCAATACGGCATAAAAATGATCGAAAATTAATTCGATTGTTTCACCACATGATTTGTATACTTAAGAGGAAATATCCTGATTTATGTATAAGCGTCACGATTGATTATACAACAAACTCAAGGGGCAAGAGTAGGTGTGGTCAGCTGATATGTTTAGGGATTATGTATACTATATTTACAACCCTTATAATTACAAGAATTCGTTCCTACTCAGGATTTCTTCAGAGCATAATATGAAGCGGTTTCCATGTTGTCACTAACGGTATGTTAGGACTAAATGATAATTTTACAAGAGCTCAAGCTTACAAGTCAGAGCACCTCGACAACCAATGAGGCGAATAATCACTTCCAGATTAGTGGAAAAGTAGTTAACCCAAGTTGTTATCAGTCAATATTGATACAGTAACGGGTTGAAGAAAAAAAATTGTTTCTTGTTTTCTGTCAGTAATTCACAATCTCGCAATTACTATTGGAGCGTTGATCTGCGTTCTCCGAAATAACGTTGTGAACGCGATTTTTCCAGGAAAATCTAGACTACTCACATAAATTTTATTATGATCTAATAAAATATTAATAGTGGATAAAGTGACTGCTTCCGAACAGATCGGACTAAATCCCATATCAACTCCTTATAAAAACAAAAGAATTCTTTGTTCAAACTTAAATTTTATTACGTGTCAAATAACTTTTCATTTGCTTTAGAATTCGCATTGGTGTACCAATCAATACCAATTTGGCAAAACAAAAAAGATGTGTTTTACATTTAATCAGAGTCGGCAAATATTTGGGAGGTCGCGTCTGAGGCATTTCAACGGGCGATATTCTACGCTTCGCAATAAAATACTGAAATCGAGAGAAAGACCTTTTTCACAACATTTTATCAACTTTTGATAGTTAAAGTATTTGATGGTTTTAAATTTACCTTTCAAGTCGTCGTCTAAGAGCATTAATATTCTTTCACTCTTTTTTTTGTTAAGTTAATGAGTCTTTATAGCTATATTGATACGAGGGTGCTCATCAGAATTAGATAGAACCTAAGTGATAAAAATAAGAAGGGAGTTAGCGAAAGTTTCGGACATAAACAGAAAAATGTATCTTCATCGCGTGTACGAATGGGATTCTTCAGACAAATTCATGAATCTTAAATACTCCATTACATGATATCCTATCAATTTTATCATTACATTTAATTCAAGAAGAAAGAATAATTATATTAAAAGCTATATGATGTTTAATTATGTTTGCAATTTTCATGGTTGATATTTTCTACCCCTTAGTTTATTTATTATAGAAATGTTAATATTATTTTTTATTATGATTGGTGGGCTATGAATTAGCCAAATTTAAGCTTTCTTATCAATTATCAAGATAAATGATTCAACATCTAGATTATTTGTCAGAATAATGTGGAATATATTTATTTATATTTATCTCCATTAGTACTTAATTTTTCACATTTATATATTTATTTTCATTTATAAATACTCTAAAAATTATTATTAATTTTTTGATTAATATTTTTACTATTGAATATTTACTTAAATAGCTTATAAAGAGTGTAATTTTGAAGAAATCAAGGAGCTCAAAGACTTTTTAAATATTTATAAAAAAAGAAATTTTACAATGAAAACGAAATGCTTTTTCTTAATTATATGAATAGAAGTAAAAAAATTTCACACCTTGAGAATTAATTTGGAAGCTTGTTCTTGAATTTCTTATTTCTAATTAGAGAAAATTCTCATTTTTATGATTAACAGTGATAGACCTCTTCTTTGGTTTCAATTGAAAATAAGGATTTTTGGAATCAATTTTGAAGCTTATAATTAACTATTATCCTAATTAATTCAATTTAAAGATCCTTGGTTTCAATCATAGTATAAACCTCATAATAAAATAGAAATGAAAATGATCAAAATTATCGAATAATTCAAAACATTAGATATTTTTATTGTTAAAAATGATGGAAAAAGTGAAGTAATTGTTTAACTGGGAATCCTTCCTTCAGTGAGGTTTATTAAAAATTTTGAAAACAGAGGATATCGTCGCATTTTGTATGTTAACAATTCACAAAATCTATCTCGTTGAGAAAAATATTTAGGTAGAAAAGCTTGAACCCGTTGGATGTACCTGCAGATTTTTTAAAACTCACCACTCAAATGAATGGCTGAACTTTAGGGTGTTGGCAATTTTTCTCGTGCTTGTTTCCGGGTGTACATCAATTTTATCTAAAATTGCTTGTTCTACCGTTACATTTCTAACTATCGGAAAACGACCAGTGATGGTTGAATTTCTTGTTAACATTTCAGTTTCGGATAAGCTGTTGTAAATACGTGCAAATACGGAATGATGAGGAGTCATTCGTTACGGATATTTTTCAACATAGTCCCATAGTCGAGAATTACCATTTGCCATACCATACACCAAGTGCATTTCGGCCATTCCAATCTATGAACTCACAAGTTAACTTCGATTGGTAATCTTTGTAATTAAAAACAGGGTGGTCATATCCAGCATTTATTATGAATCGTATCACATTCTACATTTTTACTGTTTCCCACTCAATTTATTGAAAAATTTATAAATTATGGTGTTCATTTTTTGTTCTGTAGCTATTGGTTACGCGAAAAAATTAGAGAAAAAATGATATTCTCGGATACAACAACGATTTTAAGTTATACTTTTATTTAATGAAACTTTATCTTGAGAAAAGTTTTGCTGCGAAATAAAGTAAGGGCTTCTAATTTCACCCCTGTTTAATGTAACATGAAAATTGAAGAAATACCCGTTATTATTCGTTTTTAGCATTACTGAAATTTCAGAATAAAAAGAATGAAAACTCAATTTTAGTCAGTACCTATCAAGTATGATATCTCGGTAAGAAATTGGCCGAGGAAATTTTGTTGTAGGAAAGACCCATTTTCATTTCATTCGAGCAATCACCTCCTGAATTTTATCGCAATAATTTAGAAACACCCTGAATGTATATGGCTTCGTATATCATATTCCGTATTGTATTGTTGAAATTCTAATGTTATTCCACCAGAAAACCGTTCAAATAATGATGAGACTTTATTTCTAGAGCCAGTCCTCATTAAGTCAGAAGCAGTAGGTAAATAATATATAAAAGTTAATGCTTCATCAAGAAATTGCCAAATATTCATTGGTAATACTATTAATTATCTTGAGATCCGTTCATTTCTCACTCCTATAATGTAAGTTGTAAAAGTCAGAACTCAGATTCAAAAGTGTGTAAGGAAAATATAGAAAAAGATGTTAAAAGTTAATTTATATTTGATTTGTTTGAATATAAGAAGTAGATAAGTTGAAACGAAAACAAAATAGAAATTACTCTGAACACACCGCTGTTTATATGTTTTTGAGAATAGTTCATCCTGCATCAACTACCATACATTCATACTTCATAGCATAGCATCACTGGTTCTATAATGCTTATATTAAAAGCTATTTTTATAAACTTAGGAAGACAGTTAACAGATTATTAGGATAATTCAGCATGTATATAAATCGAACAAGGGAAACCAAAAATACTCACCGTAACTGACCATTTCATGGTCATTATCATCTTTTTTTATACGTGAGAGTAGGACGTTTTGTCTCGCTCTCTTAGCACGTGTATCATGCCATTCTACTTGTTACGTTTTTTTTTTCTAAAAATTTTGAATATTCCTTTGTTCACGTATTGTGGCGCTTGATTTATTTATTCTAGCATTCGAGTTTTTAAAGAAATTCGAAGAATTCAATAGAACTCCAGTTTCTTTGCTAAACCGTCCTCTATCGAACTACACTCTAAAAGTGTTTAATTTCCTTTTGTTTGGGGCATATTTCGTATAAAAGTTTCCGTGTTAATTCGTTTTTTCTATTTATTTGCGGAACAGAATCAATAGAATAGACCAGATTCCTCTTTGATCATACTTTGAAAAGATATATAAATTCAGTTTTTTTATAAGTTCAAGCAAAAGCACTTTTTCTATCAAATCACTTCTACCTACTCGTTTCTTCTTTAGTCATTTTCATCTGTGTTCCAGTTTCCTTCCTAATTGTATTTTTTTCTGTATTTATACTACTGCCAGATTAGAAGTTCATCGATGGATTCACCCGGTGTATCAAAAAAAACCAACAAATACAACTCCAGCATCTGGGAATCCAGTTGAGGGCTGCAAAAATCCCGGATTTCCATAGATTAGTCTTATCTTCAATATATATATGAATCTGAGTTGTTTTTAATTTATAACTATTTTTATTCTCTGTGCTCTTTTCGATACAGTTGGATACAGTTGATGTAAATTTATTATTTTTTTCTAATAAATTTATTTGTTGCTGAAACGTTTTTGATTTTGATCAAAGTAATAAATATTAATTTGGAGAATTGTGTCAAGGAATAGTTTTAGTTTGTTTGATTTTTATTATCAATTTAATCCATAATGTGTTCCGTTCGTTAAACAGCGTTCAATTTCAGTTTCATTTTAACTGAAGCCGAATACCCCTCCCTGAGGAAGAGTCTTCAGTCTGAGAAGTATGGATACCCAGGTTACTCACTTTTCGGCATGGGATTTGAAAATAAAAACGAATTATTGATTTCGAAGAATATTCATCTGAATAAAACGCTTTTATGGAAAGAGTATTAGTAGTAGAAAAAATTAAAAGGCTAAGGTTATGTTAAAATAATAACTTACGTGTCCAAAAAGCCACTGCCAATGATGAAAAGACAAACTCATGGAAAGGATGGTCAAATCATAACATATAAAATATACATACATATATTGTATCATTAGAATTTGATGTCTAGTTGTAAATATTGATGATACTGAAATCAAATTACATAAATTTTCAAAATATTTTCCAGAACCAGAATGTTGCGTTGGTAATTATAATTAGAAAGAACATGATATATCCGAGCTCCGAACTAGGATTTCTTGTAGTTGTACAGGTTATAGAAAAAAGTCTAGCTTAAGCTTAACTACAGTGATGAACATCTGCGAATTTCCCAATAAAGTCATGTACACAGTAAGCAAAAAATCATTCTCAAATTATTTAGAATGCTGCGAAGTTATGAATCCATATCTGTCTATCTCCCAGAATTTCGACTACAGCAAATATTATCCATTCCAATATTAGAGAGCTTATGAATAAAAATTTGATAATTATGGATTTGATTATCCACAAGTGTTCACAACCATTTTCCAGAACATTCCAGATGATTTATCAGCAAAAAAATCAGCTCGTGAGTTATTGTTTACATTATGAATAAATTCCAGGGGTAATGAATAGAATAATTAAGTAAATTTTATGGCCGCCCTACCAACAATTCGTTGGAGATAGAAATATTTGCAATATAAATTCACGTTTAATGCTGCTCTGTGTGTGGTATAGTATGAATAAGTATATTCTAATAGACATAAACTGAAATTAGTAAGCTACATCACCGATATATAAAAACATTCGAGTTCAAGCGCCATTAGCATAGAAATCACTATTATTTATAATATTCTGATATAGTTATAATTTTAAACATTACTTTTGAATTATAAATTCTGATTTTCAAAACGATGCAAGACGGATTCAAATCACAAGGACTGTACGGCGGATGAACCATCAATTCGATGTTTAGCCTCTTCAAAGAAGTTTTTGTTCGAACTGATTTATGAGAGCTCGCATTGTTGTGGTCTTCTTCCATTGGTTTTCCTGATGTTTTCGATTACTCGTGGTAAAAAAATGCTGGTGTAACATGTCCAGTTATTCCAACAAAACAGCTTATAGCAGTCTCTTGGAGCACCGCAATTGAATTTTTCCAGTATTTCTTTGCACCAATCGACCAGAGCAATGGACAAATTATGCTGTATCCAACGCCAAAAAATCTTCTTGATAGCCAAATATTCATGCAATATTGATTGTATGCGAGTGAAATTAATACCTAAGTATGCATTAATCTCAAGGTATGTCACATGCAATATCATTTCACGCACTGCATCGATGTTTTCTGGCAAACAGTAGATTTTGAAGGACCTTTCACGAAATTTATCCTGTAGCACAGTGCGACCACGATTGAAATCGAAAGATCAGTGAAACTGGATGACTTGGCATGATCTTTATCTCCATCAGTCAAAACGAGTTGATCGGTACATTGCTGTTGATTTAATACACGTGGAAAGTCATAGAAAGTCATAGCACGACAAAGTTTGAGATTGAATTCCATTTCTTGACCGAAATGAATGTTTCAAGTATCTGTGAACAACTCAAAGAACACTAGTATGACAACACGTTCTGAGTACGTTCACCATTAAAAATCCATATCCACATAAATGGTGCCATATCTAGCCGCCCTCGTATATGAACCGATGCAATAATATTCCGATGAAAATCTGGCTACTCTTAATATAGAAAATACGAAAATGTGTTTTCGGCATCTGATGACATATCATGGAAATATATATGAGTCTATTTGAAACAACGTGATAGATATTTCTATAACAGATGTTAACACCCGTTAAATATGTGTCGATAGCTTCAAGATTTGAGTGTTTCAAAATATTATCTCATTGGGTTTGTGTTTTTACGTCATTCAATTAACGTGTGTGTAAATTCAAACTTCTTTTCAAGTTTCAATTATTAAAGACTCTATAAAGGTCTTCTTTCTTTTTTGATTTTCGGTTTAATAACAAAACTAGACCATCCTAACTTAAAAGTTAACAGTTTTTTAAACCAATTTCATCTCCCTATTTAAACCCTAACGGAATCAGTAAATCAAGTCAAGACATTAAAAAGGTTACTTCAATTTTTTATTGCTACATTTCCACAATAATCACTTTCATTTTCTTCGACTCATATTCCCTTTTTGACTTACTTATGGTTACACTAATTATCAATTTCATTCGTTACTGAGACAATAGACATAATTTATATGCATTTTGCTTTTGTAAAGTGCATTCTGTACAAACAAATTTTAACATTATATATATACAGTTAATGTAGAACTTCTACGCAATTGTCCTTAGATGTCAGTTGGAAGGCATTTGTTAATATTTTGATGGCTCTCGTATATATCAAGAGGAGTAATATAAGTATGACGACATATCTTCCCAGGCGATCCCAATATTTGACATTATTGTTGTTTTTAGTTTAGTTTAGGGATGGTTTGAAAATATTATTCGATTCTCCTGATGCCCAATAACTACATATCTCTTGTTGATATATGGATCCTAGATCCGGTCCTGTCCGATTGTAGTGGAATTCTAAAATTCGGCAGCGCCTTCGTTGAACGCTGGAAATACTCGGAATCCGTTTGATGTTTGTTCTATATAAGTTTTTATCAAAGAAGGTGGTTTATTTGCATTTTTTCATTTGAATATTTTCTAGGAAGATCTTTTAGAAAGTAACCGAAGAATTTAAATAAATTATTCAAGTTAGCTAAGTGTTAATGTTAAGTGAATTATTATGAGTAAGTTTAGTGTGTGTATAGTGTAAATAAATTAAGAACCTAAGAGACAGTGAGCATAAATTCACCGCACGAATAGAAATCGTATAAATGAATAAAAGAAAACATTTGTTTATGATATGATAGTGATTGTTTTATTTATCATGAAAAACTCTTTTTCCTTTTTCTTGAATATTCTGTGAGCATATATTTTCATCATAGGCTGTTTCTTACCAATTTCCTGTATCAAGGGAAAAGTAAAAACCTTTCCATATCTCTACTGATTTCTTGAATTACCTGATCAAGTTTTGTCTAAAAAAATTTCAATCACATCCCTTTCTAAGGAACTATCATTTGTAGAAGTTACCACAACAATAACATACTGTTAACGTGTGGGAAATAATATTCAACCAATGGCTTGAGTCCAATTCGTAACTATAAAGTGACACAAAGTATTGATATACAGTCGAAATAGAAGTTGTTCATCAGCATGTATTTTCAAAGGACTAAAAAATTTTTTGAGTTAACATTCCGTTTAGATTAGAGTAGATAACAGATATTTCAGACGGTCTGAATATTCGTCTTTCCAAAGTCGAAACTTCAACGAAGTAAAAGTTATCGGAATCTGGATACTGAAATTTGAAGTTTTTGGAACAAACCACATAATTAACGAGAATTCGTAATACTCCAATAAATTTGGTCAAGAAAGAGAAGTTGCCCAGTTAGGTCGTGTTCCTAGTTGTACCAAAGAACTAACATAGACGAATAAATAGTTGAAAAAATTGAAAACTGTCGATATTTTTCGAATATCATGTTTTTAACAAAAATATAATCGACTGCCAATTATTCCACATAATTCTGTAATAAATTCTTCTGGACTAAATTTTTGTAACCGTTGATCATGAAAATACTGAACAAACTATTCACACTACACCAACACTTAATATTACACTATCTGCCGCACGTTTTGATAACCAAGGACCATTTATTGGTGATGATTTTCGTTAAATGCATGATAATTCTGGACCACACAATGAGGCAGATGTCTTTAATTGCCTAAACGAAGTAGGAATTCATACCCTGGACTGGCTACCAAGAAGTCCAGATATGAATCCTATCGAGCTTGTCTGGGACATTTTAAAACGCCGCGTTCGTCGTCGAAACCCATCTCATGAAAATTTAAATGAGCTTGAGCAAGCGGCATTAGAGGAATGGGAGAACATACTTCAAGAAGTGATACAGCACCTAATTGAAAGCATGCCTAGGATAATGTTAGCAACAATTACATCCAGACGCGGATTACTAGTGTTTTAAAAAAAGGAACATTATTGTTTAGAATGCAAGTTTTATGATGATTGAAAAGAATTTAAACAATAGCAATATTAATTTGAATTTATTGAACGAAAAAATATTTTCAGAAATCGGGGTGGTGCGTTATTTTTGACCTCGATTCTATATTCTGATAATGTATCATATCTTTCATGATGCAATATCATATCCATTAAAATATTTTAATCGTTGTCCTCATACATACGAGGGTTGCTACTTAAGTTTTAAGATACATAGAAAAATTGTTTTTCAAAAATATTCTCCATAAATATCAATACACTTTTGCATGCGTTTGAACTAATTGTATAAGCAGTTTTTTCATTCCGATTGAGGTATCTTCAGGTATTATTTCATTATAACAGAAAAATCATGATGACTATGGAACTGCTCGTAAAATAGTGATGTTTTATCTTTTCACAATCGTCTGCTCCCTTTAACGCATTATTGCCAATGCACGAAAAAGTGGATTTTATTTTATTACTGCCTTCAGATTCTACGACATTTTCTATGTTAATTTGGGTCCTACTCTCCCACACTTTATTCCGAATGAATTGTTTGAAGGGTTAATTCTCTGTTTCTATTTATAGTTATCACAGCAATTTCTGGCTGTAGGGTTATTTATTGTGCAAGGGACTCATAATTGCTAAAATTAACTTTGAAATAATTCTTGAATAATCAGAAATTATTTTAACAACATTGTGGCTTTACTGTTTGTCTCATTGAATTTGATGTATTCGTATTATGCGTTTTCTGGGGTATTCCATTCATATATAATTGTATAGTTTGAATTCTACTGCTGACAGTGTTCATATTGATATCCTGATATTTACTATAAGTAGTTTTCTGTATTCTCGTATTTACTAGAGATTTTGTGGAATTTTGTAAAATTGAGTTAAGCTGATAGATTCACAAACCTACTCACATGTGCGAGTATTAATTTTCCCATTTCTTAAGTTGTTTGGTGTTATACTAAAAGGTTCGTAATTGCTTAACGAATCTGAGTTGGAGAGAACTCTCTCTGGAGTCGTTTTCAGCTGCAAAAGATGAAACTTGATTTGAGTTAATATCTAGTCGTGACTGTTCTTTCTGTATTTAAATCTTATTTGACATCTCATTAATTTAATCCTGATTCAAAGTATTTTTTTTGGCAAATCGTATAATCAGAAAGCTGAACTCTCTTAATTTTATAATCAAATTCAAAGTATTGTTTTGATTATTATCAACTACTTACTCGAATCTATCAAGGCTCACTGGCGGTAGACTATACACTACCGAGTGTTTGAATATGATTCACACGTTCAATGTCGAAGTACTATTTTCAAATATATTTGAGTGCTCAACACGAGAACACCGATATCAGTGATAAAATTCTATTATTATAGGGTGTATTATACCATGATCGGAGCTAGTTTATTAAAATAAAACGAAACTGTAAATGTAACACCATGTGTCTTTATTGAAATGTCTCGACGAAAAGCCGCGTATTAGAGTCGTCTTTTCTCGAGTCCAAAACACTGGCCTCAACCCCCCATGCCTGTTGAGCCAATTAATTGACTCGTAATATCTAATCTATAATCTATATAATACATCTCCTCCTATAAGTTTAGTTTGTCCGGTTTTTTTATCACACGACCACATCTGGTTTTGATATCATGATCTAAAACTTTTGGACTGGATAATAAACATTCTGGCTCGTTGCTTTTAGACACATACTCATTTAGGGATTCCTTAAGGTCAATGCGATTACGCCTAATCACATTACCAAAGAAATCTTTCACAAGGTAAGATCTAGGAGAGCTATGCTTGGACACAATTTGTGCAGGCTCCCACTTATTCTTTACATGGTCAAAAATCGTCACATTGGTTTTAGGTTCCAAAGGTTTTAGATATTTACTTTTTTTGTCATAGTAAGACCTATAAATATTCTGTCTTCGCAATAGTTTCTCAGAAACGTCTTCACAGAGTTTCGGGTGCAAAAGACTGGAATTGATAGGCACTTTTGTCTTGCAAATCCTGCTCATCAATAACTCTGCAGGTGAATAGCCAATATACTTAAGTGGTGAATTTCTGTATTGCAATAAAGCAGTGTGTATATCAGAGTTTTCTTTCAAACATTTTTTTAGCATATTTTTACCTATATCTACCCCTTTTTCTGCCAATCCATTAGATTGTGCATAATACGGGCTGCGCAAAATGATTTCAAAATTCCAGTTTTTTGCAAACGTCTTAAACTCTCTACTATCAAAAGGCACGTTATCAGCAGTTATTTTACCTGGTGACCCATGAACAGAAAAAATAGACTTCAAAGCTAAAATAACTGATTTCACCGACTTGTTTTTAATTTGAGTGGTTTCCAACCAATTGGAGTATGAATCAAACACAATGAGAAAAATTTTGTTGGCATGCGAAAAAATATCTAATCCCAATCTCTCCCATGGCCGATTTGGTAACTCATATGGTAATAGCGACTCTTTTGGTTGTTTCTTCCCAAAAGTTTCGCAGATACTGCATTTTTTTATGTAGACTTCAATATCAACAGATTGCCCTGGCCAATAAAATATACGTCTTGCACGATTTTTGCATTTTTCAATCCCAAAGTGACCCTCGTGCAATAATTTGAGCATATCACCCTTTATGGCAGTTGGGACAACAATTTTCTCACCAAAAAACAGCAATTTATCAACATAGCTGAGGTTGTCTTTGATTTTAAAGTAATGCCTCAAAGAAGGAGACATGTGATGTTTATTATTGGGCCAGCCTTTTATATGGAAGTTGATAACTTGTTTCAGAATCTCATCTTTCACGATTTCCTGCCTGAATTGTTCCTTCCGCTCTTCAGACATGGCTAAATTTTTTGATAAAGAGTGTACTGCAAAATTAAATTCTTAATCAGACTTTAGCCCAGTTTCTGGTAAAAACGCTCTTGACAGTGTGTCTGCCACATACAAAAATTTTCCAGGTTTGTAATTCACAATTATTTTATAATTTAGTAAGCGGAGTCTCATCCTTTGTAGGCGGGAAGAAATAGATGCTAGATCTTTTTTCATGATCGATTCCAAGGGCTTATGATCAGTGTTGATTTTCACATCAAATCCATAAATAAAATAATGAAACTTTTGAGTAGCAAACAGAATCGCCAGCATCTCTTTCTCTATCTGCGCGTACTTTTGCTCGCAGGGGGTTAAGCTCCTGGATGCAAAAGCTATTGGGTGACCTTCTTGAGATAGACAAGCACCTAGACCGTCCTTGGACGCGTCAGTGTCTATTTCTATAGGTTTTGTTGAATCAAAAAATGACAAAATTGGGGCATTGGTTAATGTATCTTTAAGTCTAGTTAAAGATTCATCATGCAATTTAGTCCATTGCCAATCAATATTATTCCTGGTCAAATTTCTAAGTGGAGCTGTTATTTTCGACATGTTGGGCACTTTCCTAAATACTTAGCCATGCCTAATATTCTTAATAGTTTTATCTTCGGGTTTTGGCATCTCTAGAATCGGTTTCACATAATTTCTATTCAGTTTGACACCTTCCTTTGAGTAAATTTGACCCATAAACTTAACACTTCTAGATTTAAATTGAATTTTGTCTCTATTAAATTTTATATTATATTTTTGTGCTCTTTCCAAAACTAACCGTAGATTATTATCATGTTCCTTTTCATTACTGCCAGTTATAATCAAATCATCAAAGTAAAGACCTACACCTTCAATGTCACCAAATATTTCATAGTTTTGTTTTTGAAAGACTTCAGGGGCTGAGCAAATTCCAAAAGGTAGACGACAAAATGCACATATAGCCACAGAATTCACATTTCCCTTCTTTTATTTCTTTCAAAAAATGCTTAGATTTTACAGAGCTTACACTAGCTTCATTCTGCAAAGCCTTCAGCTGTTTTTGACTAACTTCTCTTGTTCTACAGATGTCTATTGCTTGTGTCAACTTTAGATCAGATTTTCTTAACAATTCTTCTCTAGTGCTTTGGTCGTAGATGCCCATCACAATCCTATCTCTTATGAATTCTTCTAATAAATTACCATAACCAGTTGTTTTTCCCGCTGTTCTTAATTCTGTCAGGAAACTATCCAAACTTTGTCCCTCTTCTTGTGTTATACTGTTGAATAAGAACCTTTCATATATAACATTTCTCTTTGGTTCACAGTGATCTCTAAATTTTTTCAAGACATTATCAAGAGTTTTCTGGGCCTCCGGTAACGGATCAAAAGAGTTAAATAAATCAAGACCATCATCACCAACTAAGTTCAATAGAATTGCAACCTTTTTTTCATCATTTTCATTGCTTAAACTTGTAGCAGTCAGAAAATTTCGGAATTTTTGTTCAAATTTTTGCCAGTTATCAGCTAGGCTTCCTTCAATGGATAAAGGATCTGGAGGTTTGAAGTATGATTCCATTGCTGTTGGCTTCTACTTATATCGCAGCAAAGTCCAGCTTACTAATGTCTAAGTACGAATGTACGAAATTTACTCAAGCTTTTTTATCAAGTTTTTACACCTCACACCATGTATTATACCATGATCGGAGCTAGTTTATTAAAATAAAACGAAACTGTAAATGTAACACCATGTGTCTTTATTGAAATGTCTCGACGAAAAGCCGCGTATTAGATTCGTCTTTTCTCGAGTCCAAAACACTGGCCTCAACCCCCCATGCCTGTTGAGCCAATTAATTGACTCGTACAAAGGTGGCGGGATAGCTATTAAACAAATATCTAATCTATAACCTACATAATACATAGGGCTTCAGTAATTAGTTTCAATTCTATATTTCATTATATATCGTGTCACATTAGTGGGGATGTTACATACTCAATGTAAATAAATTTAAAACCAAAAAATTGATGAAAACTAACGATGCGACCTGAGATGTAATTTGATGAATACCGTTTGAATTTTATGAAGCCAACTTTGGACATTATTAAGTAAAAAGTCCCCTTATTATGACTGTGTTTAATAGAGTGCGGTTTCAAACATAAAAAAAGAATGGCTATTAATGTGGAACTATCACGGAGTGTTAAGTTTCATACCGAGTCTCAAACAAAAATATAGTACATATGGAATCGTGTTACATACAGACGACGTTATTGAATATGGATGAGTTGATGATTCTAAAAATTGTGTTTTGAATACTCATTGCTTAATAAAGAAGCCATTGATTATTTTTCATGTTATAAGTAAAGTTGACTTAGTACTAAATGCATTGCTTATTTGCACTGAAAAATTTCCATAACCTGTGCATAAAGTTAAAAAATATTCCCACATAAAACAATTTGCTCTAATTCATGAAAACTTATCATTTAAGTTGATTTAATTTGCACAAACCTTATTAAGTATGCCTGCCTCCCTCTCATTGTGGGTTCAATCCTATAGAAATAGTTTGATATACATTAAAAGCATAACTACGCAATTACATTCATTCACCTTCTTTGAATGAGGTAGGGATCGAAAATATACATCGAGTTATATCTGGATTTTACTATATAAAAAAATTAGATTTGATAAGTGATAAAAAAAGAAAATCATCAATCTATTCTACGACCTTACTTTTCAAATTAATATTTGATGAGAGCAATGGAGTGATAAAAGACATTTGCTTCATTTATTGAATGTTATGGGTCGAATGAAATGTGGATACGAATAATTAAATTCAATATTTCCTCTTTACCAAAAAATGTCGATGACAAAAAACTGGTTATTCTTTAACACTTACAAATAATTTTCTCTTTGGGTTTACAGAGCAAGTTGTAACCAACAAAAATCTTTGGCAAGCTTTTTAAATCTATTTTTATAGACTTGTTATTTTCAAAATGAGAAGGTAAAATTTTTCATTATTTCTTCTTGCACCGAATTTTCTGCTTTTTCAAGTAAAAATTCGACTATATAAAATTTTACCTATTTTTCTATAATGCTATTTAAACATAATTTTATCCGTTGATAATCATTTTGATTGGGTATTCCCGCGAAAACTCACTCAAATTTTCCAATTCAAACTTCAAATACTGAATGCACTTTTGTGAATACCCCTCAACTTTCGTGTGAAACGTACTTAAATGTTTGATAACTAACTTGTTTGAACATTCCAATATGCTGTACATTGGAATTTTCATGAGTTTCTTTTGATATTATTCGTGAGCGCTTTTCTTTATTTACGAATTTATTCTTCTACCTTTGATGGTTTTTTCATCCAATTCGCTTCAAAGATCATAATTTCGTGCGGATTTCTTATTTACTTTTTTTAAGGAACACTCAACTACCGTTGGGACTATTTTTCATCAACCTTATATCAAAAGCAAAAGGTTATACTCAGAACTATTTTGACCATAACAGAAACGGTGTTGATTAATTCCTCACGGCAATGCCCTATTACCTGTTTACTTTGTCATAGGATTCTCCGAGATCCTGAATAGTTTAACATGAGAAATGTTAATCAACTGCTTCAGTTGTTTTTATAAATAAGTTTTTTGCGAGAAATTCTTTTGATTTTATATGTTCATCTTTTTACATTACACATTGAGTCGCTAGAAAATTCGTCGTTATCTTTCACTATTGTATTCTTGGTTTGGTCCTATTTTAGACCGTTTTTCTTCATTCTCCTCATAATTTCTAGCGCATCATAATCACTTCTATGTTCTTATTTTTTCACTTCATCTAATATACTTAATTCTTTTTTTGAATTCTTCTTGTAGTTATAAGCATTTTCGCTTACATTCTTCATTTCTCAAAATTTCCTCTTTGTTTTATAATATGAGGTTTCTTTGCCTTAATCTTCAGTCTGTTACCTGCAGCGAGTTCTCAGTACATGATCCCGTCAGCTTTTTTCTACTACCTGCTTCTCCTTTTCTTCATTTATATTATGTGATAGTACACAATAGTACAGATATTACAGATAGTACATGATAGTACAGAATCTCCCTTGGATATTTCTTTCCACACAGTTCATGTGATCATCAATTTGTACCTTTGTATCCTGCCTTTATCTTAACTTCTTGTTTTTTTTACCACGTTTTTGTGTAATTTTTGAGATCAGTAACACACATTTTCTTAATTATACTTTTAACCTCCCCAATATCTGGTTTCAAATTCATTCAGTTATTCTCATGAATTACTACACCCAATTCTCAAGTACATTTTGGTCCAATAGACTAATTTCTTGGCATCTATCAACTACTGAATCGCTTTTTTTCATTTTTGCGGACATTCTGCTTCCTGAAGTTTGTATTTTAGTCTTATAAACTACTTTCTAATTTGTATATATTCCTTTCTGATCTCTCTGAATTCATTTCCCATATAATCTTTGCTTCAGCTTTCAATATTCCATTTGGTCTGTTAAGTTCTGTACGTCAAATGATATTTCATTGGAGGTAAATCTTGCTAACTTTTATAACGAATGAAGTTTGCATTAAATATGATTCAAATTCCAATTTCAAAGAATTGTCATTAATTCATATTTGCCGTAGAAAATTATGAGTGATGAAAAAATCTATATTTGATATATACTTGAAACTTATCTTCTTATCAGAGTTGTTTTATTGATATCAATGCATCTAAAACATCTAATTAATCTTTCAGCTTCATGGATGTTTTTTTAGATTTAGCTTCAATAATTCTAATATTTCATTTTTCGAATATAATTCGTGAAAAACCTAATTCATCAAAGTTCTAAGTAAAAAACGATATGTATTCAAACAAATAAGCTTTGTTATTGTAACTATAGAAGTTCTCAAAGTCACTATAATTTATTAGCCTTCTGAGAATATAATAAGTGTTCGATAGAATTTAACACAATTACGTGAGTCACGTTCATGGACTGCTGCTATCTAATGTTAGCATACTCGTAAATTTCAAAAATATGTTGTAAAGTATTAGCTCCTAAATTGAATTTTTATCGATAGTTTTTTATCTTCAAACCCTCTTTTCATCTTAAATGTGTGTCGTTGCCAATATTTCTGGGCTACAGTGAACGAAACGAAAATAAATTTTTTACAATTATTACAATTAAAAGAAATTGAAAATTAATATCACTACAATCTTTGATATGTAATTGGAATGAAATTGTCATCGACATTAAAATCAGCATTTGGGGCTAAATTTTCTAAAATCGTTTATTCTCTTGTACGTCAATTTTTCCATGATATTCCGTGTTTACATCTTTATGATTATATCTTTTTCCTGTGTTTGTTTCATGTTTTAAACAGTGAGGGTTCAACAATTATTACCAAGCATATATCAGTGATTCACCTAAAAATCGGTTATCCTCTATGTTTTTGAAACTATAATCTATTATGTCGAAAACTTGAAAAGTGTGGAACAGCAAACCTCAATAACCAAGATATTACACTGTTTATTAGAAATAATTATGAATAATCATATGGGGGATTTGATAACATTAGAGTTGAAAAAGTAACAACCCGTCTTATTCACTCACTAATATTCTAGTGATGAAAAGATTTGGCCAAAGATTGATCACTGCTGTTTAATTTCTGAACGTCGGTAAACGTGATTCATGAATATATAAATCACGATCAGGTAAACTCAATCATATTTTCCGAAAAGAGTTGCTCGTAATAATTAAACATATGCATATATTCTACGTCGCTTTTGTATTTGTTTAATTAAAACGGTATTGGCAATTAAATCCCATCATTAGATAACAAAGTGAATATTTACACATCTTTGATTGTTGAAAAATGATATGATATTACTAGCGGATGTTTAGTAAGGTTCGATTTATGGATTTTTGTGACTTGTTCCTTTCCTAAATCTTCATTTCTGTGATTAGATTTCCATATTTGTTAAAAGATTTCTTAATTAAATCATTGGAAGTTGTTTAGGAAATTGTAAGAGAAATAGTTGATGATTTTCGAATTTATGTTGAGCAAACATCATATAAACAAATATGTCTACTTCTATTCATCAAATCTCATAATTATTTCTTAATAATACAATTTACAACCAACATCAAACTCAAGTCTCCAATTCCAATCTCTAACAAGGTTCTAAATAAAGTGATGAATTTATCCGAATCGTTTATTCAACTCATTGTATGAAAAGCCTTTAAAAATTAGCATAATAAAAATATAGGACTCAAGTAATCAAGATTTTGAAGGGAGCAATTACTTGAATGCACAGATCCTTTGTTCAGCGACTGCCGTTAATATATCAACTTAACTAGCGAAAGCGAATATAATTTACAAAAACTGTATATCAAATAACTTGACATCGCTCTGGCAAATTTTAATGGAAGGCTTAAATCCTGAATACGTGGCATACATTTTCGAATGATTTTGTGAGTGGGAGTTTTGTTGGTAAAATTTCAATTAGTTTCACCATTTAAATGTAATTGACATTCTGTGCCCTCTTAGCTCTTTGTCCTCGATACCTTTTAAATCGCTTAATAGATGGAATATGGGAAAATTCCTTGTTCCAAGTGAGTGAACCCAGGAACAAAATTATACGTGTAATCATTTTGAACAATATTTTTATCATATCTCCATATTGCAATATTTTGGATTGAGAGCAAATTCAACATAAAATTTTTTTGAATGTTTGGAAATGCAAATTTTCATATACTTGAATTCCCAAAACAGAATTATAAATTTCACTCTTATTGTTATGAATGTATTTCCGCCCTAGAACCGGTTTTGTCTAGATGCATTGAAATTTTAAAACTTACTTTTTATAAACAGCGGAATCCGTTTCATATTTTAGATCCGTTTTTATAATAAGCGGTTTATTTGCATTGTTTCTTTTGAATCATTTCTAGGAAAGTCTATGTATTTATTTGTTTCGTTTGAGTGATAGTATATATCCGATTTCAGTTCTAATTTCCTCAGGATTATCATTCATCTCAACATACATTAGTATGAAAATCAAGTCACAATTCCGTCTTAGACCGGATTTCCTTTATTTTTATCCCGTTTTTTTATTTCATTCATCCAGATCTCAAAAGATTCATCGAAATTACTGATGTTCTGTATAAACACGAACAATAATGTCGCGATAAAATGAAATGAATATTAATGAGAAAATTGCCTCTTAACATTACAACCATTCCATTTTGATGCATTCCAAAGTAATTCTCATAAAGAGATGTTCAAAGAGCTAAGCACTGGAAGTAACACCTTCATAAAAGAGCTTTTACTTGACGGTTTTGTGAATTAACTATTCTTTGTTAAGATCTTTTAATGAAAGAGTTCAAGTAGCTGTGGATGAAATAGATAATCTTATCACGAGATCACTAATTATATTTTTTTATAAGATACGCTATTGCAAGGATCTTTCTTTTTCTTGTCAAGATAAAAAGGTTTGAGAAACAGAAAATTCGACATTGTAAAATTTTAAAACACAAATTATCAGCTCACCAGTATCTGGATGTTTGACAGCGTCAATAGCAGTACACGAATAATGTGGAAGTCCTCTGGATTTTATTCTAGTACATTTTTCGTTTAAACAGTACATACATACAAAAATAAATTGGGAACAATTATTTACACTCTGGAGAAAAACAATATAACGTTAACAACTACGAGTATAATTCATGTTTTCAAGAAAAATCCAAAAATTTTATCGATTTTATTCTTATACGAGGATATATTGAAAAATTCTTAGCCTACTATAGAACCAAACAAAATTTCAATGTCAAAATATTTCATTATTCAACATATTCTTAATTAGATACATCTACAGATTTTATTACCTCTTCGTTGCAAGAAAATTCGCGACCTTTTAACGTTTTTTGCAGTTAAGGAGAGAGATGATTGTCGGACAGAGCCAAATCTGGTGAATAAGGGGGTGTTCTAGTAATTCAAACCCTAAATCGCGAATTTTTTGCATGGCAACATGAGATTTGTGTATAGGGGCGTTGTCCTGCAAAAACAAAACACCTTTGGATAGCTTTTCGCGTCTTTTCTCTTTAATATTCTTCCGTAGAGTGGTCAGTAATGTCGAATAGTAATTAATCTCCAGTTGTTCTACCCTTACCCAAAAAATCAATCATGATTACTCCATGGCAATCCCAAAAGATTTTGGGACATGAAACTTCTTAGGTCTTGGAGAACCAGAGTGTAGCTATTCTATCGATTGTTGCTTTGTATCTGGATCGTAGAAATGTACCCAAGTGTCATCCATAGTAATAATTCGGTTTAATAAGTCTACATCGTTTCCAAATCGAGCGCAGATCGAACTCGATGTTTTTACCCTTGCACGCTTTTGATCAACATTCAAAAATTTGTTATTGAATATTTCGTATGAAATATTCAGTGCTTCAGATATTCGTTTTAGCCCAATTCGACGGTCTGATAAAATCAAATCATTAACTGCACCGATATTTTCGGAGACTGACACAGAAACTGGCCTTCCCGATCGGTCATCATCTTCAATGAAAAATTTACCTCTTTTGAAGCTTGCAGTCTAATTTTTCACGGTCGCTTACGAAAGACATTGATCACTAAGGGTATTAAGCATATCTTCGTAACTCTGCTTACCTCTTAACCCTTTTAAATACAGGTACATGATGATGGCGCAATACTCCAATTTTTCGAATTTCACAATTTCGGTGGACATCTTTTTTCTTTCATGGAAGTGGTCTAGGCTAACTAGATATCAATACATCTTCGTAAAATCACACGATTCTGTAGACTCAGAAACTGCTTTAGTCTAATTGAACATTGTGAAATAATCAAATATTGGCGACTGCTCAGAAGTTTTCAAAATCGATATTGTCGAAATTAGACTTCAACATATAAATACATAGGTACGACTGGAGTGTTAGCATTTCAACCGATTGAAGTTGTGGTTCATCCATCTTGAGCTAAGATTGGTACTTGTGCGATGTTTCGATTACTATTTTCGATGTATTTCTTTCAAATCCTGATATTTCCCATATTGGAATGAATTTCCGGTTTGCTGAGATTCATTTTTCCAATATTCTGCTGGCGTGTCTCATGTTTTTGAATCGTGATATTTAACTTATTTTCAATAATCGAGTATAAGAGCTAATTGCTTTACTGAAGCTAGTAACAATAATGCTTTGTTGATAAGCTATCAGCACTAATATTGTCGGCATTAACAGAAATATGTTATTAATACGAAGGCTGTTACTTGAATTTGACCAAGTTACCAACTTGAAATATGACATTCTTAATAATGGATGATTAATGGAACGTGTTGTTATAAGAGTGTTATTTGAGTAGTTTACAGGTGCCTGAAACATTGATCTTGGTCAAAAATGGAATTAAATCGCCAATATTTTTATTCGATGATTTTCTATGAAATTCGACGTGGATTAAACCGATAGCAGTGCGCCGTTTACGTCGCTTCGACTTATGGTGATAAAGCATCGTTTCGAGCAACCGTATTTTGATGGTTTTCTGAATCCAATCGTGGTCGTACTTCGCTACAGGATGAACTTCGTGAAGCTCCTTCAAAATCTGCTAATGTGCAGGAAGCGCTTAGAAACAAATGGTCGAGTATTTTTACGGTATAACTGGCGTGGCCACCGTTTCATTAGACCAACGTAGAACCGTCAATTTTGAATACTATACCAGAACTTGTTTGCAAGCAAGGAATCATTCGATTCGTATAAGTAATTGACGAGGTTATGTTTCATCACATTCCACTACTATTTCCAGCCTTTAGCTTCGTCACATTCAGTTAACTTGGTCATTCTACCATTTTTATGGATTTATTTATTTATTTCACCCCACACCTGACATATTTATGTACCACTAATATCTAGATTTGATCACATTTTATATTTCGTCACATTCTTCACCATTTACTATACACAACCAATCCATATTTGACATACACTACTCACTAAACACTAATTTAATATTGACTACTCGTGATTCGAATTTATTATTTTAGCTGGATAAACGAGAACCCAAATCGATATCAATAAACAAAAATTAGTGTTCAGTGCGTAGTGCAAGTGAAATAACAATTATTTTGTTATAATAAAAAAAATAATGTTACAATATACATCAAGCTTCAATAAATAATATAGCAATAGAAATATTTTGAAGACTTTCTTAAGCGGTGGTTGAAATGGGTCTAAATTGGAAATGCAAATCTCAACTTTTTCTATACATAACTATTGAAAAATGAATTAGTTTTTTCAATTACCTATCATGTCCATATAAAGTGTCTCTCTGAATGGACTATTCTGTTATTTTTGTCAAGAAATCGGATTATAAAATAATCAAAAAGTCAAATTGAATATTTCGGGATTAAATTTGAAAAACCTACTTCGTTATGAAAAAACGCTGCTATCGTTTCCAATGTTGGTTATCTGTTTTCATTATTTCTCTCTCCTAATACTGGAATAGGCGGGTTTATATTGCAGCTTATTTTCTTTTATGACACATCCAATTGAGGACGTAGACAGTGCTGTAGTGAAAATCTATTGATTAAAATAAAAATCATTTTTTTCAGTTATCTCTTTCAGTATCCAGGCTCTATTAAATAAAAGGAAGGAAATATTTTAACCGGGTCACTGAAGTAACTAAACTAATCAATGTTTATCCTCATAAAAAAACTTCAAGAAGTTAAAGGTGACTATTTTCAAAAATGTTTGCTGCTGAGCTCTTGTCTGCTTCTGAGTTTAGATACTTGAGGAATGTAGAGGGCCAACTAAATCAGAACAGAAGCAATTTTTTATTGTAACAGTCCTCTAGATTACATTATTAAAAATTTCTTCGGCACTTTTACCAAAAATGTGTTGGAAGTTTCAACGCCAAACAATTTAATAAATTTATAGAACGAAATAATTCAATTCAATTTAAGAGTTAAACGGTAATAGAAAATTCGATTAGTAATTTTACTATACAATTTTTTAATTTTATTCGAAGATTTATCATAAAGATTTTTAATAAATTAACTATGTAGTGTTGTATCTACTCGTATAACAATCAATTAAACTACACTCAATTCTAGAAACAAAATTTTCTTAATAATTTACTTTACAATAAGAAAACTATAATTCAAACCACTATCTACGAGTTATTATGTTTTGGATAGGATGATATCGTTGTGATTTATTTATTCAAAATCTTCCTCTCACTTTAAATTAAAAACTAACTAAACAGGCTTAAATAATCTAGTGTTAAATCACAGAACTTTTTTTGTAATTTTACAATTAAACATAGTAAAACGAAATACTAAACATTTTTCAAATATTCAAATATTTTCATTGAAAAATAAAAACAGCTTATTATAATTACTAACCGTGAAAGATTTATAATAAAATATTGTAAAATAATATCTCATATCAGTAAAGTTGCTCAATTGTCCAAGGAACTCACTCAAAGTGCATTATAATTTTAATTCATATACCCTGATCAGAAGTTTCAACAGTCATATGTATAGCGAAACAATTCTGATTTTACAAACATTTTTTGCAATGTACTCTTCGGAGCTATTAACTATCCAGTAACAGAAGAAAGTTAGTTTTTGAATAGCACTCTTACTACTAACTCTGATAAACTTCTAGTTCAGAAACATTCGGAATAAATCAACACCATCATCAAAATCTCGAACTGCTTATAAGATTGCAATATCCAATTCTCAGTGCTAAAAACTCCCTTCATGACTTCTTTTAACTTGCCACTATACTTCTTATATCAATTACCACTGTCCATCTTTCATTTTACCAATCAATAGGGCTTATTCACTGTATGGAGTTTTCTTGGAAACCCAATAACTAATGTTTTCGGCATTTGAACATGCTTAAACTAATATTTGGTTATCTGAAAAGAATGAATTCATCGATGGCAAGTTTTCAAGTATTTCAGTTGAGTACGCCACTGTCATATTAGTCATAACTATTTCCTGAAGCATTTTCATGGTATTTTAGTAGATTAAAATGTCGACAAACGCAAAATAAGTCGTGAGAATAGTCACTTAGGGATTGAGCGTGAAATGAAGTTGGTTTTATTAAGATTATATACAAATGTGTTGAATTTTTTTCTAGTTAGATAATCTTCACCGTTAAATGGCCAGGTAAAAAACACGAAACAGTGTATTTGCATATTTTTAAAGAAACGGTAACTGAATTATGCGAATATCCACATTTTGATATTACAGAAGAATACATTTCAAACATGTCTATTCGTCTATTTCTGGAAATGTTTTTGTGCAAGTTTACTTAAATTAGTTCTTCTACTCTGTCTTTTTTTCAGATGATTAATACCTCATACTGAAAGTTTTGAAAAGAAACTATTGTCAAGAACTAGTTTGGGCTCGATTCCCAATATCCAATTTGAATTGTCACAAATATGTAATCCCAGCCTCAGTCCCATTTTACATAAAATTTCCTGCGTTGTATCGAAATTAATAGCATCAGTATTATCATTATAATAATGTTGGTATTTATTAGTGAAATCTACCTGCAGAATTTTCCTAACATTCAATTTGATCTACAAAGTTATAGTCCATTCATCTAAGAGATCGATAATGATTCCTTATTTTTTCTTAGGTTATCTCCTCGAATTTTACATATTCATATGATTAATCCAGCTCGCGACACGGGTCTTTAGGTTGGCCCTGTTCAGCTACAATGGAATTTTAAAATTCGGCGAATTCGCAACGCCACCTATTTTTTTATAAATGGCGGACGCGCATTTGACAAACTTTTATAAAAGGAAAGTCTATTTTTTTCTTTCTGCTAGAGCTTTGTAGAATTCTATTTGTGGTGTATAAATAAGTTTATGTAGCGCAGTAGGTTAAGTTTTAAATAAATGGTCGTAGCGAACATAACGAATTAGTAAAAGTAATCAAGAAATTGTTCAAGTGTTATTTTTAAGTGATTTATAAAAGTTACGTGTATTGTATAGTGTGTGGATGAATTAAGACCGTAAGAGACAGTGTTTATTAATTCACCCCACGATTAGAAAGAGTGGAAATAAATACGAAAAAAGTTACAAGAGTATGCTTTTTTGTTGAAGTACCACCTTTTAATATATGAGTACATTTGATAATATAAATGTGACAAATTTTTTATATCAAATTTTATAGAGAGATTGTAGACCGTTTTTGATACTACGACTACTGGCTTTTACTTAAGCTTTGAGATGAAGAAATAAATGTTAATTAAATATGACTTGTCGCAGCAATTGATTCTGATTAAAGTACCTCTAAAACATGTGATTTGAACGCATCAACCGCTTCTTTTTCTTATTTTTGATCTGTTGAAAGAAAAGAATTCATCGGCTGCCAAATAAGGACCCGGCATATGACCCATCGTTTCTATGATTGGTTTCTCTGATTTTTTTCAAATATTTTTGGCAAACACATGATGGTGTACCATTTATAATTGACTATTCCACGTTATTCTAATGGAACGGTAGTGACATGTCTAGTCACCAACAGGCGACCATTTGCTCCGAAGTGCACTGTGCTCGAACAACTTTTGTTTTTGTACAGTTCAGGGTTCATATACATAATTAGTTGCCTGTCACCATCTTATAAACGTCTTTGCAAATATTGCGATTGAATTTTTTTCAGCATTTCTTCGCACCAATCGACACGACTTCTTTTGAGCGATTTTCAAATTATGTGGTATCCAACGCAAACAAATATTTTTGACAGCCAAATTCTCAAGTAATACTAAATTGTATTCGAATGGAACTAATGGCCAAATATGCTTCAATCTCTCGGTATGTCACATGACGATTTTGCAATATTGGTTGATGCACCGCATCAATGTTTGTAGTATTTGTAAAAAAATCAATTAACAACAGATTTGGCATATTCACATCAGTGTTACCATATCTCAAAACCCCCTTATTAGTAAATGGTTAAATTTGGTCTGTTTTTACCAAAATTAGTATGACTGGATTAAAATAAGTACATATATGTTTTTAATAGTTCAACGAGCCTATTCTGAATTCTTTCGTTTGTATAGACATCAAATGAATTGCATTAAATGACAAGACTTAGAAATTATTTTCTTCTATATCGTCTTCCCGCTATTTCTCACATCTGAATAAATAAATGCTATATTGGTTTATTTAATGATGGAGTTTCTTTGGATTGATATTCGTTCACATTCTCCCTCAGGATTTTCTTCATCAATTACTATGAAAATCATTCTCAGCTGTTCTATGAAGCGGGTATATGCTGCAGACAATGCCAAACCCAACTTTTTCAGCTTCTTGGTAAGAACGTTATCGACTTTTCCAGTATTTCTGTGGTTGTTCATTGAGGATAAATAATTCGTTTTGTTAAATTACTCAGATTATACTAAATTAAAATAACTCTGCCATCAGATGTTCCACTTTTCTTCAATCAAAACTCTTAAATAATTTCGAATAATTTACTTGGCCGTTTTTCGCAGATATTTAGGCCGCAAATTATTGGCAACGGTGTCATTGAAGTTTTCACCATCCGACAATTCATAATCAAAGGTTATAAGTACTTTCTGGAAAAGCAGTGGTATTTCAATAATTTCATTACATCATTATCTCCATTGAAATATAAATCATCGATGAATTGTGATTATTGAAGATAATATTTTCATAACTACATACTAAAATCATTCTTTCCTTCGGCAATGAAATTTTCAGCTCTAATAGTTTATTTTCTGAATTTTTTTATTTAAAAAACCTCCGAGATGTTGAGAATATTGGAAAAAAAAAGAATTTTGTATATTTATTACGACCAAAGTAGGCAATTATATTTGAAAACATGAAGGTGTCTTGAAAATAGCGAAAAATTTCCATTGGCACAGTAAAGATAGATATGAAGGTGATCAAACCATTTCACTAGAACATCATTGCACGAAGAGGATGTGACTATGAGAAAATAATGCCACGTTTCCTCACTATGGAATAAAATCCACCATTAATTGAGCTGTTTTGGCATACATCTAAATCATTTGAGTGGATTCAACGCCGGCGAATGTTATTTGGAGCGAAAAAACGCAAAAGTGGCTGGCATTTTTATGGCATCTATGAACAATCCTTTCCCAACAAATCAATTCACCATGTCACAAGTTTATAAAAACGATAGAATTTTGAAGCCAAAGAAAAATATACGATTAAATTTTTTTTATTCAATATATCAGGGATATATTGCCCATGTTCAGTTGATAGAAAAATATTTTATTTATCATAGTCCAAGATGATGAATATTTTCAAACTAAATTGACCTGTTAGTTATTTATAACACGTTGTCAGTCAAATAAACATTTTTCCACTTAGGCGACGAATCGTTGCTAACTAAACATCTAGTGGTGTAATTTTATTTAATCCCATAGTTGTTCCTCGAATGGAAATTTGACATTGACGATAATTGCAAATAAACCGCTTAAACAGCTTTCGAGAATCAATGAACAATAATTCATATTGACTCGAAATAACTTTTGGCAATATAATTTTGGTAGACTGTAAACGCAATGTTGACATTTATAACACAATATACGCTTGGTTGATTTAATCACTAACAAGTTAATCAGAAAGCGAAGCACCTACCGTTCAATGGAACAGAAGGAGAAAAATAACTAACAGTGAATGTCAACGCTTATTCTAATTCAATTTAACTGGTAAGTTTGGTATAGAGAATATAATAACGCACTCATCAGGGTCTTCTTATCTGCTGAACATTGAATGATGTTGCGCATTAGATTTGAAATATGCTTAAATAAGCATTAGTACAAAGTTATAAATTATAAATTAATCATCGATATTGTTGCCTAAAGGAAGGGAGTTTTATACAGAGTTTGCTAGCGGCGCTGAATTTTGTTAATAGGGGTGTGTAAATATTGATGTAAGCAATAATAACGATTAGGAGAGGTCTATAATTTATGCTTTCGTACAAAGAGAGGCAAAGAGGTGTGGTAAACATCAGTATCTTGGGATACTGGATCGGAAAAAGTTTGAAATATCTATATTTGGTTAGGGATTATGTCAATTAGTTATATACTCTGTACCTCCAAATGTTCCCGGCATTTTCTACATTCTTCACAGCTCCAGGACTTAAATGTGTTCATTCATTCAAACACTAACAATGTTTATTCTGTTTATCTGGTTAGTCCTTTCGCCGTTGAATATTCTAAAAGTCTATTTATATTTATGGCAAATACGGTACGATGTTCTTAGTTTTTCACATAAGCAGCTTTCGTTTTGTTAGATACGTAGTACCCTCCATGAGTTCTTGGCTCATATACTATCTCGACAAACTTTACACAAATTTGTAACTCGCTGCTTCGATTAATTTTATTATAGTAGAACAACCACTCAGTCAAGTTGTTTTGAAAAATGTCTGAAATTAAATTTATAAAATTTTTTACTGAAGAAATATTCACACTAACCCAAATCAAAAATAGAAGCTTGTCCATCATTTTGTCTGGAAGCGTTGTCGATATTCATACTGAATACACACCACCACTACACCAACCCTCACAATTACACTGTCTTCAGAAACTTTTTACCTTCAGTCTCTGAAGACGATAACTTGGTCATCGAAACGCGCGTCAGACAGTGAAATTGTAAGTGTTGGTGCAGTGGTAGTGAAAACAGTGTGTTCATTAAGTGCAAAGTTGCTGTCTTTAATTCTCAGCGCCGTTAGGTCAATGCAGTGCGATCAATATTAACGGGTGATAAACCTATGGTCTTCCACTCTGATCTGACATTCAAAAGACATTCTATGTAGTGGCATAGGAAAGGAGATATCATGTTAAAGAAGCGAAGGTCACGAAAATCACTTTAAAAGTGACAGCTACATTATTTTTATTTCAGCCACTGACTTTAAGGAATCAAACACAACTGTAAACGCAGCATATTATTTTATCTTACTAAGGCAGATACGTTGAATATTATCGAGCAAAAAGGCGTGTTAAGATCGGCCAAAGTTTGCTGTTGTTTAGTGACAATGCTCCAGTTCGCTTCCCAGACTGTACACGAATGTAACTTCACAGAGATGAACACCTACCATATAGCCCTGATCTTGCACCGTCCGACTATTTTTTGTTCACAAGGAATTATCGTACTACTAAACTCATACTTCCGATATGTATAATTCTTAGTGCTACTGTTGTATCGCGTTTTTTGAAGTAATAGATGAAAATTGAAAATTTGACTGCAATAATATAACTTTCTCTATAGATATTTAGGAAAATGATACCTTGATAGCCTGAAAATTAATCTAGAAATGACACAAAAAAGTTATGAAAAATAGTTATGTTAAGTAACATGAAATTTTGGTTATCCAAATATAGAATTCTATAAGCTTTTTTATCAATTCAAACTTTCCGATAACAATATAGATAAATCAAAAATAAATCTACTCCGACCTCTTATATTTACATATATTGTCAATATGATATACCAGGAAGTTTTGCGAATTAATTGGATATTAACAACTAGTATTCGCTTCATCTTCTCATAGTACATTCTTTAATTTGTAGTAAATGTATACAATATTCTCTAGTTGTTCAATAATACTTAAAAGCACTATACATTGAGGCTCCTTCATTGCGATAATTTTTGTTTATTTGGTTTCGTACTCCTCTGTTTTCGTAATTTTCTAGTTAGAAAGATAGATTCAACAATCTTGATACCTATAGATTGTGTTTGGATATCTGATTCAATCTCTTTTCAAGTAGTAAAAGCTTCACTCACTATATGCTGAGTAAATCCATCTTTTATACCAATTTGCATTGCCACTTCGATTCTTCCATTTGTAGGAATATTGTTGATTTCTGTATACCCTTTTTTACAAGTTTTTTCTGCAAGCTTATTTTCATAATGTGTTTTTAATCGCATCCCACCCCTCACCAAATGTCTCCTCGTACTTCTCAGCAACATTTTTAATCGAATCTTTTTGGTGTTTGAAACTTTCACAATTTTATGGGGGTTTGGGCAAATACATCTGCTCTGACCGGCAGGTAGGTTGTAAGATTATCTTTTTCTGCTTGACGAATACATCTTCTCTTATCTAAGTTATGTGCTTAAATGATACCCATTCGGAAGAAATAACGGAAATAAAGAAACCATCAAAAACATGTTGGAGATTGTGGCAAGTTACAGTTCGCTGACCCATGGTTCCTACATGGTTTTGAATATCGAGGGGCCAGAACAAACATAAGCTGCTGATTTATAATTCAACAAATATTTTATTAAACTAATGATGTTGTTGAGTTACATATTTTTAGTTTATAGTTGCATTTATTTTTTTTTTATTTATTTGTATATATAAGAACGGTCAATGATCAATATTGTACACTGTAATTTTAATTGCTAGTAGTGTCGTTAATTGTTCTAACAAAGTATCTTTTCAAAAGGTGACTTTTGTGGCAGTAATTTTTAATTATGAATGAAAAGAACGAAAATGCTTATACAATCACCGTTATTCTATTTTCATTTTTCTTATTTTATTTGTATCTTTATTTAGTTATTTTTATGTTTGCTTTTTAGTTTTCATGAGCTTGTTTCTACAAATGGTAACAATTTTTTGACAATTCTCGAAACCTTATACTTATAAATACGAAATCTGGTTATCAAATAACGAATAAAAGTTTTATTATAAAAATTATTCCACTTTCGAATGCTCTCCTTCAATATACTTCCATTCCCTCGCCACACACCTTTCAATACGTTTTTTCCATTGGTCGAAGCAGTGCTGAAAGTCTTCTTTGGTGAGGGCCTATCGGCAATTATCGGATGCTCAGTCGACGATCTGTATACACAATTTGATTGATTTTGGTCACTATTTCCGGAGTTACAGGGAAACCTGGGCGCTGGTCATCTTCAATGCTCTCTTGTTGATACGTTGATGCGATTTTTGTTCACACATGGTTTTCGGGACGAGAAAAAACACGTTCGTTTCAAACCGCTACTGCACAAATATTATAATATTGACAGAAACGTGTTTTAGGACATGCCTAGACAATATCTAGATACCCCATTCTTTAGTTTCATGATTACGGCTGAATATTAAAGAAATGAACATAAACACTTAAACAAAGTCAAGAAATTTGATAGCGCAAAGCGCTAATGCTACCTACCTATCGGTGACGGTAAAGATCTAGAACAACTTATCAAATGATACATTAAATGGTAAATGTGGAGGTACTAAAAAATTACGAGGTGTATTCATCACTCACCCACTTTTATATGTATTCAAAAGTTGTTATTATAATTTGAAACGAAATTATATAGAATAATTCATAGAGTTCCAATTCATTTTTCTCATCTTCATAAACCATTTCAATCATTTTTGTTATAAGAAAGGTTACAATTTGAAGCTTGATCCAGGACACAGTGGATTTAACAAATTTCATCTACCGCTACCAAGCACAAATTAAAAGCGCTCCAAAACATGGCATCCGCTCCAAAACGTGTTGAGTTTGTAGCGTATATGTCACCGAACGATCCGGCTACGGTTGCTCAACGGTTTCGACCGGTGAATGCGACAAATGTATTATTTTTTAGTAGAAATATTCATTTCAACGAATCTCATTAAGTAATTCATTTCCTAAAAATATCGTATGTACCGCAATAATTGTCCTGGGTGTATACAAACATCAAATCATCGGTTCGTCAGAACATCAAGACCTTTTTCATGCATGAAATATGCATAGGCACTCATACTCAATTTTATGATGGAAGTATATAAATATTGATTGACGACGAATATTGATAAAGATATTCTAAATAACTTTTTTACTTATTTCTCAATCATTGAACTCACACTAAGTATCTCACATAAATTCAACTCCTCTTAATCGTCAAATGCAAAGTTCACATTCATTGGGAGCAATTGATTTGAATTGCTCCGTATAACTTTTGTTCAAATGTCGGATGAACAAACTGATCTAGAACAATTGAACTTCCGGAGTAGTTCAACCGTAGTTCAGGAGAATTCACAATGCATTAGCAAGTGAGGTGATCCTGAAAACTTGATTATACATAACTTAATTCTTCTTTGATGCTGGAATAATGCGACACTATGATTAATAGTTGAACTAATGAGAACTCATATAAATCTACAGGAAACGTCCGCAAACAAAGTTCAATATATTATCCTATATTAGCGACCCGCCTTTGCTACGCAAGTGTAGTAAAGCATATTATGCATACGTATTTTGTCTGTATTACGGTCGCACCAGTCTGAATTAATATGTGGGTTTGATTTTAATACGATAAAATGTCTACATCACTTGAAACAATTCACCATATATTATCTTCCAGAGCTGGCTACAAAAAACAGGGTCGATAAGGGATTGTAAACTGGCGCGGGCGGCCCCAACTTAGTGCTACATCAAACGCCACTTCTTAAGGTCAGCAAAGGACGGATATGACGATGCCAGCCAGATTTGCAGAACGGAAAAATTAGCTGCAAAACCTCATAACATGCGCGCGTGAAACCTTTTGTAACGTGGGGATCAAATCTCAAATAAGAGCGGTGTAATAGCGCAAGATGTTTTTCAAACCGAAAAATCCTCATAAGTGATTTAAAGTGCCGGAAAACTCATCTGAAAAACTTAACGTGCGCGCGCGAAACTAGGAGCGGTGTGACAGCGCAAGAAGTTTTTCCGGCCAGAAAACCACTGGAAAAAATTGAAGAAAATTTTTCGTATTCGGCTTAATGGAAAATTACTTTTAATGTCTCCATTAAAAATATCTCTTTAAGCTACCCGAAATTGAGAAAAAAATCATTAGGATACGATGAAAACTCGCTGAAATATAATCATGTTTTATCGTGCCCGTGATTTTACACACTTATTTACTCATTTTTTAACTACTCGAGCCGTCGCAAACGCTTCTAATTTTTTTTATTTCATTTATTGCGCCGATTATCGATTGCTTTTGATTAATTTCTTTTTTAAACTTCAGAAGATAGTTACATTTTTTGATAAAGTTGTTCAGTATTAAGTAACAGCTAGTGGTACCCCAGAACTATCCATTCAAACATGGAAACACAGTTTTAAAAATAATACGGACCAAATAAAAATCTATCGTTTAATTCAAGGGCACACTAAAGTAACACACTCATATTTATTTAACCGAGAAAACCCACCAATATATTAAACTTGTAACGTTAATCTAAATGTGAAACACTTATTGTTGAACTGTCAAAAGTACAAAAACGAAAGACTAAATAACAACTTCATAAACACCATAATTTCTCTACTTAACAATAATTGTAATACCACAAACTTAATCAAATATCTAAAAGATATTTGAAAAGATTCAGCAGCGTTTTCGATAAAAGCTCACAGGTTGTTTGGTTTCTTTCGACACAAAAAAAAATCGTTATTATAATTCAATCATTTCAAATAAACTTCGACAAATCATATATCATATATCATTTTATCCGTTGGAAAATATCGCACGAAAATCCGTTCAGTTGTTACTCAATTTATCGCGAAGAGACTGACACGGTTCAGTAGTTTGTCTGTAATATTTTTACGAAATAACATAATCGAAGCTGTCTCGTTGAGAGAACGTTGTGAATGCTCGAAATTTGGTGAATGCCCAATGCTTCTCAGATTCAAATTCAATCTATATTAAACGCCACCATATATTCGACGACAGGAAAGTATTTGCTGTAATCCTGAAAAAATGGAAAAAAGTGCATCGTTTTAATCAGAAAAGAAGTTAATTGGTCTGAATCCTTTATTCTCTTGCTGCTTCCGTTTGTCTAGTGTTTTCTTTGCTGTAAGTTCGCCAAAAACTGGTGTTTTTTATGCATTTCTAGCTCACAGCAAAAAGTTTAGCAGCATTATATTGAATATTTAATATATGAATAAATGCTTGTCAACAAATACTGATATGCAGCTTTGAGCTCGTGGTCCCACCATAATTGCGGCGAAAATTCTGGTAGTTGGAATGTAAATGAATTAGAGAAGTCTAGTGCAGATGGAGAGAAAATAGAAAGGAATAATGAGAGGGGAAATAGAAAGCAAAATCGGAGAAGAAGGAGACGACAAAAACTGACTGTATGCTATACCTGTCTAAAAATGTAAAACAAAGAAACAAATCAAAATTTACATAAAAAAAAACAGAAGTTGCTTCAATACCAAAAGCAAAATCGTGAAAGGAAAAAAAGGGATTCTAAATCTCCTACCTCTTCACATAGTAATGGAAAGCGTAGTAAAAAAACATCACTTAGAATGATCAAAGACGGAATTACTTGAAAAAAACCGGCCTTGAAAATTCAGCTCAATTCTAAGTAGTAGAAGAAAATGGGAAATGGAATAGCTCATAAGTTCGCTGAAGCAGGGATAGACTAGTCCTCCATGGGACCTGGACCCTTCTGAGGTATCAGCTACAAAGCAATGGAAAAAGCACTGGAAAAAAGGTAGACAGGAGCAAAACCGATTAATGGAACAACGTATAGGCGCTGAAACAGGCAAGACTCTCCTGCAAATCTATAAACACATATTTTCAGACGTAAGAAATTGAGTTATTTTACATTGACACCACTCGCGGGGCTGTTCTAATACAGTTAAGGGTCTCATCTAATTATCCCACTAATTTTACATTAGTTATGTAATTTTCTTACCTTATCTTAACATTGAAATGTTTAGTATTTCATGATACTCTTCTCAACATACCGTATATTTTGTAGAAGTGTTTAACTTTTCACATTTTGATTAAGTTTGCCGCTCCAATTTCATATTTTATGAGTTAGTATAGGTACTGATAATTTTTTTGTTAACCTTGTGGTTAATATTCAATATATGGTAATAGGAATACTCTCCTATTATAAATTTATATGATTTACTGCATTTTGATGTCTATATAATAATATTCATAATATTATTGTATCGCTAACTCTGAAGTTGTAGCTTTGATTAAAAGAAACAGCTTCTCGTTTACATCTATGCTTTTTTCTCCTCGCTGTTTTTTTCCTATTCTTTGATTCAATCCCTTCTATTGTGTTTCCTTGTTGCTAATCACAACAATCTTGTTGGTTTGGATCTTCGTAGACTGGTGAGTTTTCAAAAAAAATAATTCCTTGATTTTCTTATTTTTTCGAATGGGAAGTTGATAACAAATTATTTTCGTCAAAAACCCGAATGTTAGATTAAATAACTCATGCGCCACAATATGCCACAAAGAAATGATCGTAACTTAGCACTACACCTGGGAGCGTATGAAATAGAAGACGAAGATCCTAGGAGCAACAGCCATCCCACATTCTAGGACTTTCTAAATGAAGTGGAATTAATAGATCAGCTGTAAACACGGAGTTCCTCAGTATCGCAGCAAGAAAGGGCGACTCAATAAATCCTTTAGGTCGCAGTGTCTATAATATCTATATACACAATTACATTCCAGATGTTCTTAATATCATAATCATCTATTTTTTCAATCAAGTTTCCAATATACTTTTTAAATATATAATTATGGCAAGTATTTGGACAAAAATGAAAATAAAAACCAACTAACATATCTAAAAATGTACTACGCTGTAGGTAATCGAAATAATATCTTCAAAATAGAAGAATATTTGATATTCAACGTTTATCAACATCAATAACTACAAAAAACTACCTACCAAAGTGAGTATGACGAGAATGTTTCCTGTAACAGCCAATATGAATATAATTGCGTAAAGAGGAATCTGGATTCGGCCCGCTCCATACCATGGCTGCCAATTTCCAGTAACGGGAATCAGTGTAGGTCGAAATAACTCCCGATCAGTGGTTGCTGTGGTGATATTTTCCATAAAAGTTAAATTATAGCTTGAAAACTCTTCGTTGGTGTCATTCCAATCCATTGTTCACTTCACCTGAGGTTGTTTGTTTGATTTGACGCCAACTTCTTGTTAACAATACCCATTGGAAAATCCCCTCCTTAGTCCATAGACTTTTAAAACTGAAATAGAGAAAATACATTAAAGAATAATAGATATTTTCCAATATCACATAAAAAAATAATTCATACGTACGAGGATGTAATGTTATCTAGTTAGCCCAGTTCCATGCATAAATAAAATATTGCGTTACCATAGCAACGAACAATAACTTATTAGAAGTGTCAGTGTAAAGTTTGACGTCAAAAAAGTGTATTGGAGTGAGCAGATTTACGAAGATATGCTTAATATCCTTGGTGATCAATGTCCTTCGTATGCGACCGCGAAAAATTGGACTACAAGCTTCAGAAGAGGTAAATTTTCCATTGAAAATGATGACCCATCGGGAAGGCCAGTTTCTGTGTCAGTCCCCGAAAATTTCGTTGACATGATTTTATCACACCATCGAATTGGGCTAAAACGGATATCGGAAACACTGAATATTTCATACGAACGCGTTCATCATATAGTTCACGTCAATTTGCACATGAGAAAAATTGCTGCAAAATGGATCCCCAAATGTTTGAATGTTGACCAAAAGCGTGCAAGCGTGGAAGCATCGCGTTCGATCTGTGCTCGATTTGAAAACGATTTAGACTTCTTAAACTCAATTGTTACTATGGATGAGACTTGGGTACATTTCTACGATCCAGAAACAAATCAACAATCGATGGAATGGCGACGCTCTGGTTCTCCAAGACCTAAAAAGTTTCGTGTCCAAAAATCTGCTGGAAAAGTTTCTTGCTTCAGTTTTTTGGAATTGCCATGGAGTAATTATGTTTGATTTTTTGGATAAGGGTGGAAAAAAAGTAACTGGAGATTATTTTATTTTTCCAGGACAACGCTCCTGCAAACAAATCTCATGTTGCCATGCGGAAAATTTCGGTTTTGAATTACTAGATTTGGCTCTGTCCGAGTATCATCTCTACTGAAAAAAAGTTTAAAAGAACGAAATCGACGAAACAATAAATCCAACCAACTTTTCGAAACAATTACATAATAATCCACATCGTATTTTCAATTCTCACAATAACTTTCAACAAAATAATAATAATTCACAACCAATCAATCCTTCACCGTCCCCTGGTAATCACTCCACCAAAATTTCAATTGTCCCGAAAAATAATATGCACAATAACACCCAAAGATATATGTTTCAACATTCGAAACCTCAATAGATCTCTTCTTAGAAATATTCTGCATTTAAAAAATAGTCCCACTCTTATGACTGGAAAGCTACTAGAACAGCACACAATTTCAATAAAAACTCTAGAATCAAAGACGAAAAATACGATGATAATCATTTTCAAGATTTTCAAAGGAATCTTCCCAAGAAATAACCGCCTAGTTCTAAATAATATTTCAGACAAACGTCATTTTCTAACGCTAAAATCGGAATTAAAAGTCTTAATCGATTCGGAAGGATCTATCACATAATTTCTCTAGAAGCTACCAAATACTTATAAACCATTCACATTAACGTCGATGAAATTATCTCGTGAAATCAGCATCATCAATGCACTCTTATATGATGAAGAAAACATAAATGAATCTTTTGATGCTCGAATTGTCCCCACGAATGAAAATTTTTATCGTAAATTATGACTTAACATGAAAACATTAACTCTTAGAAGTTTAAATATTAACAATTCCGTTTGAAAATTTTTATAATGTAATTCCAGATCCAAGTATTTGAAAAAATATGGCAAGATATTTCGAAAGAAGTGAGAGAGAAAGAAATGTAACCATAAGGAGACGGAAGACGATAGTCGACTGACACGCTTATTTAGCAAATGTAACTTGATGAATTCACTCAACAAATCATGTTTTGATGACTATTTATATTAAGATTTTTTTGAAAGTGGCGATCTGTTACAAACGACACTTCCATATAGATGAATTCTAAAACACAATATTCTCGATATTAGTGATCTATGGGATAAATCAGGTAGGTGCCAATACTTCACTACTCTAAATTTGGCTTCAAAAAGAATAAAAATGCCAGCATATAAATTTGAAAAGTGAAGAAAATTCAATAATTGGACATAAAAATGAATTTTACTGAATCTCGAAACTGATGTACAACACTCATTAACACGTTGACTGCCACGGCTAGGTTCGGAATCCCGTTTAAAATGACAATTTGATTTAATTATATTATATTATTTAAAACTCAAATTCTAGAGCATAGTTATCATAAAAATTATACAAATGTGTGTTTTTTTAAAAAAGGTGTTACGAGTTATCTCGTAGTTGGCATACACGATTCGACCTGCCGCTTCTCTAAAGCTAAATCATAAACACGCTTCCATTATCGTCAGTAGTATCTCAGATATTGTCGATTACATTTACGTCTTTCTTGAGTGTTTTGTTTTATAATTATTATTATAATTAAATGATCAAGAATCCAATATGGATAAGAAAAGACCACTTACTCAAAGTGAAATTGAGTACTACGCAAATCTAAGAAAGACTATTAGATAGCCCAAAAAGGTTTCACTGATCAAGTTCAGAGAAGAATTCGTCGTCGCGTTGATTGGAGAAGAAATTCCACCAGTTTCTAAAAAAATTAAATTTCAAGAGCTTCATTATTTAGAGAGTCACCAACCGAAAAAAGCAGCGTCCGAAAAAGCCATGTCGTATATGTACCCAAGCAAAAAAACACAGAGAAACGCGTTATTTCGGTCCAGTATGTAAAGAAAATCCAGCCATTTGTGTGGGAGATTACTTTTAGAAGTTCCAGATACAATAAAATATTATTCAATTTCGTGAATTTGAACTAATTTCTATGATAATATTTTTTGTTCGTTTCCGAGTTTAATCGTAGCTTTATAAAAATGGCAAGTGGACACCAGACGAGATAATTTGTAGTTGGTATCTTAGAAAAGGAAGCAATCTACGAGTTATCTCGTAGACAACGTATTAAAAACAAGTATAAATTGAAGACTTGAAATAATTTAAGCGTTTCCAAATATACGCTTCAGGAATCGAAAAAAATAGCCTACAAAAATTTAGTATGTTGTCCTCATCCCATTAAAAGAAGGAATCGCAGGAGCTAACAAGCAAGAGTTTAATCTAATCTTATTTATTACTTTGAAATTTCATGAATGCTTGGATTCAAGTCGAAGCATTCATGAAATTCCAGAGAAAAGTAATTATTCACAAGTTGTTACAAATTATGTTGAAGTCACAAAGAAAAAGTTCAAAACAAATCACTTTGTCAACTGAGGACTTGGGATCTAGTTTGAAACTATTGTTGTCAATTTAGATGTCATTGGCGGAAAAACATAATTAATTAGTCTTATCATATAAACAAAATTTATTTCACTGCTCACAGCTTGCGTTACTTTTGATGTTATAAACATTATACGATATGAACCTACCGACTTCTTTTTGTTAATAATTTTCTTTATAAGATATTTTGTCATATTATCTCGGAGTAGAAATATTTACATATCATATTTCATACCTCTTTTGTAGTTTTGTATGTACTTGTTGGTAACATACTGGGTTCCTGGAATTCAAGTTATTTAGTACAGTTTAATTTGTCCTTTTGTTGAACTATTGACTGTTTGGTTTATTTTCTTTTGAGGTTAAGTCTTGGCCTACAGGACGCAAGCATTATTCGAAATTTGCTAGACGTGGTATAACTGGTTACAGAATTATGTTGCTTGTAAGGAGGAAGGTTAGAAAGGGTTCACCCGAGGCAGCGAAAGCACACACACACATTAAGACATCCAGGAAGACAAGAGTGTTTAGCCAACAGGCTAATTCTAAACAAAAAGTTAAGGGGATGGAGGAATGTCCTTCTTCGCGTCAACCCGCGGATATTTCCATCTTTGGCTTAATTAATTAGTTCACCACTGATAAGTTCCAGTTGTTCAGGTCTTAGAATTCACTAATCTATTATTAATCCAACTTCTAAATTGTCAGAAAGTTATGAACTTTACACTTTTATAGTTAGTAGTTTGGAAATAACAACTTTGTTGATTTGAGTTGCTCGTAACTCTACGGAAAACGAAGTTCGTTACGGAGTAGCACTCAAAACGATTTTTCTCCTAAATAACATGACCGTACTGAAATAATACCCATGCGAAAGGAATACCGAAAATAATTCATCAAAAACAGTTTGGAGCTTGTCGCACGACACAAAAATCAACATGTCAACCTTTTACACATTATGTTACTTTTTTCTTTTCGAAACCTCATACTTACAAAAAGGAAATAAGAATCCTAATAACCACTTATCAATAAAATGAAAAATATAATGGGAGCTTGTCAAACAAAATTAATTTGAATTGAGTTTAGGTACGATTCAACTTTGACGTTGTCGGACCAAAGATTTCCACCATGATAATATTGTGAGATATATTACTGTCATTGAGTTGTCGATAGATTAAGAAGTTCGATACGTGATATCATAAAAACATATGTTATATGACACATTCTCTAGTCTATAAGAATTTTGGGTTTATGAAATATTATCTTTGAAACGGAAAATTTAATACTTTTTCAAGCGTAACATCGCCTGTATCGATGTTACGTAACTCTTAAGTGCTCCAGTGATGGATATTTCCATATTGAAAGGTGATACTTTTTGAAAAAATGATGAAATCCATCCATTAGATTAAGTAGGTAGTAAGTTTCATTCTGTGGTTTATTTTAGTAGATATTCCTAATAAAAGTATTGAATCTTCAAGTCTCGTAAAAACATTAGAATATAATCATTAAAATAGGTAATAAAACTGTGGAAAATTATTCCTCTGAATTATCTTGGACTTCCATTGAGATAAATTAGGCTTTTATTGAAAGTCTGGATTCTTGACAGAGCTAATTTATTATCAGTTTCAGGTATTTATCTTCTCGTGTTTATGAGTAATCTCACAATTTATTAGTATTAAAAAAATTTGTTTTATGATTCGTCTGTTCCATTAATATCCGATAAAATGCTTATTTTCCTCCTGTTTCCAATTACTTTACAAACTTCTACAAATCTAATTCCAATTTTATTCTGAATAACAATTGATAATGTATCACATTAACCATGTATTTTGTCGAACTATATGTTTCGTAGTGCCAAACATTTCAACTTAAGAAAGACGAGGTCTATAAAACATCAATATGACAGATATTTATACAGGATTAGTACGAAAAAAATTATTCTTAGAATTCATGAGTATCATACTCAAACATTTGTAAATATGAATATATTCCCAGTTAGTGATTTTCAAACTCAAATTAATGTGTAACTATTTTTAATAACATACAAATATTTGATTATCTATGGACATAGGTCCGTGTTCATTACATCCTTCTAAATGACCTATTAATAATGGCAAGCGACCACAAATTAGTTCATGGAACCTTTCCTTCATTTATCGAAAACTATATATATATATATATATATATATATATATATATATATATATATATATATATATATATATATATATATATATATATATATATATATATATATATATATATATATGAATTAAAAATACACAATAACTTCTTTGCTGGATTCGAATGAGTTGTGCAATATAGACTAATAATTTAATTTTAAAAACTTGAAAGCAACTCCAGGAAAAAGCGCGTTTTCGAAATATATTTTTAAGACGACGCCATCTGAAAGTTGTTCGTTCTGTATTCATTTACATACCGAAAGTTGCGTTTTGAGTGTTCCATGTAGTGAAAGTGACAGTTCCGTACTGCAAAACACTTTCGGGACGCTTCAACTTCTTTAAATGTGACACTAGCCACTTCAATATTGACAGTTGACAGTTTCACTTCGATGATTTTCCATAACCTTAAATTTTCAATTTTCTGAAATTATTTGTTTTATCCGAAGTTTTGTCTAAATCTGATCTCACCGAAGAAAGCAACGCAGCCGTTCTTAATTCGTTGCCGGAAAAATCTCGTGCAGGATACGAAAAACAGAACGAGCTCTTTATGAAGTGGTATCACCAGAAAACATTATAAATAAAATGTTTATTAAAATTCTCTATTATTCATTTTCTTTCCTTAGCGTAATTAAAAAGTGTTGAATCTTATGCGTCGTCTAAGTAATGTTGTGTACGCTACTTTGTTGGAAGAGTCTGAAAATTGCAAGACAAGCAACAGACAAGAGACAGTCCTTATACAAATAATAATTTTTTAATACTGTACTGTAAAGTCGACTTTACAGTACTAATTTGAGTCTGAAAAGTGGCACTTTACGGTATCCTTGTTCTTTACGGTACTTTCAAATTCTCACAATCCCATTCAATTGCTTAAAATGTTACCTTAGAAACATCGGTTAGTTTTTATTTTTTTTAATAATAAGAAATTAATCAAAGGAGCTATTTTCCAGTGAGGTTGCTAAATATGACATTTCACATTTTAATATAATTTTGTTTTCTATTTAAAACCGAAAACAGTATGAAAAAAAACATATTACGATATAAGTCCTTGAATTTATTATTACGGTACTCGATAAGCTATTCTTGACTCGGCTTCTTCGTCGCCTCGTCCACAAACAACTATCTCGTACCGTACTAAATCACTTCCCGGACTTATAAATGAATAACTATTCCATTAACTTCTATTTTTTTCTGTATAAAACGATTTTATAAATAGAATCGTTGTATCAAAGGATGTTATGTAAAATCAAATTTGAGCTACAAAATTAATTCTCCCAAAAAATACACATTTAATTTGTCAAAATCCAGTTACAGGTTTAAGTGTAACTAATATATTCTGAATTTGTTTTGGTATTTGTAATTCAATTCAAGTTTATTTCACATAACTTGGAACGGATTCCTTAAACACTCTTCAGGGAAGAAGAAACAAGAACCTGAAATCCTCGTCATACCCCAAAAATTCCGCTCGGAGCTTAAAGGATATTTGTATTCACACCCTACACATGAATATTGAATATATAAACTGCAAATACGTTTTTCCAAGTACTGTAAACATCGTCACAAGCATTTTCATATTCTTTCAATCTACTACAAATCTTTGTTATAACTATTATTCCATACTTGGAAGTTAATTCGAACAACAAACTAATTAAGGTCTTTTTAAGAATTACAGTTATTGAAAAATCGTAATCAATTTCTCAAAAATTAAATTGCAAGTTGTTTTGTTTCAAATATTTCTCTAGAAATCCAAACAATTACTACAGATAATTTTTTACAATCCGTTAAAATACTTGGGTAATCATTAAAATGATCTTTTTTATCCAAAACCATGATGTTTGTATTTCATGAGTCGATGATTATGAATGTTTGCTGACAAAACTTCACTCACACATCAGTTCAGACAAAAACGCTTTTGAACAGTCAAAACATCAAATTGATGCTTCAATCGCCGCTTCAATCTTATTTGGCACCCAATGATTTCTTCATGTTCCCACAGATCAACATCGATAAATGACGATGTCAACGCTTTTCTCGATCTGTAGGAGTGGTTGATACATTCAAATAACAAGCTCTAGAGGTACCTCAATCGGAATAGAAAAAATGCTCCGACAATTGCTTCAAAAACAATAAAGCCATATCCAGTTGTAAATATTTGTTTTAATTTGTCTATCTCAAAAAGTAGCAACTCTCGTATTGTAACCATTCAAAGCAACAATTTAAACAATGCTTTACCTCGAGTGCATTTGACGCATGGTCCAGAATGTATAAAATATTTACAAAACGTGAAGAGGTTTGACAATAATTGACGCAATTGTAAAAACGCACCAACTAAAAAAATATCCAAACATGAATACCAATATATGAAATGAAGCAATAGGAATGACAAGTCTGAAAATTATATCTTCTGAAGTCATGTACATGACAAAAAGAGCTAAAAATTGATTGTACGAATACGATTAATTAACGTAGAAATTAAAATCCAATTTGACAATGCCGAAAATCAGTGTTATAATCGGTCTTAATTAATAATCCCAAACAACAAGTACTTAGAAAACATTGAAATACTCCTAAAATTATATCATTGGAATCATCTTCACACGTCAATTTTAATTAATAATAATGAAGCCAGTACCTCAGTAGATCCTTTGGGTGGACAATGATCGACATCTTTTAGATCACTGAGCTTAAATTACACATTAAATAAAAATTTAAGGCCAAGTTCAATACGTAGAAATATATTAGTTCCAACTATCAACTATATGTATACGTTAGTTCTATATACATTTTTATTTATGAGTGATAACTGTATATAACTAGCTGGATATATTTTCTTTCATATTCTCTGTTTTTGATTATCTAAGAGTAATAGTAAACAAATTGAGCTTTGTTTAATCATATATTTTGTTTTTTAATTTGATTCCTAAAAACACCATAACTTACTTTCACATTTTTAATAATATTATGAACATAATTTTGATTTCTATCAACCTTGTCCTCGCGTCGGTTCAACTAAGTTCATATTGACTTTTTTCACTTTCAGAGTTAATAACCAAAAACGTCAGGTTTGTGGTTATCACAAGAATTGAATTTCCCACATGTGTCAGAATTCTTCTTGATGTATGAACAGTGTTATATATAACGTACAAAAGTCTTCGTTATCAGGTACCAGGCATTTTACAGTTACCTAGTGGTTTCATCGCAGGAAAAAAATGTCTAGCATCACTCATTTATTCAGACCTATTATATATGAGCTCCTGCTGATGCAATGCACGTCTGATAGTGCTACCTTTATTCTTTTCCGAATTTTAATCTATCTTTATCTACTTTTTGGTATTCAATTCACAGCATACACTTCTACTACTAACATTCATCTGTTCATATTTTGTAAGACTCTTATTTTAGACAAATTGTGTCCAAATTCTACATCTGATGTTTCTAATCTTTCCTATAACGTATATTTCAATTGAGATATATATTTAGTTTTTTTAATTATGTCACGGTATTATCATTAGTGTTACGAACTCGTCCACGTCATAGACAGTGAAGCCGGTCCTATACGATTACTCCAATAAAATCGAAATTGGTGGACAACCGGGTACAAATTTCTAAGAAATAAAGCGGAAGTCTTTGATATTGTTCTTTATAACTTATTCAAAGTCACTCATAGTCGCTTTTATAAAGTCAATTTCAAGAATGGCCTATCCAGAAATCCATTTTATATAAATAGGATCTTGTTTGTCAACAAGAAACCCAGAGTAAGTAATTTGATATCGAGATAGATAAGTAGACGGTGTGTTCAAATAAAATAATATCTTAAGAATTAGGAAGACCTAGTAATAGATCTGAATGTGATGTGTGATGACTAAATTGGGCGAGTAAGAAATATTGTGTATAAATTTACTCCGTCGTTGAAAACAGTAGTCAATCACTATTTTTAAGCTTGATGTTTTGACAATATAATGATCATATTCAGAGCAGGTTATAATGATGTCAAAATTTCATCACACATACAAATTTTTTCTTTCATATCTCAAGAAAATGTCACAAATTGTTTTATTGTACTAACTATACTGCAATGACAGTCATGCGTGCGTTGTTGAAGGAATAATCACATATTAATAGTATTTCCTGTGATGTTTTCATTTATTTATTGATGATAAAAAAGAATGGATAAGTTGTTTTGTGTTGGAATTATCTGGACTCTCAAATATATGTAAAAGTGTCCTTTTTTTCATATATTTGTATATTCAGCAAAATAATCAGAATCTGAAAAATATACAAAAAATTATATTTTCTTATCTCACAATCGGTAATGGATCATATTATAATCGTGCTGGAAAACAACCACTCCCCATACATGTTGAAAGAAAGTGTGCAATATACCAAACGGCTTCTAATCACTTAATGATAAAATCATATTTCGCAATACATATGTTATTATAGATATAGGTTATTACCATGAAAAAGTCCTTCATTATTTCATAACTTAATTTGGATTAAATTATATATTTCAATAAGCTAATTTCCTAACCAATAAGCTAATTTCAAGGTTTCAAATTTTTCAATGGGCGTTGTAATGATGAGTGTTTCATAGAATTTATACACAACGGATTAAAAAAAGAAAATCAGTTCGATTTTATCCAAAATTATTTATTATCGGAACTTTTGAATGCATTCATATCTAGAGCTTCGAATTGAGAGAAAAATATATTGTTCAAATAAATGGTTGAGATTCTCAATCATATGGTTCTTGTAAAATTATTCATAACACCCTATTTTATTAATCAAAAATAATATCATTAATGGAAAACAAATATTTTCTTATATGCATTAAAGTTTTCAAAAGGGCACAATTTCTCAAAATAAATACTAATACATTCATCAACCACACGTCTATTAAAGCGATTGTAATCAAACGTTATTGTTTGGCATATTGTATTTTTTATAAATTATTATTAGTTTTATTTTAGATAGTCTTTGTGAGATTGGAAGTTATTTGTGTTTTTATCTGGATTTTTCTAAAGGTTCCCTAAGGCAAAACGGAATAAAAAAAGGGGGTGTGCATATCGACGTTGTCCTTTCCGAGTGGATGAATACAGTTATTTTGTTTTTCCAAATAAACCAGAAAGGAAACAATATTGATTAATATTTAATGAAGTGGTGAATCATCAAAATCGGATATGGTCAAAATAATTGACCTGGTCAGCTTGAAATGGATCGACCCCTGTGTAAACTGTGTATAAGGTTGGATGAACTTCATAAAAATTATCATCTCCTTGAAAAATACTTTAAAAGAAGTGTCAGTCCAGTCATACTACTGCTGTACACACTTATTGTGTCTGAATAGATCTAGAAAAGAGTAGTACTACCTTAAGTAAGATATTAGTGATCCGAAAGACAGAAAATAATACTTTGTATCATCTTTCTAGCTTTTCAGGATAAAACATTTTCCTTTCATTATATAAGTGATATTTAAAGTTAATGAACACAATATCAGAAACACTAAGTATTTTGAGATTTGTTAAAGGTAATATAACAGAAAACTATACAGAGAGATGGAGATTTTTTATTTTATACTGGATCCATCCTCACTTAGTGCCCTATGTTCGTCTTTGTTTTCTCCAACTACATCCACACAAACTCCAACTACTTTTTCCTCAAGCTCACCAGGAGGACTTAAGAAAAAATAAGAGCTTCAAGAAAACGAAAGAATAAACTGGAATGGATCATTAAGAACTTCAATAAAATTTGTGACAAATTTCCAAGAAAACCGTTTCCTGAAATTGTTGAAGCTCTGGCTTTTCTTAAAGGAATAAGCTTGTTGGTCTCCATGATATTGGAATTTATGTAAAAGAATTTAAGTATGTCTAAAATGCCTAAGTTTCAATGAGACGAGGGCTATACTCAAACTGGAAACAGCCAGTTGATTACTTTTTTTTTAAATCACAGTTTCCTGCAGCTAAGCTGCTTGTTACTCTCGAGGAAGGTGATGGGAAACTTACAAAAGCAGGGTTCTTGATTAATAATTTTTAATAAGTTAGTGTTACTCCTAACAGTCCAGAATTTGTTTTATCAGAAATGAGAATTATTCACATGCTTGATCCACGATATTCAATCAAAACTACAAGAAATAATATTATCACAAACATGAATGTGTACATGAGTTTGGGAGCAACCATAGAAGTAATTTCTAAATTGAATCAACCGTTTGAATTCTACACATCAAACACCGGAGAAAAAAGATATTTCAAGGCTTTTCAAGGAGATGATTTCCAAATGGAGTGATTGTTGATGTATATTAAATTTGGAAAATGCGTAGTCATCACATTTAATGGTCTTAAAAAATTGTGGCCAATACTATCTGAAGCAGGCTCAAAAGAGACAGAGATAGTCAATTCAGACTCCTTAGAAAACTTTTTTGGAGCAATAAGACAGCAAGACGGAAAGAATTGTGTGAAGCTCACTTTCATCAATTTGAACGGACTTTCATAAAGCTTTTTTGTCAGAATTACTTTCATTCCAACAATATGCATTGCAAGAGTAGCCTGGGTCAACTTCTAATTAAGCTTGATGCTTCAAAAATTGCAGCTGTTCAGAATGGGTCTTGCACAAAAGATGCAGTTCAGGCACTTCAAGTATTTACAAAATTTCGTTTTGTTAACGCCTTAGAATATATACTGAAACTGTTTATTCGCCATATCTCAACAGATATTTAAGCAAAAAATAGACAGGATAGAAAAACGTTGAGATTATCACATTTTGAATTCACTTATCAATAACTATTTTTTTGTATTCTTTATTGTAATTTATGTAAATTCGAATTAGGTATATCAATTTTAGATATGTTAATAGAATATATTTCAATTGTAAAATTGATCAAAGTTGGAAGCTATACGTATTAGAGTTTATGGTTCAGTTCCAAACAATAAAGTGCACCAAAATCAGATAATTGCATAAATAAATAATGCAATATAGATCTACGTAGTTTTTCTACTAATTAATCTTCCTATTAAGAGAAAAATTAGTGAACCACATGACAAAAACTATATATAATAATTATAATATGGATTTGAACTGAGTTGAAGAGCAAATTCCTGAAAATGAATTATTTGACATAAATAAGATGGACACCGTGTTAAAAAATGTGTTAATTAAACGACAATAATGTCAAAAAATAGAACAAAGTCTGAGCTGTCCAATTATGTATCATTCAATACCAATAAACATGTTTTTTATTATTGAAAATCATTGAGAACCTTACTTTATGGATAATATGACAAAAATTGTTTACTGATGACATTATAGCTATCTTATAGATTTTAGTGGACGATGACGTTCTTATAATAGTCCCAAAGCAACTTCCATTATCTTTTTCGTAAATAAAATATATTAAAATATATCTGTTCATATTGAAGTCCTGGTTAGGTTAGGTTAGGTTAGGTTAGGTTAGTCGATGCATTTTCGTAATAACTATTTGTACATTATTGAATATTTTATGAGAAATATTTATATTCTCTATGAATACAAATAACATTATTTTTGAAGTAGACGAATCAAACACGTACCAATAACATAAGAAAACATATAAACAATTAACTTAGAGGGTTTGAGATCCAGAATGAAGCTACGCAAGACTTGAAAATTTATATGATGATCGCACATTTTTTTAATTACTGAAATTGTCTTGATATTAACTAAATTTCTGTGTTCATTCTACCAATTACTTAAATTATTCTAAAATATTCTTTGAAAATCGTTTTATTATAACTCTAACGAAGTTACTTATGACCACGTTGAAGATCTGTCACACTTTTTATTATTAACGAACTTTTTGATACTGAGTGATAAATTATAAGAAATCTGGAAAGAAGTTTTCCAACAAAGCTTTTTATTGCTCTATAACGAAATCTACTTCTCATTCTTTCTTTTATTTTATAGTGTTTTTATATGAGAGATGATTTATTTTTATTCATAAAACTTTTTTTGTTAACGACCTTTCGCCTGGGCTTGTAAAATTGCGTTTACACTTCTAGTTTGGCCATTAATGATTTTCATGTCCTCAAACCCAATCAGTGACTATGAAATATACACGAAATACCCGAATCCAGCATTTCTTCCAATTGAATTTATTCACACCCTCACTGTTTCCGAAGTATAAACGGATATGAGAACAACTGTTTCAAATTTACTTGTACCGGGTGGATTAACGACAATACTAAGTACTGTATTAGCAGGATAATATGGAATTTCAGATATGATTTTTGCAAAGCTTGTTTTGCCCGGTAGTTCATGAAGAAACAGTGAAAATAGGTAACTAATACATAATAATTAATAAATTCATTCATGATTCTTTATCACTTTAATAGAATCCAGAACACACTCAAGTGGAGGGAAATGAAAAAATAGACAGAGGCGGATAAACCCGAATCCTTCTGGAATTGACTATAAAACAAAAGGAAGGATGTAGATAAAAGAAATATCAGCTGTATCAACCTAAGTAAGAATGAGCTGCGAATAATAACAAGAGTCTGGTCAGATGCAATACAGTTATTTATGTACATAAAGGACGTAGTCTCCATGCAAAATTATTCGACTGTAAAAGAATACGGAACACCAGAGTATTACACCTGCATCATTCAGTGCATCCTCACGGTATGCTCAATCTCTAAATGAGCGAGCAATACTCCAAAGCTGAACGAATCTTGTAAACCATTAACAGCTGTTGAGCGGCGCATAGCTTTTGGTATTAAAGAGGCACCATGACCATACCAAGATATATATTGCTTCCAACTTCAACTCCCAACAAGATAATTTGAGGTGATAGTGATATTTTATGTCCAGACAGCACCAAATCTTCAGCTGCAGAGCCAGACTTTGTGAAAACAGCAGTCTGAGTATTCAAGATTCATGCTGACCATGGATTTGGGCGTTATCCGAGTTTATTAGGGCGGCTATTTTTAGCGACTTCACTTGTGTGCTTTCCTCAGCGGAGCAATAGGATTTGCAGTTTTGTCGTATAGATCGTTAATATACAATAAAAAGAGAGAGAGAGAGAGAGAGTAGCTGACAAGATGCATCCCTAGGAATGACCAGCATTGACCTCAAACTCATTTGAGGTGTGTCCACTGTTAGTGACCTGGATGGATCGGTGTTTGAGAAAGCTACTTAGCCAATTGAAAAGTGGGGACGAGGAAGCGTCTGATATCAATTTATTCAGAAGGTTGATGTAGCAAGCCTCATCAAAAGCCATCCATATGTCCAGTGCGATTGGTCTAGATGCCTCATATTTCTATAGAGCTTGAGTATACAAGCTACACATAAGCTACGAGATCCACGGTGGAAATATGTTGGAGAAAGCCGTATTGATGGTCGATTAAAATATTAACAGACTCAAGATACTCAAGATTAGCGGGTTAAGGACTTTTTCCATAACTTTGGCAATGCATGGAACTCAAGCAATCGAAGGGTAGTTGTTGGGAACTGTCTTTTTTTTCATTCTGCAGGAAAGAGTTGGTTCAACTTGTTGGACAATTACAGTAATACATCTGCCTCGTTGCAAACTGTGATCAATTTGTCAGACATTTCTCAACCATAGAAAAATTCTTATAAATACTTTTTTCACCACAGTTATACGGACTTGAGGATTTGAATCTGTAATAGAAATAATATTCCGCAAAATATGGTGTCTTGCATTTCATTGCAAGTTGTCTTGCATTATCTCGAGCGGCCTTAGCGTGCTTTGTAATACAGTTAACAGGTGAATAAAGTAGAAAGTGAGGCAAATAATATGGAAAGAATTGAAGAAAATTTTTTGATCCGTTATTTGCTTGACGAAAGTTCGCTTCAATACAAGTTTAGTAGAAATAACAAAAAGATAGATATTAACATTATTTCCACTTGAATGTAAACGTGTCTAATCCCTTCGGTATCAACCTAAGAAAAGACGGTAGGGAATATGAAATGATTATAGAATAAGTCTTTAATCAATATTTTTCTAAATAATACAATAATTTTAGTTTTATATAGAAACTTTCAATATGGTGTTCACATTATCGTGATAAATAGTAGTTCCTGTAAACCAACAGTTGACAAAAGTTTAAATTCACAATCAAATTATTTTCAGTGCGAAATGTCCGGTAGTAAACTCACTTTGGTCGTATAAATTGTCTAGACAAATAAGTACTTCCAATATGAAAATATAGAGATTGGGCCACTTTATTATCTACACAAAACCAGACAGCTGTAATGCCGAAATCATCTACATGAATAAGGAATATAAAAATAGGTTAAAGACTGTCGCAATCCTTCATCAAAATGTTTTTTCTCCGAATTATGGATTACTAAGGACTAATCCCGAGGAAAAAAATGTATAGGGATGATAAACTGAGATGATGATAAATTATATAACAGAAAACTTATGTTTTCTAAAATCCATTCATGTTGCGTGAATATAGAAATGAAACTTGGTACACCATATCACGATATATATTTCCAAATATTGATGTCTGAAATTTAATTTGAAATTCATCGAATGTTAAAATTGGGAAAGGCAATATTAACATGAAAATTGAAATTAAGTTAAGTCGAAACGTCAATTTTTTATCAATCTTTCAAAAATTATTAAAAAAAAACTAATTTTAAAACAGAAGAGACCTAAAATATATTTAGAAGAAATATTTTGACAAAGACTTTAAATTAGTTGGAACGTTTTCTTATTGGGAACCGTGGGAAAGGAACACCAAAGTGGACTAACTTTGATATATTTTCCGAGCTTACGAATTCTTATGTATTCATCGTCTGGCACTGAAATTATGGTCAATTACAATATAAAAATATACATATATAAATGTATAACAATAATGAAATTTACTCAACTAACTATTTTATTTGAGGTTTTTTATATGTTTTTATTATAGCAGACAGTTTCTTCACATTGTTTCTTTTAAAGAATCTCTAAGAAGGTCCAATAATTTATATAGTTTTGTTTGTTTATTTTTGAGACTTGAGAAATATCGTTTCAGCTATATATATATATATATATATATATATATATATATATATATATATATATATATATATCGAGCATGTTTAGCAGTTTAGTTAATAATAAATAGTCATTGTAAAACAGAATGGGGTTGAAGAGTAATCGTTGAATTTAAATAAATTAGAAAAGTAAATATGCAATTAGTGATAAGTTAATTATTATATAGTTAGTTAAGTATAGGTGAATAATTAATTATAAGTTAGTTGAGTCCAGTGAAAGTATTTAAATAAATTGCATGAGTAAAAGACAGGGTTTATAAATTCACCCCATCCATAGAAATAGTTTATAAATGAATAAGAAAAACATTACAGTAATATATTTATTCATTGACTATTTGGATCATGTTGTCCAAGAACCATGAAAGAATTCCTGCTCCATTTTTCATCAACAAATCAATACTGTCCTCAAAATAGCACTTTAGCCAGTAGCATTTTGTTAAACCGTCCGGCCGCTCTCTTACATAAACGGCGCTGGTGACGTGGTACCAATTTGGAACGGATCTTCCATATAAAATATATGCAGATAGTAAGTTTGTTGATGCTAATCCTATCGACTTGGAATAAACACCATTATTCTTGTAAAATTAAGTTTTATTTATTTTCGTTAGAGAAGAATATACTTTTTCCACATTTTCCAAGCATATTGAGTGGGAAAAATACAACAGCTACATCGATCAATAACATACATCGAATAATTTTTTACTGGGACTTTATCATTGACCGACCTCTATAGATTCATACTATTGTTTTCGATTCAAAAATGAACTAACCAAACAAATCCGGCCTTTTCTTAGCAGAAGTGGAGTCCACAAATACAATTATTTTAGGTATAATTAGGACATGCGCTTTTGCAATTTTTCGGGAAAAATAAGTCCACATATTACAATGCATTACTATACTATAAAATGGTGTTTGAAATGATGATATTCGAAGAAGTGGAAAAAAATAAAATTGCGAAGCATTTGACGATATCTATTAAAAAGCTGGTGAGTACAGAACAAAGCTGAATTGAAATAACCGAGAAAAATGTTTGTTCAGGAACTTTCTCGTTAAGCAGCGCTAAGCTGAACAAAAATTGTTTAATCATGTGAAGGAGAGAACTAACAGTCCATAATATAAAGGCACATCTCTATTTGCCACTTCTGAGATAGTTATTTAATATACAAGGGTTGTCTCAAAAGTTCTCATTGAAGTTTCAGCCATTTCGAATGCTCATTTGCTATTTGACCATCGTATAAATGTGCCTTTGTAAAAATATTCCTGGAAATGAGTATAGATCAAATATTTTTATTCGAAAGGCACTACGCTTACACAAATGAAAGAGGAGTGAAGCGTGTACGGAGACTTTGCATCACGACCATACAGTTGTCGCCTGCTGAATTTAAATGTTGCCGTATCAGATTAAATGACAAGAGTAAAGGTCGCTTAACATGATGCAATACAAGACGCAATATTTCTTGATCAAAAGTTGTTCATTTCACTTAGCTTTGTTATCTTTAAATTGGTGTAAGCCGGTCACAAAATATTTAAAAAAATTTGACGTTAGCAATTTTTTTAATTTACTTTTGGTAGTTTTGTTAGAGGCAGCCATTATGAAGTGGTAAGAGACTTGGCAAATGACGTCCAATATTAATCTATGAAATATTTTTACTTTGGAAAAAATTGCATTCAATTTTCAATTTTCAAGAAGTGCAAGAACCATCGAAAATGTTCACTAAATGGTATGGGAGAACCGTCTGTTCAAGGTTAGCGAGATAGAAAAGGATATCAGCGTATGAAAGAAGGCATTTATCATATAATGACCGAAGAATTATGCGTTTTCGTCGATACATATATAAAACGAGAAATTTCCAATGGGACAACGCACTTTCATACACTTCGTTAAACCCCATGATTAAAATTAGCGAATTGTACTCCAAATTGGTTGTGCGCCCACCCTATTCACTAGATCTGGTTCCCAGGGATTTTTTCCAGTTTAGTAACTTGAAACTCACAGAAGAAAGTTTCTTATCAGACGTAAAAACCTATTTTCAGGAGAAAGTAGAAAGATTACCGCTTCAATGAATGTATAGACGTAAAAGGAAACTATACTAATGACAATCCTCGTTGGGGAGAAGTAATTTGAAATTTATCTTTATTTAGATTGATGCAAGTTAATTGCAATGAAAAATATCTTTTAAGTGGATTGAAAATTTAATAGATATATTACAGATTCGTTGTGAAAACTGACAAGTTACACTGAAATCGAGTTAAATTCGTGAACAACAATTAATATAATCACAAAAACTAGTAGTAATCCAAAACATTATTCTACTAGTATTAATGGTGAAGTCTCAAATAATTAAACTCGTATTTAAATTTCACTGAATCAATCCATCAAAACTGCCATGAACACAAACAACATTCAATATTACGCAAAAGGTTTCAAAACAATCTAAGAGAAGTAGGTGTCGCTCGTCGTAGGCCCTTTCTAAATTATTCGCCACAACAACTCCGTGACGTGATCTATGTCGATTACGTGATCTATCATCATCAGCAGGCAAATTTACATTCGCTATCCTTTATTTTCCGAATTTCTCCAGTCTATCTATAATCGTTCCAAAAATACGAGCGAGATAATGGTCTTTCGAATAGAATAAAACGACTGAAATCAAGAAAAGTGAAAACAGTCGCCACCCTTTACTGAAATTACATTGATGATGAATGTTTGTTCCTAGGTATAGGTCTAAAAATATTGTGTTATTTCTTTTATGTAAACAGCATCACACCTTACATCGGTTTTCATTGAAATATCACCTGACAGTACTCTAACAAATTTGTGACTTGATAGATCACCTACTAAGTGGATATCAAAAAGCTGAGTATTTCATTGTCAAAATTACAAAACAATCGATGAAATAGTAACGATAAATACCAATTTAAATTCTTCATAGATACATTGAGGTTTATAATAAAGACTTATAAAGTTCTTATGACTTTTTTATCATTGATTTGTCTCTGAGTCACAGACTTTCTCAGTTAAATGTATTAATTTGCCATTCGATGACTTCTTGATGCAGTTTTTATCACTTTATCACCTTAATGACCTCGTACGGCCGATTCTTGACGCTCCGTTGGCCTTTGACATCATCAAAATCGTTTAATGTTATATCACCTTTATTAGTGACATGCTTAAGAGATCTCAGAAATACCGTGCCCATAACGTTCTCTGTTGAAACTAAACCTCTTCATGAATCAATTTCATATTTTGCTATCAGTGTAAAGACTTCGTAGCAATTGGGAAGAATTAATGAAATCTTTTTCAGTTTCTATATAAATAATCACAGTTAATCGTTAATTGTTTCGTTAATTGTTTCATGTACTTCGTTTGGACATTTTTTCATGAAATCTTCATTCCTCATTCATTTTTAAATGAACAAAACAAATACAAAATTGAGTATGGATGTCAGTACAAATAATTTGAGCAAGAACTATAGGTTCTATTAACTTAAATACCAGAAGCACGGCACGCAAGGCAATATTAAGTTTATGAAAGGTAGAATATAATACCAACGGACGATGAACCATGGACGGCATGACATGCCCAACGGTGTAAGACGAAGGGGATGTCAAGTTTATAAATCGACTCTTAATCCTTTGTACTCTGTAAACAATGACTTTTCTATAAAAATTACAGCTATAAAAATAAACATTATTGTAATAAACTTCATATTTATATAATATTACTTCTTTTATTTCCAACTGTTAGATAGATTATTATATTTCAATGATGTATCAGTTCTGGCAGCTGAAGATGTAGCACCATCTCGAGCTACCGTGTTTCGCCGGTTTTCCGAATTAAATCGTGGTCGCACTTCGCTGCAGGACGCAAATTTGGCTGCCAAAACGATTTGTTCGCGTTGGATACCGCATAATTTGACAATCGCTCAAAAAAAGTTTGGTGCAAATAAATGCTGAATAAATTCAAACGAGTTGCTTCGAAAGACGTCTATAATATCGTGACAGGCGACGAATCATGGATTTATGCAAATAAACCCGAAACTAAACAACAATTGTCTGTGTGGGTCTTTTGAGACAAGGATTTAATAAAAGTTGTTGATGCACGAAGCACTTCAAAGCAAATGGTTGCCTGTTTTTTCGGAATAATTGAATATGTCGCCACAGAATCAATAGAGCAACGCAGAACGGTCAATTCTAAATGGTACACCAGCATTTGTTTGCCAGGAATGTTTGAAAAAATCAGTCAAACCAATCGCAGAATTCGAATCATTTTCCAAGACGACAATACTAGTTCTTAAACATCAGTTCAAACTAAAACATTTTCAAATATTCAAAACATTGATTTGATAGGTCGTCCGCCGTACAGTTCTTGATTGGCACCCAATGATATCTCCTCATTCACGCATATTAAAAATAACTTATAACGGGGTTTTTGTATACCTGAAGAAGCGGTTGATGCGTTTAAATCACATGTTTTGAAGGTACCTTAATAGGAATGGAAAAAATGCCTCGACAATTGGAGACTATTTTGAAAAACAATAAAGTCATATCGAATTATAAGTATTTGTTTTTATTTGCTGATCTCAAACTTGAGTAGCAATCCTCGTAATCACAGTTGTGTTTTAACGTTGTATTGCTTTGGTTATAACTGATATTAAGTAAGCGGAATCAGATGAGGTTCTGAATAAACGCCATCGTATGCCATCTGTGGCCTAAAACTTTTTATATTTGTTTGTCACCTTCCACAGTGACTCTCATAGAACGGTCTCGCGACCCCCCTGGGGTGGGAAACCGTTGGCTGCGGACCTCTGCTGTGTGTGATTATTTTGTGTAGTTCATTACCAAATATCCAGTTATGACTCAATTGTAACGGAAATCATCCCAAAACCTACTTAGTATGATTGAATGTGATGTTATTATTGAATTAATCCTCTTTATTGTTCAGCCTCCTTTTTTATTGGCATTTGGTACGTTCTTTTTAATTTTGTTCCGTTCCCATATTCGTAAAGTAATATTATTTTTATTATGGGAATAACTAGAACAATATACCATTGAATAAGTTTTTTATTAGAAAACTTTGGTTGGGAACAAACGTATATATGGTACTGTATCCAGAATTTATCAACAGCGGTTTACTCTACAGAGGAATCCAAATATACGAGTATTTGAGAAACTAATGGATTCTATGAGATCATTGCTATATGAAAAATATTAAAAAACACAAACTGTTACTAACATAAAACAATAAAGCGATGAACTGTGATATATCACGTCATCACAGTTGTCTACAAATATAAAAAGCATCCGTACCATACTCAATTACACCCAGAATTGATAAGCGATAATCATCATAACAAATTACCTCTTTGTGGAACAAATCCGTGTTAAAATTTTTTTATCACAAAAATGGAACAGTGAATAGACATTATTTTCATTATTACTACACCACAAATCCGTACATTGTCAAAATAAAAGTCTATAAAAATTGTGTTGATATCGTTAGAGAACTCATGTTTGGGCCACATTTCTTTGACGTTGGATGAATGATGCTGTACATCTTAGTTTTCTTGAGAATTATTTGTCAATATTGTCCACTTATTATGTGGTTTTTACACGATAATTTCCAGTTCATCATAGACCCTTATTCACATCTACTTAATAATTTTCCTGGATGTGGATGGGCCGGGATTATCGAAAATGTATTATTCATGTTGGCCTATAGAAGAAAACGTTGTATGATAAACCTTCAATAACTGGAAATAGAATGGAAGAAGACGAGAGAGCATAAATAGTATTGATGTACAATTTATGAGAAAGGGTCGATTCATTTGAAAATCCAATGGAAAGTTACATAGGCGTTGTAGATGGGCACTCTTAGTTTCGATTATTTTTAATCATCATTGTTATCTCTGTTCGTTACATACTAATATTTATTTATAGTAACAAAATATTCCCAAAACTTCAAGGTGATACAAAAAATAAGTTATAAATAGAACCATTAAAAAAATTGAGAAAATAATTGAGGTATTTACTTCTCAGTATATCTCTATACAGATGATCGTCGACAATTTCTGTTGCAACAAATTCCTTATTTAATTTGGTGAAACTTAAAATTTGGAGAAGGAGGATTGAAGAGACTAAAAGTATGCTTGCTTTTGCACGCACCTACGATTCACTTTATATTAATATTGGAAGCGCACGGATATGTCTAAAGATAATACAAGCTATAGACCCATCACTCATTCCAATATAATCAGAAAAGATATATGGATGCTGGATGTGCTTTGGAGTCATCCATATCAAGTGTATTGCAACTCAACTGAGATTGAAAAACTGTACATTTAACCAGGATATCATTGTTCCTTCCCCAACATCACTGATTGTCAGTTTGGTTGACACAGCTATCCACCCTTCAGAAAATATGACTATAAATAAAATTATCTACGTAACATTATACTAATAATTTATTCTTTAATCATGATTTCTGGTCACAGTTTGCTGAAGCTTAGATGGTATTGAACATTTAGCTACCACTGCAAATAGATTTGTTGATTCATGACTTAATAAACTTGAGTATTTCGTTGAGTATGTAAAATTACATATTCTCAGTTCAGTTTTTTCCATTTCTTTCTGTATATAAGATCGATTGATAATTATTATTGATAATAATCAATATTGAAAGATATTGGGATTAATACTATACATCCCCGACGTTGGTTCTTTCAAATACTTGTAATATTAATTGCATTGAAGTTATACGATGTTGACAGATCTTTTTATAATGGACAAATTAACTGAGAAGATGTACAAAGTATATTGATCAAATAAATATGTTGATAGGTTATTTTCGACCAACTGTGCACCCTATTCACTCTTAATCGACTTACGAAGATGCGATTAATCATTTGAGCAACCTTCAATTCAACTTTTCTTTCTAAGCCTTAAATAAACCGTTATAATGGCAAGTTACGTTACTGTATGTACATATTTTTGATCACTAACGACACTCTAAGTTACACTATTAAATTATAAATCGAAGCTTAGTTGAACCGGGTTGCCTCAATAGGTCATAAATTATGTTGTTTAGCTCTCGCATCATCTGCCGAATAAGTGAAATTCCCTGTCGCTAGCGTTTTCTTGGGTAGATAACTAAATCGACTAGACTTACAATTTTAAGTGTTTAATCTGAGTTTGCATTTAATCGAGTGCGTTTTACGTATAATGAGATCGTTGCAAAAAATGGAAGAAAATTCTTAAGCATTCATTATATAATACTTTATGATTTCCAAAAATAATCGACGCTATATACATTTCGCCAAAAGTATATAAAATCATAGCTGTGGAGTATTTTTAGGATCTGAAGAATATCGAGAATAGAATGGAGACGCAGCTTTAGAGATTCTTTTCAAGTTTGTTTACACAATTAACAGAAAAATACATACAGGAGTTTCGTCTATTACCAGAACATCTGATGAATTTTCTTCAGCTCCTGATTTTGTCTGGATATCACAATTCACTCCAAACATTTATGTATATTATGTATATATAAGATAAGAATATGAATATTATTAGAAACTGCATGAGTAGAAGTAACTTCAGATCAATAAAGCGAAACAAATGATATCTCTATAAAGCAGTACTTTCGATACAATGAATAAAGAAGTTGGGTTTTTCATTCAACTTGTCCATCAAAGACCAAGTTTTTCCTTATTCTGGACACCATTCTTATGATACCTACATAAGAAGGAAGTCTATGCGTTTTGGCTTTAGGACTAAGTGTATTTATTTTTCGAATGGATATCCATACAAGATCCTTCCTTATGCGGGAAAAAGCAAGTGGACCACTAAATTTCCTGAGACATTTGCTGAATCATAGGCTTTGAAATGAAATCGGACGTGACTATCAGATATCCATGTCTTATGTTATTTTGAAAGTTATTTGTTGGACTATATGAATTTGGAATTTTATTATAAATTTTGTGTACCTTGATTCTCTATTCTCCCGATTTTTAATCTTATTTTACAGTTTTTCAAATCATCATCTATTAGACTTAAGTAATAATTGACAAAAACTGAATGTGATGACCACAATAATTAAAATTAGTTGTTTTTTTACCATTACTTCAATAAACTATTAAAAAACACTCCTTATAATTTCCAACTTTGTATTTGAAATTTCCATTAATAATCTGATATTTTTTTATTGGTTGATAGTATGAATTATCATTTTTTGCATTTTAACTTAAAAACCGTCTGAAAAATTAGAATAGAAATGCTTTCAACTGAAAGTGAGGAAATGAAAATAAAATTAGGGGGAATAGCTTTCGAATCAACAAGAAGTATACTGCATACCATTCTATGAAATGCACCTTCGGCTACACTGTTGGATTTCAATCCTTCGTGTTGCTTTATTTTCAGAATGTCCGCTCCTGAGTCTACCAAAAAGACGCTGACAAGCGTCTGAAGCAACATCCTGTGCTTCCTTTAACATTAGATAGACCAAGGTACTGAGCAATCTTTGCTGGTAATTTTCCAATGGTATTCATGCCCACGGGTGCTATGTCATTTTTTTTATTCAAGTATCGTACAAAAAGGCTGTCTTGCTTTACAGCAGAAGATCTAATATTTCTATACCAGTAATATTTCCAGCAGTGGCTACAAATTCACGAATAACGTGTTTTTTGCTATCTGGAATTGAAATTTTAAAAAAGGTGCCTCCATCAAATACGTCTCCTTGTAGGAACATCAGTTCAGATTTTCTGTAGGCTAGCACAATCCTTATTATTTTATTGCGACTTAAGGAACAGATTTACTCAATAATAAATTATACATATCGTAAATTGAGTCGCTTTTGCAAATCGAAATATTTCATCTTCAGCTTCTCTTTTAAATCTTTCTATTTTCTCCTTCGTCAAAATCTCCTATATGGTATCTTGCTAACCGTCTTTTCAGCTAAGCCGAAAGTATAATGTACTTCTTGACATTAACATTTTTGAGCACAGTGAGTGAGATCTCAGCATTGAATATATAGTCCACAAAGTCGACGCCTTTTATGTTTTCAATTTTTTTAAATAATCAAGGATATTCTTTATATTTTTCAAATCTGACTATTGATCAAACTACCCACTGCTGCTGTCTGATTCGGTCTCTGCAGACATTTTAAGTGATTACTCGCGTGATTTGCAAAACTCGCTGTTTTGGCAAATATTACGCTTGTTGAACAATATCGCTCTTTTCATAACTAGTTACGTAGTTAACTATTATGTTATTCATTTTGACGTTTTCGTTTTCTTTATTCTAAATAATTCGCAAGAGTTTTGAAATTCTTATATTGCATGCAATTGAATTCATTGACTTTATAAGCTCTCACCTGTTCTTATCAATAAAAAATACTAATACGGGTGTTCCCTTTAATGAGGAATTTATGAATTAATATTAAATTTATTAATTAATTAATTTTCGCATGACTTCTAGGCGAAAAAAGACCTTTGCACACGAATTGTTTACAATTTTTTTTCTACATGAGACAATTTTATCAAAAAATAGTTTAATGGTAATATATAAAATATATTGAACCTGAGACCACGCACATGTGATCCTCGTATTCTAGCCACAACACTACGGAGACCTTAATACGCACACCATTTATATTTGATTGAGCCGTTGTTTCCATGCTTCCGTATCCTGTACAATCTTTTCGGGATGAAGATCTCCGAGTATACCCCGTCGATTCCGACTTTCGAGTCGTTTTTCTGATAGAGGTTGCACACTAGTTAAACCAGGTGTTTTAGCGTTCCCATTTCCTCCAATATGGTCTTAAGATAGCTCCAGGAAGATCTTACTAGAGTGATAAATAAGAGAAACCGTTCTGTAGCTGCTGCACTCTAACGGTGAATAAATAGCGAGTCTCTTCAATCTTCAGGCCACTGTCCTGTTTTCCATATAGGGTTACAGATTTTGTGAAATATTTATTTTCCCTCCTTGTCCAGAGCCTTTAAGACCTCTGCTGTTATTTGATCCGCACCTGGTGATTTTTGGTTTCGGAGAAGTTTTAGGCATTTTCAATTTCCGATGTCAGTATATGAGGCTCTTAAGGCTCTTCTGACAGTTGTTCTAAATTTGGGGATCCATTTTGCAGCAATTTTTCTCATGTCCAAATTAACGTGAACTATATGATGAACGCGTTTGTATGAAATGCTTAGTGCGCCCAATTCGACGGCCTGATCAAATCATGACATGAACGGCATCGATATTTTCGGGGACTGACACAGAAACTGACCACGATCGGTCATCATCTTCAATGGAAAATTTACCTCTTTTGAAGCTTGCAGTCCAAAATTTCACGGTTGCATACGAAGGAGATTGATCAACAAGGGTATTAAGCATATCTTCGGGAATCTGCTTACCTCTTAACCATTTTAACTACAGATACTTGATGATTGCTCGATACTCCAATTTTTCGTTTTTAACAATCTCGGTGGACATCATTTTCCTTTTAATTTATTGCGTAACTCTGGTTTACTTTTTTGACTTCAAACTTTACACTGACACTTCTAATAAGTTATTGTTCGTTGCTATGGTAACGTAATATTTTGTTTATGCATGGAACTGGTCATATACAATACATAAATATACAAGGAAAAATCATTACAATATATATAATACTTTTTACGTGCCAGGTGATGGAGATAGTTACGTATTCGTGTGAGTGATGCCGTATGTTGTAGTGTGGGAGAAAGCGTTTATCGACAGCTGACTGCTTCTTCGAGCGCCGTTATTGGTAACATTATCGGTTTACGTGATGAGAGTCTTAAGACTTTGCAAACTTTTGCTTTCGAAATTCATGATAACAAAATTGAAGCATGATTCTAACAATTTTCTATTACTTATAAAGGTGAAATGGAAGATAAGACTAAAAATATTTTAAAATTGTAATACCTCTACTCTGTGTATAGTTGAATCACAAAAAGAGCACAACGTATATAGAAATTCCCCAATCCTTGATACCAGACAAGATTAGATGGCGACTAAATACTAATATAGTTTAATTGATTTTATAAATATTAATAAAAATTCTGAACGAAACTTTACACTTAGAACATTGTTCTCTACCACTATACCAAGACCGACTTCACTGACGGTCGGTTTGATAATCAAGATCTGGAGAAACCGAAAATGATTTGTAATTATATAATTATGCAATACAAACAGTTCCACGAATTACAATTTAGTCAAAAATTTTCAGAGTATTCTCGTATTACACAGAGGAGCGGAAAGATAAAAAAAAGGATTAAGGTTCCAATGGAGGGTCAGTAGACGATGAACTATCCCTCATCCTTTGAAGAAGTCTTCAGACTTATAATTTGATTCATAACGAGCAAATTCAAATCGAGCAAGTCTCGTTGAAAATAATTATTCAAAAGAAAGGCTTTTATTGGTAGGTTTAGAAAATGCTTAATTTTTTCTGTTGTTTAAGCTTGTATTGTGAATGTGCCTGGAATAAAACTGTTCCAACTGTATAAAAAATTATCCTTCCATTTTCTCTACATTGCTTTATTAAGAATTCTAGGTGTAAATGTCTGAATCACTCTCGTTTCAGTAACACTTTTCGATCATTTTTCTTAATCTAAAACCTATTTTGTGTATTTCTCTCCGAATCGATTATTTACACTCATCCTAATCGACTACTTCGCAAAAATGTTGATGAAGGCGAATGTGCGGGTTTATGCGAGGTATGGTGCTGTTTTCCATCGACTGGAACTTAAATAAACAGTTCGCAAGAGAATTGATATTTGATACACGTTCAACGTTCGAAAATAAATATTTATCGTTATTTGAAAATTGGCAGATCATATTTAAACTATCGAGCTTATTTGAGATCAAGCAATGGATTGGGAATGTCAAAATTATAGCATTCCGAAAAATATATTTGCCTATTGATTACAAAATGAAGTATATTATATATGGTGTTATTCGTGTGAAATTGGTACCGTGGAAAATATATTCGAGCACTTTGTTTCCTCTTTTTTTAATTAATCTTATGGAATTACTGAGTAGCTACCAGCTTGGTTGACTTAAATCTTTATTATACAATATAGAATTATACTCTCAACATAAAACTGATTGTAACAAAACATGGAATAACCTCTCAATTTCGATAAGTAGAGGCATTAAACATCCTTTCTCAAACTACAACTTCCTCTGGAATATATAATGACTGGAGTGAAGGGTTATATATACTTTTTTCAATTTTAGATGAAATCCTCTTGAAATTTTATTTCCAAATATCAGTATATTCCTTGTAAACAATTCCTCACTTTATAAATATAAATATTAATCGCAAATAAATGTTTAAAAACGACGAGTTTATATTATCTGAGTTCTTTCGCAACCCCCAACGGACTGCGCCGATTATTTTTTCGTTTTCAAAATTGTATTATGATTCTAGAAAGTATAATAAATTAAAAATTTTTTAGGCACTTTTCTATATATAGATAATTTAACGTTGGCTAATATTTGTTAAAAATAAACTCATAAACTATTTTGTAATTAATCAAACAACTTTTTTCTGCCAACTAAGTGTAAATTATGATTTTTGAAGGCAAACTAATTGTTAAAACAATATGAAAAATTTTCTCTATTCACTAAAAACAATTTTATGACCAAATTACGTAAATAATTCTCAACCTCTGTTAATTACTCCAGTTATTTAATGTGAAAACAGCTATGGGTACATAATAATTGACAAAAGAATTTCCATCAACTTGTTTTACATATTCAATTTTGTAATAGTAGTAAAAAATCACGATCAACAAATTGATAAAACTTTAAAAAGTATATATATTTATCAAAAGAGCTCCATGAAGTTTAAGATTCATTTATACCTTTCATCCTATTATTTATGCAAACAGAAATTAGGAAAAAATTTGTTAGTTAACAATTGGATAACTTTTTGAAACATAGTGATTAAATTTTTTTCTACGGGGCTCGATTGTGTTGAGAAGGTACTAAAATTTTTAAAATTTTCAAAATTACGCATATCGTAACATCCGCGGAGCCCTATTTTTCAACGTCAAATTAAAATTATAAATAATGTGGTTAGAGTACCGGGAATTAGGAAATTTCCTCATCTATAACGAGCTTTTTTCAAAACTACTATTTTTCGAGTTATTAACGAAAAATTAACTACCGTTGTTTTCATTTTATGTTGTCAATTTGCAATTTTCAAACTGCACCAAAATCGTTCAAAATCTTTTTTCTAGAGGTGATTTCGAATCGAATCTATATTTTTAGAACCTTCATCTTTTTTTTACGTTTTTGCACTTGTTGACTGAACTATATCAACTTTTATAAATGACACAGTCCCGTATGCATCACATCAAAATCCAAATAGAGCATCTAGACATTTTCATTAATATATATGAAAATTAAAAAAATGGTTCTATACATGGAAAATTGAAGCAAACGAATTGAAAAGTGGACATGTTACTTACACCCCAAAGAAAGATTCTTGTTTAAAAATCAATCCCTTATAAAGAAAACTCGAATGGTATATGTGTTTACTGTATACAGCCATAGGGATACAGTAAGTAATTAAAAATTTTGAAAGAACAAGATACATACAACGCATCTCACGTCCAAAATCCACATACTAATCCTACGAGATCTTCAAATTCCATGTGTGAAAACCAAAATCCAGTGTTATTCATGCATAATCACATTCAACAATCAATATACTCTGCAATCCATGGAGGACTTTTCTTTAGAAAAATCGTTCACCTTATTATCCAATCATTCACTATTATCTCGGTTTTACAAATGAATGGAGTTAATTGTTCCTTAATTGTGGATTAAGCGTAAAATGAATAACCCCAAAATTTTATTTGATGTCAAAGCAATTAATTTTCTTGCCCCTCCTCTCTCTCTCTACCTCCCTTTATTTTTTCCTTAATGTGTCTACCCCCTCATTGCTCACAACTTTTATTTTAGTTAAGAATACGACATAATGAGTTATGAACGAGTAGAGAGCTCAGAGTTATACCGCAAACATTCATAATTGAGTGATTTACGTGACGTTTGATTAATGCAAAGCTTAAGACAGAAAGTTTTTAAGGGAATTATAAAGCTTAAGCCTCCTCCTATTGAAAATGCTTGCCCAATAATACAAAAAAATTGATATACAGAGCTCCCATACAGAAATAGATGTACTTAAGTAAGAATCTTGATTCATGAATGTGAATCATAGACAGTACATAATATTTCCATATAACTCAGGAGTTTTCAATCAAACTAACAATTACATTCTCTATAATCAATGTGAATTAATTATCACGAATGTCTTCCATTTAATACGTATCACAATAATACGTCTGGGAATCCGTGGTGATGAGGGGTAGAATACTTCCCGAATATAGTTTAATAAAGAGTTCCCAATTTCCAAATTTGCTGGAATCCTCAATATCCTAGTTACTGCTATAACTAGTCAGCAAAGACTACCTGTCTTGGTACATTACAGAAAAGGGATTCTTTTAGATTTAACTACGGAGAAAAGAAAAAATTCAAATCGTGGTCAAACAAAAATGAAGTTAACAAAAGAATACAACAGAAAATGTGTTTTGTTGAAATGCGGGAAAACAGGAGCAGTACTCAAACTCTATCAATAGATAAAAAGTAACATATAACCTAACCATTACATGGTTCAAAACTAAATTAAATTTGTAAATCAATATCATTGTTCCAGATGATATATTGACCTTTTTAGCTTTGAGCTCTGAATTTAGTATAAGACCTCTTATTACAAAAGGTATAACGGTAAAAAAGATCTTAAGCAGATGTAGACTTCCTCACATCATCGATATCCAATATCACTTAAAGAGGTATCACTATCGCTGGATCACCCAATGTTATTGCTAATCATATATCAAAAAAATCATTATAATTCAATTTTTCGAACATAACTAATAACATAAAATGTAACAATCATTATGGAAACATTCCAATATCTTCACCTCTCTAATGATATTATTCTAAACAATAGTTGGTATACAGTTGGTATACCGAACTAACATCAGAAGTATCGAGAGCAAAGTTAACAATTTGATTAAATCATTTTTTAACAACAAATAAATTGATTAATCTTCGAAACAAAAACTCACCAACTATAATGGGCCGAAATTCTACACTCTCCCCATGGTCCATAAATCACCCTTTTTATTATACCGATAGTATTTTCAACAGGTGCCAACAATTCAAAACCTATGGACTCAAAAAATTCATTGGTCAGTCCAAGAGGTCACTCACCGATTGCGTAACCTCTCATAAAAGTGACAGCAGATTATATTCCGACAGATGCTCGTTGGCTTCACACGTTTTCTTTGAAAGTCGTTCTAGGAATTGTCAATATGCTAAACTGAGAATAACTACAAAAAACCCTTTTTTTAGGAACAACCTATATTGCACAGATGAAAATGATCTGATAATTTTGATAAACACGCGTCCAATTAATTAATGTGAGTGATTTTTAATTTTGTTGTACTTTTACACATATTTGTATGTTGTACTTTAACCATAATTCTAGTCCCCGATGATGAATAAGTAAGTATGGGATTCCATCATTCGGCATTCATACGTTTATAGTTTCTCGTGAATTTACTTTGCGAAATTTGTCTCATTTACTTTGTGTAAATTATTAACTAGTGATTAAAAATTTGTAGCTTCCAAAGTATTATTCTTGTTTGTTTATTACTTCTATTAGTAAACTGAATTGTGTCTGTTTTTAAAAGTTATTTACTACTAGACACCGTAGATAAAGTCTTACTTGAGGTCGCTATTTGAGGTTAAACATTAGAGAACATGCATAGTATTATTTTCATGGAGTGCTACTTTTTCTTTATAATGGAAGTTGAAAAAGAGAATTTATTTTTGATTGGAAATACACATCATGAAATTTCCGGAAATTAACTGCCATTTAATTTGATTGAAGTTTTTGTTGCACAATATCCGAGTATTGAAACATAGCTTACGTGTCAGTCAAAGTTTAGTGAATGGTGAATCGATTACTTTATGCAAAAAGTAAAAATTCCAGTACAACAAGTGTCGGTGTTCGACTAAAATTGAAGATTTAAATAAAGATTGACGAAGTTTGCAAAGAAATTCATCAAGACGAAATGATACAATGAGAAAGTATTTTTGTTAAATTTGGATGATTTGTTTGACATAGCACATGTATTGTTACGAACTTATGTCCGCCCTATAGCCTGTCCTGCCTAAACTGAAAATTCGGCGTCTTTGACTTACTTTTTATAAACCGTGGAATAGCAAGCAGTTCATTCACCTTGATTTTTTGGATAATTTCTAGGATTATTTCTCTATTTCTTTATGTTCTAGAAGCTTAGTGGTTTATAGATAAGTTTCTGCAGCGCAGTTTAGTTCAGTATATAATAAGTAGTCGTAGTGGACAGAAAAATTAGCAAAGTAGTCGAAGAATTTGAATAAATTGATTAAGTTAGTTATGTGATAGTGATAAGTGAATTATTATAGGTTAGTGTAATGTACAGTGTTTGAATAAATTGAGAACGTAATAGACAGTGTTAAATAATTTACCCTACGAACATAAAACATATAAATAAATAACAAAAACATTACATTATCAACAATGGTTGATGACAACACAAAAAGATTTCTATTAAATCAACGTGAATCTAATCGTGTTGGATTTATTGATGGTATTAAAGATATACCGGGTAAGGATTAATAAAAGTTGAACATTTTTTTTTTCGATTTTTTATATTTTTTTTATATCAATTTTTAAAAAATCTGAATCTACATCGCAATTAAAATATTCACGATTAACATCATTCAGTTAAGGAAGTTATCGTCGTGAACTTGGATGAAGAATCGCCACCACTAAAGAGTAGTGTGGAACAGTAGAAAATTTGACTAAAAAACTACTTACAATGTTAAATAAGTGCAAAATTACTGATCGTTATGCATAAGGCTTATTAATGGAATTTCTTCAAGTTGTAGATCTAAATTTACAAATACAGAGCTAGGTAAATTGATTGTACATTGGGACGGTAAACACTTGCCAGATATCACTGGCAGGCATTTCGTAGAATGTCTTTCTATAATAGTTTCGCCTAGAAATGAATGTGAATTATTAGTCTCGAAAATGCAATAGGCAGAGCAATCGCAAATGCAGTTTTTGATGCTCTTCAAGAATATGGAATCAGTATCAAGAATATGGAATCAGTAATGGTTCATCTTGTGATACTACTGCATCGATTACTGGAGTATATAATGGTTTTAATAGAGCAATTATTAGAGATAGATCTTATTTGTCCATGTAGACATCGTATATTTGAGGTTATATTAAGGGCTGCATTTATCAGTAAATTAACTCATGTTTCGAGACACAATTTTCCTATATTTGCAAGAATTAACTTTGAACTATGATAGAAAACATTATTCAGAACTTATAGAATGAAGTTTCACTATTCTTCGAAAATATTCCTTTTACGAAGTACGTTCAGAGTATATCCACGGAAGCAAAAACCTTGCTATGAGTTGCGTGTTTTTTGTAAAAATTGATAAACGATAATGGTTTATACCTACATCATCGATCAAGGCCACGAATTGTGATTTCTAGTCAGTTTGACTAACTCGTAAGTGAGTTACTAATACTACAATATTTAGTAATAATAGGAATCACATTTTGTATAAGTGGGAATGGTATAGGAATTTTGTTTTCTTCATAATTTATACTGAACACACTGCTTACACCACCACTACACTCACAATTACACTTTTTACTTTCAGTCTCTGAAGACGATAACTTGGTTATTGAAACGCGCGTCAGACAGTGTAGTGAGTAGTGGTGTAAACAGTGTGTTTAGTAAGAACATCACCAATAGTTCCAATTCAGTTCTTCATAAGTTAGACAATGTATTCTTAGGTAGAAAGCTGTTTAGTCATTTATAGGAGGTGATACTTTGTTATTCCATTTGCTATAGTTTTGGGAATGTTATAATTGGAGAAAGTTATCAATCAAGTACGAGGATATATTGAAAAATTCTTAGCCTACTATAGAACCAAACAAAATTTCAATGTCAAAATATTTTATTACTCAACATATTCTCCTCTTATTTGGATACGTTTATTATATTGAACCTGCAACGTCTCTAGACATTTCAAAAAAAATGTTTCTTCTTGCTCTGCAAACCAGACCTCCGCAGCTTTTATTACCTTCTCGTTGGAAAAAAATTTACGACCTTTTAAACTTTTTTTCAGTTGACGAAAAAGATGATAGTCGGACGGAGCCAAATCTGGTGTATAAGGGAAGTGTTCTAGTAATTGAAATCCTAAATCACGAATTTTTTGCATGGAATCATTAGATTTGTATGCAGGAGCGTTGTCCTGCAAAAACAAAACATATTTGGGTAGCTTTCCACGTCTTTTCTCTTTAATTTTTTCCCATAGAGTGGTCAGTTATGTCGAATGGTAATCTCCAGTTATTGTTCTACCCTTATCCAAAAAATCAATCATGATTAGATACTCCTTGGCAATCCCAATAAACTGAAGCGAGAACTTTACAAGCAAATTTTTGGACGCGAAACTTCTTGGAGAACCAAAGTGTCGCCATTCCATCGATTTTTGCTTTGTTTCTGGATCGTAGAAATGTACTGAAGTATTATCCTTAGTAACAATTCGATTTAAGAAGTCTACATCGTTTTCAAATCGAGCACAGATCGAACGCGATGCTTCTACAGTTGCACGCTTTTGATCAACATTTAAACATTTGGGGATCCATTTTGCAGCAATTTTCTGTCAATTCCTTGGAATATACTTGTCATTGTGTATCAATTGAGGCATTAAAAACTTTGTTAACAAGATTTTGCTGATGAAGTGATGCGCACGATGAAAAATTGGAATTGAAGCACTTTTCAAAAAAAAGAGATTTTATGATGATAAATAAAAAAACTTTGCTGAACATGTTTAAGAGTATGAAATTTTCTCATTTCATTAATTGTTTTGTAGATTTTTCTATCCAATTATTATTAGGTTAAATGAGATTCCAAAAATCTCAACAAAAGAAATCTCCCAGAATAAAGAATGATAGACATAAATCAAATATTTTCACGTGCACCAAGTGTGGCAGTTCACAATGACCGTGTCATATTACATTCATGGACATCAGAACAAAAAATTTATAATAATAGTTGGGCTTTAAGAAGACCATCATCATCAATCAAGCATTTTCTATCCAGAGCCACAAAGGCGTTTCCAATTTTCTCTATTATGGTCCTCTCCCATCAAATTTGTTGATACGTCATTCATCTCTGGAACTGGTTTGTATTCTATCATCTTTTTAAGTCATTTTTCAATCGTTAATCATAACTTCAGTTTACAATGAGTTTTATACTATTCTCAAATATCATTTTTAATGGTGTGGAACTCACAACTCTTTTAATCGCAAAACAAACTTAAAAGTCAAGAAAATATCCATACCTATAATGAATGCACTGAAAAATACTCCGATGTATGATTTATATAATAATAAACACTCTAATTAATTTTATCTACGAAAGTTGCGAAGTTATTTTGTGTGGGCCTTGTCCGTATTTAAACGTGTACTCTAGCCCACTAGAATCTATATATTGATTCTATGTTGATGAATAACGACTGCAGCTCATTAATTTCTTTGGGATTTGTTGATATAGTACCTTTCCTCGTAAAGTTAGCTTCCGCAACTACCAAGAAACTTGCATCGTAGACTAGTGCACCTATGTTTAAAGTGGTTGCAGAACATCGATATTCTATTTTTGTTTCTCATGAGCTGAGGAACGTCGAGGTTTATTTTTCATGGGAAATTTAATTTTCCCGTTGGTCGATTTGTTTTTTTTTTTGTTGAATATCGCGCAGATGTATTCTCAGAGAGAATCTATTCGCTTGGTTTGCTTAAATATGCGAAGTTGATTTCATTGGGGAAAAAAATAATTTGAAGGTATTTTTACTTCAAACTGACTGTTTTTCATTATTAGATTTGAAAATGGATAATGGTAATCGAAATCTTTGTGATGTTATCGGTATATACATGGTGCTCCCATAAGAGCTTACACAGAGCAGAGGCGTATAAGGGAACACAAAATATGCTGATTGGGGGCAATTCATTTCTATACCAAGTTACATCTCAGAGTAATTATAGGACCTCAAAGTTGGGCCAAAAATTCAGAGAAACAATTTATTTTCAACACCTTAACTTAAAAATACTAAATTCGGTACATTGTTTGATACTATTAGGGGGTTAACTAGGAGTCATCCAACCTTAAAATTTCACAGAACTTTTCTATCCCTCATTTTATTTGTATTCTAAAACTTTTTTCATCCCGCTAATTTTTCGTAAAACTTTGTCATTGTCAAGAAAAAGTCGAATATACGATATGTTTCCAATAATATTATTAAAAAATATACAAAAAAGTCAAGAATTATGAATTTGTACATCAGAATTGTTGTAATTCAGTTATTCTACTGATTAAATTTCCATAATTTTTTGAAAATTAATGGAGAATTCGGATTTGGCGTACAATATGTTCTTAGTATTAGGTTTTAGTGAAAGAAACTGTACAAGAAATGAAGAAAATATCGGAGGGGGTTTCGTAATCCCATGGTTCTTCATAGAGAAATATTTTCTAATGCTATAGTTAGGCTCGACAAACAATGGTAATAGAGAAATCCTGTTCGAATAAGTGTGCAAGATGAAGAACTTATTTTGAATACAACCGACGATCAACGTCATATTAATGATAGAGTTATACCTAGACAAAATGGCCTATCAAGATCATTTGTACAGCTGACTATTAGACGTAATTCACTACCTCTGACGAAGTCTATTCCAAGCTGTATCACTTCTTTGGTAAGATGCTGTCCATGGAAGTAAGAGAACTAGCAATTTTTTGTGAAATGTGCTCAGGACAATATAAAAACTTTACTGTGAAAGTAATATTTCCGATCAAAGGGCATTCATACCTCGAATGCGATCGAGACATGAGTCTTGTAAAACAAAAAGTTACCAGATGACTGGAGAGACGAATTAAGAAATTGCCGTGTGCAACCTACACCATTTGAGGTCATTGATTGTGGCAAAAATTTTGATTTTCAAAATTGGAGTACATTTTTTTCGCCGCTTTATTCAACGAAGTGTCCCTTCTAGACTCGGCCTATCAGGATGTTGAAATTTTCTAATGAGAATTCCCGCTTAGTTTTCTACAAATCCGCTTATCGAAAACTTTATCAGGGTCCCATCACTGTTAAAATGCCCAAATGGAAGGATTTGCAATATCTGACATCATTCCTTGAGAGAGCAGGAGCCAGGTTGTTGTATCAACGATTACCATTTGCTGAACAATCTCAAGAACAGAGCGATGACTATTTTGTGGATGACCCACCAACAGATTAGTTTGATTCTGGGGAGAAGTGGCATGAGTCCAGGATAATTTTTTTTTCTTCTCTGTTTCGTCATTAGTTTTGAATTAATGTTTATTTTTTCTCATTTTTGTAATAATGAACACATTATTTACCAAACATATTTTTTGAGACTTTTTTCCTTAAATTTTACCTTCTAACGAGTTAGTAAACCCATATTTTCGAGTGCGCCCTTCAAGTATGATAATATTCATGAAAAAGTATATTTAGATTATTCGACTAGAACCCTCCGCTGGTTACGGTGTTACGGTGAGTTCAAAAATGCTGAATGCGAGTTACAATCAATTGCAAATATGATTGAAAAGTAAGCAAAAAATGGTAATTAAAAAACTCAATCGACAAAATCTATTGATCAATTCCTCAATTATGAGTGATCAACTGAAATAACGTTAATAAAGATGATATTATAATAATACGCGAGGACATGAGAAGAAAAAAAAAATAAATGTGCTTCCAATATTTAACTACAATTTCTTAGCATTTGCTGAATTAAAACTGTTAAATTAAAAATTATGCAACTCAAAGTTAGTTTTAAAAAATTGTTCAATCACATTTCTACAATTTTTACTAAGTGATATTATTGATTATACAACTATTAACGCACCTCCTTCTCAGTTTTGAAACCGGTGAATTAGTAGGTCTTCACTTTTTTAATGATCCTTTGAAAGTACAAGTCTATTTGGACTTTCTACAAAGTTTCGCCATATTTGCTAACGATCGCGAAACTTGCTATCCGAAGGATGTATTTCCTGCTTGATGGGGCATCCCCCAACTTTTCATTGGCAGTGAAACAACATCTAAATAATTTTTCTGTCCACAGGTGAATAGGACGTGAATGTCCTATTTCATGGTCTTAAAGATTACCATATTTGGAGACAATTGAAGCATCTAGTTTACAAATAGAATATTAATAACAGACAACAATTAATTGATGAAATCATAGTTTTTTGTGATACTTTTGGAAACGATCCATAATTCGATACGGCAATGAACAATTCGGCAACCAAAATTTGATGGTATAGGAAAGTATGAATGAATTTGCCTTATTTTTTACCCCGGAATGCATTAAAATAGAAAAAACCGGGTAGTCCTATTTAAAAAAATAAAGAAATTTGATATTTATTAAGTTAAACTTTGACCACTTTTTATACAAACCCTGTATGAAATAAAAAATTTTTCAACATAGATTTTTCAACATCTGACCTTGCGAGAAGCAAATGAACAGAAACCACTTCCATATCTTCAAGGGTGTTTATAAGGATCTGCAACGGTAAAATTCCTTACAAATAAATCAATAAGCCAAGTTTTTAGACAAAAGAGTACTGAAATTTTACGTTTATTTTAAAAATTAATATACATGGTGTTCCATTCAAAATAATAATGTTACAGTCGACAGGAAGGAAAGAAGTTGGCCACCAATATTTTAGTTAAAAATATTGTAAAATTTTCATGATTTTACTAAAAGTATTATGCCACATGCAGATAGTTTTAACTCGTCGTGGGAGACCCTGTATACCATTTTTTTTAATTAATACCTTATTATAGGTCATTATGTCATCAATCACATATACGAGTAGTATTTAACAACAATATTATACAGGGTGCAATATTCAATACGAATGATTTTTCTAAATTCGGTCCTAGAATATCAGTTCAGCTAATATCAGGAGAATGCTTAGTAGTGTACTGCCAAAATTTATTATCAATTTTACAAATCACCCTGTAAATTGATAAAGGAATTAATAAAGAAATGAAGTTCACACTTTTTAGTAGCCTTTCAGGGATTCTACATATGGTAGAAGTATACAAAGCTCTTAAACTACCCTGTATACTTTTGTTCTGCATGACAATAAGTTCTCTCGATGGAGGGAAAAAAATTTAATCATCAGTAATCCACGGAATGTGAGAATCAAAGCATAATTATTACTTATAATCTTAATTCACATTCCGCGATCGATATCGTCGAAGTAGATGAGATCACGCACATGGTTTATAGAATGTGTTTTGGTAGAATTCAAACCGCTAAGTTGGATATAAATATGCGACCGGGGAGTGTTTGCTAGTGAAGATTTGGAAATGCTTAACTATTCAACAAATGCCAAATTTTATGAGAATTGTGTATACTATCTGGGTATCGTGAGAATATATGAGACTATAGCAGTAAGCCGAGAAATCACGACTCAAGATGATGAAAATATTTAACGAGAAAATATAGATTACGCATAAACAAACCGGGAATACAGAAATATAAGATATTAGAAATTAAACTGAATTATCAACGATGGAATGATAAAATGAGTAAATATCCAGATCATTGTGTAAAGTATATAGGAGCTCAACATCTTATCAATTAGCGATCCTTTTAGCAAAGTCTAGTATGACAGTTATAATCGAGAAGAATGATCGAGATTATTCCAAACAAAAATTCTAGATGGGATAATCATCTATATAAAGTTTAGGGTAGATACTCCGGTATTAGTACTGTGAAAATTTGAACCGTACTTAAGATACTGTTCAGGGTTTAAAACAACTTATGAAAAATATAAATAAATAAAGTCAACTCAAAATTTTCTTTCTTCAAAAATTCCATTGAAAACTTATCTTGGTAGAATGAATAGACAATGTTAAATCTATCAAAAAAAAATAACTAGCGGATGAAATAATAATATGAAAGAACACTATTTATTTGTCAAAAATCATAAAAATTTTTAACAACACTGGATTTATCTCTTGATAGCTATTAAATCTGTTGCAGTATTTTTAAATCGTGATTTCAATCAAATACACAAACTAAGCGTTTGTATGACATATGTTACCCTCCATTGTAATCGATTCGATCGTGAAATCAAGAGGATTTGTCAATTAGTATTAATGTTTCATCGAATTTATCATCTTTTCGTTTGTTTCATATTTGTAAAAGTCGTAAATCACAATTGGTACTATGATGTATAGTGAAATATATTTTAATGATGATGATAACTGAAAATTTTTGACTTGTTCAAGTTTATAGTTTTTTAAATTACTGTACGAGCTGTAGAAATAACAAGGGAGTCGGTAGATATCAGAATTAGTATCATATATTTCATTAACAGTAACTGTATCCTATAACAAGAGGAAAATGCTAAACATGTCTTAAAAAATGCATGGTTTATAAGTCGTTTCATGTATCGTGGATTTTCTCTACATTTCACAGTGATCGTCGAATCAGCTATCAAATATTATACATTCAAGTTCAGTTTAATGCGCGATTAGGGCATTACATTGATATTCGAAATGTTCAGTAAAAATATTCCTCAATCGCTGTCAGTTGAACCAGTCGTGTCTCAACTCATCATAAACATATCTCGATATAAAAGACGTTTACTTAATTAAAAAGATTAGGATTCACAGTTTAAACAAAATATAAGCATGTATGAGAAATTTAGGTTTAACAAACAAACATTAGTGTTAAAAATAAAATCTTCAAACGAAATCTGATATGATGATATTATTTTTGTTTATGATCAAATGCTAGTTAACAAAATTTTTTTTGTTGCAACAAGGCTTTAATGAGGCAAAAAAAGATTAAGAAATATTAAATTATACACAGAAGTGTCGTACTTTCAAATAATGATGAATTTTGATGCAACTACATGAAAGTTGCTACTGCTTTTTAATACTCATAAACGATTTATTGTTGGTCAAAATAGGGTACAAGTGTTAAGGATGCACTAACGATTTTTCAAAAGCTAGAGCCCTTAAGCTATCGAGAAAATTTCACTTTTAATTATGATAATTTAAATTTTCTAAGATTCCATGGAATAGTATATTGTACAAACAAATTTTCTAACAAGAATACAAATTTACAACTGTTAATAAACTTACTCAACTACAACTACTCAATAAAAATATCAATTTACACAACCCATTCAACTTTTTTATGATCAAAATTTACAAATATCAATGTGTTAACCACTATCATTGTACAAATAGCCACGATATGCTCCTATCTAACAAATCGGATTGATGGTCACACAGTCGATTCCAAATATTTATCCTGCATGTCAGAACCCACCAGATCCTCAAACCAACCACACACACATCAAATTCAACAGAGAGGCCCAGAATACAATTCAAAAGTCCAAAGACAAACCGAATATTTATTTCTGGATTTCAGAACATAGACCCTCTGAGAAAATTAATTTAGAAGATGGCCATTGATGAATTTACCTTAAAAGTAAAAAGTAAAAACCAAATCATAATCCATCCCTCAACTGGAGAAAAGTATACAAATAAAAATAAGCCTATTGAACGAAAATACTTTACATACCAAAGAAACATTAGAAAAATTTTTGTGCAGTACACAAAACAAACATCATTGATAGATAGAAGGTCATGAAATTACAAGTATCTGGAATATTCGAAGCCATACAAAGAAACCGCTACCTCTGTTATACGTTAATCTCAAACCAAATAAAAATAACAAAGGAATTTATAATATGAAACCGCTGATGAATTCAATCATTTTGTTTAAATTTTAAAGCATCTCACACGACAATAATAATTCCGCAAAGATTAAAATGTCAACGTTATATATGCACGAATAACTGTTGTCAAGAATGTTGTCAAGAACAGGTAAGTTAAATGTACAGGGACACATATACATTCGCACATCCGAATGCACTAGATAGGTCAAGAAGAATAATGTGAAATACAACCTATATTAACTGAAAAAAAATCATCCAGCGAACTGTAGAGGATGTAGTATCCACGAATAGTTCTATACAAAAATAAGATGACCAGAAATAACATATGCAGAGGTAAAAAGAAAAGGAAATCGACAAACTAATAACACAAAATCATATTTGATTGTTGTGATACAATCAATTGGTATAATTGAGCTGAAATAAATAATGAGGGACCTTATTACGCAGATGGGGACTATAACGAACCTCATCACAATACTTGTAACAAGAATGTCATTCTATTCAATTATTTTTGTTGATATCTCGTTGACCATTGTTTCAAAAGTGATTGCAATTGCAAGAGGAATTTGGAGATGTCAATATTTTGACCAATATAAACATTGATTTCAATATTGTTTGTGCCTTCCACATTGTTTAGCATTCATAACCTTCACTCATGGTATAAAAAAGATATTAACACATTTTCTGTGATAATAGTGGCCCCTTTATACGAACACCAAGCCATAAATTTTACATATTTACAACAGTTAGTAAATTATTTATGGCGGTAGAGGACACGTCCCGCAATTTTGGTGCTGTTCTTCACCCGACATTCTGTTCACATGATTAGCTTTTTTCTGACACAAGGAAACTTCCAAATTTAAACAATAGCTTTGTTCGTACATGCAAATCCCGGACAAACTGGAAATTTTTTTCTGCGAAAATGCGGTTTGAATTAATCCGTGAATTATTTCTGATTCTTGTGCTGTTGTAACGGATAAATCATCTGTCGATTCAAAAAACCAGGTAACAACCAATCTATAAATACAATCTCTCTGATTTTTGTGTTCAATAAGTGCTTATAAATTTTGACAATTGTATTAATAAGTGGGCCAAACATTAATTTATAATAATATTTTCACCCTTAAAAACAACCCTCTTAACATGAAATTCGTAAAAAAAATTGAAATAATGTATATAATGAATTTTTCATTGTTTTTTAATAAATGAAATGAAACATTATGTTTCATCGACACTTTCGATTTCTTCCTCGTCTGCGTCACCTTCATCTGCGATTGGGAGCAATTTAGATAGCTGCGCTGCGCTGTCACCAGAGCATGTTCCACACGTCGAATTGCAAAATAGTTCAATTTTTCGAAAACTGCAAGTTGTGCCGCAGTTGGAAAATATTTTTCTTCTGGTGAAAGTTGATTGGTCATTTTAATGCGCCCGCGTCAGTTTCCTCCCAAAATTTATAATTAATACTAGTATAAAGTATGTATATTCTCACAGGTAGACCTACCTGCGTAACGTTCCGACCATCCGGAAAAAGCTATACGCACATACAACCTTTATTTATGTACATACTCCAAAAATGTTACGGCAAGATAGATTTAGATTATACCACGATAATTTTTTTAATTTTATAGCTATGAAATTCATCCATAAACCATTTTAAAGGAAATTTTCAATGCTACAATTCCTGGTAATATAACGGGGTTTTTCGTTTTTTAAAAACTCAAAGTTAAAGAGTTCAAGAGCAGTGGGTTTGGCTCTTAACGCGCTTAATATTTAATCTTCGATATCTTTTTTATTTTTTGTTCCTGTTCCTGTTCCTGATTTTTTCAAATTTCTTTTGAAATTCAGAAATATTGGTCAAAACTTGTTTAAACTTATTAAACATATAGTGAGTATCAGAATAAAGTATATTATGAAGTGATTATCTTTGATTTTATATTCATGGACAATTCATCACTTTTTGTAGCATTTTTTTCAAATTTTATGAAAAATTCTATTTTTGTTATAACTTTTTTAATAATTTAATTTAAATTTTTATTCCATTGATATGAAACCAAATTCATTAAAAGTTTTTATCAATTTCTTTCAAAAAATGTTCAATATATTTTTCCATAATATTTCATTTTTGATTTGTTTTGATCAGAAATAGTTATTATTTTCACAATTGTGGGATAAAATTTATTATCACTAGTCATCTCAGTTATTTGTGCACTTAGATAACTAAATTTCATTTAAATGTATTTCTTTTTTGCCAGGCTCCAGCTTTATTTGTTAAATTTTCTTTGTGAGTTGTACATTTTCAAAGTTATTTTCGAAAAACCGTCCAAAAATGCTCTTTTTTACACGAAATATTTTTGACAAGACATAATTTGAGACCTAATCCCTTAAATAAGTATTTTCAGAGCACATTTTTTTCATAGAAATATTTTTTTATCTGTTTCTTCACTTATTATCTCTTCCACCACCTATAAGGAGACAATACCAGGTGTAAGGATATTTCGTAAATCGATTTTCACATTGATTTTGACTTATACTTTGATATCAACTGGTTGCCGGGACCATCTTTGGAAAAACTCATGATTGACTGGACTATATGTGACACAGTGAAAGCATTATGCAAAATCACTGCGGTATTAGAAATACAAATTATCCTTAATTATAAAAAGTGCACATTTGTTTTAAAAATTTATAGGGAAACAAAATTTATTTGATATTAGCATATTAAATTGCTTAGTGAAAGGCGAATATCGATTTAAAATATTTGGGAATATACAAATCGTGAGTAATATGACGAAAGAATCTCTGGAAATGAACAAAGCAATCTATTTAATTTTATAGCTATCAGGAAAGCTATCAAGCAAATCGTTTGGAAACGAATAGAGAACTAATGGATTCGAATAGATCAGGATAAATGTAATGTAATATACTCCTATACAGAGTGATCAATTGAAAATATTCAAATTTTAAATTCTTATCTTTGACATCTGCTTGATAGCACATATTTTTAAGTTTGAATTTCATTGATACCCGAAGTGAAAAAAAAGTATCATTTGATTGACTAAATCAACAGAGTACAACTAGTGATACCTCCTCTAAATTGTTTATAGAAGTCAATTCAATACACCGATGTCAGAAAATATGATTCATAAGTATAAATGTCTAATATTAGTGCGGAGATGTTTCCAAATACTCTATTTGTCCAAATAAGAATATTGAAACCAATATAATTGCGAAATGAACTAGAACATATTAGTAGATAACAGCAAAAAAGTATTCGTTGAAATCCTAATGATTGCTTACGAAGAACACAAAACCCTTCCGTCATTCTTTTCATAAACCGTTAAATAATTGATAGCGCATTAGAGAATAATTTATTTATATACTTTCCAAGTCACCCACAAGCTTTTTTTGTAAATTTTGACATTATCACTTTCTGTTGCAAAGTATTCTGTCATTTCCTCAATCATTGTAATTTTTAATCAAAGGTATGTGTTGTACGTATAAAATTGTCCAAGCTGGCGTTGCTCTTTGCAAATTTTTTCTCGAGCCATATACTTTCCTTCAAAAATGTATGAAAGGAAACCTTGAATTATTTTTTGCTCGGAAAGTTTTTCAAATTAGCCGTTTGCCGGGAGACGTTAGGGCTTCTTGAATTATAGAATACGACTTAATATGTACCGAAACTTTTTTATCTGTAGGTAATTACCGTTTTGTGAAGGACTCAACTTCTTTCACTTTTTCTTTTTCCGGAATTATTCCAGTGGTGCGACAGTAAAAGTGAAAACTTTTATGGTGATCTTTTTTTTGACTTTATCTTGACATACGACTAAAATATCTAGTCTTGTGAGTTTCATCTCACGAAAATCAGTTTGTATTCATAATACATGTCTTATACCCAAGAATAAAACTGGAAGGAGAAATGAAAATAGATAGAAGGAGGAAGAAAAGAGGAAACTATGGATATCAAATATTTATTTGAGAGATTCCCAATGTGGTCCAGGCAGACCACCAAGGGTCCACGAGACTTGACTGAGGTTTACGTTGGGCGTGACAAAAAAAATGGGTGTTCACGAAAATTTATTTGGTTTCGATAGTGACGAATTGAAATGTTGGCTTGAATTCTCCTATCTATATAGAAAGATATAATATTGCCTTGCATATTCCATATTCAGTACAACGCTTTAAGATGTGCCGTTGCCGCGCTGCAATGCATGCTTGCAATCTTGAATGAACTGGTTTGATTTTTCACCAATATAAATACGAATGTCAAGGATAAACGTTACTCATTTGGTTTCATGAAAAAAAGTGAATCGATATTAGTGATTGACAGTTTCGGAAATGTAAGTACCTATCTGCCTATTTGTTATATGTTATTCAATCTTTTCTTTCATAATCATATTCTGTACTAAAAGTTTTTTTTTTCATTCACAAGTAGATAATTGAAACGAAATGTGGCCGAATATAAGAAGTAGTGTCATCAGTACAGTGTTTAATAGTCAAAATTTGGTTTCATTCCATCAAAGGCAGACAAACGATTGCCCATATGCCTTTTATGCAAGATTTAACCAACGACTTTATGAAACCATCAAGGCTGGAAGATAATCTAAGAAGGTGTCATACTGATAAGATAGGTAATGATTTGAAATATGCCCAAACATTAAAGAAAAAATATGAAAAGAGACCCACTGACATACCTTTGAGTAACAGCACTGTACAAAGACTTATTGATGAAATAAGCTCTGATGTTGAGAGTTTTTTGTGTAGTTATCTGCAAGCAACTCATTATTCTATTCAATATATATAAGCTAACTCTACCTAGTAATGAAGTTTTATTATTGGCATAAGTTCGATTTTATGGGCGAAGAAATTCAAGAAGAGCTACTATTTGCGAAAACTTTGAAGACGAACACCAAAGATGAATCAATATTTATTGTTTTGAGTGATATTTTAGAGGAAAAATCTATTTCGTCGGCAACACATGGAGTTCCTGCCATGGTCGGGCTATATCGTGGATTTATAAGCCATCTTAAAAGAATTATATCAGAAATAACTGCAAATTACTGTGTTATACACCGACAACATTTAGTAGCGAAAAATTTGAATGAAAAATTGCACGAATTGTTTCTATTTGTGATTGCAGTGATGCAGTTAACAAAATCAGAAGCAATGCACTGAAAATGATTCGCGCAATTGTGTTTTTTTCGCACAATTGTGCAATGAAAATGATTAATACGTTCAACGATTGCTGTTACATACGCTGTTAATCGAAAGATGCATATTCATACAGATTTTATTTACTTTTTCACTGAGTTTTCGAGTTTCTGAAAAGTGAAGATTCTGATTTGAAAGAAAACCTGATCAAATTTAAAGCAGACATCGTGTATTTGACAGATTGGTTAAAAAAATCAAGGACCTCAACTCAATAAAAACAAATTTGTAGTGTAATTTCAGCGATTCTTCGTAAATTGAAATTTATGAAGGAAAAAATTGATAGACGCGAATTATCACAGTTTTCAAACTTGTTGCAAGTAGAATGCCTTGATGAAGATATTCAGAAAAACTTGGTTACCCGAATTAGATTTAAATATATTCTGTCGATGGAAACACAACCATGGATTATAAATTGGAGAATGTGTAATCACAAGAGGACCTACTCGAGCTTAGCAGTAATGACGAGTTGAATGTGATATTTAGCAGAAGGTATCAAATAAGGGGCTGCAAGTAGAAATACCTGGAAAATACTCTGGACTGTGGGCAAAGGTGCAAAACATTCTGATCGCATTTCCCTCATCATATCTTATCGAAAAAAGTTTTAGTGCCGTTACAAACAAAAATAAAGGAGCAAATTGAATATCACACAACGGTGTGACTTGCTTTTGATTGGATAATTATTAAAATCATCACTATCATCGTTAAGTTTAATCAACAATAGTTTCAAAATTTGTTTTTAGTATGAGAAACAACTAATATCATATTTGTATCTTAGTCCGACTCAAGTTCAATGCCTGGGATAAAAAATCTACCTACTCACATGAATGTTTCGACAAAATGGAAAATATGAATAAGAGCCTGCCACGCACTACTAATATATACCCTTTTGTGGTTATTGTCCGTTGAAAAGAGCATTAAAGAACATTTAACTTTTTTTGCTGTTTTCAAAATCTTGTGACAGAGGTGCGATCCATATCAAAATATAACAGCAAAAAACACAATTCTTTGGAAGCTGCTTTGCGTAAATCGACTTTTTAGGATATTTACCCTTCGCTGAAATTATTTGGGTTTATCGGATTATACCCATTGGTGTAAATCGATTCATTTTCGATGATGGAATTTTCCTCGTAGATGGACAGGTCCATACAGTTGAAAAAAAGAATGAAATTGAATGCTATTAAGGTTTAATTATCATCATCAGCTAGATGTAGTGAGATATGTGAATATTAATTAAAAAGTCCATCGCTCAGAGCTGCGATATTTATGATGTCTCATTCGTTTTTTATTCAATTCGTTAATGTATTTTCCTAAAAAAAAAAGTAGAATCATTACGAATTACATAATATTTTCCACAATACACAACTCTTGGATTTTTATTTGTATGGAAGACTTCAAAAGTTAATCTCGAATCAAGTGCTTATGACAAAAATTCTATTAGAACAATGAAATTGGATGGCAAAACCTCCATTGATCTTAAAACAAGGAATCATCCCCCATTTGCCAATGAAAAAAAAAAAAAAACTACACTATTTTGAATGTATATTCCGAGCTTTTGAATACCTATGTTTCATCATCAGGGACTAAAAATATTGCTAAAGTATAATGTAAAATATGTATACCAAAAAAATATGAAACATTGTATATCAAAGATTTCTTTAATTTCTCGAGATTTCTAGTATCTGGAATTTTGTATATTCAGTTTGATAAATTTGTAGATTTCATTTTTTTTTTCGACACTAATACACGTTAAATTTTAGGATAGGTTCGTTTCATTCATAAATGATATTGAATATTGAATTGAAGATAAATTATGAATGACATCGAATTTTTATAAAATGATTCATTTGCAAATTTAATATTGATCAAAGTTTGATTAAAATATGTAATTGAAATTGAAAATATTCATTTCGTGTGTTGCCATCTTATTGTTAATCAAATTTAAAACTGTATACAAGTTGGATTAAAAAATAAGTGAGTGGAGATTGATAAAAAGGTTTTTTTTTCAATATTTCCTTATGAATCAAAATTGAAATTCATAATGGAAACGTTCATTCAATTATATCTTTTTAAAAATCACGCTATTAGCAGCCGCTACCTGTGATTTGTGTAATTATAAAAACGCCATGAGCCAGCTACGTGATAAATATCTAAGAATTTTCTTTAATTATAGTTTCATTCAATGTCCAGAAATTTTATATTATCGCAATATTCTTGACCTTAAAAGAAACAATAATAGAAGAGTATTTTAAGAAATGTATCATATCAATCAAACCAAAGAACCAGTGAACAAAAGATACGTCGTTGAATCACTTAAAATTACACTTGAAATTATTTAATCAATCGACGAATTGATTGTTTGCCTTATTGATATTCTGAGTTGGCTAGTAGCTGATAATGGAAGGTCTGCTACTGTCCAACAAAACGAATAATTTCTGAATCCAAAACAAATTATACAACGCAGTTGCTGATGATTTCAAGCTGGCCAAAACTTAAGTGAGAGATCAAGTTCTGCAAATAATTTTACTTTGCAACCATTTTGACATACTTAGAACCAGTTGTAAGGCTTTACATTCTTGTGCTTTTACCTCCAATAATTTTGCCAAAATTGGTTTGTAGTTTGTGAATACCGTATATTCATGCTAACTTTCCGTAAAACAGCTACTTCATGATATTTTTGTCGATTGGAATATTTGTATATGAAGAAATATCTGCTAAACAGATTTATATTCTCAATAATCAAATCATATTTGAAAAGTAGAAATGAAAAATAGGCTTTTTTACTCAATTAAAGTGAAAAATAATTCTTAATATAAAGACGAGAAAATTAACGTCACTGTTTTAAAAGCCTGTGGTGTATGGTATTAATCGCTAGAATTTCTCACTAGTTTTATTTTGAAGAAGTTTTAAAAGAGAAATGTCATTTTTGGGACAATGAAATTAATTTTATTTCAAGTCAATTTATCCTTATAAAAAGAATTATCTTCCTTCCAATTTGATTAACTATGAAAAGTGTATTTTGTTTCATTATAACTATAGTTTATAGTTTAATTTTAGTATTGATAAATTTTTTTGATGATTTCTTTTGGTGATCATAAAACGAACGACTATTCAAATTAAAGGAATTATTGTCAACTTTCCTTGACAGTTGTGCAAAATCTTAAATTTATCTGATCATTTAAGCTCTATAAGAAATCCAATCAAGTTTAAACATTTCGCAATAAAGTTAATGAAAAGCATATAAAAATAGAAGCATGTGAGGACGTATTGTTTCAGGTTAGCCTTACTTCCAAAGAACTCATAATCCAGAGCTGATACTCATATTAGTTATGATATATAAACCGATAAAATTATATTTGATTTGTGACTATGAAGTTTGATTGAAAATATATGATCACAAAGGTAAGAATTACACTCGTATACTCATTACCAAAGCATTTCTTGTTTTACAGAGAAATCTATTTTTAGTTGTTCACTTATATGGATAATTAGTATATAAATTCCTAGGAAATGTTTCGATCAAACCAATTTTTCATTAACTAAAGATCTGTGAAGTTACTTGAAAAAAGAATTGGAATGAATAATATGATTTGACTGTATCAACCGCTTCTTCAGGGGTGGGAAAACGTTGACCTCGCAATTTATATTTGGTCTGTGGGATTAAGATGACCCATCAATTCGATTTTTTGTTTGTTCAAAAATCTTTTTGATTGAACTGATGTGTGAGGACTCGCATTGTTGTGTTGGAGAATGATTCGCTTCGTGAGATTAATTCTGGAATAATTCTGGAAAAAAATACTGGTTTCCCATCCAGAATTGACCGATATACGTTACTCTAATGGAACGGTAGGACATGTCCAGTTATTTTGACAAAACAGGCGACCACTTGCTTCGAAGTGCTTTGTAAGCGAATAACTTTTGTTGGATTTGGATAGTATTAAAAGACCCATAAAGTCAATTGAATTTGTTCAGCATTTCTTCACACCAATCAACACAAGCTGTGTATTCAGCGATTCTCAAATTATGCGGTAAATAACGCGAATTTTCATGCAATATTGAATGAATGCGAATAGAACTAATTCCCAAGTATGTCTTTCATCATATAGCGAAGTGTGACCACTATTGAATTTGGAAAATCAGATGATACACGTTGGTTCGAGATAGTGCTTTATCCCCAAAAGTTGAAGCGAGTTAAACGGCACACTGCTCTTTGTTTTCTCTTCGTGTGTTAGTTTATGACACCTTAGTCCAATCTGTATCCTAAATTGGCATCATTTTCAAGAAAAGTCTTCAATATGATTGAAATGACAAACAATTTCCGATGCATATTAGTAATAGTATTACTGAGAAAACTGTTAGGTACCTATGATAAATTTCATTGCCATTGAATATTTTATGAGAGTGACTCATATTTTCATTCAAACGAAAGTATTTTCTCGATTCCCTGAATAAAACAACTGAAATGTAAATTCCCTAAACAATTATTTTGTTTCATTTGTAAACCGAGATCACTGGCATCAGTTTGGCAGGATCTGAACGAGGTAGGTCCTACAATTAACAGAAAAATATGTTTAAATATAACTTAAGAGAACTTGGAACATCATAACGTTCATTAAAAAGCGTAAGTATTTGAATTTGATTAAGGTTTCCTCTAAATTGCTCGAATTTTCCGGCAAATCAAATTGTTGCTTAGAAACAACTTTATTCTATAATTAATTCATTCAATTAGGTAGAAATTCCAATATCAAAATAATATAATTTCTAAAAAATAAAACTTTTGAGTGGTATATTGGGTACTAGTCGTTCTTGAAATTATAAAATACCCGTCCTTAAAACCGTTATTATTGACCAGTGACAGATTCTGTAAATTTGTACTCGAAAATAATTCCTCTAATGAATATCTATATAATTTATGTCCGTTTTTTTCTAAGAATAGCTGACGAATTCAAGTAGTTCCTAAACAAAGAAATGGAATTGTAGAAGAAATCCCAAAAGAAATTTATCGGATTCCTAAGACTCTGCCATATATGCGAATTATATCACAGTGACGGTTTGGCACAGACAGATAGAAAAAAAAGAGAAAGAGCTCCAAAATATAATCAAAATATTCTGTTTAAGTTTTGTTGCGGATTTGTATAATGTAAGTAAAGCTTTTAGCTGAAGTTTGATCAATTATGAGAACTTGAAGACTCGATAATTCATGTGAACTTACAAAAATTTCCCGTGTAATAAACAAGTTGTTGCATTTCATTAATTTTTCAAAAGAATTCTATATATTAGAATTATTCAAACAATAATAAAAAATAATCGATATCGTTTATAAATAAGAATTAATTGTTTTAATATAGTTTCCGTTAGACTCTTTTTTCAATGTGTCACAAATTTTTCTTCCTCACAAAAAAATTAAATTGGTCGATATCTATGAGTAATTTATTGTTGTACTTGCTTTAGCCGAGACATGTCCTAATATTTGGTAACAATAAATTGTCAATAGGATCTGGATTAAAAAAATAGGACGAAAAAGGAAGCAATACGTATTTGTGCATCTCAAAAAATTGCTATTTTGACTTCATTCGCTGGCAAATCTAACTTGGACCACTCACGTGTTTAGCTTGCAGTTTTATCGTTGATGTGTTGTGGTTATTCACGTTTTATCCGAACGTATGAAAAAGCGTAAAATCTCATCTATGTTGCGGTTAAACTACACTTTTACATAGTTGTCATACAAATAAGTTTGTGGTCAATTGTGAGCAACCCGACACACATCTTGGTAATCACTGGGGTCTAACCCTAGAGATTATCCAAAATTAAATCTCATAATACACCATACCAACACCATATCATGAATTCTTCTTGATTATTTCGGGTGTAGAGACCTCAACTTGGTCTCAGAATGATCGGCATTTAGGGACGTTGAACGGTCACAAAAAAATCAGTAAATCATTTTTTTTATCATTGAAATTCATTTTATTGATAGTGTTTATCAAGCTTGTTTTGAAAAATGTTCCTTTTTTCCATAAAAAATTATAATAAACGTGAAGAAGAAACTCACCTTTTCCTATTTTCTACTCAAATCACCAAGTGTTAAGAGTTCTTATAGGAGTCTCATGAAAGATTGTTGTTGAGAAATCCATTATGGTCTTTCAGTAAAGCCTCATCAACACTTTCTTGTATAAAGCAAGCTGGAAAAGCGCTGTATTGAACGAAGATTCTATAGAAGCGATTATTTCTTTCCTACCTATTGAAAGATCTGCTTATTAGTAAAAATCTAAATTTTTATAAGAAGGAATAGGTAAAAATGACGAAGCAGTAAAACATGATGGGAGGAAAAGTAGTTGTAACGGGCCTTTTTCATGTAAAAGAATATATAGAGAGTGGAAAATATATTGAATCAATCTTCATTATTGCACGTAAGGCACAATTTATATTTTTCTCTTCTCTCCTATTCTAATTTCTTTTATTTTATTTGTAGTGTGGAATTCTAAAGTATTCTGTCAATATTAGTACTAAGATGTGAGAGGATGTGATAAATCAACAGACTGCATCCAATTATCTTTAAATATGTATCAAACAGAAGCAGAAACATTTGAAATATTCTCACTAAGTGAAAATTAATGAGAATTAGAAAACTTTTCAAGTGAAAATACCGTTAAAAATATTCTTCGGCGTGGAGTTTTAGAGAATGAATATCCAAATATGGACATATTGCTTTAGTACGTAATGTTACAACAACAAACGTTAATTCATTTAAATATAAATGCAAAACATCACGAAAACTGTTTTCAAAAATTTGGTTCAAGTTAATAATAACACAATATTGTTTAATAATTCATGAAATGAAAGAGAATTAGTCTAGACCATACAAAGTATTGCTGAAACATCTTTTCACAAAAGACCAATTGCGAAAACGCATTAAATCCTGTCAAAATATACTGCAACAGCTGAAGAAAGACCCTAATGTAGCCAATCCATATAATATGAACGAATGGATCGTAATTGAAATTTAACATAGGAGCATTCAACCTCAAATGTAAAACTTCTTGGAAAACGAAAATGAATACATCGAAGAAGCACTCAAATCCAGAAAAAATCTCTTTAATGCTGAATGTTTCATAATAAAATGAGGATCTCAATATAATGGCTATACATTTCTAGAGCAACTCTGTTTTTAATTTTATCTGAAAATTGTACTGGATCTATGAGAATAAATTATTAGCTATATTCAATCATTGTTACCAAAACAAAAAACCGCACCAAATTAGATTTCGATACCTAAAAACTGTATAGAAAACCTTCTTTATTTTATTTACAAAAAATTACAATTTTACAACTTGAATCAACTAACTAATTCAATAATTGAATGAACTAAATTTATTATTTGTTATTTCACAACATTCCTATTCATGTTGAATTTATGCTGATAACATAGTGGTATGGCTATTAAATAACGAGACTGGTTACGAAAAAAGGTTTTATTATAAAAATTATCCTATACTCCAAGGCGCCCCTCAATATACTTCCTTCTTCTCGCCACACACCTTTCTTTACGTTTTTTTTTCATTGATCGAAACATTGCTGAAAGTCTTCTTTGGTGAGGACTTTTAAGAGCTCTGCCGTTTTTTGCTTTACTGCTTCCATCGACTCAAATCGGGTTCCTTTCAAAGCAGAAACAAAAAAAAGCTGAACGGTGCTAAATGTGTTGAGTACGACGGGTGTTCGAGTACTGGAGTGCGCTTACTGGCCAAATACTGCTTCACAGATAGCACTTTAGTTGCAAAATCGGGCCTTTTTTACGAACTCGTTCACGCAGTATTGCCAAAACTGACAATCTGTTTGACAGTCTGGAACCCGTTCAGTTATCACGATACCGTTAATGCCGAAAAAAACAATCGACATTGACTTGAATCTTGATTGATTCTCTCACCCTTGATAATTGGTTGTTAATAGCACCATGTATCCTTTTATTCCATTTTATATAACTTTCATTGACAATTTGGTAGGTAATCAAACTGAGTTTATATTAATCAAATTACAGCAAAAGCTAGAATGTTTTGTTTAATTAGTTGGACAGTAGTTCAAATGTCACTTGGTTTGAGACACATAGAAAGACAACATAAGATAAGATCAGATAAATTATAGAGAAAGAAAGTGTTTTGAATCGAATAATAAGTAAATGAAGTAAAACTTAAATGTGTGAGAAGTAATGACGAACATCAATATAATTAAAAATATGCTGTTTCCATTTAGCTTTGGGAGAAAAAAAAAAAAAGATATTTGAATTAGTGGCACACAGGTAAGCGACGTTCTCTGACTTGGAACGTGGTTCTCATGTACATGGTTTTTTGTTCTTTGATTTAGAGTCCTCTTGTTTCAACCGCTCACTCTAATTCCTCAACCACTACTGAAAGAGATGAATCGGTTCATGCCATGATTTCAACGTCATCTGCATAGGCGAGGTGTTGTGTGGACCTATTGCAAATAATTCCTCCGGGATTTATTCAGATACTCTCACCCTTGATAAAGCGCTTACACCACTTAAAACACGCGCACGAGATAGAGAATTGTCCCCATAGATCTCTTGCAACAATTTGTAGCACTCAGTCGGAGTGTTTTTTTTTTTAATTTAACGAGAAAAACACGTTCGTTTCAAACCGCTACTACTCAAACACTATAATAGTGACGGAAACGTGTTTTGGGACGTGCATAGACAAGATATCTAGATATCCAACGCATTATTTGTTTTTTTACCCCACCCGTCTAGGACGCCCTCTTGGCACGCGTTCTCGTTATTTAATAGCCAGACCTCGTAGTGTTTTTGCGTTCCAATAATTTTCGTCGCCCAGATTTTTCCAGATGTAAATACCGTAGCATGTTTACATAGAATAAATGCTTCATGTAAATACTATAAGACTAACAATATAAACCTATATTTATGTTTTTCCTTTATAAACGCTTTAACGTGTCTCAGCCCGGAATAAATAGATAACAAATATATTGCATACACCTTCTATAATGAATAGGGTCGTTTGAAATGACAGATCATCCTTCTTTGTGGCTTATTTTCATCCCAAGTCAACCTCAGTTAGGGCAGATTTGAGCATAATAGAAATATGTCCGTGTAATGGAAGAGATTATGTATCCATGATGATTTGCTATGAAAAGAACTTTCAGAGTTCGTTTACAGAATATATTATCTAATAACTTTCCTAAAGTGATATGCAAGTAGCCTAATACGTTAATTTTGAGATTAGGGTAATTTTTGAATTAATATCAAATTACTCTTGTCTGTCTATTGTTATTTTTGAATTGAACATAAATTTTGAGATAATAAAGATGATTATTTATTACTATTACGATAAAATATCAGCTAAAATAAACACATTATCGGTCGAACTCGATCCTGTTTTTCAATATAGTCTCTATTGAGAAGGATACGATCATTCCGGCGATTGTCTGACGTTTTGATTTCTTTCTTGACAAACGATTTATTTTTGGCATTGATATAGGCGTTTGTTTTAGCCATCACTCCATGTTGAAGGGAAATCTTTCTCCGACGGTCATTATTTTTAGGTTTGCAAATACGTAGCGACCAAATTTGTAGAATAGGCTGGGCTCGGAAATAATTTCGCTTAGTAATGAGGATTGATTCATTTTTTTTAAAATAGCAGACAACCAAAATAGTAAAATGTTTCTATTTGCTGTATACACAAGCTGACTGCCAATTAGTTTGGAACAATCAAATTATATTTATTTGTGTTCGATTCTAGAAAAACTAATACCAAACTTATTTCGCGAGGTTCTTATTTTCTATGAAGAAATCACATACTTAAGTGATCAAATTTAGTGCATTATACTTAACATTAAAATACGAATAGAATTTATTCAAGTTTTTGATTGACAAAAATGTTCCATACGACACCAAATTATCTGCGTCATTGTTGTGGTAAAAATGATGGTTCCATCAAAATCTAATTTCACAGCCGCAAATCAATTGATTTCAAATAAAACCTCATACGTTGTGAAAAATATGATACGAGTGGTGCGAAAAAAGTGTTCAGTTATTATCAGCAATGGAAGGAGTATAAATAGACAGAAAAGAATTTTAGAAAACTGGATTAGATCAACATCTATTAAGATAATGATAACAACAGAAAAATTGAAATTGTGGGACGCGTAACAAATAATATAACAGTGAAAGATAAAGTCAAGCAGAAGAAATATTAGGAACTAATCTAACAAAAAGAAAAGAGAGAGTTTGGCCAGTTAACACATGTAATATATGACGAAAGAATAATGGTTTGTGGAATGATAATTGTCTTGAAACTAATAACGAGTATCATGACGATGAAGATGTGAATTATATATGAGAAAACATGTACAAGATATAACAATAGAAGTATCGTTACAAATGGTAAAAAGAATACTCAATTATGAAATATGAATGATAACTGAAAATGGCGCTCACAAATTCCTAGTAATTCACACATTAAATTGTGCAACATATTTCTATTTTTCTGTATTACCAGTAGATTAATTGGAAATTCAAGTAATTGGACACAAATTTCTGGACTAGTTATGGTTATGGTTCCTCTACAAATAGTACGAAGACTTTTTTGACAGCGATATACAGAAAGATCTTTGAAATTTCTTGAAATAACGACATCATTACACTTGATGTATGGTACGATCCTCCTAAATATTGGCGAAGGATTGAATGGAGCACAATTTGTTAACAGTCTCAATTCTTCGGCTCAAGATTCGAAAGAAATATTAGAGATTCTATCAAAAACAGGTAGAATAGGAGTTTTAGGTTGCGTAGGGTTAGTAACCATATCCGAGAGTTAATACAGATGCATACTGTGGGTCAACTATTGATAGTAAGATTGACCAAGACATATGAAGCAATCTAGCAACGTCGTAGTGTGTTCCAGCTCATAATTTTGCGTATGAACAGTAGATAAAAAAACTGAAATTATAATGAAACATACTGAAATTTATTCTATGAAATTCATGTACGAGGTTACAGACAATTCAAACAATTAATTAGTAATTTGGATTTTTAAATAATCAGTAATATATATAATATATTTTAATGTGAATAATATTTTGATGAAGAGCAAAAGTGGATTGAAAAAATTATTTTTACAGAAAAAAATTATTCCTTCATTTCCTCCGTTAATATTCGAATCAATCATTTTGACCATTTCAGTTTTTCCTATCAATTATCGAGACTATTATTAGAACAAAAAACTGCTGCTGTATTGAATACTGTGTGAAATATAGAGGTATGATGACCAAAAATAATATATATCAGAGAACATCTGAGATTTAAGATAATTTATAGTCTATAAACCTACGATGAGAGCAAAATTCCAATTTTCGATTTTGTTGCTTATCATATTTTGTATATATACCGGTACAGTTAAAATAAATGAAAATCATCTTTTTGATGTCCTTGATAAAAACTTCAATATTTTTTGGACAGTGTAGTGTGTATCATATTTAATTGTACACTCCTTCAAATTCTCTCAACTTTATCTCTTTTGCTATACGTTTTTTTTGGTAGGACCTGTATATGTTTGAAAAAAATGATAAATGGTTGTTTAAGTGCGTGTTAAAACAATTTCTAACGATGGTAGTTACTTAAATACCCCCAACAAAAAAAAAACAATCAAACTTACGTGAAACTTAAATGAAAGCACCCAAACAACAATCAAAAGTTTTTGTAACTCAGCTAACACTCGTAAGTCAGTAAGTTTAAAATTCTACGAAAGTTTGGAACTTATAAAAGCGCAAAATTAGTCGGAACGCGATTATCACAATTAGAGTTCAACAGTTTGAAGTAACCACCACTCTGAAAAGCGACGCCAAGCATACTGAAACTGAAAGCTGAAGTTAGCACGCATTTTCTGTAACGTCACACGGTCTTTCATGCTATGCCACCGAAATACTGTGCCGTTCAACATTATACAAGACTCTTTATTTGCCATGACTTACGATATCAGCGAACTCTTCGAGGAGGAATATTCTATCTGGAGATTTATCGGTCCTTGATAGGCCTATTTCATTCTCTCAGTCCCACTTGTGAGTGCAGTGTTTCTAACAATTTTTGAGAAAATAATATATGGGGGTCGGATGATAAGAATACGACACGCTTCTTATAAATCATCGAAGCATATTTTGTTATGCATGCTCATATATTCACAGATTTATTACAAAATTTATAAATACTGAATGGAAAAAATCCATTTACGATTTTATAGGCCAGTATTTCATATATTTTAGTGGAGTTAAAAATGTAGAATATATGGAAATTAATGCTAGAAACGTAATAATCTGATAGCGGGGAACACAGATTTATTAAATTGAGGAGACGTTGGCAAGTTATGAAAGAATTTTAACATCTTCTAGCAATTGATGTGCCCAGGTCATTTCGATAGCATAATTACTTCAACAACCAAAAACCAATTTGTCCCTCCACCATGACTCGTATAAACGGACTGAACACACTATTTACACTACCACTACACAAACAACACCAACCAGGTTATCATATCTAGAGATAAATTTTCAAAATTCTTGGTAGTAATTAGTTACAATTCCACTGTAATATTTTTCCAAATGTCCTACATCCGCAGCTTACATTCGTCTATTTCTGATGTTAATGGTTTTTCTTCCTGCAACGTTGTGTACTAATTCGATAACATTGTTTGAGAATAATTTTCAATAGCTTTTCATAGTGTTCTTAACATTCAGACACAATTAAATATGAGTTGTTCACCACAACTCACATTACTCACATTTGAGGGTTGACTCATCTTTTGCTGTTATGTTTCCTTTAGCCAAAATTGAGATGTGGATTCTTAGCTTCCTTAAGATACATTCAAAAACATATAAACACCAAGTGAGAATTATTCAGTTGACCGAATCGATGCTACTCCTCCCTCATGTCCAAGCGCTATCAGAATTTGAGGAGAGCACTGTAAACATCAAAAATCACAAACAAATCTGGGAATTTTGGGATTCACGATAAGAGATGAGATGATATTTGGGTATTGAATAGAGATGTTCTGATATTTCTTGATTTTATCAAAGTACTTTAAAATCAACTCTTGATCTATAAGCCATTGGACCCCAAAATATGACCACAATAGTGCAGTACATCTGGCTCATAAAAAATTGAAGATTATAACCTTCATTTCGTTTCCCTCACACTCTAACTTGATCATCATATATGTTTAGGAAGAAACATATTTCAGTTCCAGTTTTGATTCCACTCTAGTCGTTATTGGAACCAAAATTTCCATTAAAATGCCCTCTCCTCTTCTTTTAGTTTGAACGGTGATTCTTCGACTGAACTATTGTTTCTCTACTGAAGGCGAGAGGTGACGTAATAGGCATCAGTGACTTCACCAGGTGACTGAAACTTTTGATATTGATTGGGACCTTATGGCAAGTGACACTTCGTTTGAGAGGACTTTGGAATACCTATTCAATCATACTTATTATTTTTGGATTTACGATGTGGAAGGGACTGTCTCACTCTCGCAATATTTTCTTAGTAGCCAAAGTTTGATAATGTCCAACATGCCCATTTAACTAATTTGTCTGCTATTGCAAACTTGCACACTTGAAGACAACGGTGGGGATTTCATTATTTATTGAAAATGAAAACTTTACAAAGCAGCATCAATTTCCGGTCTTCCATGGCGCAAGCAATCTATTTAATAGTAATCTAAAGTCTATTTATTGAAGAGAAATAGTGAACCAAAACAATGGTCAGTGCATAATCTTCACGAGAACACTCCGGGCGAAACGAAGCGCTGCATCGTTATTTGTCAACATTAGAGGCACCATATTATACCATAAATAAAAAGCCGGTTGATCAGGTGTAGTACAGGAACGGCATGGTATTATCATACTGCAGTGAGATTATTTATGTTTGTCTAAGGCGTAATTTTTTTAAACATGTCTGACACGGATATAGTTGTTGACATTAGCTGAAATCCGCCTAATAGAAGAGCTTAAAAGTTGTAACGTTAGTGTAAAATAAAAGATTGTGAAAATTTTTGAAGGAGAAATGCAAGAAAATTGTTACAAGACTGTTAATGACATTATTTCCAAAACGGCAAATATCTTCTGTAAGTGTCTACCGAATAAGTTTGTGTGTACAAAGCTAATCATTCAGTGGGCGATCCAAAAAAGAATCCATCAAGAAAAAAAATTAACAATTCAATTGATGAAGTCAACAGGAGCGCAATTAGAAGATAAGGATAGAAGTTAATGAAGATAAGGGTCTGTTGGATTTTAAAGGACGAGGAAGGAACAGTTTATTATTAGAAAAATTAGAAATCATTGTATGCAGGCGAGAAAACCTTGGAAAAATTGAGAAATTTCGTTAAAAAAATACAAAACTTACTACCTAAATGGAATATGGGTAAACGCCGAACATATTAAAGATAAGGTTTGGATGGACTCTTCCATTCAATCCTCAATGCATGCATTCTTGGATGAAGTTTCCACCGGATTAAAAACCCATCAGGTAGGTAATATTTCAGAAAACTTTTTAACAAACTTTTATTTAGTGGGACGTCTCTGTTGTATGTATGAGTGTGATCAAATCTAAGAAGTTCATTTTGATTGTCATCAACTTATAGCACTGTATCTTTTCTTCTTATTTGATCAAATACTATCTCCTGAACTATAAACCATAGATGAATTTCCTGACCTTTATTCATAATTTCTCATTTAATTGTCCAACCCTAAATATCAAGTTATTTGAACTTCTTCCATTTTTAAAGCCATATTTCAATCAAATAGAAGCTTGTTTTTGTTATTTATTATATGTTGTATACGTGCCTGGTTTTGTAGGGAAAATACAATTTTAAGAAAAAAACAGAGATCAATAATATATCATCATCATGTTCTATAAATTTAACTAGATGCGTTCAATACTGTTTCAAAATTTACCATATACACGCGTATATTTTGAGCGCTCTGACAGAGTACTTCCATATTCAGTAACATTTTTTACTTATGTTATCTCTGAAGCCCAAACTAGAAAAAACATACACGAATTATATTTTCGAAGGCCAAAAAAATGTTTTTAAGAATTTTTTTTAACGCTTCTTTCAATTTTTGCCATGTATTTAATTCAATCCTATTTCCTACCATCATTTCGGCTGTATCAACTAGTTTCTCAGTTTCTCTTGAATGCATTCCAATTCATGGTTTTTAATGTCTTGATCATTATAAATCGAATATATAATAAATTTATTCAATGTATTTATATTACCATCATAAGGTTTTATATTCTTTAATTTTAATGTAGATAATTCCCAGTTTAGGGATTTTGGATTTGCTGTGGCTATTTTTTCGCAATCTAAATTGTCTTTCAAAGTTTAATTTAAAAAAATTAATAAATTACATCTTCCTTACTCAAAGTTTGATAAGGATAGATAAAAAAAGGAATAAAAATAAGGAAACTTGGCACTTACAGCTATCTGAAGTCCTGAAGTTCCTAGTTGAACAGATAGATCTAGTGCTGCTGTACTGAAGTACTTAGTTGGAACTTTTTATCGTCCTTTGCGTGAAAAATCGCGACCGCACTAATCCTACTGACTGCGCCAATTATATTTTCGATGGCCGAAAATATGTTTTTAAAAATTTATCCAACTCAAAATTACAATTAACTTCACAAGCGAATTAACTATAATTTAATGAATGAACTATATATTGAAGAACGATACATATATTCATTAGAAAGTTGTTTACAATCATTCGTATTTATATTAAAATAATTGCTGACAGTGTTTATGATATTTAATCCTATTGCGTTTTATTTAAATAATCTTCTGGAATTTGTTCCATGTAACTCATGAATTACTTTTTAAGCAGCTACTGTATACGACCTTCATCACCGAGGAGAAATTCATGCTGGCAGCGAGCGTGTTAAGTAATATTAAAACTTTCTAACCTCATTGTTTTTGTAGAAACCAGTTTTAATGCTTGTGAAAAACACGCAGTGAAAAAAATAGCCATCGAGACTTTTCTTTTTTGAAGATGGGAATTCGAAAAATTCAATTACGTGACAGAGACGTCAAAAAAGTAAATTCTTAATTGAAATGCTTTGGTTTAAGTCGCTGTTTGTGAAATTTAGGTATCTTCAAAACTTCTACGAATTCCTGAATTAGTTATGATTATGAGAAGCATTTCAATTGTCTACTGTGTTCGGAATAGAAAATGGCATATTTATAGACTAAAAAAAGTGAATGAAAAATTTTTATGATGAAATTTGTGAGAATTAAGAACCTATTATCACTGTGAACCTGAAGTTCACTGAATGGATATTAAAGTTATTGAATTTATTTATTTTTTGGGATGGGATAGAAATATTGAACATAGATCAAATTTGTGAATGGATATTCTACAATAACAGAAGCGAATGGAATATATGTGACATGTCGGTAGAATGTATAATCAGAAAGTCAATAATCCTGCCAAAATACGAACGGACATTAAAACGGATTTTTTGTGAGGATTGGGCGAATTATCAGTGATATATGGTTGCAAATCATTAGAAGTGTTGAATCCAGGGTCCAAATAGGAGATTTCTGAGGTAGAGAGATCAAAGTATAGATATGAATGGTAGAATTGTATATTTGATGTGCTTGGGTTGTGTAAGGTCCTTCGCACTAAAGAATATTATTTAAAAATACTGAACAAGTTTGTGGAATATTATATGTTAAGAAATTCTTGACATCAAAGTATTCATTAATTGAATGCAAGTTGCCGATTTAGGCAAATTATATAGTGCGATGTGGTATAATGTGCAATGAATTTTTAGTTTTAAAGGTCTAAAATTCGATGTTTTGCATATTTTCAAAACTTAGACCCTTGTGAATATGTCCTTGAACAAATTTTTGAAAATTCGCTTTATTTTTGAAGTTACAGTAGATTTTGTGACGTTGAGTGGATCGAGTCATTCTGCTGGAATTGTATTTCAAACTTCAAACACGCTTTTCTAGAAACTACTTTTTTTTGAAGTGATTGACATGATATTTCAAGTTCTGTCCGTCGGATTTTCCTGAAATTTGGTGAAAATATTTTTTATATATTTCAATTTTTGAAAAATTCAGGAAGGTCGAAAAAAAGGGACAAAGGGACGCCATTTTGTGAATTTTTTTTGGACTAAGGTCAATGGGATACCGACATCTTTGAAGTTAAAGAATTTTTCAATTTTTTTTGTTCCGATCACTACAAAAGCTGGAACAATGTCAACTAGAGTGCATCATTATTTTCTATCTCTCACTTTTTCAGATGTAGACTAGTGAAAAAGGTCCCTTGAAAGAAAGTAATAAATTAAACAGTGGGTTACTAGAGGAAAGAAATGAAAAATATTATTCATGGAAGATCAATCCGTTTCGGTTATTCCTCCTAGTTTTCATCGAAAACTGTCAATGGCGTTTGCAAGTATAACTCCTGAAACATCGCTTCTTTATACGGATGAACATACAGTCATAGGATGTTCTGAAAATCATCACCTGAAAAATCCATAACAAGCATTTGAAACCTGCCGAAAATATAATTTAAAATCAAACTCAAAAAAATGCCAATTTTTCAGAATTAACTTTTTTGTTTTTTGCAAATTATTACAGGCAACATATTCCTCATTTCGCAGCAATTATTGTCCGTAGAAAAATGCAAACTTTGAGTGTATAGCTGAATGTCCAAATTAATTTGTTAAAAATGACATTTACGTCGCCTTAAATTTCGCAATAACCCGATTTTTCCAAGCCTCTCATTAAACAAACACTTCAAAAATCGCTTGCGGTGCCGTTCTCTTTTAAAACTTCGACTGTTATATTTATGGAACAACATTTCTAATATGCCCTGATCATCACAAGTAACTAATCTCTCGTTTTTTTATGAAAGATCCATCATCTAAGCTAAACTAGAAACAAACAAACAAATTCTCATGGGTTTCAAGCTTCTGAGAACAAATTGAACCGTACTGTGTGAAATGAGGTGGAAGGTTGCCGAGTACCATGAAGAGATAAAAGACAATTTGAGGAAAATATATTTTTCGAAATAAAAAGTGTTGAGAAACATCCCAGTATCTATCAAAGTTACTACAATCGAGAAGACTCAAGAAGCTATATTTCAACTAGTGACATATTCTGTATATCTATCATAATAACGGTTTCAAGTTGTTGGAATAAGGCACTCAAATATAGAGCAAATTGAAAAAACATGTTAGCAAATCATAACAAAAAGATTTATCTTGCATAATTGTAGAGATTCAGTAATGCAACTGTTGAACTTTTGAAGAGCAACAACCTGATCCCTAAAATGATAAGAAAACTTAACAGAAATAATTTCTAGTTATGAAATTACACATTGTATTCTGTTGCAAGCTAAACGGAAGTATGATCTAAGTCAAATTTTTCCAAATAAAAGTGATTTTATTAATATTTTTGCTTACTATGATTAAATAGGACATTATACATTAAAATGTGAGAATCAAAAAATGAAAGTTGTTACTGGATACTATATATTTATTAATCAGTAAAAACCTATTTTTTCCTTATTTAAGAAATGAAGATAAATTCTAATTTCTATTGGAATTGTTTAAATATCTTATGACTAACAGAAAAAAGATAAAATTTTTTAATAATATCACTGCACTATGAATATGGCAATATTTTGATATTTATAGAATATTTCTTTATAGAACTATAGCACATAGACATTTATTATATATCGTGAACTAACTCGCCACTCCAGATGGAAACTATTTGAGATCTGTTAACATTATATTAAATTATACAGTATGTCTCTAATTTTATGCTCCTTTAACGTATCTTCTCGGATTACCTAATTTCTGTCTTATATTAAAACGATTTTGAAGAATAATAAATCTACCTATTTAACTTCTACTTACTATTGTATGACGGGAGTCAACGTCTTACTTAAGCGGTTCTATATGTCCCTTAGACACTTAAAGTTTCATTAACTTATCAAATTACTTTTTTTATTAATATGACGTGACGACCATAAATTGAATCAATTACATCTTTTGCATTCAATAGAATTAGTACTTATAGATTGGATATATACATATGTCCAACCATGACAGTAGCCAGATTATTGAAACCACTTTATTTATTTATATTTTATGTTAATAAATAGGTTTTTCGCAGTTGCGAATTAAGTTATTTAACTCGTGGAAACTACTGGTATATTCAAATCCATTGCTAGAAGTTTAAATATTTATATAGTGCTGTTGACGCAGATCTAGATTGAAGACTCGTTATTCTTGTATATATGTGTCTCCGGCTACGTGAAACGACTCTTGTTTAAAATAAAAAACTGTTGATTTGAATTTGCGTTTCTTAGAATCCTGCCTTGCTTGGTTGAAGACTAATTGGTAACATAATTTAAGTTTTGGAAAATAAAGTATTTGGGAATTTTTAAATAACCTTCTTCTCTCTACAGTGAAGTGTCTTTTGTGTGGCAAATTCGACAAAGGCTTATGGAGATAAGTTGTTGAGATAATTGTCTCAAACTATCTTATATCTATCTCAAATCATCGGTCAACTGTAATTTTCAATTTCATTTATTCTCAATTCACAAATTAATATTTGTAGCAAAGACTGCCATCGACATAAAGTTGTATTTATAAGAATATTGCTCTGTTAAAATGAACTGTAAAATACTATTTTATTAGATTTGAATAGTTTTTATATGCAGTGTTAATTTTAGAAAAAAAAATTTACTTCAGTGTTATGGAACTGGCAAAAAATCGATAAATATTGTTATTGCTTTGTTCAGTGAAAGTATCCAAATACTGTAAAGAACAAAAACACTGCTTAGCATTTGTACAACATATTTGTCACAACAGAAAGTATTTAGTAAAAGAAGAAAGACACAAAAGCATGATTACAAACATAAGTTAATCATTACACGGGCAATTTATAAAACAAACAGAATTAATCCATACAAAGTGAAATTTTTTCACACTTTTAGTACGAAAGTTCTTTCACCACAAATAGTGTTCTGTCCTCCCAAAACTGTCGATATTGGAGCGAAGGCAATCTCTATTAAGTAATAAAAGCAGAAAGGCATTGTTTCAAAGAAGTGAATATTTGATGTGCCGTATTATACGAGCTAAGAATTTTTGGATCTTTCTTTGTTGAAGGAAATTTAAATCAGCATACAATCTGTATCCAAATTCTACGAAGATATATTGATGAACTCAAATATTCGACATACTCATTTGTTTCAACATGGTGGCTGTTTTGCTCATTCTACATGAAGGATAACTAATCATCCTGCTACGTTCCCAGATCTTACAATAATGGATTTCTTTGTATAGGGACAGGGGGATCAAATAGTTTATCAAGAGCACATTCCGAAAGATAGTGAAATATTATAAAACTAAATAACACACATAGATCGACCAATTACTAGGAAACAAATACAGGCGGCTTTTGGACAAATCCGAAAACTTATTGAAACATTTGGTCTGTGGCTTTTTAACTTCAATTTATCACAAATGTTGAGTCAATAGTAGGAAGTTTCAGTTTATTATTACAATATAATTGGTATATGGTATATTGATTCTACACAACTTTTCTCATTAACTTTTTTGATATTTGCCAGTTATTGAACAGAAAAGTAAGTTGCATGTATGGAGCATACTAAAAGTTTCAAAATGAAATTATGTTAGAGATTAACGCTCTGTCAAGCAGAGCTGACTCTCAAAAAATAAGAATCGAGAATTCTTCATCTCTTAGAAGTCGTTTCACCTATCCGGAGACACATTATATTTGGAACACAACATTTGATACGCTTCAAATCTTGTTACAGAATTGTAAATGTATATGAAAAGATTTCTAAAACAAATAAAACCTGATACGTTTATACTGTGTGTCTACTTTAGTTGGAACCATATGGAAAACTTTTTTATTAATGGCTTTATGAAAAATAGTTATTCCTGATAAAGAGTTCTGCATGGTCCAAAAGTTAAAAATACAACCATCAAATATCAATTTTATAAAACAGTATACGAGGTTTGTTAAAAAATTTAAATTTGTGCGTAAAGTATCTTTACAATTCGTAAAAATGTTATAAAATCAAGTTGTTTTGAATTGAAAGTCATATTCAAATATGCAATTCCGGCCATTTATAAAGAAAATTCAGGTTCTGTGATTATTTATCCATCATTACGTATTAATTATCTTGGCGGCATAAAATTTAACACAATGTAGGATGCTCTAACATGAAGTATGTTACAGTGAATATCAGAGTGAGTTGTTGTTTATAACATTACAATAAAAATGACAAATTTACTAAATCGTGAAGAAAAAATAGAACTTGTGTTGATAGTTAGAGACAATTACAAAACACATAGAGAGGCCGCAAATATTATTAATAATAGACTTATGGATAGAAACATTAGGCATTCAACAGTTACAAAAATTTTGAATAAATTCAAGACCTGTGGAAGTAAAGAAAATAAATTTGAGAAAACAGATTGCGAATGAAGACAGTGAATTTTAAGTGATGTGTTCTGTCGTAGTAGACCCAAAAATGTCATTAAGAAAAGGGGCCTCTGCAATCTAAACTACTTTAGTAAGTAAGGATACAGTGGAAAATATTAGGATTACGATATACGTTTGGAATTCTGCGCTCTGATCCAAGTAGAGTTGGATGAAGACCCGTTTTTTACAATAACTATAATATTTGCGGATGAAGCAACATTTTCTTTAAACGGAACCGACTAATCACAATATTGTCGCTGGTGGTTTAACAGTAATCCAAACTTTGTAATAAAAACTCGGAACCAATATTCTTTTAAAACGAACGTATGGTGTATACAAAAATAAATTAGTTGGACCTTCTGTTTTTTTGACATTTATTAAATGCCTCACAATACTTACAATTATTAGAAAATAAAGAAATTTTTTGCACGATCTTCCGTTACAAAAACGTATGACAATTTGGTACCAACAAGACGTTGTTTCCATCCTTAGTACATTAAACTTTAGAGTACTCCTTGAAAATATGTTCAATGGGAAGGTGATTAACAGGTAATCAAATATTTTTTGGCCTCCTAGGTCTGCTGATTTGACCTCCATTGACTTTTTTATGGGGTTACTTAAAGCAGCAGTTTTATCAGCGAGGAATATTTGTTGACGCAGACCATTTGGAGAGAGTATTCTATCTGAAGAATACAAAAAAATTACTCCAAATATGATACGGAAAGTAATACAAAAGTTTGACTAAATAACAATTAGATGTTTACAAAGAGAAGGTGGATATGTCGAAGCTGTCGGTCATTGAATTAAAATTTGAATACGTTTGTTTCTAATTAATAAATAATTATTATGCATTCATTACGTATTGTAAATTGCAAGGTTGTTCAAAAACAGTGATAAATAGTATATATTTAGGTAAGAGAGATAAATTGTATCCAGCTAGAATACGGAATACGGAATGCTTAGTAATCAATCACAAAAAATTGACATCTGATGGTTGCATTTCAACTTTTGAACCATGCAGAACTTTTTATCAGAAATAACTTTTTTTCGTAAAACCACTATTAAAAAAGTTTTCCATATGGTTTCGTCTTAAGCATATTTTTGTTTATTGTTTTCTCTGTAAAAAATATGTTTAAATGCAATTTATTTTTTGAGGCATTGATTATTAATGTAATATTGTATCCAGACTCCACAAATTTACATTTTAATGTTGTTTGTTCACGTTGTCAACCTGAGTAATGTGAATCATATAAGATGAGTCCATGAAGAAAAACTTATCAATAGATTGATTCTTTGATAAATCAAATAAAAGATAATCCAATGTTGATATTAAATACTTAGCTACACCACTAAAACTGTGGATTACGGTCAGTGATGAAGTCTTATTGAATGTCTCATACATAATTTCATTCAAACAGATGACTTTTTGTTTGCTATTATAAGTGATCGTATAATTAAATGATTGTGGTAAATCTCAAATTAGGCATTGAAGTTATGTGATACAGACGAGAGTCTGTGATTGGGATAAATTAATTATTGAAATATTAATCTATAATGTATACTCAAATTAGTTTAGTTCATATATCAGAGTATCTATATATTACCTATAATATAAATATTTGTGGCTTCGGGATCTCTGCAGAGAATAGTTTATCAAACTATCCTAATTTTCGACGTTGTGTTTGTTCACAGACATTCAAGTCGATTAGAAGGCTATCAGAAAAATAATTATTTCTATTTATTGGAAATTGAATGTACACTTAGAAATCGTGATTCCATCAGCAACTAAAATTTTTATTACTATTATGAAAAACTACAAATAAGAATAAAAATATATTCCAAAGTAAGAATCTTCACCGAATCCACTAAACTGATGAAAGATGAATTGGGTGACCCAAAAATGGATGTAGGTAAGCTAATTCCATATAATATCTCAGGACCCTACCTTTAGGACCCAGCATTATATATAATATTACATGCCAATATCAGACGATTTTCCGTGGAATTTTGATAATCAGGATCGATTTTCCTGAAAATTTTGTATGAAGGTAATATTTATAAACTTCTTCAAAATCTAACCTGCGACACTCTTTGAGATGAAAATATTCTCGTAAGTCGATTGATTGACTAAATTGACCTCTGTAAATTCAATAATAACTATTGTTCATTGAAGGATGGATATTTTTGGGGAACCCCGAAATTGAAATCCTTCAAACGCAAATAACTTGAAATTAATGAAATTTTTGAAAAAAACTCAATAGATCTTTTTCAAAGTACATAGAAAAACCTTTAATATGAATACAAACAAAAGTCTTTTCTTTAAGAGTTGACTGACTTATAACAAAAATAAGGTTTCTCCTCTTTTCTTTTTTAAGAAAGTTATTACTCATTACCAACCTAATTAAAATTTATCGTAATTTCAATTAACTTTATTTATGTATTATTGAAATGATCCATGTGATTTGACCTGTTTAAATGCTTATTATAGAAAAAACTATCCATGTTATGAGAAAATGTTTCAAATATTAATTGTATGGTTGTTCTTGCTAAAAATTTTGAGCTTATTTGAATCTATGTATCATAAAAATAGAAGCAGATACATCAGTTCAAAGTGTTCATTCGCATACCCATCCCTTTGAGCTGCACCCTATTCGGGACCGGGGGTTGAAAAAAGTTTTAATTGAAATGATATTGAAGTACATGAAATCCTCTACAAAATGCGTTTTCAAAAAAGTTTAGAACTTCAAAATTGAGGGATTTCTTGTCGAAAAACCAAATACTTTTTTTTCAAAATTTCGCTGACTGGCTACTACTTTTGTAAAAAAATTTGAAATTTTTGGTCATCAAAGGTGGGTTTCATGAGGATTGAAATATTTTGAAAGCGACACTTTTTGAAAATACTGACGAAATATTCTGAATTCAATATAAATACACTTTTGAATAATTTTCAATTATAAAGGAATCGTTGAGATTATTTTTTAACTTTTCATATGATTAGGCGAACATTTGTGGGGGTTGCATGAATCTGAGATCATAAACGTGTTTGAGAATGTAAAAAGATTTACTAGTGATATATTTAAACTTTGTTTCACCCAAAACGTGCATAAATCTTAGATTTTCTTTCCAATAAGGGGCAGATTATACCCTCCAAAGTAAAAATAGCCCGGTTCAGTACAGGGAAGATTTTGTAGAAGTGGGTAAGTAGGGCTTAAATTCAAATTTTCATGAAAATCGAGATTATAATATGTCTTAAAAAAAGTTTCAATATTACTACCATTAGGGTTGGTGTTTGGAGGGGTTGTATGTGTCCGGTTAATCATGTTGTTTGAGAATATCAATAGATCACCGATTAATTCATTAAAACTGTATTTTATTCAAATACATACTAAAATCGAAGATTTTTAAGTGGATACCAAAACAAGGTACGTAATTAGATCTCATATATCATTATCTTCAAACAAATAACATATTTTTTCATAAAATATAACGAACAACTTTCATTTTGAAAAAAGCAAATCTAATAAATATATTATCATATAACAGGTAGAAAATATTGACTATAGTATTGGCATTAACACATGAAATTAAAATTATATAAGGAAGTTGGAATACCAATATTTCAAAAACCTGTAAATTCTAAAACTAATAATACGGAGCAACACCTTTAATTATAAAAAAGAAAAGACTGATTATCAAATTTGATTCGACACTGCATTGTGGTTTTTAAAGAATAGTGGACAGCAGAAATCGGCATATGTCAGTCTTCACTTTCACAATTTCCTCGGAAGCTTCTTTCACTGTATATTTTGCAAAGAGCCGAATAATTAGTATTGTAATGTAGTAATGTACTATGATAAAAAACACAATCGACTTTTTCCCTGAAATTACCCCGCGCTCCAAACTGACGGACAAATTTCATCTAATATATCACTTCTTTAACAACACACCTTTCAGACGCAAAAAGGGGCGATATTGTATAGCTCCAGCGAAGTAGGACCTTGAAAGATTTGTATTTTCCATTTTTTTGCTCACCGCGCGCCAGAATGTAATTACACAAAATTAAAGTCACTCAGTGGCTTTAAATGTTAGCTGAACTTTTTATGAGGCTTTCCGATTCTCATCTCTCTTTTTTGTATGTGAAAAACTGAGCAAAACATGTAGCAATAAGTTACGCGTATAATAAGTTTTATAAAATAATCAATCTCTGAAAACTATAATAAAAAATGCGGTTTGGATGTTTTTAATATTTTTGTCAGAAAAAAATAGATTCCTGTCCGGTTAAGAAATTATATGTGCAGATAACTAAATTGGAAGCCCCAGTTTCCAACCTAATTGTTCAAATATTTCAATAGAATTCAATAAAATATTGAGAAATACTGAGACTGAAAATCAAATGTGATAGTGTATTACATAATGAGTTCAGAAAATGATTCATTTTGTTTGTTTGTTTTGCACGAGCCACGTAGCTGTGAGTACTGATACAAAATTTAATTTTCAACGAGTTGTGTACACTAGTTTTTCTACAATCACGTGAAGAATTCTTCAAAAAACGTTTTTTTTTTAAATAAGAAAGTCAATTGAACAATTTCACACATGTCTTGAGAAGTATTTCTACAGATGTGTTGTAAAGTATATAAACACGTGAGCTGAAAAGTTAAGCTGAGTTTTCCTTCACCATGAAGAATAAATTTTCATTCAACTAATTTATACATTACCCAGTAATAGTAATAACTTAATTTCAAAGTTTAAATTATCTTGCAGACACTAGTATGTATTCGAATACAAATGACAACAAACTTCAATCACTTTTCATTTATACAAAAATATAACCTCATAAAATCATATTGTCTAGTTCTTCTTAAATTTGGCCTTTTGCCTTCCGGCACCCAGTCACATTCTGTATTAATTTACATACCGAAAGTAGCGTTTTAAGTGTTCCATGTAGTGAAAATGACAGCAAAACACTTTCGGGGAGCTCTGGAGTAGACAACTTCAACTTCCTTAAATGTGACTCTAGCCACTTTAATGTTGACAGTTTCACTTCGATGATTTTGCATAACCTTAAATTTTTAATTTCCTGATATTATTTGTTTTGTCCAAATTAATGAATGACAATAAATGATGATGAAAAAGGAAAGATCAGCGATGAAAAGTAACTCGAATCAACGCCACCTGATCTCACAGAAGAAAGCAATGCGGCCGTTCTTAATAAGTTGCCGGATAAATCTCGTGCAAAGTACGAAAAGCAGTACGAGCTCTTTATGAAGTGGTATCACCAGAAAAAATTATGAATAAAATGTGTATAATTCTTTTATTTATTTTCTTATGCGTCGTCTAAAAAATGTTGTATACGCCGCGGCCGAAATACTGCTTTGTTGGACTCGTCTGTTGCTGGCCTCGTTTCGTTCGTCTCGCAATTTTCAGACTCGTCCAACAAAGTAGCTCTTTCAGTCCTTGGCATACAAAAAACTATTTTAGTACATGTGTGAAATAATCTATTTTCATAAGTGGTCGTAGGAAAAATATATTTATCAACAGTTAATTTAAAGATATGAGATCTGTTTGAGTATATTTTCTAGAGGAACCCACTTGAGCTATGTTGATGTAACTGCAACTCTCTTGACGTTAGCTTTACCGTGTTTTTAATTAGACATTTCTTAAGTTGTATCATGAATATGAAAAATATGTGGCTGGAGAATAATTCTCGAGACTTACTAATTTTCAAGATAACCTCATTTCAAGAACTCCCTACATCTGTTATAATTGTGTTGTGTTAGAAAAGCTCTATGAGCTCAATAACTGAGTGAAAGTGACAAAATACAACAAAATTTATATGCACATTTACAAAAATTGTTCAGTTATTGTTTCTTATCAAGATTATCGCCTCATATCAAAAAATGCCATTGACTTTATTAGATTATTTACTCTCCTGATTTGTTGGCAGAAATGGACATTCTACAGGACATTTGTATATTCAAAGAGTATTATTTTGGAAAGCGTGGTTGCCAATTAAATGCCCTCATATACCCTAAGATTGATATAGAGTAGCCACATTCCAAATAAAAATATTTTAAGGTTTAAACTAAATGATTATTATAGGTAGATCGTATAGTGTCAAAAAAATTATGCCGCGTGCAAAATGAATCTTTATTTCGGATTTAAATTTAATTCTGAGAATTTCTAAAGGTCTCTGTAGTGTAAATATTGGTTTAGTTGAAGCAGTGCTACATGTCCTCACTGAAAACCTGAATGCATATTCGAAAAGTGCTCACTTGTGTGCAATAATATTATTTACTATATAAACACGTCTTTGAAACCTCACTGTATACCAATAATTTGATGTAATGTAAGTGAGTGTATTTTTCGTATTGTTGGAAATTCTGCCAACCAATCACTTAATGATGTCCACATGAATAGATCAGTCAAATACACTCCCACTTCTCTGATTAATCTACGACAACTACGGATAAACTATGACAAGGCAAATTTATATGGGCACAAGAAAAATTGAATGAAAAAAAAACAATCTTTCCTCTCGGGCTCTCCAAAAAACTATCTTCAAGACGAAAAGAGAATGTTTTTGCATTAAGGATGTCGAAAAAAATATGCGATTTCAAGAGAAAATTTCAACTAATACATACGCCACATGGAAATAGGAATTATTCTGAAAAATATGGCAAGATCAATTTTTTGTAAATCCCTTTTCGATAAAATCAGTTGGTACTTCTATTCTACCACAGTTCAGTTGATTAATTTTCAGGAATATATAAATTTTGTAGCCCTATTTTCATATTTACATAATATTAATTTTTACCACTTATAACCCACTGACATGAATACGAATTACGAGGGTTGCTACTTAAATTTTTGAGAAAAATAAAAACAGATATTTATAATTGGAAACGGCTTTATTGTTTTGGAAATCTTCTCCATTAACATCAATACATCTTTTGATACGTTTGAATGAATTGTCGAAGCATTATTTCCATTTCGATTTTGGTACTTCCAAAACATGTGATTTGAACGCATCAACCTCTTCATTAGGTGCAAAGAAACTTTGATCAGCGCCAAACCAGGATCGTTGCAAAAACCCTTCCATACTGATAGCTTCAATGAGAAAACGTGTTTTTCCACATGGATACATCACTTCACTTCGGAATGACAACGATTATTTATTATCATAAAACCTAAAAGTGCAGAAATGAGACCAGTTACTGATTTAAACACCCAGTCCGGCTATATGAAAGTTCCAGGAGGAACTTTCCTCTAATGGGAGTAATGTTACACACTCGTCCACTGATATAGACTATGAAGTCGACCATGTTCTGTTATGTTAATCGATGCGAATGCGCCTATTTTTTTAAATATTTATATTATCTTGTTTCATATGCTAACTAAGTGTTAGTAAATAGTGATTGGTGTTGGTACATAAATAAACAAACCACCATTCAAAAACTGTATAAATAGATATGAAGAACATTAAATTCATGTATTCGTATATAATTTAATTACAATGTTAGACGGTTTTTATCTTGAATACGGATGAAAAGTTATTACTAAGCAAAAGATAATTTCACCCTGTATCTACACACAGTATCATACTTTTTTCGGACATCTTATACAAATTCAATTAGGAAAAAGTTCCAAAAAATCAATATGCCTCTCAAACTAATAGTTTACAAATGTCATCTCAAGAAAACTAACTAAAGATAGCTTTGACTCATTACAGCTAAAAACTATAGCTATAAAAAATAAATATCATCAAGTCTTCATTTTTTTAGAAACATATTTGACAATTATCAGCAAATTTTGAGTTTCAGTAATTAATAGGGAATTATTAACATCTACAAATGAGTTTTTTCAGAAAATAATTGAATAGATTATGTAGAAATGAAACTTATCATCTTAATCTCTTCAATAGGATGGCAAGGATGTAGATGAATTTTAAATTGAAAATAAAGCCACCGCAAAAAAGGTTAGCATATATTAAAGTTGTACATAATAGATATTTGCGTAATCTTAGCTTGAATATATTATATGGCGCTGCTCGATAAAAAAAATTAAATGGTAACTGGAACCAAAAAAATGTTTCGCTATTATTTATAAATGCTGTGAATACTGAATACAATCAATTTTATCGCTACAATGGTAAATGCTTTCGAAAAATATAAAACTTATGCATTATTATCACATCTGTGTAGATAAACCATGAAGTTATACAGGTAATGTTCTGGAATTAATGTATATAAATCGTGCTAAAAGAATAATCCAAAGAATATAGGTGACAATTTCCAGTTATCCAAATATTGTCATTTAGAGTTGTGAGGATATCTGTTCTATGTCCTATAAGGGTTTTCCTGAAAGAATGAATCCTTACTTTATATTTCAGGAGTTATTTTTTATTTTCCGGTAAGTGAGATCCTTCAAAGTAGTCTACGTGGATTATATGAACGTGTAAACACTACCATAACCATTTTATCAACACTCACAATTACAATATCTATGAACAGCACCCACAATTACAATTATACTGTCTATGAAGCATCCTTCACAATTGCACTGTCTATGAACCAAAACTCACAATTACACTGTCTCTGAAAACGATTACTTCGCGAAACGCGCATCAGACAGTGTAATTGTGAGTGTTGATGTAGAGTTTGTGTGTGTAAATAGTAGGTTCAGATATTCTGCTATGGGTCCGGTACATATTTACAGAACTTCTGATAAGAAATACGACAGAAATCTGAATGTAAGCCTTGTTATTATGTTAAAAATGCGTTATTATGGATGAATTTTTGTGTATGTTCAATTGATTAATGAGTTTTTGTACTCTTCTTATAGTTACAACGTTTCGCGATATTCATTCATTCGTCATTCGATTGAAAATGATTTTGTTTCACTTATTTTGAATAAATATCTGACAGCTCTTCATTACAAAGAGAGTGACAACTAAAGATATATGGTTGAATGTGTCTCATATCAATGGAAGCATAGAAAAACTGGATTTGATGAAAAATACTGAGAAGCCCGTGTAAATATTTTGTCCGGTGATATACGTGGATCTGTTGTGAAGAAAGATTCATGATGATTTCGTGTGATGTTTGAGTTGATGAAACATTATACCAATAATATACTTCTCGCGAGTGCCGAAAGGACAAATTCTCTCAATAGATTTTCTATATTTACAATCACCAGGAGGTTCGCTCTTCATTTGCTAAACCAGCACTGATAGTGATATGTTTCTATGGCATTCTCGATGATAAGCGTTTTTCTGGTCAAATTAGACTTATCCTGGAAAAATCATAAATAATATGTTCAAGAGAAGGATAAACAATGCTATGATCAATAGAACCTTGAAATTGAAATGTGTAACATCTTTCCTCACAAGGACCTTCACAGCAACTATCGAATTATTTTGATCCATAGGATATTAAGGACATAATACAATATGGAAATATTCTATTTAACTTAAATTTGAAATCCAAAACCAAAACAAGAAATATTTAACAAATACCTTGCAATGATTGTGATTGAACTGATTACATAGAACAGACATCTCAATGTTCATAAAATAGTCTAGAGAATCATCAATACGATATGAAAATATATGTTAATTAAACTCTATCGATAAACCAAACTTTACGGAAAATAGGAATGGAGCATTGATTAAAATCGTTTGCAAACTAAGTTGGAATTTCTGAAACCGTTGGTGATATTCCTACTGATTACACTGTATTCAGGATGTAAACTCTTCTTTAGACTCTGAAGACCATAACTTTGTTATAGAAACGCGTGTTAAACAGTGTAATTGTGAGTGTTGGTGTAGTGGTGATGTGAACAATGTATTTAGTATTGCGTGCTCCAGCTAAGCCTACTCCAATACATCAGTCAGAGTTGCTATTCTATTTGCTGAATTATACATGTACCAGCAGAAGAGTTGCTTATGTTTTTTCTTTTGCGTAGAGGAAAATTTTCAAAAGATATCTCGGCAGCTGGAATATGTGGGATTTTTACCTACTAAAAGCATCCCTTTAGTTTATTTAGTAAATCTTTCTTGTATGGTTACATGTGAACAAGGTATGCTATCTTCTCTCAAAAGTTTTCGTTGCACAGAAGTAGGACCATTGAAATTTGGAATTTGTCACTAAGCGGCCCAAGGCCACCTCAGATGCCTAAGCGGTTCTGCAAGTACTCAAAATATGTTCTTTTCTGATCTATGCTCACTCCAAGGTACCTTATTTCTGGTTTAGTTGCGAAACATGTGTTTCGTTTTTATCAGATATCTCTCGTAAAAGTTGAAATGAATAATCATCCATTTACTAGTTATTCATATACAAATCATTAATTTCTAAGCGACTTCGAATTAAAAATAATCATATATTCACCTCCAAATATAGCTGATTGCAATGTTAATTGTATTTGAAGTTTTATTTATAGGAAAAAGTATTAAGCATCATAATCAAAACTGAACCCAACCGATGCAATGAATAATTTCATACCAGAAAGTATGTGAAGACCAAACCAAGATTCTGAAAATAATGTTTTTAAACCTGCTATTTGATTTATAAAATTTATACTTATATCTTGATCCCATACTTTTTTTTCAACACACCCTTTTTGGTTTTTTCATGTTTGATCTCACAAGCCTGGTCTAGAAGATATTTCACACATATTGATCACACTTAATATAAAAGCAAAAAATAGACAAATCAATTAACGCCGCTTTTATCGTTTCTCGCTTGCAAAGGAGATTTCGACGTTTTGTTCCGATAGAAACACCTGCATACAAAATGACACACTTTTCTTTCCTTCGCTAGTATCGCTGCTCTTATCGTTTATCGCCGTTCTAACATAAACGTACCCTAATACAATTATATACTCGAGACCCCAATCAGGTACAGAGTAGAGCATAACACTTAAAGCTAATGTATCGAATAATACTATATAAGTCTTAGCTTGAGCTGTAATTGTTAATTGTATATTCCTTGCTCGCCTTTTTTACAACAAATACAGATATTTTCTAAAATTGACAATAATCGAGAGCAATAAAACTCAAAATGTTATCGATAAAAACAACCTATTTAGAATTAAGCTGGGGAATAATTTATGTAGACCAAAGTTAACGTTTGAAAGCAATACATTTTTCAAGCATCATATTAAATGATGACGTTAAGTCTTAATAACTTAATTATGTTATAAATTCTGCTCGCGCACAATTTTTTGTAACCGTATACGAAGAAAATTATTACTGTTCAACCACTAACTAAAAAAAAAAGCTGAAACACTCGAATTAATTTAACACTGGACGTTTTTGTTGCAAATTAACGAAATTTTTTTTCATCGCCCACCAAACTTTTTTTAAAATGCGAAGTAATGTCCTGTGTAGCATAGAAAATCTCACCAAACCCTTATTTTTCATTTACTCATGTTTGTCAATAAGAATATTTCGAAAATGTCCTCCAATCTCAACTTGATAGTCTCCCACGTGGTGGTAAAACCCTTCTATGATATGCCGATAGCCTAAGCCAGTATGTTATTTGAATATACTTATATCAGACGACTTATTTTGATAAGTCAAAGAAAATGATCTAATAGCGGTGGGCAGGGGTAACTTGGTGACCATTTAATTATACCACATTGTCCAATCCAAGATTATACTATGTGCAAACTCATTATCTTTACTTCCTCCCAAAATTACACGTGTAATCTTCCATAAGCTCTTGATGTACAATATATAAAAGGTACTTTTACCTGTTGAAAAACCTCCAAATAGTTCTTCTAGATGAAGCTGGATTTTGAACTAATGAAACCATTGATAAGTGTCGATGTTTTTGCGGAGATAAGGCAATGCTCAATTTTTTTATCTTTGCCTGGAACATATAGCCGGCCACTAAGGGCAAGTTCTTCACTGGTAGAGCTGGTATTAAATAAAGTACACACTCCACTTTGACTTCGCTTAGAATGAAGACACGATTCGCTCCGATTTCAATATTATATTCCACTATCGCCTTCTACCCTGTCAAACATGAGCCAGAAAATATTTTCAATATCTGCTAAGTTAGTTCACTCGCTGATAGCTCCAATAAATAGTATTTGTGTCAATTCTTTGATAATTTGATAAAGTAGATAAAAAGTAATTAATAAACTATACTTTTCTCGAAGATTTCAAAGTTGATGTATACGATATTCACAGTATTTTAAATAGCAATAAATAGAACTTTGAACAGTTATTTATCTTAATAGGTAGATATTAGGATATAAAAAAGCATCTAATTTGCCTAACTATCAATAATGTAAAGTTTTTTGTATTTATTTACGCTATTTCTATTCGTGGGGTAAATTAATAAACACTTTCTCTCGCGTTCTTAATTTATTAATATACTATACAATCCACTTAACTTATAATAATTTACTTTTAAATACCATAAACAATTTCTGCGATTAGTTCTCTTAATTCGTTATTTTCACTAAGACTATTTATTTAAAACAAACTTATTGCGCTACATAAACTTATTTATATTCAACAAATAGAATTCTGCAAAGTTCTAGAACAAAAAGAAACACAAGAAATAAATAAATAGAGTTTCCTGTGTAGAAATTATTCCAAAGAAATACTGTAATAAACCGCCTTCTATAATGAAAAAATCATCAAATACGCATCCACTATTTATAAAAAAACGAAGGCGCCGCGCGAATTCACCGAATTTTAATATTCGATTTCGCGAGCTTGTTAGTAACAGCAGAAATTGTACAACTGAATTAACGCAATCAAATTAAAATTTTCAGAGTTGAAATAAATACTATTCAACCGAGAACTTGAGAAAAATGCTGAAACACGTGAATCGAATTTAAGTTGGACGAATTTGTTCCAACAAAATAAAACTTTTTTGTTCAACCGCTTAGCTGCAAATGTACCCACCTATTTTTAATGCAAAGGTATGTCGTGTATAGGGGCATTAAAACCCTCGTGAAAATTGAATTTCATCATAACCTTATCTTATTTTAGTTATATGGTTATTGAAAAATGGAATAACTCTTTTGAAAACAAAAAAAGGCTCTTTAGTGCCGTAGAATTCGCGTGTTTCGGTATTTTTTTATAAGTTGGTTGAAGAGTAATAATTTTACTACGAACATTCACTCATAAATTTTCATAAAAACTCCTCCATTCTAACAGGTGCATATTTTGACATCTAATCCGTCGAAACATCACGCAGAATTTTTATACAATATTTTTTCTTTTCCTAGTGCAACTTGAAAAACTAAAGCTACGTGCTCTCTAAAATCATTTTCTCTTTCACAATTACTTTTGCGTTATCTACCTCGGTTCTCTTCACTGAAATTATACAACATTGTTATTTCTGCAATATGCAAAATAGTTTGGTATATCGATGAATCATTTCCATTCTGAATAATAAATACCATGAAGATTTAAAATAGGTTTATCGCTTATACTATTCATATAGCTGGTATCCTCAAAACAATCCGGCGTAAAATGGCATGAACAGATACGTCCTTCAATCAATTATAATTTTTAAGATCAACAAGCATGCAATATATTTTAGAATTGAAAAGTTATTTACAAACCATTTTTGAGGTTAATTTCCTTGTTGGAATTGCAAGCATCAATCCATTTTTGTTGAATATCATCATCTTTGGGAAACGGAAAATTCCCAATATTTTGATTCTTTGTATTACCATTTCCATTTCCAACTGTATTTAATACAAGCGTTCGCAACTGTACAAGTTATAACTCACTCGTAAACAGAAAGTCCATTTTTTGCAAAACTATCTCTATTTTTCTACGTCAAATCGAGTATTATTACAATTCTATGCTGTCTGTAAGATTTACAATAAAAATCCGCAAGTTATAGATCTGCGCGACACTTGTCTAGGTTAATATTTCCAAAACAACAATATTATGATTGCATGGCAATACGGCGGCGTTTTGGAAATGCGCAAAACAGGTCGAAAATTGATCTAAGGAGAGAACACACCTTGTCTCTATTACACCATGGGTTGATCTACTCTTCCGCTTCTGGCCATAATGTAGCTAATTCCATTTTGACTTTGTTAAACTAAAGTATGAAATTGCTTTAATATTGTAATGTCAGAAACATGGCGATCAATCGTGACACGTTGATATTCACGCATGTTTCTTTGAATTTCATAAATATTAACCTGTTTATCATCGAATGAGAGAGATATTATCTTTCATTTTCAGTTCCATTTTTACAGTTATCAATACGTAATAAATCAAGCATTCTTTAGTCATCTTTAATTCTTTATTTTTATGGCTTCATAAACCAAACGCCACCGACACATAATAGCCAATTTTAGAGCGTTTATCGTAAACGTTTGCGAAAGAATGGGATGAAAAAGGACAAGGACATTAGTGAATATGAAGAAATAATTCACAGCATATATAATAGAGAGCTTCGACATGTTCATTACACACATTTCTGTTGAGCGGATAGGCGGACTGCCGAATTCTGTAAGCAATGGGTTTGGAAAATTTGAAAAAAGTATATTCTTTATTTGCGAAAATAAATAGAACTTAATTTCACAAGAATAATGGTGTTTATTTCAAACCATTAGGAATAGTATTAACTCTGCCAGTATGGCCGTTGGGCGGATTGAGTAGCTCAACGACCATGCTGCCGGTCCCAAGCCCGGATAAAAGAGGAGGGTTGTAAGGCAAGGCTAGCTACCTACCTCATGTAAAACAGCCATTTGCTCAGAGAACGAAGAAAGTAGCCTGAACCAAAACGGAAAGCCCAACACGAAACTATGGTTCACACACGAAATCAAATCACTTGCGAAAGAAAAAAGGAAAGCATATCTTCAATATACAAGTCAAACAATTACATATGCTGATTACAAAGTCGTGAGGAATAGGACAAATATGGAAATACAAACGATTAAGAGACAATTCTGGGAGAAATACTCATCAGACATGGAAAACGACTTATATGGGGGACAAAAAAAGATCTGGAATATGATAAGGAACATCAAAAGACCAATCAATGAATACATCCACACGAAAACAATAACGTTAAAAGAATGGGAAAGGTATTTCCATGAACTCTACGGTGACATAATAACAAGCCAATCCACAGAACAGAAACAAGAAAATATATCTGAGGAAGGAGAAGACATCCAACAACAATTAATATCAAAAGACAAAATTGAAGCAACAATGCGCAAGATGAAAAATAGGAAATCACCAGGGCTGGATAACATTAATAACGAGCTTCTTAAATATGGTGGCAATGAATTAATAGACCAAATGCATGTCATGTCAACAAGATATACGACCAGAGAAAAGTACCAGAGGAATGGAAAATAAGCATAACGATCCCCGTCTCCTAATCACGACTTCAAAATTACTAACAAAAATTATTGCAGAAGAAATCTCAAGTAGCGGCATGAGCGAAGAACAACAGGGATTTAGAAAAAATAGATCAACCATAAACGCTATATTCATCTTAAGACCGATTGCCGAAAAGGCCATATAGTACAATAAATCCGCGTTTATGTGCTTCATAGACTTAACAAAAGCATTTGACAGAGTGAGATTACATGACGTCATTGAGTTACTAAAAAAACGAGGCGTAAACCAAAGAACAATAGACATTATTCGGGACATGAACAACGGAAATAGCACATATGTAAGAGTAAATTACGAACTCTCCAGTAAAATGCCAGTATCAACAGGGATCAGACAAGGAGATAGTCTCAGCCCAATACTCTTCAACAAAACGGCAGGCAGAGGATACAGAATGGGAAAACATGAGTTTAAGATAGTTTGCTACGCTGATGACGCGGTTGTGATATCTGAAGATGAGGATAATCTTCAAAAACTGCTACACAGATTTGAAACAGTTGCAGGAGAATTCAATATGATCATATCGAAACAAAAGACACAATCCTTGACAATAACGAGAGAACCAAGAAGATGCAAACTGGCAATTTATAATAAAAGTGTAGAACAGGTTATGTCTTTTAAATATTTAGGGGTTAACATCACGAGCAATAGGAACTTGAAACAAGAAGGCAAAACGCAAACAACAGCAGCATGTAGGATATCAGGATTCCTTCGAACCGTGATATGGAGGAATAAATTTTTAAGTATCGAAAGCAAAACACGGATATATAAAACTTGTATCAGACCAGTAATGACATACGCCATAGAAACTAGGGCGGAGACTGCAACTACTAAACGGATTCTTAGAACAACCGAGATGAAGACATTACGCTCAATCACAGGGAAAAAACTAAGAGACAGAATAAGGAGCAATGAAATCAGAAGAATGTGTGACGTTCCGGATATAGTGAGATGAGCCAGAACTAGAAGAAGAGCATGGAGAGATCATGTCAATAGAATGAACAACGATCGACTGGCGAAAATCGCAAAGGAAGAGAGACCCAATACAATTAGACCGCCTGGAAGACCACCAAAGCGCTGGTATGAGAGCTGGTCCTCGCAGTCACAACTTAGGCTGCCTCTTTGAAAACACAAGACACAGTCTTAAAATAAGAAGAAGAAGAAGAAGAGTAGTATTAACAAACTTACGACGTTTAGAAGTCTGAATATATTTTATACAACCCGTGATCCGTTCCAGACAGGTCATCAACTTCGATTGTATAGAAGACCGTGACAAAATGATACCCGCTGTTTTGACGGAAAAGAGTTGATTTGTGAAAACCCTGGAGTGAACCCCGTATTTTCAAAGCTTGCTAACATTCACCAATTTCTTCTGTTTTATCGTCCAAGTAACTCAAAGTTTGGATGTCGAAAAATGACTTTTTGTAGAATCACACTAATTAACGGTAAAATCTACATTAGGATCTCCTATACTTATCCCATTTTAATGTATGCAGATACTTGACACAAGAAAACTGAGAGAATCGATTAAATTTGAAAAACATTAATTCTACCACACTCAAGTAAAGATTTATAGCTTATAACCAAGGTTTGTTACTATACTGAGATTTACGTAATAGGAATGTTGTAGATTTTATGATATTTTCTGAAGTATAAAAGAAAATTAATGTCATGGAGCATTTTAAGACCATATAAAATAAAAATGATTACTATGTTAATCGTTTACCTGAGTAAATTACATTGATACAAAAAAAATATATTAATAATTTTTTAGACGAAAGAAGGGCAAACAAAAGAGAAATAGAGGCAAAAAGAGGATTAGGGTGGAATTGAGAGAGGAGAATGTGATTTGACATAGTGATTCTACAAGAAAATATATACTTTCAAACCAAAATTGCAACTATTTTTCGGAAAGAAAAAAAAATAATAACAAACTAAATGACAAGTTGCAAATTTCTTTCTTGAAATTGACGGATTTGTAAGAATGATACAAGATGGAAAAATAGTGACAGGAATAACATAAAATTTATCATTGAGAAAACACGGAATCAGAAGTGAATAATAGAAGATATAACAGAAATCGTAGATCTTGGATTCAATCAATAATATATAAGTTAATACAAACACTAATGCCAAACGATAAATATGAGGACCGTTTTTTTTTTCAACCTCCCATTGCTCCGTACAGACGCTACGCAAGCATAAGGAAACGGGCGACTGTAAAGCTCTCGCACTACACACTCCGCCATTATTGATATTCAAGCGTCAGTCGGCGTTGTGCTACAGCCACGTAAACATGTCCGTCATTATTGATTCTCCTGCCAAGTTTCAATTGCGAAGTGTGATTAGTTATCTACAAGCTGAAGGCCAAAGTGCTGCAGAAATCCATCGGAGAATGAGTCTTGTGTATGGGGAAAACTTCATGAGTGATAGTGTTGAGCGTGAATGGTGTCGAAAGTTTAAAGAAGGCCGTAATGATGTGCATGATGAAGGGGACCAAGGACTCAAATCTGTCACTTTAGATAACCTGGTTCAACGAGTTGACAAAATGGTTGAAAAAAATCGTAGATTCACCATTACTGCTTTGTGTACGGAATTTCATAGAAGTTACAAGGTCCGTTTTGTACTCTATTGTTACTGAATAGCTAGGCTACATTGGCGGCAACTTTCTTTGAAGAGGTTATTGAAAAGCTTGTCCAAGGATATGACAAATGTCTCAATCTCTTCGGTGATTATGTCGAAAAGTAGCCAATCTTTTGGTAATAAAATTATTGTTTCATATGAACTTGTCTTCTGTTTATAGCCTACCCGAGGTTGAAAAAACAGCCCTCGTATATACAAACCAACATTCTAGAAAATTAACATGACAAAATTAACTGGGATAGAGCATATACACACAACAGCTCCACACAAGAGCTTTTTAGATAATGTGATCGGGTTAATCCGATCACGATCTGAAAGTTAGGAAAGTAATCCGGATTACGTTCACTGTCGTTCGGAAACTTCACGAATTAATCGGCTCGTAGTCATAAGAATCTTTTCGTATATTGAGGATAAATACGATCAGCGGACAGGTTGTTTCATTTACTTTTGTTCGTTTGAGCATTAAAAGTTATTAATTACCCTTATGTGGTCGGTTTCAAATAATACTGTTTAAAATTCATGTGTTTTGGTAAATCGCTGATGACTGCTGGATATTGTGTTTAAGATAGTGCAAGATTAATTGAAAAAAAAAATCAATTTTAATATTGAATATATCATTCTGACTAATAAATTACGTTCAACTCAAATATAACGGTCTTCTCATGTTGATCTACTATACATATAAAACAATAATTTTATTACCGAAAGATTGGTAGACGTACGGTTACTTTTCGACATAATCACTGAAGAGATTGAGAAATTTGTCATATCCGTGGACAAACTTTTCAAATACCCTCTTCAAATAAAGTTGCCGCCAATGAATTCAAGTAGAGTACAAAACAGACCTTGAAACTTCTGGCAACCATTCTGTCATCTCGTTGAACTAGGTCATCTGAAACGACTGATTTGCATCCTTGGCTTCATACACATCATTACGGCCATCTTTAAACTTTCGACACCATACATACACAACTTCACTTATGAAGTTTTGCCCATACACAAGACTCATTCTCCGATGGATTCCTGTAGCACTAGGCATTCATCCTCCAGAAAACGAATCACACTTCGCAATTCACACTTGGCGGGAGTATCAATAATGGCGGACATGTTTACGTTGCTGTAGCACAACGCCGACTGACGCCTGAATGTCAACAATGGCAGTCGCCTAAAGCGCATGTCCGCTTTCTTCTGCCCGCGTAGCGTCTGCACGGAGCGTTCGGGGTATTATTCAATTATATAAACATGGTTTCGAGTACATTAAAAGGAAAATTAACAGTTTACTTTGAATGCGGTGAGAGAAGTGAGTGAAAGTGAACGTCAAGATATATCATACTTTGTCAACAGTGCTAAATACTTTTCAAAGAAATAAATAATTAATTAATAATTAATCTTCATTCCATTTTTGAAGAGCTTTGATTCTTTGAAATATTTATAAGAAATACGAAGCTAATTCGTGATAAAAAATGTTTATTGAACGCTTGCGAGGTGGACTCAAAGCAATTAAATTATAACCTATAGTTGCACCACTTTATTCTATATCAGGTGTCGAACAAATTTGAATGGCAAAAAAACGACATTTGAATTAAAATCGGAGCCATTTATTATATAGTTGTGGGCAAAAAAACTAACCAAATTTTTGAAAAGTTCTACCAATCCAAATAGAATTGCAATATAAAAAATATATTTATAATATTATCGTCTTTTATAATACGATTCAGTTCTTTTAAGAATGGGACTCCACCGAAGACTACAGAATCCTTTGTTATTTTTCCCTCAAGTGAAAATAGTACCTACTACTATAACTTGTATTATCATCTTTAATGGAAGTACTACAAACCTCTAAGTAAGTTAGTAGCTTCTACGAGAATATGGCAACCAAATCATAGAAAACTCTAAAATGTAATAATATAAATAACAACGAGGGGCATCGTTATTACTTGAATCGTAATAGTCAATAAATCAACGTCAACCAATTTGTTTCAAAATATTCAGATCAGTATTTAATGTACATTTTCATGATCTGGTTTTGATACTGATCGATTTCGATTTCAATAAGTAGGGGATTCACAAAGCGGAGTGGGAATCTATTCGAACACTAAAGTTCAATAATTATTTATAATTCTTTCGAAATTTCACGCGTTTTATGTAATAAAACGTAAAAGAATGCTAATAATGCTTCAGTCTACTAGTTTAAAAAAAAAAAATATCTTATTACTCCAGTGATTACTTTGGGTTATTGTTTACTTCAGAATATTCACAGAAATCATTGGGATGTTTAATTAAATCAGGATTTTCTTGAAGTTTTATCGAAGTCCAATTGTTTTTTATACTATTCTCGCAGTATAAGTGGACAAAACTGAGAAACAGGAACAACTTGAGGCAATCCGTTTAAATCTTTTAACACCCTTCAAGAAACTTTGCGCTTTTTTCTCAACTGAGTAGAATTAAGGGAGAAAATGACGAACAAAAACTATTTTGATAAAACCAACTTTTTATTAACTAGATAATAACATTTAAATAAACATTGAGCATAGATATCGTCACAATGAATGTACTTTCAAATAAATGTTTAAGTGCGTTCAACTACTTTAATATGGAACCCTTCTTCTCTCTTTAAAATAATATCAGCCTGTAATTTGAAGTCCTCTTCTCGATCCAATGATATTATTTCGAATTTTCTTATTACGTCAGCGAGAAGTACTTTTAACTTTAACATTGCATATTTCCTTCCTGAAAAAAAAGTTCGTAAAGTGATATGTGTACAAATTTTGTAAAATTAAAAAAAAAAAATAAAAACACGAAATTTTATATTAGAAAGCTTATCGACACGACAAATATGTAATCATATCTGTATCACTTCCGGTTGGAATTCGTTGTATCCATTAATACATCCATATTTCAAGAACCAATCAACGGTCATTGTTAATGATATCTATGACTCGACCTCCCTAGCTAGTGAGGAAGAAAGATTCATTGGATAGAATTTGGTAAGATAAGGAAAATCTTAATAAGAGGAGGGTTTGTTGAAGTGGGCCCTTATATGAGAATTGCTTTTTTGCAGAGCTGAGGTTTTGATGGTTGCGTGGGATTGTGGTTGCTAACTTTACCGGAGGAGGAAAGGTGGAAATTTAGGTTTTTTGGCTAGAAGAAAACGAAAAGAGCTTGCAAATAAAAACGGCTTCTCGATTTGTCTTCTGTTTGAGCTCTTGAAAAATTTTATGGTAATTATACACTTTCACGGTCACCTGGTTTTTTGGCTCTAGAAAATCGAAAAATGGATGGCATTTAATGATCTTGGTCTCAAAATGTTCCATTTTACGGCGGATTTATAAAAAAAAATAGTAGAAATAGCTGGAATGGAAATTTCTCATAGTTTTACTGTTTTAAATCGTAAAAAAAACGGTTTTGCAAAATAATCCTTTACAAAAAATTATCTCATTATCAGATAAAGTTCTTATATTTTTTTGTATTCTACATAAATTAATAAACAATTTAAAAAAAAATCCAAAAAGAATGATTTTTTCAGTTTTTATAGCTTAAAATGAAATCGATGAAAAACAATCAATTTTCGTGAATAGTTTCGTACTATATTCTTCAATGTTAATAGTTTTTGGACCATTAAAAATCGAAAAATAGATAAATTTTATAATTTTGGTCTCAAAATGTTCCATTTTACGACGAATTTATGAAAAACACGTGGGTAGTAGCTGATTTGCGGTTTTTAATAGTTTTAAACCTTAAATAGTAGAAAAACGGGTTTTTCTAAATAATCCGTTACGAAAATTTTTTCTCGTTATCAAGTTCAGTTTCAACTTCAAAATCTTCAATTCCTTTGATGTTCCAATTGACGCCTATTATTTAATTCCATTTTGGGAATCATCAATCTTATTGAATATTTTAAAATTTAAAAAAAAATCCAAAAAGAATGATTTTTTCAGTTTTTATAGCTTAAAATGAAATCGATGAAAAACAATCAATTTTCGTGAATAGTTTCGTACTATATTCTTCAATGTTAATAGTTTTTGGACCATTAAAAATCGAAAAATAGATAAATTTTATAATTTTGGTCTCAAAATGTTCCATTTTACGACGAATTTATGAAAAACACGTGGGTAGTAGCTGATTTGCGGTTTTTAATAGTTTTAAACCTTAAATAGTAGAAAAACGGGTTTTTCTAAATAATCCGTTACGAAAATTTTTTCTCGTTATCAAGTTCAGTTTCAACTTCAAAATCTTCAATTCCTTTGATGTTCCAATTGACGCCTATTATTTAATTCCATTTTGGGAATCATCAATCTTATTGAATATTTTGATGTCTTAAACTGATCTAAAAAAAGTAAACAATACTCATTTTATTTACAAACAAAAAAATATATTTTATTATAATTGAAAAAAAAAATTTACATTGTGAAATCTTTTTCCGTACAAATGCTATCATATATTTGACAATCGATTATAGCGCCAATAGAGATCGATAACCAATATACATGTATTTTCAATATTGTTCTGTATCAGCGCCACACAAATACAAATCGATAATATTCTAATTACAATTTAAAATATTCGTAACATTGACAGTCGATAATGTGTGTAACAATTATCGACACAACCTAATTTATCGTTATCAAAATGCATAAATTGGAACATTCGTGTAAATGTGATTTTTATCTTTTTTTTAATAGAATACATTCTAGGCTGTAAAATACCGAAAAATTTACTTTTTTGAATTTTTTTTTTCAAAATATTCATTTTTTTATGTAAATTGCGAAAAAAAATATACGAACTTGATTCCACGACGTCAGAAACAGTTACGAAGGATTATATGTAGAATGTCATTTTTTTTGCATTAAAGTTATAAAACTGTAAAAAATATGAATTTTTTCTAGTTTTCGTATTTTTTTTATAAATCCGCCGTAAAATGGAACATTTTGAGACCAAGATCATTAAAATCCATCCATTTTTCGATTTTCTAGAGCCAAAAAACCATGTGACCGCGAAAGTGTATAATTACCAATTTTATTTAATTATATTTTTTTGATTTCTTGAAAAATTTTAATTATTTATATTTTTTTTTGGTATTTGGAAAATTTGATTTATTTTCATTTTTGATTTTTTGAAAAATTTTTTGTTTATTATTAATTTGAAAGGGGGAGGACGGGTACACCTTCCTAGCTGCCACTATGCGGTGACAAACTCCACCCATCGACATTGAGGCCTCATTTAATAAAGAAGTAGGAAAAATATAACCAATTATACCATTTTGAAAAAGTGGAAGCAGAATATATTTTCTCTGTTCTGGTATTAGAACAACGTTATTCTCGCAGGTATTTTCGTTATAAATGGACTCTATTCTTAAACGATTTTTGGTAATTTTTCTCTAGTGGGTTGGTGCCCCTGAATAACAGTTTCATTTTAACAGCTGATTGGACAATGCATTATTCGGTCTTGTGTAGTGGTGTTGTGAGTTTCTTTCAATTTTAAGATATTATTTACAATATTTTCCTATACAAAGTAAATGTACCGATGAAATCTCTACAAAACCTACAAATCTACAGTTAAGAAATTTCTCCGAAGCACCTAACCTTAAAATGAATCGTAGGATTAATATATTCAAATTATAATGTGTCATTCTCTGAAGAGATGAATTATTTATGGAGATTTATGCACTTTCAAATTTGAATATTTCTAAACTCAACTGACAAACATGAATCAGTGCTACCAACCGACTATCTACGTTACGGTGTAATTTCCCTAATATATGTATACTTTCAACGATTTTTCTATAAATAAATGTGATCACAAGCCGAAACAGAAAAAATAGTATGAAACACTCATTCCTTCAAACACTTGCGCTACGCTCATGTTTCCGAATTTGGGACTCTTGCTGGAATGAAAAACCTTCTGCTACTTGTACTATGATATGCCACAGCATATGTATGTATAGGAACATCATACAATTATGATATAACAGAAGAAAATTCCTTAACATTTTCGCGGATAATTCATTTGAAATGGGCTAGCTTCGGCTAGAAATATAGCTGATACTTTTCGGATGGAAAAAATGATCAAAAGATATTAGGTGAAAACAAATAAACGGAAAATGGAAAGACGACTATATATATACTAATGAAACTTATATTGATTCTAGTCACATCTACAAGAAAAGCTGGAACATAAAAAAATGGAATTTTAAACACACTAATAGAACCGATCGTATGATTATTGTTAATGCAATCAGCATAATTTTCTACAGGTTAGTTGTAAATCAAGCTGTAAATCTGGAGACAATCATAATAAGAAGAAAAATGTGAATTTACTTGAAATGAACCCAGGTAGTGGAAAATGCACCTTATAACAATCAACTTATTGAAAAAAACCTGCATATGGTTGAGAGAAAGCAGATATTAACTAAGGAGAGTTACTGTCTGGTTAATTAAGAACTACTGACAGCTATTGTCGTTTTTTTAAGGGACTAAAGGAAAGAGCCCAACACCTTCTCTGTAACTAAGAGGCTATCCATAGATAAAGGCTACTGTAGTTACATTCAAATTTCTTAAAATCAGAAGAAAAACCCGCCTTGTCTCTAGACAGGTGTCTCACTTTGCACAGTTGCTACATGACAAGTAAGCAGACCAGGGTACACTGTAGATAGACAGATCAAAGTGTTAGCAAGGTAAATTCACGACCATCACGCGTTGGCTCATCGAATCTGATGGGGATGCAGCAAAACAAGCAATATATCGCATTATAAAATGAACTTGTGGCATATGACGACAATTCTTCGTGTATATAAATATATATTTGAACTATCTACCTACCTATTCATTTTAAATATTGATTTTACGAAAGCAGACCTCGTACTTCAGTTTCTCTATTTTGTGAAATGTTAATGTTTCGAGCAAAGTTATTTATCTTTAGTTAAAAAAATTATCGTTAAAAAAAATCTCATTTTTTGATTGCGAGAATGTTTTTCCATATTTTGATATTTGTTGAATGAAACTTAACCAAAAATACCCATTTTTATGTTTCAATATACGATTAAGTATGAGTAGTAACGTAATTATACGATATTGCCCTGAGAAAACTGTCATTTTTACATTGAATTCCATGCAAATGTTAAAATGATTCCTCAAAAGTATTATTAAAGAAATTTTTTCACAAACTATATTCATAGATTCTATGACACACATTTCTAGTTTCAACATCGTATCGTTTCCATTTTATTCCATATTAAGCAAATTAATTCGCTTCTTTTGTGATGAATTTACTATACAAAGTTAGAAACTACAGTTTCCACATTTTACCAAATTACGTGGATTAATTGTGATGAAATTAAGTTTGAATGAAACAAGCTCATTAATTAAAGCTGAAATACATACCTCTGTGGACAAGTACAAAAATTTGTCCAATTTTTTACAATTTCGTTCAAAAAATTTAATGATATTAACTTACAATTACAGGAGCCTCAATTTAATGGGAACAAAGGATGTAACTTTGACCTTTCTTGGAAAATTGATATTTATTGAGCAGAATCTAAGTCGACGCGAGTATTTCCAGTCTTTTCAGTTAGAATATCTTGATGAGAATATTCAGAAATACGCTTAACAAGTATTTGCTCTTATTGATGAATGATGGAACGGATAATGATGGTTAAATTTAAAAGAGGGTATCAAACATTTCGACTGCAAGCAGAAATACCTGTGCAATATCCTGAACTGGGTAAATTGCGCGACAAAACTATCCAAATATTGATAATTAGTTATCAATCCATCAAGTTCATCCTTCCAATTAAAAATATGACTATTTTTTGTTACGTTACATTTCTTTTTCTTGATATATCTCAAAATTTGAAGTATATATTTATATATATTCTTAAAAGTTACAGACAGTCTATTTGTAGCGATTTTATTGACAAACTCTTAAATACTTCAGATGATTTATCAAATGAAATAAAAAAGTAAATACAATTTTTACTAAGAAAATTAACTTTTGTTTTGTTAACCTGGTCTTCTGAGATATTGAACGTAATAAAATTCAAACGTACGTTAAGTGAATTGTCACCTGAAAATATTCAGTGATCTCTTTCAACTTTGAGTAATGGAGTAGTTGGGAAAAAGGAGAAAAACAGACAATATCATTATTCTCACCGTTAGTTGTATACTTCATGCATTTATTATGTTGACGTGAATCTCTTTTGCTTTATAATTTCATCGCTCAGTAAATAAATAATAATAAGGAATATTCGTATTATAACCTCGTTATCATATATTCAATAAATGAGTACAAAAAAATATTAAAATTCATATTCAAGCCTCGGAGAAGCTGCTAATATAATTTTTTATTGGTATTTTGATAGTATTGTTCTGTGAAATAAATTCAGTCTACTTCAAATAGTGACATGTAGCATTATTGTAATAGTTGATGGAAAGAAAGATTTTCCAACAAAAATAAAACCTCAAGCCGAAGCAATGAAAATATAAAAAGATTAAATTGTGGATGAAACAAAAGCAAGACTTCAATCCAAACTTAAAGTGTGTTTAATGTTTATGAATAATCAAGAATTGCGTGGTAAATCATTAAGTCGTTGTTACTAAGTAGGAATTTCTGGAACCGTTGGCGATATTCATACTGAATACTTTGTTTACACCACCACTACAATCACATGTGTCGAAAAAACGCCCTTACACACGAATTGTATTAAATAGTTTTTCTACTGGCGAAACTTTCATGAAATAGTGCGTAATAGTAGTTTGTGCAACTAGTGTGGGTATGGATAATCCACACGAGTCGAACAGTATATTTGTTCTAGGACCCACATAGGAAAAAATTTCACTTAACTATTTCTAACGATTTTATCCATAATTTCACCAATTCAATTTTATATTTTTACTGATTTTTTGTGATAAACGTACATTTGTTAAATATGTTACGGTTTCCTTTTATAAATCTTCGTACTTAATTACTTCGATACTGTTATAAGTAGATGTTAATTCTATTAAATTGCATTGAGTATTTTGAATGAATGTTGATGGCATTTTTGTTTCGATAACCAAGTTATCGTCTTCAGAGACTGAAGGTAAACAAAGTGTCTGAAGACGATAGCTTTATTATCAAAACGTGCGTCAGACAGTGTAATTGTCAGTGTTAGTGTAGTGGTGGCGTAAACAGTGTATTCAGGTACTATTTGTAGGTACTACAGAAACATTCACGAAGTTGACAACTTCTTAGGTTTACTAATATCAACAAGAAGTCTAAAAAACGAGTAGTGCGTGATTTTTATTTTAATAAAGATTTGTGCTACAATCCATTACGGTATTCCAAACTGTATAAAACTTTCCTAGTCATAACAGGAAATCGGTATAACATGAAATAGTAACTCATGACGAAATTAGTTCATTCTATGAAATTTACTATTTAGATATGTGTATACACTGAACATACGGTTGTAAAAGTATATATTGACTCAAAAACCGTCATAAGCATTCGGAAAGTTGTTGCTGAATGCTTAAGGACAGGCTGGTAAGAGTCAACCAAAAAAAAAAGTCAGTAGCGGTAATGGAAACGTATATAGAGCATTTCTATAGTAAAAAAACAGACATCGCTAATACTATTGTAGGATCAGTTGATAAAAAACACGATTGCCATCAACATCCATCCAAAATACTCAGTGCAATTCAATAGAATCAACATCTACTTATAACAGTATCGAAGTAAATAAGTACGTAGAAACCGTAACATATTTAACAACTGTACGTTTATCACAAAAAATCAGTAAAAATATAAAATTGAATTGGTGAAATTATAAATAACAGCGATAGAAATAGTTTAGTGAAATTTTTCCTATATACTGTTCGACTCGTGTGGATCGTTCATACCGACACTAGTTGCATAAACTACTATTATGCACTATTTCAAGAAATTTTCACCAGTAGAAAAAATATTGTACGCAATTCGTGTGTAAAAGCCTTTCCATACTTGTTACGTAAAAAACTTTTCTTAGATTATCGATAATTCTCCGAGCAAAATGACGAATAGAATTAAATAGATGCATGCTTCTATTTTCAAGGAGAATTTTGATAATAATATCGATTACAACCCAAATGACAGTGAAGAAGGGAAAACTCACAAGGAAGAAGATGAGTGAAATAATTATTCAAGTATATTGTATCAAACGAATTGTATAAAGATGACTGAGCTCATCTACGTCAATACCTATTTTCAATTTATTGATAACTTTGAACATAATTGGAAAGGAAACTCGTAATAATATTTTATTGGCGCGTTTCACTGTTCTTAACAGCTATAGAGAGAATCGTGATAAAGAGGCGAATGAAAAGGTGAAGAAACAAAAATAAATCTTCCTGCGATTATACAATAGAGGAAAATATGATATTGTTGTATCTAATCAACTCGCAAGCTCACTTTCAAAAACATATTCGCTACTAGCATAAAGATAAACTCGAAGTTTTATTGAATACTATTGTCATAAATGCTTTGATGTTAAAAAAACAAAGCAACAGGTTGCTTCGTTCCGGGAGACGCTAATTTTCAATTTAATCATTTATAATCTTATAATAATATAAGGAAACCAAAATATAACCAGAGTTACATTAAACCAGTGAAAATAATGGCGTATAAGAAAGTAAAATGTCACCAATATGGCATAGGAAGATGACGTGTAAATTACTCAAAGTCTCACAAATATAAATAAGTGAAAATTTAGTATATAAATTTTTTGGTGTTTCTAAATAAAATTTAACATTTATACCAACCTACGCAACTTCTTGGTCCAGCGCTGAAGGGAATGTATGAATAATAATTTCTCCCTTGGCAGTTTTCGGGTAGGAAATTATCAGGATCGAATTTTGTTGGATTTTTCCAGTGTTGCTCATTGCGATGAATATAAAATTGAGAAATAATGACTGTAGTGCCTGCAGGAATCGTGTAATCACCAGTTACTGAAAAACAGAAAATTGTTCGTAATCAATATTCAATGGTAAAATGAATGATAAATAAATTTGAAAAAAGTCTAATTGTAAAATGAGTAACTTTAATAAATACATAACAAATTGTTGGTTATTTTAGGTATAGATATAGAAACATGTAGGTACAATGTAATGACTTTGTTTCATACAGAACATTCGATCAATGTATTCTTAAGCAGTTGGAAAACAGTAACAAAGCCAGGAAGTCTTCAAAAAGCCAAAACGTCAAGTTTAGTTAGGGTGTGTGCAATTATTAGTGTGTGGGTTGAATATGCTCGACATACAAGCGTGGTTTTCCCACTATTGAGAATCTAGAAGTTGATTGATAAAAAAAGTAAAAAATTCGTATCAAACTTGCAGTACCAAAGTTTACATTCAACATCATGAATGTTTCCTCCGCAATCTGTGTTTTTGGGTGATTTACAGTGTCAAGCAATTCTATAAATAGAAATGTATGAAATCGTCGTCAAAATAATCCGTTATAAATGGAATTTCTATTCATTCGTGAAACCAGGAATTTAGAGGATACAATTAGGAAGAACATAATGTCATGTTCTATGGAAGCTAGTATTAGGATCGAGAATTGTGTACAGGTAGCACCATAATAGTTCGATAAGTACTTAAACTTACTATACGAGCATAAAATTAAAGGCGTTCGAGATCTGCTCGCTTCGCTGTCCCGAGAAACTTCTCTTCAGTCCAAAACGTCTCCCATGGGTTCTTGTAAGTAAAAATAGATGGGGTTGCCAAGAAACTATGTTAAAAGTAGAGGTATGTAGGAATTAGAACTTCCAAAAGAATACAAAGTCAAATAGTGAATAGTAATCAGAAAAAGTTGATTTATTCATTTATATAAGAGAAAGTAATAATTTATTTTACTTTTGGGAAGACAGATCTTATTTGTTAAATTGTTGACTTTCCAATTTAAGGGTTAATGTGTACTTTTGGATTCATATCGTATAAATTAGACAAGTGACTTTTTATGCATGTATCTTTGCACACTAAAGCTGTAAGTAATAAGAAAAATGGTGAAGGGTATAGTGTATAGCTGAGATTATATAACTAGGGTAGATACCTCATATGTAACCAATTTCATTAGAAAAGCTCTAGTTAGAAAAAGCTATAAAAACTATTCCAATACGCGTCTTTCAAGAACTAAGTTATCTACTTCAGAAACTGAAAGTTATCTTAATATCATTAAATAGCCCGAAAATACTAAATTAACTCTTAATTAGTAGTGATACGATACTGTGATTGTTCCTAAATTTATGCTGGATAATCGTTTATTCAATAACACAATAGCTGTATGAGGTTGATTTGAGTTATCACACGTGGACTTCATTTGTTGTACATGTGTTATGTTTGTCTTTTTGTTCAACTGTGATTATTAAGTTAAGTCACAAAAAATAATTTCATCGATTTTCTTGTCATCTTCCACAACACGTGTAATTTTCTCTTTTTTCTACCATATCGTTCGTTGTTGTCTATTATAACTTTGTTTTGTCTGTCAGTCCGTCTTTTTAGAGTAATACGTCTTTTCCTTCAGTTTTAGTTCTCTTGTTTTTTTAAGTATTAGTCGACAAATGTCAAAGCCTCCATTTTTAAAATGAGAATATCGACAGTTGTTTTTTATTTCAAAGGAACTCACTAGTTCTACTCTCAAAATCAATAAATTTGTTCAATAATTTTCTTGAGTATGTAATAAATCAAAAACAAGACTTTAGTTAGAACTATGCTTCACATCATCACTAATTATCTAATTCAATGGCATCCGATTTCTCGTTTAGTTGTCCCATTCGTATTTTTGAAGCCACAACGACTTGTCCTAAAACCAACTCGGTGATTGCACATTCGAATGTCTCAAGAAAATCTTCAGAATTCACTAACATAATTATATTGTCATAGTTTCATTCTTATTAATGTTGGAAACCTATGGTTTATCACGAATAATACAGAAGATATCAAATATAAATTTGAAACATATTCTTCTCTATTAGATTGCATAAGCTTATGCATTCAAGTTGCATAAAAACGGTCGCTTATTGTAAAAAACAGACAAAATTTTTTTTGGAATCTGATCTTTGCTATGAATTAGAATGGAAAATAACTCAAGAAAGAGATATTTTTATTTAGTATACGAAGAAATCTCAATTGATGAAAATTGATCGAATTTAGAAACGACTTACCTAATTTGACGTCTTCATTCACTTTTCTAGCAATAATAGGTACTGGTGGATACATTCGCATGGTTTCAAAGATTACCCTTTCTAGGTATTTCATTTGCATGGTATCATTGAACGTAATTGGTCTATGAAGATCATTAGCAAATATTTCTTTCAATTCAGCGAAAACTTTTTGCTGTATATCGGGATATATACCTAAGATGCATAATGTGAAACTTGAAGCAGCCGCAGTCGTATCGTGACCCTGTAAATCATCAACGTTGGGATATAAATAAATAAATTAATGAAAATTACAAATTTAATATTTAGTTTATTTTATATTGAATTGCCATCTTCTTCCGCTAATACACATTCACCTCATACTTCTTTTTGTGCGAAAATACTGATTATTTTAACAACAAATTTTACGCTTACACACAGATGTGTGGAAGATTGTGGAGGTTTTTGCCATACAGAAATTTTATGTCAGACTTATATCTATTCCAAATAATGCTTCAAAAATCAATCTTGGGAACATTATTTTAGAATTTCCTCAAGTGTTAAGTCGTTATGTAATGGATTTAACATGGTATTGTGAATGTATTCAGAGGTACCAATTCATTTTATTACAAAAATAAGAAACATTGAAACCCAAACACTTCTACATACTATTTATAAGCTTTCCTATATTAGTGGTCATATGGCATTAAAGTCACTGAAAGTTTCAGTAAAGTCCGTTCTTTCGATACAACCCAAAAGTATGAACGAATTTTGTTTCAATTCCCTGCGAAAGGTTTCAATAGTTTCTATAATAAAAGTATTTTTTCCGAATATTTCTACCTGAAGACACTAGAATGAGAAAAATAAAATTCTATAAAATCTAAATGATGAAAAAGTAGACGACAAATTTTGTCTTTCAAAAATTAGAGAAAAACCAATTTTATAACAGAAGAGACCAAAAATTAAGACGATTTGGAAACATAATCATATATAAAAGAAAATTAAAGAAATCATTTGATAAATAGTGAGCACCTTAAGATTAAAATTCGTTACAGCTTGATTTGGCCATTTGTAGTGTCAGAAATTTTTTATGCTCTCATATTTGTGATCGCGACATCTCTGTTCGAGTTATTGTCATTTCATGACTTTGATGATGATCATTCTTTCAAAAATCTGATTAACCTGTTTCATTAATACTATTAAAAATAACGTATTTATCTGTAAACTTATGCCTTGCATATTAGCAATTTGAGCATTTCATTCAATTGTTTGTAGGTTCATTTAGTTCTGTTCACATTTTTATAAATTACTGTAATAATTTTCGTAGTGTTTCAATTTATTTATAACGGTGAATCGCTATTGTATATATAAATACAAGTGCAAAAACTACATCAAAAGGTTTCCACGAAATTTGCATCCGACGCCTCCACCAGATTCTTGCTTATATTAAAATAATCAATGGGGACCGGCTTCACGGTCCATGTTGTGAACGAGTTCGTAGTATTTCATTAGGATGAATAAAATATATTTTTCGTACAAGCCATTTAGTCAAATATACTGCCCTTGAGTTGTGTGCTAAATTCATATTATGGGTGCAGTTTTTTCACCTTCGTTCAACCAATAAATATAAGTAAAATTCTATATTGAGTTAGAGATGGAGTTAAGAACTCCATAAAAACATTTTAAATGGTCAATATCGTGCAGTGATCGCTAATATATTCACATATATGGAGAAGGGAAATGCCTCAGTACGTATTTTATTACTTAATAATGTTAGATGTCCTACAGTTATATGACGACTTATAAAATAATTTATTTCTGCTGAATAGAGAAAAAAAAAAGATCCAATGAAATAGAAGTTCTTAGAAGCGCAATAACACTTAGTATTTATTTCGCCGACAATTCTGAATCGGAAAGTACGACGCGAGTCGAGACATTGGAGAAGTTTTATTTCCAAATACTTCTTGGCCTCAATAATTAAACTAAAACATTATTTGCATATTATAACTATCTAAATAACCAGATTTTAAGTGACAAATATCTAAATTAGTTCACCAATCAGTATTATGGTTTACATCCATTACTTTTGTAACTAAAACTTATTCACTCAATTCAACTCTCAGTCCTCACCAACACAGTTTGAATTCTTGTTTCACCTGGGCATAACGCAGCCAATAGTTTTCTCACCGATTATGTCTTGTTTTATTGGATGTACGTCTTTGTAACATAAAGTAATACTCGCACAAAAAAAATTTTTTCTGAATAGACTAAATTATTGAAAAAATGATAAGGACTTCAAAGAAATTATAAGGAGGTTAAACTCTACAAGCGATGTCGTCATCAATATATAAGTACAACTAAAACTTCGCAACTGTAAAAGAAAATAGTGATATCAATTGTTTGAATAATTTTCCCCATAGGGACATATTTTTAGAACAGTAATTTAAAAATACAAATTCGACATTACTAACCTCAAACATGATAGTATTTACTTCCTCATTGATTTCAGCATCTGTCAAACTGTTCCCTTTAGTTTGACTGGCTTCAATCATGTAGTCCAAAAAGGCCAATCTCTTCTTTTCTCCTATAGAAAAATTCAGTTTAGTACAGCAATGTAAGTAAATAATTGCAGTTTATTAATAGAATTGATTCCTCTCGTAGATGAAATCGTGAAAAATTAAACCTACGAGAGAGTTTCTTTATATACTATTATATACAGGGTGCAGCAAATAAAGTTTCAAATAAAAAGCGGAGACAGTTATATTAAAAATATGAAATTACGGAGCTGTGAGTTTTGTTATTTTAGATATAATCTAATATGTTCTATTCAATTTTCAAATTTTACATAAAATTTTGAATGAAATGCTAATTTAGTTTGAATGGCGATATCTCCATCTTTAACTAAGTTAGTTACGTGAAATTGTAACTAATAAACAACGAGCGCTTGCAAGTTAGCTCGATATTTCCAACTCATTGATAATTTATTCGTAGTGTTTTAAACTTGGCCGCCAAGGTCCACAATTTAAACCATTTTATAAGTTACATAAGCTTACATTTTCCGCTTTAATTCTCAAGCCAATTCCGTTGGTATTGGTATTACTGAATCCAACCACTTTTGAGATATTTGACTATGTTAGTTAAAACTTAATATTATTCAATTCTTTCTAAAGCAGAGGGTAGGCAATGACAGTCAAATGTCTCCATTATCCATAAGAACAATTCATCGCATTTTTTAAAAACTCAATTACTTACAATTAGGTGATATTCTTCAGAACTGAGGATAAGAGCTTGATAGAAAAAGTGATATGGTAAGATGAAGCAAGTTTGCCAAAAATCGATGGTTTGATTGACATAATTCCCATTTTTGATCTAATGAAAATCCACTCGTTAATAAAGAACGTTATTCCATGTTTGATGCGCAACAAAGACCATGAAATTTTAGCTGTAGAATTTTATAATGCAAATTTAAATAGTAAAAGATATTTTTACATTTTAGAAAAAGCCATTTGATTTACATACTTTAGGAAATTGAGGGGACGCTTCAGTTTGATATTAGAAGATAGAGCACGTTCTGATAACCTTGTTATCTAGTCAAAATCTGGTCTGGTGGAAAATATCTGGTCAAAATTTTCAATTATATTCAAAATAAATGATCAGTCAATTTATATAATTGAAATCATGGCTTACGTTTACTAATATTAAAACAATTAAGTGTTGTTATGTTTCAACTAATATAATGAAATATCTCAAAAGTGGTTTAATTCAGGTATAGAGAATATCAATACATGATGGATTGATTCAAAAAATGTTACAGGGTATTCTATTTAAACTTATGAATTATTCAAATTGTGCATATTGGCGACTAATTTTGAAACAAAGCTTGTCTGAAATATTGATGAGTTATTAATAGAGATATAGTTCCCAATCTTTGGAAAACAAATTGAAATATCTCGTGAGTCATATTTTCGGGGTCCCGCGATACCACAGACATTTCTAACGCAATTTTGAATAGTTGAAACCGTGTAATCGATTATTCCAGCGACATCTGTCAGTGTACCTGTGGTCGTAGAACAAGTGGAGTGGGATTGTGTATCCCAAAGATGATTATAAGTGCTTGTTTTTTTCTTTTTATATAGATACAAAAGTGTAAAATAAGGTTAGTGAATCGTATCATAATAGTTTTGATTTTGTTCAATACTTGAGGAACTGCTGGAGAAAGATGGCATCGAGGATAGCAACGATTATATCATTTTTAGTAACACAACCAGTGGAACTGGGACATGTCGAAATAGAATTGAAGGTATAAATGAAAATACGTCAGCCGTCGTTTGTCTTGAGAAGTTAAGTCATAATCTTGTAAAACTGGCACTTTGCGAAAAATATATAAAGTACGGTATTGCTGGTATTTTGCAAGTTGATGTAAAAGTTGAAAAAATAGAGGCTGTAACTTGATAACATACTTGCTATTGCTGTAAATATTGCCTAGAGATTTAAAATTATGTTTGATTTCTCTCTTATTGCAAATTTTTGTCATTTAATGTATTTTTAATGTACTATAAACTTATTTGTTTAAAAAACATCTGATATGTGTGTGGAAGCAATAAAAACTGATACATGTTTCTAAATATCTAAAAGCTGATTTTTCAACAAAATTCTCACCTTAATTTGTCAGAATTAATACCTTTATTGAAAGATACATTAACAGACTATTCTTTCAAACTATCACCTCTTAAGAGTATTTATTTAAATTTTTAGGTTCTTTAAAATAAATTTTTTTCGTAAAAAACGCTATTTTCCATATTTATTCTTAAATTATTTCTTATCACATGCGATTTCCATAATAATCTATATATAAATAATTTATGTATCTACCAAAGATTATACAAAAAAATTTTCATCCAAAAATATTCAATAGTTTCTTGATGGTGACACTCTTTTCACTGGTGTACAAACATTCCCAGTCCGGCAGTTATACTATACCAGAAAAGTATAAAAGCTAAGGGGTACTTTGAGTACAAATTATACCTAAAATATTTTATGTATTAAGGATTTTTAACTTGATCGCCATTATTTTTAATCAAAACTTTTCGCGTCACACCCTATACAGCTGAGAATATTTCTATTTTTTCCAATTTCTTTAAAATGTATGTGACTTTATTCTAGAAGTGATAAATGAATCAATAGAACTAATGAAAAAATCACTACTGATAAAAAAAATGGATTAATGTCGATTAGGTACAAAGAACAAATTGATTTCCTCATAATACATTAGCTCTTATTTGTATCTATCTATTTATCAATCTATCCAACTTCCCTGATTTCTTGCCAATGCTTTCCCGAATAGTCATTTCTGAAATTGATTAATGGGAGAACGATTTTAAGATCTATTCACTAGGAAAAGCGAGATTGTGAATGGAGAAAAATTTCACGGTCAGTCTATCGACAAGAAGTATTAATAGATAATTGAAACATAAATTTAGAAAGTTGTGATGATGACAAACGTCTTTGGAATTTATCAATTCTTACCAACATCATTCTCATCATTCTCATCCAAATCATCTCGTAAGTAATTGGGCATGATTTCTTGGCGTTCTATGATTTGACCTTGATCATCAAATTTGCTAGTTTTCACCGCATGACCATATAAACTTTCCTCTCCTTTCTTTTGTCTTTCAAAGTAATTTTCCTTCTTCCTTCGAATTACCTTAAAAGCAATGGTAATTCTTATAATGTGAAAAATTAAAAATGATATAATTACCAAAATTGAGGAGTCGTTAAATCAAAATGTAAGAGTTATTAAACTTACCGCATTTGTAAGAGCGTGTATTATCTTCAAAAGGCCAACTTGAATTCTACTAAAACTCGTCAAGTTGAATAGTATATCAGGTCTCAAATAGAACTTGATATGTCTCTGGTGAAGTATGTTGCACATGCTGAAAAGTAGTGAAGTTTATTCATACACAACGTGGTTAATTTCATATCACAACACGTATAAAATTTGGAGTTCAATTGATAATTGAGTCATCTCCAGTATTAGTTGAAGACGACGATTATTTAAAGGCTCAATGACAACTTAAGATGCACTCGTTTCTAGAAAAAAATTAAGAACTAACGGACAAAGCTCTTTTTTGTGTTTATAATCGACATTAAGTTGCTCGATGTTGATTTCTATTTGGCACGTTGTTTTAGATGATATAATTGACGTAAGTGGAAACATTTGAGCTCTCCTGGTTTTCGTGGTCAGTGGTTACGAAACTATTGACCCCGTTATAGCAAATATAATTATTCTAATTTGTTTTAAGGAATACTGGACTAAAAAAAGTGGGTGAAAGAGAATTAGCAAACGTTTATTGCTTTCAAACATACATTTCTCATATTGAAATCTGATAGTAACAAAAAGTGGAAATTTACATTTCAATTAAAGGAGTGCAATATTGGTCAGTTCCGACCTTTTTGTTAAATAAGATGCGGAATCCATGTAACGAATTCCACCAGGAGAGCTGATGGATATGTGAAACTCCCATAGCCTATCCACTAAACTACCATCTTCTGTCATCTCTGTCCAACCAAGGACTGTTGTGATATTCTGGTTAGTGTATCTGTTCCTGTATGTTCCGTTTGTTTTGTTTCTATTATGAAATCGTCATACCAGGTAGCCGTCTACATTATTTTGCCTAAGAATTCTCTGTGTATAGGTAGCAATTAGTTGTCAACATTGTACCTTGTGCAGCATCACCTGGACGATATTATCATGGTTTATGCTGCCGACAGTCTCTTCTACCTCCTCTCATAAGCCCAGTCCAGTTATTACAGACGAAGAAATTGTGTTCGGCATCATCTTAGTCGTTTCCACAATACGTATACTCAGGTGTTTGTGCTTTATTCATTTTGTGAAGCTGGGTAATGTCGAAGTTTACCTCTCCAAACTTCCTTTCGGCCACAATTTAGATAGCGTCCATTCAGCTGATTTCTCTTCTGTTCATCGTTGTTGCTACGTCCGATATATGCCTCATCGTGTCGTGTTATATCTGAGCTACTTCTGTATATCCTTTTACGCCCTAAATGCAAGAGATTCTAGCCACCACTAGGAAGTTTGGAAAGAGACTGATCTGGTAGGAGCTGGTGATCCTCAGTGCACCTTGTCTCTGTACCATCGTCATCGCAGTATTTCTTCATTCTCAAGGCATCTAACCAGATCTCCACCCCATACAGACTCTATTTCGTCTGTCTCGATGAGGTTTTTTGACTTTAGTTATAGTATTGATTGTTATCTTTTTTTTTTCATTATTATTAATTACTCACCGCATCACAGCCATAGCGTAATCGAATCCAGTATTATCTGACGACGTCTTCGTAACACCCATTGCCGTTTCTAAAAGAATAAAATCTCTGTAATTATTGAACAACCAGTTTTATTAGAAAATAATAAGTGACACAATGTTTAAATGAATAAAATCACCAATTTTCTTATCATTTCTTAACTTTATAGAGTTTTTGTTCTATACTATCCAAGTTGAATCCAAATCCATTAGATTGTCGAATAAAAAAAATTGTAAAACGCTTCCTTTTATTATTGTTTGATGTGAAAACAATTTCACCTTTAATAATTCGTGAATTCTGGTGAAATATTGAGATAATCGCACTGTCAACATGAAACATAGGCATGATATATTGTATTGAAGCAAACTTACCCAATAAAGTATCCACAGTTGTACTACTCATATAATCGTGACAATCAAAAATCTTTCCTTGCTCTTTTCTGAAAGATGCAACTAAAGCTGCTGCATTTTTGTTAAAAACTGGCATGAAGGACTTCAAGATTGATGTGTGGAAAGTGGGGGCAATCATTTTTCTATGGGACTTCCATTTATCACCTAATAATAGCAATATTGGTTATAAATAAACATATATCAGAAGTGAAATAAATCTCATTTCACCAATTCGATATTTCATAAAAATGTGAAGCATTTCATTGGTTTCCATACTTAGATAGTACAAGCAAAAGGAATAAATTGATTTAAGTTAGCATTCAAGACTTTTATAACTTTTTTGTGAAGCAAGAAATAATTTTCATTTACGAAAAGTAACAAATATCTTCTTCTTCCTTCTCACTTAGCTGACTATAATCATTTGATTTTTTTGCAGCATTCATCCAATACTTTCTGGTTTCTCCAGGTTCCTTTCGATACCTCCTGGTTGTTATTCGCGATATTTTCATTTACCAAGTTGCCATTATAGTTTTACTACTCAACTCGTAGCATCAGTCACTTATATGTCACACAATTACTTCCCTCCTTTTCACGTCAACCCCAGCAAGGGTCACTTTCTTCGACTCTGAATTACAAATGTAGCAAGTAAAAATCGTAAGATTTATGTCGTTTCACAGGGATCTTTTATTTATAGTGTTCAGTAGTTTATGGCTTAAAAAAGATTCTTACTTTCTTAAACATGTAAATATTTTTAATATATTTACTTCATTCGAAGTCTCTTTTTATTAATAACAGATTCTCCATTTTTACAACATTTTTTATTAAATAGAAAAGAACTAAAGCCAAGATCAACCAGAAGCAATCCTTTGATATATAGAAAAAAAAGGACTATTTCACTGAGATCTAAAATATCAAAAAATAAATAACATCATGGGTTTTTTGTAGTAATTGTGATGCTATTTATAATAAATTTTCAATATTTCCAAATTATATTGAGACGATTGAAGCGGTCAACAATAAAAATCACTCAAACTATTTAAGAAACATTTACAAAGTTGAATAAATTGAATTGAGAGTTGCTTCTTTGTCGTGTATTGAAATGTGTCAATTACGAGTAAAATGTTTTTTATGGTTAAATGCCGATTCATAAACTTGACTTGCTGCGGTTAACCTAGAAACATCGAAGAGATTTTTTTATTGGGAGCATCAGGCAAAATCACTTGACAAACACAAACGGTTGTGATCGGCTCTTTTCTTGTTATGTTGGAAGTCACCAACCAAAGTCAAGTTTATGAATCGGCCTTATAGAAGATGATTTTAAATTCATAAGGTAGTTGATATAGCGCGTCGTTTACAAGGTTGCCGAGGCGAAGTAACCGTCCACAAGCCACAAGTGTTTACATAAACTTGGTAGTGTGTTCCGAACTAGCAAGCTGTGCAGTCAAACATGGCGAAAGTAGGCGTTGAAGTGAGGATTTCAGCAGAGTAGCGTAATGTAAACACATCCGTATGGCAAGCCCTCGTGAATTACACTTGACGAAAAAGTGTGAATACGTCCCAAGATCTTGCCACAAGTTTCTCTTGATCTTTGTTCAAAAACTAACACTAGCTCTGAACACCAATCATCTCACGCAAGCCAGCACCTCGCTTACACGCTTATTTTTGTGGACACTTGTCGAAGCTTGTCAATAATGAAATATACGAGGTCTGACTATTACATAACGAGACTGCGCGTTTAGAGGGCGCCCTAGACAGGTGGGGTGGTAAAAAACGAGTAGAGCGTTGGGTACTTAGATATCTTGTCTATGCTAGTTTGAAACGAACGTGTTTTTTTTTCTCGTGCCGAAAACAATATGTGACGAAAGACAATAGCAACGTATCAATCTCAAATTTCTCGTTAAATTGAAAAAATCTCCGACTGAGTGTTATAAATTGTTGCAAGGGGCCTATGGGGACAATTCTCTATCTTGTGCGCATGTTTTTGAGTGGTATGAGCGCTTTAGTGAGGGCAGAGAGAGCACTGAAGATGACCAGCGCCCAGGTCCCCCTGTGACTGTTTCAGCTCCGGAAACAGTGATCAAAATCAACCAAAATGTGCGTGCAAATCGTCGAATTAGCATCTGAATAATTGCCGAGGCAGTAAATGTCGATAAAGAAACGGCTAGAAAATTTTTACACTTGAGAAAAGTCTGTGCCAAAAAATCTATCTCATCACCAAAAGCTAATGCGTGAACGGATCTGCTCAGATTTCCTTGAAAGGTTACGAAGATAGAAAAAAATCTGCTTTGAAAAGGATCTGGTTTGAGTCGATGGAAGCGGTAAAGCAAAAAACGGCAGAGCTTCTAAAGAAGACTTCCAGCACTGCTTTGAGCAATGGATGTAAAGATGTGTGGCGAAGGGAGGAAGCATTCGAATGTAGAATAATTTTTATAATAGAACCCCTTTTTCGTAACCAGTCTCGTTATTTAATAGCCACACCTCGTATGTACAGAAAGCAACGACAGAGCAATGTATAGCCATTTTGAAAGAAGACTTCCAGAAATACTTCCAGGCACACTACAATTGCACTTTAATTATATTTACCTTTACTAATTAATAATCCATCACCCAGCCAAGGTTCAAAAAGTGCATAGTCAGGTGATTTTTCTAAATGTGTGCTGTTTCCTAATATAACCTAGAAATAAAGAAATGAATTATGATCTGATTAATGCACATTTTTGTGACAGCCAACATTCGGTTATCAGAACTGATTGAATGATGTCAGGGAAAGATTATACAAATGATCTGTTATAGTAATATTGCATCTCATGTGAGCTTAAATTCTAGTATTGAGCAATTTCTTCAATTTTCTGTTGCAAATACAATTGCAGTACCTATATCTTAGGAGAAGTAGAGACAATATGCTAAAATCGACGAATTACAGTTAATCTGATCTAAAAATATCTTAAATACAAATGACATGATAGGAATATTGCAAATTATGTATATATCCCAACACTCAAAAAACCACACTTTTTTCCAAGCATTTATCTCATCCACTCGATGCCAAACCCTGATCGCAATTTATGCTTCTGAAGCTATTTATATTCTACAAAATTATTCAGAAGATATGTTTTGTACTTCAAGTATGTTTAATCCGGTCCGAGAACCGATATCTGTAAACACTTCGCTGATAATATAAAGTCTATTAATAAATAGGTATTCGAGTTAACTGATGAATGTCTCAAAAAATGACATTTTCTCCTTAAAATATCATCTTCATACTGAAAATATTAAATTTCTAGGTTATTTTTTCCAATAGCTAGTTTGTTAGAATTGTTTAGAGTAAACAAAGTTTTGTCAACAATAAAAAAGAAATCTTTGCGTTACTTCGTGATTTGTACCGGGAAAACAGAGCATGAAAAAGTTTTCTTACAAATGGTTGTCGCGTTACCTCTAAATGGAACAAAAACAGTAACGGATACATAATTCTTGTGACCTTGGATAAACTCCACATCGTAGTATATTGGACCGAGCGAATCGAGTTAAAACGCAATAGTCTTTTCGACACGTTCAAGTCCTCTGAATTTTGGAATGAACAGGGCATCGACTATTTGGAGCTTGGAAAACCAATTACCAGTAACTATGATGCTCATTATTGAAGAAATGAGTCACAAAGAAACAAACCGATATGCCGGAGAAAAAATTATCTCCCACTGAGATAATATCACAATACCATACGTAGCATCTAGCGTATCGCATTCTAAGTTTCAAGCTAATATCTTTGTTTGTGAGGATATTATTGAATTTGGAAAAATAATTGCGAGCCAATTCAATTCTCACTCTTACCTCTCTCTTATCCTACCAGTCCTCGCCCAACCAACTACCGCAATATATGTAGCGTATTACCTGCTCCAATGCAGTACCATCTACAAAGAGTTGTGCATGTGTATACGGTACTTAACGGTCTGCTGATTATCATAAACTTTGTCTTGGTTTGTTTGTTTGTTTATCTTTAATCCGCACGTTTTACCAACACAGTTTAGTCGGTCTATCATGTGCTGTAAATCCTCAAGAGTGTCTGTTATTACAACTGAGTCGTCTGCGTATCTAATATTGTTCACATATATCCCGTTTACTTCCACTCCTCAATCTTCATATTTAAGTAATTCATTCAAAGGTGGAGATAGAATGCATTTTTGTATAACCCTTCTACTAATTGGTATGTTATGTTAATTTATCTGTTGCCACATTTAACATTTACATAGATAAATGTTAACTTACAATGTAATTGGCTTTCAAGATATTTCACTTAGTTTTTCTGTTCGATTGTTGTACAAGATTTTGTAGATCGTCGTTGGTAAATCCGCTGTATGTACTAAATAAAATAGGAGAACAAGGACGCTATCTTGCGGAACCCCTGATTGAAGGCTTGATTTAGATCGAAAAAAGCTGACGAACATAATCTCTTAGTTTTCGATATCATGGCTGATTTGCTTAACAACTCTGTGCACTCGTTCGATAGTTCCATACCATTGAAAAAATCTAAATTGAGGATCAGATATGAGTTTTTTTTCTATAATTGCATTGAGTCTCGTAACTAGTAGCTTTTCGAAGACTTTTGGACGAGCTCGTAAAAGACTTATGGTTGTGTATGAACTTACATAATGTGGTATATCTTCGATCGCTTGGGGAAATAGCCAGGTCTCAGGATGACATTATATATTTGCAAAATTACGAGCATATTTTGCGTGTAATCTTTTAAAGTATTCCACTTTTTATAAGATGATATTCTGGAGCTTTTCTTAAATCAATTTCATTAAAAATAACTAGTTAATTGTTAGGTTAATTTTTAATTCTATATAAAATGGTTGCAATACTTCTGAGAAAGCTTGTGATTTTGCTTTACTGCTTTTAGTTTACTACTTTTCTGTCTGTGGATTTCTTAATTTCCTTGTAGATTGAGTACTTTCTGTACTTTCGGTAAATGTTAGTTTTAGCAGGTATTTTTTTTGATTTGTTTGATATTCAATTTAGTTCTCTTGCTACTCCGTTAAATCGATCTCTATTATATCTAATGTGTTCGATTTGTTGTTACATCTTAGTCAGCAATACTCTTTATGTTTATTTTTATCTTTTCGTATTGTAGCACCCATGTGGTATCAGAATTTTAAGAAAATCTTGTTTGTACTGCTACCATTGATTCACGATGCTCATTAAAAAAATTTATCAATCTTTGTTTTTTTTTAAATATTTCAGTAACAACAATATTTGATTTATCAACAAAAACATCCAAAGTATTACTAACACTAGCACGTGTTTAATTTTTGCCTTTACATATGCTGTTATTATATTCAATGTAAAGTTTTCCTTACGTTTTGTTGGAATTTTAAAAAGTTTTTGAATATTTATGAATTCATTGGTAACAATAGAAGCACTATGTAAAATGGTTTTCCTTTGTATTGTATTTTATACAATATTCTATCAAGCATATCTTTCTAACTTTAAATAGAAAACAATGACAATTACCAATTGAATACGCGCTTGAAAAACGCATGAGATCAACACTTATATTTATAAACGTTATTGTCATACAAAAAAAACAAATTCAATCAATTTTGGCTTTACGGGAATTATGGGAGTTTTTCTTATTTTAAATGGCTAAATTGAGCGGAGTATAAGTAATCTAAATTATTGTAATGAGCGCTTCGTCACTCCATTTTAAAAGCCATACTAGCGGATTGCGAGCGTCTTCAAAGCGCGCCACGATCACGGCGAGCACTCGTGGCAAATTCGTTGCGAATAGCAGCGTGGATGCCATTTTGTACTGTCGCGTAAAAATGCTCCGTTTCCTTGTCCATAACGAGACATGAATTTGAGAGGACGTAGGTGCTTACTCGTATCATCATGGCAATATTGGAAGATTCGGATATTGATACAGTTATTTATATGTGAAATTCAAAATCTTTACGTAATATGGGATAAAAAAAGGGAATTAAATGATCGTGATTGAAAAAAAAGCATGGGAAGAGGATAAAATGATTACAAAGTTATCGCAAAGGATGGACTAGAGGAAGAATAAAGATAGAAAAAGTGATGAAAGTCAACCCAAATAAAACTTTGCGTTGTCTCTGGCTGAAAATTTAAAATCAATTTAGACCAGACCATGGATCATGGGAGTTTTGAAGAAAGCATATGTTTAACAGCTATGCTCCAAACTATCCCGGATATTTTACAAGTCCAGAGCCACTTTAAAATCAGATTCTTCAAATTATTGACCATCATTCAGACACAAGTATCAAAAAAATTGCTGATGAAGTGACAGAACTATTTGGGATATTCTAAAAGATAATTTGTTGTATTAATATCGCGTTCAATGTGTTCATTATCTACTTAGTATCCGCTCCGTATACAATATTGCCCATGGATTTCAAATAAAACCACAAATAACCTAAAGTTTGCTTTAGAATATTATTTAATAGGACCTTTTTTTCACCTGCACAGTTGACCAGCCAGACATATCTTCAGAAAATGAACGTCCAATTCTTTAAGAACATGTACCTCTTATTATTAGAAAACGCATGTGGTTCATGTATGAAGCCGCTCCTCCACATTTTGTAGTGATTGTACGCGAGTTTTCAAATAACGTTTTTTCAGACCATTGGATCAGACGAGGATCTCAACTTCACATAGATGCAATCGTCTAGATTTTTGTATGTGGTATATATAAACTCGCTTATTCACACAATCCTTATATTTAACTTATGAGATCCTCGAATTCATATCATACAATCTATAATGTTATTCTCAACAATCCTGGTATTTTCGAGCTTATTGGGCAATCCATTAGACGTCACATGTTGTTGCTTTCAATAAAATAATATAGCAATTAGACACCATCTCTCTCATTAACTACAAGTCTAATCACACATGTTTATGAGAAGTTTTCGTTTTAGAATGGAGTGACGAAGAGGTCATTAAATATTTTAAATTAATTAGGAAACACCCTGTGCTGTTTTTACATCGTGAATTATATATTTCGACACCGAAACTTCATTAATCACATTCACAAAAATACTATTTTACAACATGAATAAATTGACTGATTCATCGATTACAGTAACTAAACTCATCACTTGTTATTTGAAAATATTCCTATTAATATTAAAATAAATGTTAATAACATCTTTAAAGAATATATTGTTTACCTATTTTAACGTTTTAATAATTTTACGTTGTTTTGATTCTTCTTTGGTATATTTTTGACTTTTATAATGGGTAAATAAAATTGTAGTATCACAAATAAATGAAGAAAATTATTTCCGTTAAATTTGAGGATTAATTAGTTAAAAGTGAGGTAAAAGATACTTGAAAGCTGGAGAAAATCGGTTCTGTTTCCCCCACTTTAATATTTTTTGGAACCATTAAATATTATAAGATTTTTGAAAAACCAAATTGCACGTTTGAAAATTTCTAGAAAGACTGTTATATAACCTTAGACACCAACCACCTGAAATTGCTGATTCACAAATTGAAAATACTTTTCAATTTTCCATTAAAGATATGTTTTTTTATGCGTATCTGATTTTTTTAACCTAATCTATCATATTATCAAGTACGCACATTCTATACATTCTATGAGTAATGTAAATATAGTATTCAAATTTGAATGTGCTAATTATTCAAATTCAATTGTCAAAAGAATTTGACTATTGTAAGTGTGTCCTAATGATTGTTAGTAGATATATTTACTTACTTCTGCATCATCTGCATTACCGATTCCAATGATCAGCCTAGGACCAAGCCAAACTCTAGCAGTAGTTACCTTAAGTTTTGCTTGCATTTCGCACACCAAGTCAAATATACCTATAAATGTGGAGTATTAGTTCCATCTCATGATTTATTAAAAATATCGATATCAAAATTCTACGGCATGGCACTTTTTTGTGAAAAGTGCTTTGAACCTTGGATATTTGCAATAATTTTTCAGATATTTAAAAACTACTGAAATCTCCTTACAAAATGAATTTACAATTCACTTATCCAAAGATCAAAAACTACTATTAAGGTATTTCCGTGCTCCAAAAATCAAGAAGAAAAGATAAAATAATTATACCTGCTGCGGATTTCCCGATAGCCAAGTGAGCATTTCCTAATATTGGAATCGATTTCGGTCCTGGAAATTTATTTCCCATCTGTACATATCGTTGGTTTCGGAACCATATCTCATACAATATTAGAACTAAGGTCACACCTGCAAGTGTTAATGGAATCAGACTACCAAGTATGGATGTCTGATTTTCCATATTTTGTGCCTGAAACATCAACAAAAAAATCATATATATCATATTTTATTAATAAACTTAACAAGCTACAACTGTATTTAGTATTAATGAAAACTTGTAGTACAGTATTATATCTGATGAGGATTCAGTTTCAAAGAATCTGCTAGGATTTCGATCTAAAACCCTTTCACAATAATTTCTTCACCACCAAAACAAAACACTTTTCTTGATTATGCAGGACAACAAGGATGCGATAATAGTTCAATTTGGTGTCTACATCGGTACAATATTCAGAAAAGCGATCATTGGCTGGAATAGAGGTTTATACGCAAATTATGCAGCCTTGAATCATGGCAAAACATTTTAATGAGATGAGGTCGGGTACATACTAGTAAAAAATGAGGAAACTATTGGGTAATAAGTCGGAGAGCACAAAATTACATCCCAGACGGTCATCCAGAATTAAGAAATTATGTTTGAAGTACGATTACATTTCAAACAGCAGTTGGCACATTGATCTGTGTCTGTAGTGATAATGAGAAAATAACTGCCATCATAAGTAGTCACCTCAGACTCATAGGATTTCTGGTTGTACTGGTTCCATCGAAACATGCGGATCTGGTAGAGAATTCATATCACTTGAGTGCGTTAAAACAAGACCTCGGTGATGTATTACCGTAAGCCGTATTTTTAACTTACTTAACATTAACTAACATACTACCTCATATCATAGGTAGATGCTTGGCTGAATCGAAATCATAGGGAAGTCAAGTACTACCTGACACAAATACTTGGATGGTACGTATTCTTTTCATGATATTCTTTTAACTAGCTGCATTACGACCTAGAGACTCTCTTTGAACAGACAATTCTATCAGAGGCACCGTCATCGATAACTCATCAATCGTAACCAGTACAATCGTAAGGAAAGTACTCCAATATTTCCCATGTAATAGAAAAGAACAGAGCCATAAGTAATTACGGATGATAGAAGAGAAGCAGGAAGAGTAACAGTTACACTCTGCTCCTTGCTAAGTTATGCCTAACGGAGGTTCCGTCATAAAGCAGAAATCAGAGGTAGAGGAGGTTTTCTCAGTCGGTAATGCATATATTTTCAAGTTCCAGATACGTGAAATTGTTTTGCATCTAACCTCCATAAATACCGATTTAAAAGACATCCATAATTTGTTCACACTAGAGCCTATTATCTGCCTAATTAAACTACGAGGTGCACTCAAATGGTTTTTTCGTTAAATAGTGCAAAGTAAGGGTGCATTGGATTATTATTGTAGATATTAATATTTGTCTACGTAAACTTCGATCCTTGCCTTAAATCCCCTTCGAATTACAGCTACAAGTATAGACTTCTGATATTTAAAAGGCCTTTCTATTCTATAGCTGAAATTTTTATCCACGCTTTTTTTTTCGGCAAAATATAATCTTCTATCAATCAGTCTATCGTTATTTGAAATTATGAAAAAGTTATTTTCCAATATTTAGCTCCTTTTTGGGGGTGTTTTAGTTTTCTAAGCTATTATTTCTATTTATTCATAAATCATTAACTTATACATGAAATGTTGAGTAACTCTTTACTTCCCTTTCTTAGAATATCTCGTTATTCTTCGATTATAAAACGCATGTCTTAGCACGTCCCTTTGTAATTAGCAGAAATAGGATTTGAAAAATTGCTTATCCTAGTGACGCTAATCAGAATTATTGAGGTACTGCCGGTATGGTTTCTAACAATCCCTGCCCAAACACTAACCTCTGGAGAATATTTCGTATGCTATTATCTGACCTAATGAGGATATTCCGTTGACCATCAGTGACAATTTTTCAAATTAGTATAACTGTTAATCGGAAATATCCACCTACTAATATAAATAAGGTCTTCTATCAAAATCGTCTTCCAAGAGAGGCATTTAATTTTCTTTTAATATGTTCACTGTGGATGTATGCATAACATTGGATGTAGTATATGCATGTCTACTCGATGTATGCGGCTTTTCTTCCAACTCAACCAATACGCTGATTTAGACTTAATCACACAGTGTATTTGCAGCTGGTCCTTGCATCTAAAGAAACTCTAGAAACTGCTACTCATCAACTGTTATTCTGAGCATTTTAGTTGTTGCAACAATATTGAAACAATATTTCACAAATATATACTTTCCATTCATTCAACGTATTTTCACGTAAAATAACATCCTTTTGGCTTTTGGCCCACTATACAATCAAATGTTCCTGAGCAAAATGCAACAAGCAAACTATTTTTGTTTTCAACATAATTACAAAACTAACAATTACGATACTAAAATATATATTGAAACGGTGATATAAAGGTCAAAGCTGAATTCAAATTTTTTTTTGTTTTTTGAGTTAATTTGGAAATACAATTATTCCTAATTCACTGACCTTCATTATTATATATGTCAAATAAATCAATTTGGTTTTTAGATGAGTTATTCTTTTTACCGTTCAATCAGTCTAATATTTTTGAATATAATTACTTTCTCCCAACAAAGCGCTTGATGACGTTATGTTTTTGAAACATGAATTTTATTTGTTTTGATACTAATAGACTTTCATGGTTGACGCTTGTTTTTTCAATCACGAATATATGTCTCCAAAGCCCATGACAACGTGGAATTATCTGATTACATAAATTTGTTATTCCACATATTTTTCTAACAAATCCAGCTCTGCCGTAGTGCTTTTGGGATGACTGAGTAGCCTAGTGGCACATTTCTCGGTATCAAGCCCGAAAAAATAAGGAAGCCTACCCCCAAAAAACAGATAACTAGCTCAAAGATAGAAGGCATTAAATATGGACTGATTCAGCTATGACGATCCACGCGAGGAAAAGATTAAATAAACACATTAAACAAACACATAATGGGAATAGCCAACTGTATAGTAACGTCACTCATAATCAAAGATCATGACGTAATCGAAAAATTGAAAGAGAGGATCATCGAGATCTTCGGCATCCAGGAAACAAAAACGAAAGGTAAATGACAAAAAGAATATGGCCCTTACATACTTATATGTAGCGGAGTGGACAAAGACCAAAGATCAAAGGAATGAGTAGGCACAATAATTCTTAAAAAAATTAAAAACAAATATCACAACTTGTCAATATAAATCAGGAAGTGTACTTTGTGTGAAAATCCTTATCGGACATAAAAAACTGAACATACTTTCTTTCTATGGCCCAAAAGAGGGCAAACCCAAACACGATATGAATGCTTCTTACGAAGACCTACAAAACACGCTGGTTTCTCTACCTGCCGAAGAAGTCACTATATTAACAGAAGATTTCAACGCTCGCATCGTCAAACATATAATACCCGAAGTCAAACAACACTAACGAAGAATATATCAAAACAAGCGGAGAGCCATTGGTCAATTTTTGTGCTTATAACGAGCTAAGAATAAATAATACATTTTTCTAACAAATACAAAAAAAGCAAATACGCATTCAAAAAGATGATAGGATACAAATCAATGATCAACTTCATAGCTACGAACCAAAAAATACACCCTAATATTAGGCGTCAAAACAATAAACTCTGGTAATGCAGGAAATGATCACAGTCTTTTGTTGAAATAGGAATACAAATTTTACCGGTAGGAACCGGAAAAAACTACAATAAAAAAAAGAACATAGATTTCCTCTGGCATAAACCAACAATGGATTCATATCAAAAAAGAACAGTCGAAAATATAAATGAATGAGAGCCGGAGCAAAAACAGAAAGAACATAGAAACCGCTGCCTTGTTTCAATTTCCAAATAAAATGTGTTGCCTCAGAGCCCTTGATTACCGAAAATAACTCAAGTTTGTTATTAATTCTCCGAACTATTGGACCCCTATATGCGCTCTGTTCATTTGCGGTGAAACTATGAATTGGAAATCTGGAGTCGTCATAGAAATTTAGGCTGAAAAGTCCCATGCAATTAATAATTAGTCCACTACATGCAAAAAACTTTGAATTGAATTGATTAATTGAATTTGTCATAATTTTATTGGCAAAAAGAACACCAGAAAAAGCTTGTTAACGACTGCGAATAGAATTTCACGTTTATCTCATATAAAACTCTCGAAATCTTGAAGCTGGAGAATTTGTTATTGGGGTTTATAATCGAAAATCTTTGAACGTCAAAGTGAAACCTTCTTCGAAAAACAGTGAAGAGACGTTGTTGAACCAGTTATTCAAAGAAACGCGATTTTCTCTAACTCTAAAGCAACCTCTAAACAAAAAAACTTGATTTTCACCCTATTAAAATCAATAGATTTTGTTAACAGGTACACAAAAAAAACGATATACACTCGTTACATTTTCTCTTCTATAAACCAGACGCTTAAATTATATCACATGGAATCACATTAAATTAAATGTAGCAAACGCATTTATATTTCATAAAGACAATTTCTGTTAATTTCAATAATAGAATACTTCATATTTTTATTTTATTCATTCTTTTATTTATGCCTCTATTTTGGTGTAGAACAAAAACTTTTTAAGTATCTTTAAAATCATTGCAAAACATGTATTTTCTAGACACTCCATAAAATTTCACTTTATAGAAGTAAGTGAAAGAAAAACTTCAATTTATAGAATTATTTCATTTTTCTATCCCAGAATAATTTTGGATAATTGCGTATATATTTTATTATTGATTACTTACCAACGCTGATTGTAACATTTTGATTTCACTACAGAGCGCGTATTGTACTGGAAAAATAAAAAAAGTCTCTCCTAATATTAACTAGGATGTATGTATATTTATCCATGAATATTCAAATTCGGTAATTTCTCAGGACCGTGCTATGGATTTAACAACAATAGTTGAACTACTGCTGTATTATTGAGATCTTAATGTTAGAAAAGTTGAATTTAAAAAGAATTTTTTTTTTGTTTTTTGTATAATTGTTCAGATAATAGTATGTACGAGTATTATATATATATATATATATATATATATATATATATATATATATATATATATATATATATATATATATATATATTTGCACTCATTGAAGTGGATATAACGATTTTTTTTACCGTACTATTATTGTATTTTATACTTTTAACGGTTATTATCAATATTCTTCTAAATACCCACTCAATATTATTTTGTCATTTGTCGGTATTTTGAGCATAAATATATTCTTTTAGAATGATCACAGAATAAATCATTATTTCAAAATTTTATAGAGTTAATTTTATTTATTTGTACAATAATGAAAGAAAAATATGAATCTTCCATTCATCCATTTCTTCCACTTCTCCAAAGATTACCGCAATCTTAAATCAACCTCAAGTTCACGTTTTTCCTTGGAAAATACGTAAAAGGTATAGCCTGAATCCTTCTCACCATCTCTCCTCACAATTGTGCACCATAAAAGTATGGTTTCTCTATAGCGTTGAGTGGAAATGATGATACTCCGAGTTTAAACGCTGAATTTGTTCATTTTGCTTTATTTTGCTTAGCAAAAGCATTAATTGAATTGACAAAGATAACAATGTCAAAAGAGGTATGTCACTTAATGAAATCTTAAAGCCTACTGCCAATAGATTCAGCAACTCCGTTTTATCAATAACGACATAACCCCCATTCCAAACCGCCAAAATGATCTCCAAGCCCGCTATGTGATTCGTACCATCGAATCAACTAATTCAACCTCAACAATGTGTGGCCTCTCGGTTCAAAACCCAAGAAAAAACTCCCTTATCCGCCCCTTCGACTGCTAGCAACAGCGTACGATGACCTCCTTGATATCTACCTTAACTTCATCGATTCCCCTATATCCCCTATAAACTCCAACCCCCAACACACTTTGTCGATCGTCGGTGTTGCACATTTTCTGCGGTTTCCCTGCAACCTGTTGAGCGGGTGGTCCAGCCAAATGGCTGACGATAGGGAATAACGCAGCCATAGCTGTACAGGCGCGCCCCCTTTAAATTTAAAATAAACAAAAAAACACAATATTTTGAAGACACCATGAAAAATAAATAAATAAAGAGCTGTTTTTGGTTACAAGCTTCATTTTCGTTTTCTTCTTGCCAAGTAGGCAAATTGAGGCCTTGGAATCAACCAAAAAGAGATGTCGGCAGATTGACAGCTTAGTTTGTAAGCTAGCTTCAAAGAACATTATTGAAGATTCCTGAAAGTTCAAGAGTAGCTGATTTTATATATGGTTAGGGTATATAAATAAATCAGCAGCACTGTCAGAACTACTACTGTGCTGTTGTCTGAAGTTAAAATTAGTGTCAGATGTATTATTTTGAATTCATTTCATAAGATATGGAGTTTTGATTTCCCTTTAAAGTCAATAAAAATTTTATCATTTTCGTTTGTAATAAATTTGGTTTCAAGAAATGGTAACGATTGTTCAGCATTCTCTCTATAGTATATGAGGATCAAAACTATGTAAGTAAGATAGTTAATCATCAATTTCATTTTATCCCTTTTATACAATGTATGAGAAGAAGTGTCGGAATCAGTTTTGGACAAACATAGGAATTATTATTTGGGAAGAGCAAAAAAGAATACAAAGCTCAATTAAATTTATTAAAATTCATGCTGATCGCGTCGGAAGGTATATTTCATTGATCATTGATTACTGTGAATATTTGAATTATACAATGCCTGAGTCGATTCTGTTGCTTCTGCTTACAAGATATATTACAAAGCCTAACATGTTCTTTGTTTTTCTTAATGCAAATAGAACCAATTGTTTGTGATAGTCTGTTCTTTTCCATTATTAATCAACCAAATGCTAATAAGTCATGACATTGTATTCATATTGAATCAACATGGAAGATATTTAATGCTACAAAATCATCTAGACAAGTGAGAAAAAGAATTGTAGCACCTCTATTAATTGAAACCCAGCAATGGTTGATTGAAGCTGAAGGTGACTGTTGATTCATAAAATCTATAATTATTGTTTTACTAAGTTAAACTTTGTTATGCAGAAAATTGAAAGGCCGAATAAAACAAAATCAGGGATGTTAATCGAAAATATTATTATAATTACTGTCTTGACACCAGCAGACCTGCTAAATATACAGTTCTCATAATGTTATTTATCATTCTGTCGTATAGTGGTCATGTCTGTATTTTAATTGAACAGATAATTTCCATTTAATTTGAACGTTTTCGTTTGTAGCCGTTCCGAGAACTCTTAATTATACCTATTGTCTGGAAAAATGGTTATTTATTAGTTTGCTCATCGTATTATTTAATTTTTAAAAAAGAAAAATAAAATATTCAATAACATATGGGTAGTGTAACAATTACAGAATTTACACTAACTTGTAAGCCGAGAAATTTCCGCATATACATAATAGATTCCATTCAATTATACAAAACAAATAAATTTGTATATATTTACAAGTTTTATGTCAATAGGAAGAGAGCTTAACCGTCATTCATTGTGGCATTCTAAATTAATAAGCGAAAACAATGACCTTTGGAAAAGTACCACAGCGTCAGGTTATTATTTCTATTGTGCAATAATAGGAATATCTATATGAAAATAGATAATACCACGTACTTTTACTAATACAATAAAAGCGAAATTATAAATCTAATAAATAAAGGAAACAACGAAGTAGTAATAGTTAAAAGATTGTTTTGACTTTGTTATGCCTAGAAAAAAAAATAAAAGTTTTAACCTATAACACTAGCTGGGGTACCTGGGTTCATGCAAGAGTTTAATATGAGATGATCTTCTTCAGGTGCCATATCCATTTGATAAAGATTGGTGACAATTTCGGCATACTTATTTAAATGCGAATTAAAGATGATCTGCTCATACCAGTCCAATCGCGTATGTTATCTAATCATGAATGTTGTCTGCGTCCAGGTCCACGTTTTCCTTCGATTTTTCCTTCTATTATTAATTTCAGTATATCATACTTGTTGTTACGATATATGTGGCTCATATAAGCGGCCTTTCTTCTCTTTATTTTTGTAAGTAGCTCTCTTTCCTTTCCCATACGTCTAAGCACTTCATAGTTAGGTATATGTTTAGTCCATAATATTTTTAGTAATCTACGGAAGATCCTCATATCAAAAGCCTCGAGTCTGTTCATGGTATCCACTTTTAATGTCCATGTTTCTGCTCCATACAAGAGAACTGAGTGCACGTACGCCAATAACATAACGGTTTCTTAAGTTTGATTTCAAGGTTGCGTTACATAATAGGTTTCTCAGATGTGTGTTTGGAAGTTTCGTTGTGGTCATTACTTTTGTTTTAGTTACATTAATTTTCATGCCTAGTTGATCTCTCACTTATACAACTTAGTTGATTAGGCGTTGAAGGGATTCTGGATTGTCCTGCCGTTAATTTTTATTCCATCTCCATCATCGCCTATTGCTTGGTTAAATATGTGATCAGAGTACTTACTAAACAAGATTAGCGACAAAACACAACTTTGTCTACAACTTTTTCTATAGTAATGTCAGAAGGACGGTTTTATTTACTCGATCGAAGACATGCTAGTGCTTTAATAAGATAAGAACTGGACAAAATATGTAAATTGTTTATCGTCCTTTCACAAGTCAGGAGATGGAACATCCAGCGTCATGTTCTTGCTTCAGAAAAGCAGACATCATAGACAATCTGGTACTCGTTTGGAGTCCAAGAAAAAGGGGATTCTTGGAAATGGGAGTAGAAAAAGAGGGTTTTCAAAAAGTTGTGGTAGATACGCATTTTTTGAGAAGCGTGAGAAGCTCAAAATTATTTTGAGATCAACTGATTTTATATATGATGAGAATAGTATCGCTAAAATTAGTATTAGACGGTGACACTGTTATTTTGTCAAAGAAAATGTCATATGTCATAGAATTCGTTTCAAATGATATGAGTTTTCATAAACAATTTGTAGGTTCTTTTGATGAGATATTGGGTATGAAATTTTAAGGAATATATTTTTCATCCGTTTAATTAAATTGATGTCCGTGTTACGCGGCTGATATACGAGGATTTATGGAAAATTCTTAGCCTACTATAGAACGAAACAAAATTTCAATGTCAATATATTTTATTACTCAACATATTCTCCTCTTAATTGGATACATTTATCACAGCGAACCTGCAACGTCTCTAGACCTTTCAATAAAAATGTTTCTTCTTGCTCTGCAAACAAGACCTCCACAGCTTTTATTATCTCCTCGTTGGAAGAAAATTTACGACCTTTTAAACTTTTTTTCAGTTGATGAAAGAGATGATAGTCGGACGGAGCCAAATCTGGTGAATAAGGGGAATGTTCTAGTAATTCAAACCCTAAAACATGAATTTTTTGCATGGCAACATGAGATTTGTGTGCAGGGGCATTGTCCTGCAAAAACAAAAACACCTTTAGTTAGCTTTCTGCGTCTTTTCTCTTTAATTTTTTCCCGTAAAATGGTCAGTAATGTTGAATAGTAATCTCCAGTTATTGTTCTACAGTTATCCAAAAAATCAATCATGATTACAGCATGGCAATCCCAAAAAACTGAAGCAAGAATTTTTCCACCAGGTTTTTGGACACGAACCTTAGGTTTTGGAGAACCAGAGTGTCGCCTTTCCATCGATTGTTGCTCTATTTCTAGATCGTAGAAATGTACCCAAGTCTCATCCATAGTAACAATTTGGTTTAAGATGTCTACATCGTTTTCAAATCGAGCACAGATGGAACGCGATGCTTCTACCCTTGCACGCTTTTGGTCAACATTCAAACATTTGGGGATACATTTTGCAACAATTTTTCTCATGTCCAAATTGAAGTGAACTATGTGATGAACGGGTTCGTATGAAATATTCAGTGCTTCAGATATCCGTTTTAGCCCAATTCGACGGTCTGATAAAATGACGTCATGAACTGCATCGATATTTTCGGGGACTGACACAGAAACTGGCCTTCCCGATCGGTCATCATATTCAATGGAAAGTTTGCCTCTTTTGAAGCTTGCAGTCAAACTTTTCACGGTCACATACGAAGGACAATGATCACCAAGGGTATTAAGCGAATCTTCGTAAATCTGCTTACTTCTTAATCCTTTTAGATACAGGTACTTGATGATGGCTCGATACTCCAATATTTCGATTTTCAAAATTTCGGTGGACATCTTTTTTCTTCTAATTTATTGCGTAACTCTGGTTTACTTTTTTGACGTCAAATTTCCCACTGACACTTCCAATAAGTTATTCTTCGTTGCTATGGAACTGGTCTAGGCTAACTGGATATCAATATATCATCAAGTTTCAATTGAAAAATAATTAGTCATCATCTTAAGTTGTTCAATTTTACTCAAGATTTTCTTAGTAGATTCTTAAAATAATCAGGTAGTATTAAAAGTCAATTGTCCCTTAGAGTTTATTTCATTCTGTAAAGAAATTTTCTGGTAAAACTATAAGAAAATTCCGTCAAATAAATTGACGTAATAATAAACAAGCCTTTAATAATGAATTATGCATGATGCTAACAAAAACTGGAAAATTTATAATATCCAATTATAAATATCATTATGAGGATGTATATATTTATATGTAATAGTATCTTTATAAAGTTAAAATGATTTCTAATAGAAGAAATATTTTAGGTACTTTAGAACAGTTTAGGTTTTATTGTTTGCTACTTTTGATATGTTACTGCAGATGTTTCTTTAATCTTTACGCTGTCTCTACCTATACAACTTCGTGAAGAACAAGAAATCATTGTAGTTTTCAATAAAACAACAATAACAGCCAGATACAAGATATACTGCATCAACCCGCCATCTGCTAGCGTTTTTGTGAACGAAAAAAGTAGTGTCCACTATTTCTACAAGTTTCTACCAATAATTTGATCACAACGTGTTGAAGTCGTATAAATGACAAATGTTTATATCTTAAAAAGAATAGGTTTACTTAAAGGTAAACTTATCTCAGAAGTAGGTGAATTGTACACTTGCTTCTGCTGCCATCCTTTGATAAATCTGTTAAAGCATTAAAGTTCTTCATGTCTGCTACAGAGTTCTAGTTTATTTTTAATTTGTCAGTATCGACATTTAGCTCTTGACTCATAGATGTCGGAGAAAGTACATATTTGAGTGAACTAATCATTATTCACGGGAAGGTTATTATTATATATTATTGTGAATTCTATATTAAAGTTTCAATTCGAATTGAAGTGATATTGATAGTTTAATTACATATACACTATACTTCACATAAACACAATGCATTACTAATAGATATATAATTTTATAGTGTTATTTCAATTTTGTAATGATATGAGCGGGGTTAAGTTCATGTAAACAATCTGAAATTCAATCAAGTCAATATATGATTATACATCAAAGTTGTACAATAAAGATATATAGTCAACTATCGGTTGATCTCTCTATTGAGGTTTTTGCCAAGTTCACTTTCCTACTTAGTATCATATGACCTTAAATCGGAAACTATTATTTTGTCGGTTGGGATTATCGGATTTATTTCTCATTGATGTTTGTCGAAGATTCTATGACGGATTAAAACTCGCAGATTTTCCCATTGGGTCGCCCTATATGTTACGGACAGAACGTGGGATTTGAAATTAAAACCACGTTCTGTGAATATACAATAAGCAACAAAAATATCTATTGTCAATCACTATTTCTATTAAATTATGGGTAACTTCAGTGTGACGTCAAATAAAAGATAACTTCAAGTTGCGATTGCTAATGAGCAAACAAGAAGTTCGAGAAACCAAAATCTCCCAATAGAACATCTGTTTATAAGGTTAGATCATAAATTTGCTCAAAACCGGCATGTCCACGGTATTCTCGATTTTCTTTTATTTGAATCACTATTTTTATTTTACAGCTTCCATTTTGTGGGTATAATTCCAAGAAGTAGGCAGACTGAAACATTCCAATTAATCGTAATATGAACCAATGAAGAGGATAACTCATACTAATGAAAAATGCTTCAGCATTGAATCGAAAACGTCGAGAAATTTCATTTTCCCAGCGCGGTTCAATACTTACATATAATATTTTTTGTGGAATTTTGGCAATCAAACACCATAGCGTATTCTTTCAAATATATATTTCGAGCTTTCGAATACATATGTATTCATCAATGGGGAATGAAAATGTGGTCAAAGTACAATGTTGAAATATGTACATTGCATAAAAGTATAACAATAATTAAAATAACTTGAGTTCATTAAAAGAGAATTGTGATATGGAGTTTTGTAAGAATTAATAGAATTGTGTAGTTTGTTTATTCTTGTTTCTATTAAAAGATTTTTGACATACAGATACGTAAAATTTTAGGATAGGTTCGATTAAATTACAATAAACTAATTAGGTTTTAAATTAACATTAACATTAAATATTTTTATAGAATTTGCTCTTTACAATCTAAAAGATTTGGAGAAATTACACCAGGGTTACTTAAATCAATTTTGACCAATATATATGGTTACTAAAACCCAGAGCTTTTTGTAGTTACTTCCGAATGTTGAAACTTTCGCAGATTCATAATCCAGAGAGTGATCTTCATAGAAGACGTATTAGGTAGATGAGTATCTGTCAGGGTATAATTTGCTGTCACTTTTGGGAGAGGTTAGGTTAGGTTAGGATCGTGAGTGACTTCTTAGATTGACCATTGTATTTTTTATCCCAATTTAAACAAGGAATTTCATAAACTATGTTAGACAATTTATTGGTTAATGGTCTATCTTGCATTTCAATAAGGACAGATTGAATTTTCTGAAAAGTATTTTCATTATGTTGTTTAAAGATTTCGGAAAGATGAGGTTTAACTGATTTTATATATGGTAAATTAGACGGTAAACCTTTTCTGATATCAAAGTCACTGTTAGCATCCTCTCTTTCTATAGAAAATTGTACAAGAGGATCGAAACTATTGAAGTAAAATAGTAAAAAGTAATAGTTTTATCAACTACATCATATCAAAATTAGTAAGAGTTTGAAGGGTAAAACAGATTTAACAAAGCCCAAAATATAACCCATCACATGCTATGATGTTATAGAGGATACCATCTGACAAAAGTAATGTCACAATTATAATAGAAAGACAGCAATACATTCTATAAAGAACTGCGTAATGATCCCAGTCTTAAAACAACAAATAATTGTTATAAAACAGTTTTATAACAAACAAAAATTGTTATAGAAACTGAAGGAAAAATGTAGTTCACCAACATTTATAAATCTACATTATCAGCTAGACCACTTAAAGTATTAATGAACACTCCAATTCCAACTCTAATCTTAAACAAGAATTATATTTTGGGTTTTGAGGTATCTACTTTGGCCTTCATTGTAAAGTATGCAGTTGATGTAATTCTATTCCTTGATAATTTACTATTTTACTTAAAAATTTTTATCCTCATATAAAGACAGAATGCTGAACAATCTTTAATTTTTTTGGCACCAAATTTATTGACGAAAACAATAAAATCTTAATCGATTGGTATAGGAAACCAATATGTTCTGGAAGATACATTTATCATTTATATTACCCAGGTAACATCAATTCATTCAAACAGATGAAAAATAGAAACCTCAAAATTCCATATTTCCTGGAGATAATCTATGAGTACTGCATATTTTGAGGAAAAGCCATTCTGATGTTTGATTTCGACAGTCTTCTAACGAAAACTATAAGTAACTGTGGGTATTTATAGTATGCAATTTTAAAATGAAGTAAATATTGAATTTGTTATATCTGATTTCTGTTTTTTGAAATTGAAATCCGTTGAATTAAAAACTGTTACAAATTTAGTTGCCGATATTGACACCTCTGGAAAAGCAAAGAACTCGATGGATATCACGTTTTTCGGAGAAGATTTAATTCAATATTCTATGCGATATTAACCAGGTAGTACTTTTCTGATTTAAGGAAGGGAAATGCAAATTTTCAAATTAAAGAAATTCGAAATGATCTCAAAACATACTTACTAAATTATTCTGTGAGTAAATCGGTTGGCATCACGTCAAAAAAATTCCAATCTTAGCTAAGAATCGTTCATTTTTGCCAGGGTCATAAAAAAACATTAAATCTGGGTCAGCAGGAAAACAATTTTCTTCCAGTTGGTACTTTATATTATCGCTTGACCATTGGCGTAATATGGGATGTGATATTCATTACATATATCATATGAAGACTGAACCATCCGAGTCTTACGAAGCTAAATCAATCAATAGGAAAATATTTGAATCAGATAGTGATAGATTGTTTTTTATAGTGACAATTCCTCTGATTTCGTTTGGTTACAAAATACGTATGTAGTAGAAATTTCATGAAAAGCTGACACCAATTTTAGTTAAACAATTTATTTCAAAGCAACGGGAAAATACAGTCGAAATAAATCTAGAAATGTTATTTGAAATTCGAAAGACATGGTTAAACTGGAAGGAAATCATGGCAACAAAAAGCTAACGAAACTGATGAAACTTTAGGTACGTCCACGTAAACAAAATGGGTGTGCCATGAATGTTCCACCTAAGATTAGAACTAATTTTGCATAGTTCTTGGGTCATTAGACAAGTTAGTTATACTTTCAATAACGTTAGGAATCTTAGCCTAGCCGATTTTGGAGCTTATTATCATATTATTACTAACTAATCTCAGCAATTAATATTAATATTATTAATAACTTCACTGCTTTGAACTAGAGACGTGAAAACATCAATCAGGAATCCGTTACAATAATATATTGAATATATAAAGTTTTCTTAAAACGAATTTTTGGAATCGTATCCATGGTTAAAAGTATGCTAGCATTAAAATTTTTTCTAAAATTTATTTTAGCGTCCACTCAATTTTTAGATATGGCCTCTAGTAATTTTTACCTATTATCAGATATATTAAAACGAAGATCTGAGAGAAATTTGACCTGTATCCGTGTTTTATCGATCTATTTTGATATCAGACATTCAAAAAATTTGCTTATTGAGATATTAAATTGGTTTTGAAGAACTGATTGTGAATATCATATTGGAAAGACAGTTATGTTTCATAGCATTCTTAAAAGTTAGTTCTACTAGCGATGATAAATTAATTTTCATTATATGATATAAATTGATTTTTGAAATAACTAGCTTTTGTGTTTAATATCCGAGAAAAAAATAATATGTAGCCACAGATATAACAAACAAAAAGTAAAATAATTTTAGTTTAGGCCACGAATTTCAATTTTCTTGAACATCCTATTTTTTTCAAAAAGCGTTTGGAATTTTATTTGACAGTCTATAAACTAATGCATTTGAAATGTAATGTTAATATAGTAACGTTTAAAATATAATTAAATAACTGCCACTAATTAATAATTTTTTTTCTTCGTGTTAAGAACGTTGTGTACTAGTATGTAAATATAAACTATTGCAGGGAAAACATAATATGTGGAAGTTACGCGTAGATTGTGAAATTTGATTTAAATTTTGATATTCCATAAAATATTGTAAATTTTTCAACAAATCGCAACATTTTGATCATAAAACACCGCTCGTTTTAAGTTTATGGTAAAAAAATTTTGATTGAGGATTGCAAGCAATTCATTGAATTTAACTTGGAGCTTATGGTATCGAGAAGATTTAACAAGTATGAAAAAATTGATTCCAGAACCAATTACGATTAGAATATTTCTACTTTTGTTTTCAAATATATATTTATTGTTTTATTTTTGCTTATTATCAGAATCGATCTAAATTAACCTCTTTCTCAAAAACTAGAGCTCATAGGAAAAATTTCACGATAATTTCTAAATGATCACACTAAAAACATTTGATAGCAGTTCGTGAGTTTTCTGTACCAAATTTTCCTTCTCTTCTTTCAAGAGTACCTCCAGTAACGTACGTCACTGAGCACTACAATTATCGTTAAGTGATTTTTATCGTCTTTTAAGTGTTTTATGTAAAAAATAGTTCACACACGTTGTTTGAAATTTCCGATTATTGGGTATGAAGCATCTTAAATACTTTAGTAAAGACTTTCCGTCTACCGTATGACTACTTACATCGTAAAAATTACTTTAAAAAATTAAATGTTTCTTTCAAGAACGTGACAGCTTTAAGTACAAGAGAGGTATACCTAAGTCATTTTCCTTCAGAATAACGTAGATGATTAAGAAAGGTATTGTTAAATGCAATGGAACAATAAAATTATCAGTGAAAGAGGTTATTTCATGATTTGGAAGTGGTTATTTCACGCTTATTTGTCGTTAATGAGTGACCTGAATTTAAACAACCAGAAACATGGCACTAATAATAACAAGCCTGCTGAATTATTATGCAATATTTTTATACGATGTGAATAGACCCGATTCATCCAAAAACTTCGAAATTTTTACTTGAACAATAGTTTTAGTAATATAACGTTTTTCGTAGTCAAAATATCATCCTTCATATTCCATATATTGATAGAAAAATCGTTTTTCAAAGTTCATTTAGGCAGAAATTGAAGAGATCAAGGTCGTCTTTGAATGAATAAGTTTCTGGATCAAAACCGTCACTAACCAGTGTCGCTTTGAGTCTTTCTATCAATTCATTCTTCTTACTGGACATTTCCAACTCACGATTCTCCAATTTGGTTCTTAATTCCGTCACTTTCAGATTACTTAGTCCCTTGGTCATGTTTATGTCACTATTATTTACAGTACGCTTTTAAACTTTTTCTATTCGTGTGGTAAATTAATAAACACTGTCTCTTACGTTCTTAATTTATTTACACAACATACAATATACCTAACTGATATTAATTTACTTATAAATATAACTTAAATAATTTCTGCGATCACTTATACTAATTCGTTCTTTTCACTACGACTATTTATTTTAAACTAACTTACTGCGTTTATAGAAATCATTTATATACCTAAACGAAATTCTAAAGAGTTCTAGAAAAAAAAAGAAACTCAAGAAATAGCTAAATAGACTCTCCTAGAAATTATATAAAAGAAATACTGTAAATAAACCGCACGCTATAATAAAAAGTTCTAAAAGGAAAAATCCAAAGCGCTTATCAATGTGACACACTGGAATCACATATAATCGAATCGAATAATCGAAGAGAGTTTTTCTCCACAAAATGGTCGATGAGATTCTTCTTCTTCTCTTCTTCTTCTTCTGTCGTATACCTGATATACGCAGTGAGTTCAAAACTGATGATGTAAATAATTTATTTAAATCAGGATGTAAAAATATTCTATCAAGTAAAAATAACAACGACGTTTTTCTTGTGTTTGAGGACGTGCTACATTTAAGTACTGACAAATATGCCGGGAGTTTGGAATGTCTCAAATATTTGTAAAGAGAATTTTACATGATAATTTGATCACCAAAGTTGGTTCAAGGTTGGTTCAAATGTTAAGTTAATTGACGAATTCGAGACACAATGATGAAAAAATGGTAATTTTGTACTTTCGCGGTCCTCTCGTTTTTTGGTTCTAGAAAATCGAAAAATCATCCGATTTCGTTGAATTTTTTTTAAATCTTGGTATTTACGGCGAATTTATGAAAAAAAATATGGGAAATATATCACCTGGAGATTTCATATACTTTTATGACTTTAAATGTGATCAACGCACTTCTTCGCATTTAATCGTTCATTACTCACTACTTTTTTACAAAGCATCAAATGCAGCTCATATATTTTTTGTTAATCTACACAAAAAACGAACATTTTGGGAAAAATTTTTGTTTACCCATTTTTTTTCATCTTTAACAGTCAACCTTATTAAGATACCATTTTTTTTAATGGTGAAAATATTCAATTTTTCAAAGTTAACTTTCAATATTGTACACTTGATTACAATAAGTGATTATAAGAATATTTCTGTTCATATAACTTTAATGATTGTTTAATAAAAAAGATACAAACGATTATGTGAGAAAAAGTAAATTTTAAGAGAAATTGTTATTATTTTTAATTGTAAAAACATAATAAATCTAAATTTCTATTGAGAAAGTTTTTTTCAATTTATTCATTTTTTTGTGTAGATTATGAAAAAGAATATAACAACTTCATTTGATTATTTGGAAGAAAGATATCAACAATTATACGGGAATGAACATTTAAAACCCTAAAACCAATATAAATTCCCATTTTTATTATTCCATAATTGTTTTCGTAAGTCCGTGGTAAAAACGAATATTAAAAAAAACAATCGAAATCGGAAATAAAATTTTGATTTTCTAGATCCAAAAACCGACAGAACCAAGAAAATATAAAATTACATTTTTTCTTATACTTTTCCAGTAGATTTGAGGACACAAAACGAATAGAACAGACAAAATAAAGTGCATACATGAATATTATGCACAGATAAAATAGAGAACTTGGATGGAGAAATAAAATACAAAAAAGGTAGAATGAAAACTGACGAATAATATTCGATGAAAATGAAATGAAACAAAATTGTGCAAAGCAATTCAATATTGAATGAAAAATGAGAAACGAGAAAAAACACATTCAATTAAAAATAAGTGGGATAAAGAGGCAATAGCAAAATCTTGGGGAAAAATAATATTAATAGAAATATACTGAGAAGAAAAAAAGATGAATGCAATAACTATAAGGTGATCCCGCTACTGCGCTAGCTAAGAATGTGTTGCAACAGAAAACAGAATATAAGCCAGTAGGAAGACCCCGAACTGCAAATAAATAAAGTTAGACGATGTAGACAATTCAAATACCTGGGAAGTGTAATTTCGGAAGATAGAACAACAAGAGAAAATATTTACTTATTGCTTTGGTCAGGAAAAATTAACCTAAACAAAAAAATTACAATATACAAAGTCATAGTGGCTGTGGAAATGAACTACTTGAGAAGATAGTGCAGGATATCCAGAACAGTATAGTATACACGACTTCAGAGAAAATATAGAGGTATGATGAGAATGGAGCAGAACAGGTGGCGGAAGAAAGTATTGATATATCAACAGAATAGGAGAAGACGAGGAAGAAGCTCGAGAAACTGGAAGGAAGCGATTGAATAGACCATGAGAGACAGAGCTATCTAAGAAAACGAGTGGATAGATAGAAATATTTGGTGTACGAATGCGGGATGCGGCTAAGAAAGCTGTAGAAATTCATTTAATTTTCATATATTTGCATTCAAACAATAATGAAGCATAAACATTTATCACGCTATTTTTTAACAAAATTGAGCCTTTTGAATCAACCACAAAAGTGCTTAATCCTACACCTAAACAAGGTAGGCTTATATACATAGACCTAAAGTGAAAGTTTAGTTTGTTAGTTTTTTGTCCGGGAAAAGACGCTTTCGCCCTAAGAACCCTCATGTCTGGGACTTTGCGGAGTCTGCACCGATGGTACCATTTTGAGAGACTGAAAGCTGATCAAAAAAATTGAATTCAATCGGTTTACACATTATTTACACACACACACACATACACAATTATAACATTGGGAAACGTGACTATCGAGTACTTAAGAGCGTATCCGAAACTGCTCTAGTTCGAAAACGTGAGCACCAAAGGTAATTGCATGCACTCTGCATCTAGAAGCGCCTTCGGTTGTACAAAAGGCCGTTCGCCGAAGATCCTTCAATGGGCATATCCTTTGATGGTGGTACTTCTTCTAACATACGGAGCCATCGTGTGGTGGCCCCATAAATTGAATACCCTCAATGTATTGGAGGCTAGAGTAAAGGGACAAGCGATAATAATCTGGACGTAGGCTGCACGTGAAAAGCGAATCATTTTGATGAGAAGTGACCAAATTGTGCTTACGTGTATTGTTAAATGAGGTTAAATATAATTTCATGAATTTGAATCTCTAAAAAAAGGTTATATAATAAACATTAACATTTCTCCCCCTTATAATCTAAAAGGAATTTTGAAAGTATACCGGTGATCTTTAGGATTACCCAAAAGCTTATAAAAGTTGTGATTTCTAGTTTATTCACCACTTTGTAGGGTTGATATATTCGCAGCAGGTAAATGTTGTTATAGGAAAGACCCATCTTAATTTCGTACGGGTAATTATCATGATTTTTTGGCATGCATTTAGAAACCTCTTGATTGTAGTTTTTTGATTTTGGTACTACTTATATTTCTTACTTTGTTTCTTGAGTTGACTTCTTTATCTGCTATTGTGCCTCTGATCTGAAGATATCCATCTTTCATTATTGGTAAATGAAGAAGTTTGTAATCATATGAAAATTATGTCGATGCAGCTAATATTTTCGGGTGCATTCATAAAAAATTGTAGACATCAATAATTTTCCTTTTATAATCACTAATTATGAGGAATGAATTCACTTCTGTAATATTTATTCAGCTTCACATGAATGTGTCCATCGTGATGTAATTTTAAAAGAATGTCGAAGCCGACGTTTCAAGTAATTTTCTCAATGGTAGTTATATAGTGTAGTGGTATTAATTTATTTTGTTTGTACCACTTTAAGTCATTCAACTAGTAATTTATTTTTTAATTATTGTTAATGGTCTTGGAAGTTAGAGTTGTAACATTTCCAATCTTTTTGTCTAGTCGCAAGCATTTAAATAGTTGCAGAAATAATAATTGAGAAAAAATTTATTAGTCATTTTGTTAATCGAATCGTTTTTTTCTAAATGGGCGTAAGTCCAAGAAAGTAAGCATTCGGAAAACTAAAAAAACTGTTTGAATCAAAATATTTCACATAAAATATTTTCTAAATAATGTCAACATGTGAAGAAATTCAATTTACAACAAGGTTCAAAATTTTACACTTGTATCTTGATAAAAAAAACATCAAATTTCAAGTAAAAACTGTTATTTCTATTGTAAAAGAATGTTTACAATTTACTAAAAACATAGTAAAATTACTTAAATGAGTTTAAAAGGGGAAAAATTAAAGATGTAGATTTGTGACCATATTTCTGCTTTACGGATCATCGTTGGTTTCTTCAACCTCAAGCCTCTCAAGAGATTACCGCTGGTAATCTCTTGAGATCTGTCATCAGTTGGCCAGTCACAAATTTCTTCGAAAAATCACCGATAGTCATCTAGAATGTAGGCTCTCAGTTTTTTTATATCTTCCATCTTGGTAGTTTTTATTGGTACTCGACCTTGGTAAGCCTTAACCGAAGGTGAGGAAAGAGTATCATTTATTGCAGAGTAGGCTTTAACACATCCTTTTAATTTAGATTCATGAACGAACATAAAGGGAGTACAGAACTGAAAATACATTATATCCTTCTTTCTCTCCTTTTGTTTCTTGTGATATAAGTACACGATTTTTTGTAAAACCTATTTTGCCATTTCTTGAAATCTAAAACTATGTCAGATGATGTAACCTCATGAACAGAGAACTTATTAAAATTAAACCGTGATGAGTTTTGCAAAATTGTGTCAGTTATTTCATGAGCATCAAAAATGCGGTCATATTTCTTTAAAGCTTTAGATATTATTCCGAAATCCCTGTCACGCGGGAGGAAACTTTGGCGGCGAACAGAGAAATACTGAGTGATCTTCTGGAAATGAACTGAATCTGTCAGATATAAGCAGAACCTTGACATCGCTTGGTTTTTGTTTTGGCCTGAAAAGTTTTCACTGAACAGAAGCTCAGTATATTGGCTTGGTATTGATTTTAGGTTTTCTTTAAGAAAAGAGCAAAATGCTGGTTTGTCACATTTTCACTCATGATAAAATCGCCCTTTCAACAAAAATCGATGTATTCTGATGTTTACATTACAAAACTACCAAAAAAACTACCAAAAATGGACTCACAAGCGGTATTTTCGTAAATTAACGATTATTATTTTATTGAAAAAAATATGTTGAAGTTAACTCAGTTAATTGAATCAAATGATAAAGTGTATTAATCCTCATCTCAACTCAAAATACGAAGTGAATATAAGTATTTTGTTACATAATATTTCACTTTTATATAAGAGGTGATTTCTATCAAGCCGCGAGTACTGTAGCTTTCTCACAGAAACTTAAACTAAGGACTCATTTCTGCTTTCTATTTTTTTCTCCATAATTTTATTCCCGAAACTTTAGAAAAATATTGTTTTCTTGAAGAGAAATGCGTTTCTGAATATAGTTCCTCTTATAATACACTCCAATATGACCTGTTTCAAATAATAATCCCATTACCGAGTTTAAAATTTTTGTAATGAAGGTTCTTACTGCCACTGCCTCATAAATTTGTTTTAGAAGATAATATGTTGTATATTACTAATAAGCATACTTTAAATTTAAATGGAAGGATAGAAAATAGATGCATAGAACGTGAATACAAATAAAAAAGGGGTAAGAATATATTCTATTTGTAATTCATTGACTTAAGCTAGATGATTAAAAGTTCAACCCCCTCTCAACATCGTGAAAAGTACCCCTAATGTGTCCGAAGGTACCTCGGGAAGAAGGGAATTAGTTTTGGCCCATTGTTCTGAACCAAGATACAATGATAGTTTAAAGCAAGTTGATTAAAAGTTTATATAGGCACGAAACCCCATAAAAACCCATCTCCCTCACCCCAAAAAACCTATCTACTATGATGTCAAGATGGGTTTAAGTGAACAAAAGCGCATTTTGACATGAATGTCCTTCTGGAGTAACTGTATTTCGTTGATATAGCGAATTATCGCTTGGTGATGAAGCACGTGTTGGTAGAGCTTGTTTATGGGTTACTATTAAGAGAATAATGATTACACAAAGACGGGAAACGATACAAATTTTAAATAATTCACCACATCGTATTCTTATTGGAATAGTAACTAACCTAACTGCTAGGGAAACCGTGTTTGGACTCACGAAGATTCACCAACACAAACAACGGCTAAGAAGCAAAGATCTGTCTAGAAAGTTATAAACGTAGTTTTTCTCTGTGGTACAATCTTTGTAAAAGGAATTAAGTATAGTTACAGCAAACCACAAAATGTTTATCTGCAGTTCTTGAGTCATTGAATATGCGCATGTTGCATCACGATAATACATCGTCAGACACTGCACAGAAGTCGGTTTAATTTTTACGTGTTTTACAGTCATTGAACGTCTATCATATTCACCTGATTTGGCTATGTGTTATCTATGATTATGTTTCACCCTAAATAATAAAGGGCGTCATAGTCTTTTCACGACGGGGGATAAGATGAATGGAGCGTTTCATGAATTTTTGGAAAGATTTCAAAGCAGTAAATTCAAACTAGTTGTGAGAACTTCGTCAACAAAAATTGCATCGACCTAATTAGTGATTGGTTTGAAAATAAATCAAATCATTTTCATAAAACGACTGGTAGTTTACTAGTAGATATCTCAAAATATACAGAGTCACCTATGTATAGTTAATAAATGAAAATTATTAATCCACTACAGTTGAAATTTTCCTCAACATTAAAGCGCGTGTAATTGATAAAGGTAACCGAGATGTTCCAACAATTTCCTTCATTGTTGCTAAAGTAATGAGAAACGCCGCTGATGGTCATGTAGACAATTTACTAGGAATTAATAAAGTAAATATAGACTTACTACATTAATGAACGAAAGTTGAAAGAATACGTCTGCAGTTTAGAGAGTGATTACAACAAACTTATACTACATATTATTTTATTGTCTACTAATTGATTACATTTACTTTTAATTATACTTATTGAGATTTGGTAAATATTTTGTACCTATTTAGTATGTACCTGACTATTCTTCAAACGTATTCAAACCATTTAGGCAGCAATGACTGCCGCCAATGGGAAATATGGACACGAGAAAAATTATTTCTAGTGATTTCTATAAAACGAATCAATAATTAAATTATATATATTGGTATGAAAATTCTCCCTTAATTTTTGCCTCTTTCAATTATTGCTTTTGAACTAAACTAGCGGCTTTCATTGATAACTCAATCGATGTACCACTACAAATATATCCGGTGAAGATATTAAGTCTTTCACCCCTAGTAACCTCCGTTATTCTAGACAAAGATGAAAAATCCTCGAGCTTGTCAATTTTTTTATTAGAGGTGTTTTATATCAAAAAAATGTCACTTCTTCCACTTCTTTTTACCCCCTTCTCTTGACAGCTGTCCCCTCGGATTTTTTAATTTGCAAGGGGGGTTGTGCGATACTTCACTGAAGAGAGTATGAAAAGCAAAACTCAAAATTATATCACACTTGCTTCAATCCTAAATATTTGTTTGTTAATAATAATTCATTTGTTCATTGCGAATAATAATAAAAAAAATCACACTGGTTTTGTTTCAGTTTTAGACACTCAAAATAACAAAAATTATACATTTAATCTTTAACGTTATTTTTTTCCGAATAAATACTTTTGTATTTTTAGAACACTATTGTAAAAATCTAGTTGGTGTGTTTTAGGTTTTATAAATGTCAAAATTTATCAATAATTGATTGTGAATAATATTGAAAAGTTAAACAAAATTAGCTTAACTGCAATTTGACTTTTTATATGAAAATGCCACAGCATCGTGATTTAACATAAAAATGTGAAGCAGTTCTAATATTTAGTGAAGCAGGGCAGAACTATCATGAAGCAGTGGGAATAATGAACGAAAGTTTTGAAAAAAGTGCCGTAACGTGTCATTTTTTAACACAATTATAAAATTGTTTTATCAAAATATTAGGCTGTGAATGCTTTCTTTCTCGTGTCAATTCGTTTTTCCGATAAACTTTCACACTTTTATTTCTTGATATTCTGTCAAGAAAATCCGTTTTATATCCAATTAAAAAGGGTTTAGGATTATTATTAGTGATGGAGAGTAATAATGAAGAAAGTTTAAACTGCACACCAGAAAATGTTGTTGATTCGGTAACTGCAGCGGCTATGAATCTTCTTCCTGAGAAATCCAGGGAACAGTATTCAAAGGAATATAATTCTTTTATGGAGTGGCGTACGAAAAAAGACATAAACAGCTTCACAGAAAGAGTGTTGCTAGCTTACTTTGGAACTAAATCCAAAATGTGGAAGTCTTCAACACTTTGATCGACTTATTCAAAATTGAAAGGGACCCTAATTGTAAATAACGACGTAGACATCACCAAATACTCAAAACTTATCGGATATTTGAAAAATAAATCAGTTTGCTATAAACCAAAAAATCTGAAACATTTACCCGTGAAGAAATTAATAAGTTTCTGTTGCAAGCTCCAGACGTTTATTATATCTCATGCATAAGGTAACCAACGACCTACAAATGTCAAAACAGATCATTTCTTTATGCAGTATAGAAATGGAAAACGCAAAACCCAAGTTGTAGGTATCAATATCTTTTCAAAAATTCCCTTGTTTATCGCAGCATATTTGAATTTACTAAATCCAAAAAACAACACTGGGCATACATTTTGACGCTCATCGGCGTTTCTATAAGTGGATTCCGGTGGTGATATAATTTAACTAAAGAAGCACGGTGGGTGGGAATCCAACACAGTTGCGGAGGGTTACGTAAACGACTCTATAAAAAACCAAATGGATTCCGCAGTGAAAATTTTAATGGTAACACTTTAAGCAATATTGTAAATATTCACAATCCTGCCAACAATCCAATAAGTACTAATAATACTATAGACGATGTTATTTCTCGCTAAATGTTGTCAATTCAAGTACAAAGAGTACTTCAAATTAATATTGTTCACAGTTGTACTTTTAATATTACTTTTACAAAATAAAAATTGATAAGTTTTATCGAATTTTTGTAGGTTAGAAATTTTTTTATGAAACTATTTCCAGATCGTCCAATTGATGGACATTATGACTACTACACAATTTTTTTTACTGTCGAAAGCAAGGAACGGGATTGTAAAGGGAAAAACACGTGGATATTTTCTCTCAATTCGTAGTAAATCCATCCAGTTTAAATAGTTGTAAGTAAGCTGCTAGCGTTTGCAAAGTAAGTTACTTATGGATCCAGAAAGAGCTTCATCTCAACCGTTAATTTGAATCTTCTACCAACTAACCAGTGTAAGATTTTCATGTCCAATTAGATTCATTTCCGCTTTCCGTTAATATAAAATTTATATGTAAGTTATGTATTTTGAGAGAATCTCGATAATTTCTTCAATTAAAGTTTAATATTTCAATTGTATTTTGGATATGTTCAATAACAACTTAATGTTTGAATCTTTAGCTGAATCTATTAAAAACTTTTCATCACACTCATACGATATTGAATATATCCACTGTCAGAATGGAAGAATATGACAGTTGCTATACTAATAACAAAATTAATAACGCAAGATTCGTACGGTGCCATTCCCGGTAAGTATTTAAACCAGTTTTTGAACTTGAATTTATTTGTGGTGTCTGATGCAGCAGATACTTGCACACCTCATCCTCAAAAATCCAGCACAATAAATATCCAAGGGCATTGCAATCGAACTAAGGGTCGACGAATTAAATCTGAAGAATAGCAAGGAAATTACGCCAGATGTTCAGGTTTCATACTAACACTCATTCCTTCTTTTTCTATTCAATTAAATGTAGGGGAAATTGGGGCTTATAAATATATTTTTTCTCTTGAAAAAATTTTATAAAATAAACAGAAATTGTATACCCATATTTTTATTGATTTTGACGGTCAAAAATCAATAACAATTGAATTATTAAAATATCACCATCAGAAATAGTCGAAAATCAATAAATATTCATTCACAATATTGTCACCAGATATCAACATGATATACGTTGTTGCAAAAGGAATAAGTAGAACAGGTATATGTTTGGCGACAACGCCAAGTGCCCTTGCATTTGAAAATACATAAGGCTCAATTTTCATCATTGGACCGTGTTTCTGAACAACTTCCTCTATAAAACAATAATCCTTCTATCCATGAATAACTGATACCTGACCCAGGGAATTCCCAGTTTATTTATTTTTTTTTTGAGAATTCCGAGTCTCATTTCTTCTATAACCTATGTAATGTCCTAATAACATGCAATTAACTTAATCATCTCGGATATACCTGGTACACGTTTTAGGAAAACCAACACACTTACAGGAGACCATGCAAGACATTTTGAATCGAATAACGCCTCATTATGACAGCGGCTCCTACAGATTCGGCACGCGCGATTCGTTTTGTATATTGTTTTATCGATGTTTATATAGTAAGTTTCAGTAGTTATCGAATTTTGTTTATTGTGCTACCTCATCACCATTCTCGACCCTAAGACTAGCGCCCATAGATGTATTACTTTCAACATCATTTGATATAACTTCAGATGACGTTGGTATTGAAAATATAACCTTATAACATATAACTAATAGAAAGTACGAAAACAACGTTAACAAAAAAGAACATAATACTCGGAATGCAACAATTAACTTGAAAAGTTTAGTTGGATACAAATAAAAGAAGGCATATAATGATTATCTCGTTTCCTCTTTATTTATTATGGGTTAACCAGTTTTTTCTTCACAACTTGGCATTTGCTATTTCCTACATGTCTTGCAAATATATTTTCTTGTCGTTTAGCCTCAAATATTTAATTATCTCTGAAGTTATTTGGTGGTATTTCCTTTCTTCTTCTATATTAATACTCTATATACGTCTTTAAAGTCTTCTTCGCTAGTTTCCATTACTTTTTGTAATGCTTTGATCAGGTGATATGAATCTGGGGGGTTTGAAATAACTCCGAGCTCCCCTACTAGCTTCCTCTACAAATTAGAAAAAGACAGAAGCATACCTGAGCTCAGAGGGAATGTCTAGCCAGTCACACTTCTTGCCACGCGACTGTTAGCTTAAATTTGCACAACAATTGACGGGATTTTCTATTCTTTATCGTAACTGCCAGTCAAATGTTGTCCAACCGATTACTATTGTGCAATATACAGTTAGGATATGATTATTCGACTTGGTCGATTGTGAAGGGGATTAAAATGATTTTATGTTACGTAAGCCTGGGTTCTTGTATCAAATTGATTACAGACGAACCATTGAAACTGTCGTCAAAGGGGCTGGAACATTTTTTTAAATAGAAAATATTTTGTTTCTCTAATACCGTTATTAAAATATATCTGCAGTATATTTAGTAGTTGTTTTTTCAAAATGTGACACACGAACATTTATATCTCTATTTCATATTTTCAAAATGGGTTCAGTTTGAATACTCAGTTCATTTTTTGTTATATTACTAAAATATTTACTACGTTTTCTTGCAAAATTCCCAATTTCTTAAAAACTTTGATTAAATTGTATTTCTGATAATTTTTTATTCTAATAACATGTCAATTAGCTCCCTAATTGTATTATCACCGAATATTAACAGGAGATCTTGTTAATATTTGTTGGTATTATCAATTATTAAAACACTACAAATTCAATTAAATGCAAGTTTAGTATCTATAGCAGAGTATTACATGGAAATTTCCTTCTAACCAACCGTATTTACTTAAATAACGTTATTCCGGTCGGTTGATCTTTCTCGTTATATATCCAGTGATCATATTGGTCATAAATCAAATTGATTTCCATTTCGAGTCCATTCAGGCGTTCTACCCAACCGATTTGCTTAATTTTTTTTTTCAATGAAAGATATCGTTGCACAGATCAGCCATCAACTATCGGATTTCATCTAATTTTCACCATTCTCAAGTTAAACTCAAATGCGATTTCCCCCTGTACATTACTTATGTACAGTTTTTCACATACACACGTTCTATCCTCAATATCTCAGGTTCTATTCAAGATAGAGACTTCGTTTTGGTTAAGAACACTCTTTCTTTTGAGTTTTTGAACACTTAAATCGGTTGAGTTGGAGAGGAGCTAGGCGCGGACATTCAATGTGGAGTTATGGATTTTTGTAGGTTCTTGGCAATTTTTCTACATTCAAAGATCTATATCTCAGGTTCTAATATAGCTACAGAGTTCGTTTTGGTTTAAGAACACTCGCTGAAACACCCTCTTTCTTTTGAGTTTTTGAACACTTAAATCGGTTGAGTTGGAGAGGAGCTAGGCGCGGACATTCAATGTGGAGTTATGGATTTTTATAGGTCCTTGGCAGTTTTTCTACATTCAAAGATCTATACCTCAGGTTCTAATGTAGCTACAGAGTTCGTTATTTTCTATTAGAATGATTTCTGATACTTAATTAATGGATTAGATGCGAGCGAAGCCACGGGTAAAAGCTAGTTTAAGTTTATGTAGTAATGGATAACATATTTGTTTAGTGTGAATTTAGAAGCATGCTTCAGCGATATTGCAATGTTGATATCGGAACCGTATAAAAAAGTTAAATATAAGCATGCAACAACCATCATAAAACATTCTGTTACACTAGATCTGTTAATGGAATGGTGATGGTGTAATTTTTCATTTTTTTCCCTTTGTTTTAAAAATTTTGCTTAAAAACGGTTTGGTCGATTAAAAATTTCCTTTTACCACTTGTATTGGTTTCATTTTAACGATTCAACTTTTATTTTAATCATAATCTTGTTCTTTGACAACTAAAAATGTTGGTTTTTTGTATAAATTATCATTATTAATCAAATAAACAGTCAGTTATATACAATCAAATTTTTTCACTTTATATTTCTCCTGTTAATCGTGAGTCCCTTGTTAAAACATATCTGATAAACTAATGGAGATTGGTAATAGATGCTAGAACTTCTTCAGAGAATATTATGATGTGGCGTGCTTTTTCCAAACAATCGATTAAAACCAGAAGAATCGACATTTAAAAAACGTTATAGCTTTCGCCCACGCTTCCACAGTTTGTGATACAGTCAGGTCAATATTTGGCAGAGAAAAAATTTATTAGACATTATAATGAAAAACCAGTGAATGAGGCAGTGCGTCCAGAAGTTCTTCCAAAGAAGAAATAAAGGGAGCTGCAGAATGTTTATTGCTTTTAGTGTATGGAGAATTAAAGAGCAACATAACTGCGAGACCATGACGTGTTGATGAAATTTATAGACTTAAAATGCCGAAATAAAAACTATAAATTTAGCAACTGCGTTTTCCAGCGTCTAATGCATTGACATGCCATCCATTCAAAGTGTATTACCAATACAATATTAGCGTGGCAATAATCTGAATTCGACAAATTGGGATTGGATCAAAATTGAAACTATGTTTTTGCCGATTAAAACCCAAAATAGGTTTTGGTTTGTTGAAGTTAGTCTACTGTCACTGTATCATATAAAATTCGTATAGATATGGTTGCTGAGAGGCTGATTTTCCGTGTTCAACAATCAGCAAATATTGCAAAGGGAATAGTTGACGCAATTGTTCATTTTTCATTCAATAAACAATTTGTTTATAACAAATACGCAATATATATTTGGATGAAAACGATTTTTTTCTTTTTAATGATCACAGATAAATTATGATTTTAAACTGTTATAAGCAACAAACAAATATTTCAACGAAAAATTATTAAAAATCATTTGTAACTTCTGCAAGAACGAGTAAATTCTGATGTTGAGGAAAATTTAATTTTCGAGTTTGTCACCGATGTCAATTGTTAATAACAATGTAAGTATTAACAATTTTTCAATTCCTTCAACCGAAATCTATTCTTAAGCCCTCTAAGGTTCCACGAAAAAAAAATAGAAAGTTTTGTAGATTAACTAGATTAACTAAATTACCTAATTTGCAATGATTATTAATTGTTCAATGCGTAACCTATTGAAAAAGCGCGATGAAAATATTTCATCAGAGGATTAGCATTTGTTGATCCATTCTGTGATTTCTCAAATTTTTCTCTTCATATTTAGTTAGTTCAGATGATATATTTTGTTCGATGAGGAAGTGGATTGCGGAAACTCAAGTATCAGTTTTCAGAAGTATTCTCAACCTTCGGTAAAAATAGTAAATAATTGTACGACAATTCTGAGAGTAGATAGTTTTTTTAGGAAATCTCTTGCTTTCTTCGAATCTTTATTAGATTTGAAATATCTTAAATAGTTTTTAAAGCCAAAAAATAAACCACTTTTGTTCAGTTAATTCTTTAAAATTTTCACAATTTTTGTAAGCAGCACTCTATCTCAACAATATTTTTGGGAGAAGAAGAAAAATTTTGGGAATAAAAAACACTTGCAGGCGAGGTTATTCTTCCACTACCAATTCTACAAATTAGAAACTTTCAGCTTTTTAAAAAATTAAAGCTGCTCTATACTAAAATATACATCAGCCTTTGAGGTAATTGTTGATATGAAAAAATTCTGAAATATTGTGAATTTTTGAGACACAAAGCATTGGGTACAGATTCAGAAAAATTCAGAGTATTTAGTCAAAATAGAATGATTTCATTTTTTTATTCAATTTATTTTATTTAATATTATCATAATAAAATTATTGACCAATAAATGATAATTCAAACAAATGAATGAACACGCTTAATTAGCAAACCAAATTCGAAATTCAATTAAAAGTTTTGAAAATAGTCTTTCAATTTCAAAGTTTGTGATTTTGAAAAGGATTAGCCGTGATGCTATTTGCTTTTAAGTGATTTTGCGCATATTTAATATGGAATTTACCAAATATATTTCAATAGAGTTAGGGTAATAGTTTTGGGCGTATTTCTACTCAATATCTCTATCACACCCTTCCAAAAATTTTTTTGACCGAGTTAATATTCTGTGAATTCACAGAATTAATGAAAATACTTGTATCATATTTTTTATTTACATACAAAGCTAAAAAGTCGCTTCGGGTAAAAAATTATATTTAATAACAAAAAATAAGAGTCACATTTTTTAAAGAATTTTCTAATTATTCTTGCTCGCAGTATTCTTTTCCCAAAATTACTATTTAATAAATATAATAAGCTGAAGTGACAAAAACCAAATTACTTATTACTTGGGTCGAGTACGTTTTACTTGATTTCATATGTCTTGAAGCTATTTATGGCCTACATGCTGATTTTAATAAATAAATACAAAAAGAACGTCCTCGTGTATTATTTTGAAGGTAAATGAAGTGCAATTAAGTGGGTCAGTATATTTTGCATGATAATCTACGGTTGGTTATTAAAATATAGTAAATGGAGCTGTTTTCAGTGCAAATTTACAATTGAAAGTAAGAACATTCACGAGATGTAATGATGTTAGGATAAATGGATATAATTATCAACAGACGCAAAAGCTGTAATTTGGATTTAAATGCATGTGTCTTCAAGAAGTGCAACTATGTATGTACTTGTTAGGGACTTAATAGCATGACACTGAATCCTAGTTCGACGCCTGGAAATGCATAAGTATGTGACAAGAAGAAAAAAGTAATGACATATAACAATTATAAATGTTATGTCAAATAAAATAGCAACGCAGTTTTGTTTGTTGTTACTAGTGCGCATGTGCACGCAATATTTCCACCTCAATCCACTAGATAGCGATTAAGGTCGGTTGTGATCCTCGGAGTGATAATAGCCTCCGTAGATGGTATGATCAGTTTGAAGATACTTGTCATTTTAAAAAAAGACATGCGTCCACCAAGAGTTTGTGATGTGTCTGTTGAACGAGTGAGAGGTTTGTTAGGGTAGTCTCTAATTTGGGATTTCTGTACGACCATTTGGATGGTTATAAGGAAGTCTATAGACTGCAAATTACGTACCAAATTCGCTATTCAATTGAAGTGATGACTCGACTATTCACATTGGTAGACATGTTAACACTATAATGTGTGCATCTGGGCTCAGAAAATCATCATGAGATCATGAGTGCCCGCTTTTTCATGCCATATCATGGTAGAAAGTTTATGATGCTTTCTTCTTTGGTAAAGAAACTATAACTGGTACTACTTACCTTGATACTCTATATACGCCATACCACTGGTATAACGATCTATGCCGTCCACCAAATCTGACGCCATGTGATTTCTGAATCAAGTAACAGAATTTAAACAGTTGTTGCAACAATTACTGAGGACACACTGATCAACGTTTGGGCTATATATTTGAAGTATACCGTGTGACAAATAGTGCTCACAGTGAAAACTTGTAGGTAAAACTGTTGTAAATGCTTTTCCCTTTGACATTTCATTTATAACTGTTCGGCATTCATTTTTATAACCAACTTGTAGACGGGGAAAATATAGAAATGGTTAATCATAACGACACAAATGAATTGATCAAATTAGCAACAACTATAAGATAATTTCTGCAAAAACTAGTTTCTTTCTCTCCGTGTGGTACTATCAGGAACTAATTTGATCTATTTTTATAAAGCGGGTGCTGGTTCTTGAATATGTAGTAAGAATATTCTTCTGTTACTTCGTTTAATCCATGATAATCTCATAAACACTTCTTGTTGTTTTCTGATTTTTTTAGGCGTCGTATTGGGACTCATACAGTGATTTATAGATTTATGCTAAATCTAAATTTTATTGTGGAAAGGATTCACAAAATAAAGTTTCGTGTTAGTGACTTTAAATCTGTTCTTGTATAGAACTTATTTGTGAAGTTCTGTTGAAAGTGAGATATTTTTTGAATAAGAAAAATAACTTATAATATCATATTATCCTATAATCTCTTTCACCCCTAGAATATATCAATTTTGATAGTTTTCTTTCTAAACCTAGAAAAAATTATGTTGAATGCTAAGAAGTATTATTTCAAACATCAGATTGTCTTCTTGAAAAAAAATCGTTGTATCAACTAATCGCATTACCCTTGTATTTCAATAAATCTTGAAATAATATTGGGAAAAACATAAAAGAAGTAACGGAATTTTTTTAGGGATTTACCAACTCACGTAAAAAATTGAGGACTACGGCCTTTTTGTTATTTTTTTAGCAAAAACTATTCTATTCCAATGGTTTTAGGGGAATCGGGAATCAAAGCAGGTAAACGCTAAGTTTACCCTCGTTATTTTTATGGGTAGATTTATTTTTGAAAAGGTGAGTTATCAACAAAAAATACAACTTCATGGGGAAATATATTATCCTACATTAACTTGATTCAAAAAATACTTTTCAATTAATTTACAAATATATTATTGATACTTACTGATTGAATTATAAAAATATAATTTTTTATTGACCGATTATGTCCGATTTTTTCATCATTCAGACATTGAATCAGGCAGCTTTGCTTCGTAGGAGGACTACATTGTAGCACTTGCATTCAATTAACATAAGATGCTTGGCAAAGACAAATCATTTAGTCCGGAAGCCAGATGAAAATTCGGTTAATTATTTCGTTTTGAAAGTTAATTAGCTGACGGTTTTTCCACCAGCCAGCTGATTCATTTATTTCTTCACATCTAAATATAAGGTATCATCAATAAAAAATTTTATTTGAGAGGAAATCACTGAGAATATATTTTTTTTTCATGTTCGAGGCGCCAACTATAATACACTATAGTATATTCAGCTGATTATTTTGTTTCCTCGAGATATTCGGATAGTTACAGTACCACAAATTTTTATTTGGGAGAAAATGACTGAATTTCTTTTTTTTTCTCATCTTATCCTACACACTGAGCTGCAGCTGACGTTCACTAGGCTTTATAATACAACTTTCTGATTCATTCTACTAATTATGTCTAAGCGGAACTTGGTGGTGTATTTCTGTTATTGGTTCCCGGACTAATTAGGAAATAATGTGATATCAGATGAACATTTTTATTATAGCATATTCCCACCATTTTTATCTAGTTACCTATATGAAGAGTAGTGATAATCTAGATTGGATATTGATTGTTGGTTAGGTTAGGTTTTTGGTTTTCAAATGCTTAGATATCAAATTCAGATTATGGTAAAGATTGATTTTCATAATTGCAGATTAAAATAATCAGTTTGTTGTAGTTACTAACTTCCAGATATTGCTACATGTAAACAATAATACTTAGAGGGATGGCGTTATTTGCATTAATAATTTTAAACTTACGATTTTTTATTAAGTTCAGATCTACTGTTGTTTAATGAAAATACAATTTTCATATGAAATAAAGTGCAGCACATATCTACGGATTACCTAACAAAAATAAAATGTTTGTATTGGGAAATTTTTGAAAAGAGATGAGTTCACAAAAAACTAAAGCACCTAAGAAACTTAATATTGTTCTACCCTTATCCAAAAAATCATGATTACTCCATGGCAATCCCAAAAAACTGAAGCAAGAACTTTTCCAGCAGATTTTTGGACACGAAACTTCATAGGTCTTGGAGAACCATAGTGTCGCCATTCCATCGATTGTTGCTTTGTTCCTGGATCGTAGAAATATACCCAAGTCTCATCCATAGTAAAAATTTAGTTTAAGAAGTCTACATCGTTTTCAAATCGAGCACAGATCGAACGCGATGCTTCTACCCTTTCACGCTTTTGGTCAATATTTGGGGATCCCTTTTGCAGCAATTTTTTGCTCATGTCCAAATTGACGTGAACTATATGATGAACTCGTTCGTATAAAATATTCAGTGCTTCAGATATCCGTTTTAGCCCAATTCGACGGTCTGATAAAATAATATCATGAACTGCATCGATATTTTTGGGGTCTGACACAGAAACTGGCTTTTCTGATCGGACATTATATTCAATGGAAAATTTACCTCTTTTGAAGCTTGCAGTACAATTTTTCACGGTCGCATACGAAGGACAATGATTACCAAGGGTATTAAGCATATCTTAATAAATCTGCTTACCTCTCAACCCTTTTAAATACAGGTACCTGATGACTCCAATTTTTCGATTTTCACAATTTCGGTGGACATCTTTTTTCTTTTAATTTATTGTGTAACTCAAGTTATTGTTCGTTGCTATTGTAACGCAATGTTACTAAAAAATTCGAAAACGCTTATCTTTTTCAAAAAAGATTTCTAGATATTACTTAATCACTCTATATATATTCACACTCTATTTGATTGCATTGATCTCAATCATTCAAAATCATTCCTCCATGCATAGCTATGTAGCTACTCTCATTTCTCATAATTCAGTATTTTTTTATTTTATAAAATAATGTATGAAAATATAATACTTTACATGTAATATATTAATATTTCAAATAGAAATTAATTTGATCATGTGAAGATAAGGTTTCCCATGCACATTAACATAAATTATACAATTTTCAAGAACTTTTTTCTCGAAAAACCAAAACCAGACGAATCATCTGGGTTATGTAGTGAGAGTCGTGTCTAGGGACCATATGGGTGTTGTGTTCCTTGAATGTGTTTTCGCTAACGTTAAGGAAATACTTCTTTCTCTTTTCTTTCGTCTCTTGTTGATCGGCACCGAGCTGGATGCCAAATGTTGGATTAAATGAAATGCATCGCTATAAAAATAGATATTTTAAAGTGCCACATGTGACCATAATTGCACGTTGCACCCACTAACATGTGGTCTACCTTTGGTTACAACTTGTAGTAACCACTCTGTTGTATAAAAAGGTCAAAGAGGTGATTGTATTTCATGGATCGTTAGGGCTTTAATTATGCCAATAATGTGCTTATTATACACACAACTATGTTCAATGAATATCAATATAATTTGAAAAATAATTGGACTGCCAATTAGTTTATGAGTTCTTAATTTTGGAGTTCGGGGAATAAAATCCCAAAGTTTATAGTATACCGAAATATATTTTATATGTATTCCGAGGTTTCGAGTACTCATGTAGTCATCATCGGGGAATGAAATCATGGTCAAAATACTATTTAAAAATATATATAAAAGTATTAAAAATCACTTACATATATTAATTAAGAATTGTAGTGTCTTGACTTTTGATTTTCTTTTCGAAAATTAACAAAATTCATAGGATTCTAGGATTCAAAACTAAATATTCAAATTGATTAACATAAATATTAAATTTATTGATTCTGGCTGCTATTCGAATGGTTAGATTATGAATGACATTAAATATTTATAGGCTAGATTAGGTTAGGTCGTTATGAATGAAGTTGATTATTTATTGGTTAAGTTATGAATTATATTAAATGCTTATAGGTTAGGTCGTTATGAGCGAAGTTGAATTTCATCATCATCACGATCATCACCGATATATACCGTGAAGTTGGCCCTGTTCCGATATGTTGTCGAAGTTCAAGTTTGGTGGGCGCGCCGGGTATTTCTTGGTCTGCTTACTTTTTGTGACTTTTTATGTTTTTGTGGCATGTTTTTATAAAAACGTTGAACCGACGCTAGGACAAGGTTCAACCAAAATTACTTTCATTATATTGATCATGAAGCTAGTTCGTTAATGAAGACGTTGAATTTTTCATAGAATTTGTTCCTCAGAATCGAAAAGATACGCATATATTACACTAAGTTTATTAAATCACTGCTCATTTTGACCAATATATGTTGTTTCTTAAAACATGCGTTCTTTTGTATGTCAAAACATTGGTATATTTATAAGTCGTAGAATGACCTTCATAAAAAACGTAATCATCTGTTTGATATAATTTGTCAATTTTGTAAGGGGTTATCGATTGGTGATGACCAATGTACTTCTTATCACAATTTAAATGATGACTCTCATGAACTACGTTGGGAATATTCCTGCTATAACTAACTTTTAATGCTCATTGGAGTACCAATTGTTGTTTAATTAGCTTCAAATTATATTTTTGAAGATTCCGGAAAGTTTAGGAATAACTGAATTTTTATATGGTAACGGTATATACATAAATGAGATAGCTTTGAAACTAATATTGTTCTCTCAACTGATGTCAAAGTCAGTGTCAGATGTATTATATAAAATACGTCTTAGAAGATATGAAGGTTATAAGTATTCATATAAAAGTTTGTGAAGTTTTGATGTTATTTTTATGAAATATTGGATGAGAACTTCTAAAGACTTATCATCTGTTTGATTAAATTAATATTATTGTTACGTGGGTAATATAAATGGTAATTGATATAAGTTCTAGAACTAATTGGTTTTCTATATCAGTCATTTGAAATGTTATCTCACTGCTACAGCTACTGCTACTGCTATTGGTAATTTCTCTTACTTTTTTTCCTATTTCTTTAATTGATTTCAAACTGAATTTGAGACTTTGGATTGTTACAAAAATGGTAGTTTGGAAGACTAGAAAATATACACTCCATCCAGATTTTTTTAAATGAAAATGTAGAACAGAATGCGGATAATAGTGACATGCAAAACCTTTTTCTGGTTCCATCCACCAATTTTTTATCGTCAGATGGATTTGTTTGTAAAAAGAATTCATCGTCGGAGCCAGAGTTTAGAGGTTTGGGAACCAGAAATAGTCACTCGGACCTCACTTAGGAGAATAAGGCAGATGAGGGACCAATCTGTTGTTCGAATCTAGTTCATCCATATCCAAACTTCGTCTTCTATTAGGATTATCTTCCAGTACTTCGTGAAGGATGTGAAGGAAGTTTGTACGACTCCTAATTTCATTACATCTCCTGTTAAAGATATTAGGAATTTTTTTGAATTAGCAGTACATCTATTTTGATATCTCTATGGTTTCTCTATACTTGTTGAGTATTTTTCAAACATTCCCGGTTTCGCTAAATTGTCTTTCTATTTCACTTTGCGTAAGATAATTATATCCAAATATGTAACTTCTCTTCGTTTTTTGTAACTCATTCAATGTTTTGAGAGAAATCGCCATCTTCCAGTATGATAGAAAAATTTCAATAGTTGCTCCACATTCACCGTGAGATTTGATCCACTAGATTATTTAGCTTCACTCATCACTTATTACCACAGTTTTTTATTTAATCCACATATATCGATTCGTACTAATGAAACGGGAATTATTATTGTTTTTTTGTTCTCATAGGTTTCAAAAATAGTTTGGTATATTTTCTAATCTTGATAATGACTGATTATCAATAAATTTTGTATTTAGAATCAAAAAAATAAAAACTAGTAGTCAAAAATTCAGTAGTGAAATATTATTACAAAATTTTTGACTATTAGATACATTTCAAAAGTCTCAAAGAATCATCAAACTTTCCGATTTCACGTGTGTCAAATCTACCGCTATATACGATGAAAACAGACATTACTTCTCTCTCCAGAACAAAATCCTCTCACGCTCACTAACAAAAGACAGGGCCGCTTTCTCGATTTACCTGCACGCAAAGAAAATGACCTTTGTGTGTTCTAAATTTCGATTTGCTGCTTTTTCATTTTAGCTATGAGAATTTGAAATTCATAAATATTCAAATACCTAGAATTGTATTCCAAATATTCAATATTTTTTAAACATATGCTGTCATATGTGTACTATTTGAGTTGTTTAAAGATATTGAAACATTTTCGTCTTATGATTTTCTACGACATTCGACGTGGAATGAACCAACAGCAGTGTGCCAATCAACTCGCTTCTACTTTTAGTGATGAAACACCATCTCGGGCCAAGATGGTATACAGAATTCATTCGTTCAGTCGCACTTCGATATAGAATAAATTTCGTGAAATTCGTCCAAAATCGGCTGTTGTGCAAGAAAACATCGAAGCTGTGCATAAACTGATATTGCAAGATCCTCATGTGACATACCGTGACATTGAGGCATACTTGGGCATTAGTTCCAAACATTCAATATAGTATGAATATTTGGCTTTCAAAAAGATTTGTTTTCGTTGGATACCGCATAATTTGACAATCGGCCAAAGAAATCTCGTGACGATTGGTGCAAAGAAATGCTGTGCTTCAAAAGACGGCGAATCATAGATCTATGCATAAGAATCCAAAACTAAACAACAATCGACGGTATGGGTATTTCAAGACCAGCCAAATCAAACAAAACTTGATTGCACACGAAGCACTTCGAAGCAAATGCTGCCTGTTTTTTTTGGCATTTGTTTGCCAAAAATGTGTTTGAAAAAATCAGTGATACCAATCGCTTAAGACGAATCATTCTCCAGCACGACAATGCGAGCTCTCACACATCAGTTCAAACAAAAACGTTTTTGAACAGTCAAAACGTCGAATTGATTCAATAACTCCTTCTTATTCCTGTACATCAAAACAAATTGCGAGGTCAACGTTTTTCTACACTTGAAGCTTTCAAATCACATGTACCTCAAACCTCAATCGGAGTGGAAAGAATGCTTCGACAATTGGTCAAACGCATGCAAAAGTATATTGATATTGATGAAGAATATTTTGAAAATCAATAAAGTCATATCTAATTATGGATATTTGTTTTTATTTGTTAAATAGCAACCTTTGTATAATGCTAGTCGTTCCTACTTTCATAGTTTCAATTTTTTGAATCACCATTGTTTTCGAAGCGCAAAAAGCGTTTCCCAAGTTATCGTATCAGAGATTGAAGGTAAAATCACTCAGTCTCTGAAGACGATAGCTTGGTTATCGAAACGCGCGTCAGTCAGTGTAATCATGAGTGTTGATGTAGTAGTGATGCAAGCAGTGTATTCAGTGGAAATTTTTCATGCTAAAACTATTAATACTGACATCGTGGAGGTCATTAGAGAATTATTTTCTAGAACAACCCAATCTTTAATGTACTGTCCAGGTCGATTAACTTGACCGTGTTGTCTCAAAAATCCTAGATCTTCTTTTTGGGGTTATAAGAAATAGAAAATTGAGCTTCAATGAATTTGAAACGAAAAAGAAACTTTAGAAAAACTAATAAATGAACTCAACCCATACATGCCATTAAATGCTTTTGAATCATTCAGAGGCATGTGTCGAAAAATAATAAGTTCATAAACTCAATATGAGTTTTCTTCCAGAATTTATTATGGTTTTGTTATTTCTTGAATTATCTCATTATGCAGGATTTAATATTAACGATTATATAATTCAGGTTATAGAACTATTATGTCTTGAGCACTACCTTAGTATACACAATATATATTTCTCATTTATTATTCCCAGTCGTCATGGGAGTGATTTTAATTTCTACAATTACGTTACTTTCTATGTAACATCATAAATTGATAAAATATGGTAATAATTCAATATTATCACCATCCTTTAAAGATTTTTATCAATTTATAACTTTCAGTATTCTTAGAAACCAATTTTTTTTTCAAAATTATCTATTAATGTTGAGTCGGACCTGCACATATATTTCTAAATGTTTACCGTACGGGTCCCTTATATGCCGCTTTTTAACGTAACCCAACAGCTGGTGATCCAGAAACCACCCCTCAAAAATGGGTGGGGTTTGTACTGTTTGCCTCGTGCCATGTGCGAATGTGTTCCTTTTCAAATTAGTTGATATAAAACTTGAGTTCATTTCTGAAAACACTGTCGCACGCGACAAATCTATAAAAGCGCCATACTAATTGTAACATCCGGTGCAGCCGCGTTACTACTTATTTTTGTTATAGTATTATTTAGTGACCGATGTGAACTTACTAAGTGATGACAAAGTCGAGCGCGAAAATTATTCTATTCTAAGAAACCTAAGCGAGCATTAACAATGTCGCAAATCAGTGTCGTCCAGTATAATTCTCCTTTAAATAGACTCAATATTTTACAACAAAACAACGTTAATAATAAACAAAGTGAAAGACAAATTATAGTGTTGCGAAAACCACAACAGATACTTCCTCAACCAAAAGATTTTAACAGAGATGACGTACTTATCACGAACACGGCAAAAAAGAAGCAAAATAAATTGGGTAAGGAAGTAAAAACGAATCCAGCACCGGTTGCAGTGGCAAGAAGAAACGCTCGGGAAAGAAATAGGGTGAAACAAGTTAATAATGGTTTTGCTAATCTTAGACAGCATATTCCTAATTTTATAGCTGCAGCTTTCGAAAACAACAATGGTAGAGGAGGAAACAAAAAGCTAAGTAAAGTGGAAACCTTGAGAATGGCCGTTGAATACATACGTAGTTTGGAAGAAATATTAGCCATGGATTGTAAGGAAGGCATCGCGGATTATACTTATCCATCACCAAGTTCGTCAACATCACCTAATCACCAACCCTCAAACAACATGGCATATACTTATCAAATATTGTCTCCTACTGATGATGACGATGATCTATCGTCTAATGCTACTGCATCGCCACAACAGTTCATTAAAATAGATACTTCTTCTGGAGCGTTCCAAGTACTCTCAAATACAATATATGAGGATGGTGAAAATCTAGACCCCATGGTGGTAGATGATCATCTACTAACAGATACTTCGTTGTTGGATCACAATGTCGAATTCAATCAAGAATTGTCTTATTTAAATAACGTACATGCGACAGATTCCTTATCACCTGGTTTTTATAGTGAAAGTTCCTTAAGTCCAAATTCTTTTGAAAAAAGTGATGCGCATTCTTTCATTCCGGTATTTAATACTTCTACAGAAGAAAATTTACCCGAAGTGAAGCCTGATATAAATGAACTTCCCGTTATTTCGTTGAAGACTGAAAATGAATTACCTGACGAGCAGAAGGAGAATATTGTGGATGTTCTGCATTGGTGGGAACAACAACCACCTAATCCAGGAAGCTAGTACGTCAGTAATTTTTTGTAAGTAGCTTCACTGTTATTTGTTGGCAACCTTTATGATATTTATTTTTGCACAGAGATTTAATATTTAACAATAACGTATTGATTTCATTCGATTTATTTCTGTACTGACAATACCTCGTCCATATATTAAGATATCAACTCCATTATTACCTAAGATGAACTAAAATATATTTATAAAGTGAGGACGAAGGAAATTTTGCAGTTTTACCATAGTTATTTGTTTCTAATCCGTTTTTATTGAGTCCAATACATCAAAGCTTCGACAAATGACAAAAAAATAATATTTTTAGTCAAATTTTGGATGGGTACAACATTAATTTGATTCAAACTATAGCGAATTCTATAGATTATCAAGTAACTAATTGATATTAATTTGATAATTCTTTAGAATGCAACAGATATTGAAATAAAGAATCTTCTGGCTGTGTATCCTTCATTAACTCGGCAATTTGATGAGAATATCTCCAATTTATATAATAATTGACTACTACTATAAATGATATGAAATAAAAATCTGATATGATATCCTTTTTAACTCTTTTTAACTTTTAATTTACTGTTTTTTATTTTATTACTCTAAGCGAATGAAGATTCAAAAAACCATTCTTAAACCAATCTAGCATTTTTTAATCTATTTTGATTTTAGCATATTAGTATAGTATAGTAGAAAACATGTAATCACATTTGGGGGTTGAAAATAATGGAAACCTACCCCACAAATCACATTTTTCAAAGATATATAAAAAAATTAAGACGATATAACAAGCTAGTCTTAGAACATTTCATATTTACAATATCTAAAGAATTTTTTTAGAGATTATACTTTTTATTAAGTTATGAATATTTTTTTTTGAATCAAAATTCGAAAACAATTTATATTAATAAGAAAGTGAAAATGATTATTTCGGAAACTGATGTTCTGAAAACTGAAAACTAAAAATTTTTCATGTCCTAATTCACGTTTCACTCTTCTAATGAATATTTTTTAGGTTGTGAAACATTTTTTATTACTTTTAAATTCATAAAAATTGCGATTAATATCCCAATAATGATTGAAACCGAATGAATAAATATTTGAAAAAAAATTATTTCATACATAACGTTCATAATTGCCAATTAATGGTTAAGAAAAACATATCAAAAAATCAACAACAGTTATATACTGAAATATCAATAATATAGTGAAAGTAAACGGAATCATTTCAGATAATTTCCTGATACTACCGAATTCACACATTTAGAAAATTACAAAAAGGTTATGTATCAGAGCTAGTAGTGCAAAAATTATCTGAAAAGCTCTGCATTGGTATTGGTTTATTCTATATAAAGATAAAAATTTGAGTGTAATAGTTGTAGCATCTTTTTATTTCGTATAAATTCCTTAATATTTCGCAAATCTGGATACAAATTCCAATCATTCAAAATTTATTTATAACTTTCTATTATTAAAAAACCGATTTTAGATAATTTTCATTCTAATTGAAATTCGACTTTTTACAATAAATCCTGCATTAGGAAATGGAGGCTTTAATTTTGGATCGTAATTTGGATCAATTTATTGGACTGTATGTAGTTTTTGGCAGATGTCTATGTTATTGTTGTGAGACTTCGACTAGACTTTTCTCCTCATTCTACAATAAAGATTATTTGTTATAATGTTATCCTTTCGATGTCCACACTAGGATCACATTAGGTCGATTCGCCTGTGAAAATAAATAAATTTTTTTTCAGGCTTCTCTAGTCATGTCCATATAAGAAATCTCTTAGCGCACCTTAATAAAATAAAGACTAATTATCAAGTTATCCTGACGAGGTTCACCTAGGATCACATTAGGTTGACCCTATTGATAATAAATTATTTTTCATCAGGTCTTCCTGATAATGTCCATACAAGGAATCTTTCAGGTTAACCTTACTGAAAAAACAATCTTTTCTCAAGAAATTTGATGGAAGCAATTCTTCCCGAATGGTCCTCTTATCAAATGACTTATTTTAAATCACTAATTAGAACCTTCTATGAATTTCAATGTAACAGTACTTTCATTTTACTTTTGGAAATTGCTTAGTCATTTGGCTGTTGAATTGGATATCAAACTAAAGTGTAAAATACTCCAAAAGAGGCAGTTCGTCAATAATATAAAAAGAAGTTGATATCAATCTTAACCAGATCTAAATATTTGCGTTAATATTCTTATAAATAATTTTGCTTGTGTGAAACTCTTACAGCAGCAGTCCAAGGTAATCTAGATAAGGACCATAAAAAGTAATCCTGATCAGAACCATATGAAGTAATCCTGATAAGGATATTATCGGGCAATTCTGATGAGAATCTTATGAGGCAATCGTAATCAGGAAGATATAATGTAAAACTGACCAGGTAGCGGAATTACCTCAAAAGGTCCCAATCAGATCATCATAAATACTTCTAGTCAGGTATACTGGATTTGATTATCGATCATCTCAATCAACATAAGATCGATATTTTCTTTTTATTAATATCAAGTTTAATGTTTGGGAATGTGAAAATTAATTGGAAAGGTTTCTATGGCGAAAAGTTTTAAGCAAGTTCATATCATATCACATCATAATACATAAGTTTAATTTGTATTTCATGTGGTTAGTTCTTAAAATAACCATTTTTACACAACTGATTGCTAAGAGGGTACCAGTATCATATTAAAAGGTGTGTTTACAAATTCATACACGTATATACAGAAAAAAAAGGCACCACTGCAGTTGCTTTTAGCTATAAAAAGTACAATAATTCCTCACATCCTGGAACATTTAATTTAAAATTGTATATTAAATTTGTATATTCAATAGAATATACATATAATAGTTGATTTCTAGTCTTCATTTCCATTATAGTTTTCGAATACCCAATGTGTGTAGGTATTTTGAATCCTTGAAATAATATTCTAATACTACTGTCATGATTTTCTTATTAATTTGAACTGTTTTTCAACGGTGAGTGAATTCACTTAACTACTTATTAATACAACAACACTAAATACACTTAAAATATTTACTATTCACTAAACTATATACTAAGACTCATTACATAAGAATTCTTAACATATTAATTTACTTTTTATTTATACAAAAACCGATTATTCAATTCCAGAAAGTAAACACACAAATAAAACGGCCTTCATAGGAATTCATTTTATAAAAATAATATAAACAAATCGCCGAAGTAATAAGAAACATGTTAACAGCCTTTCCAAGAACCGCCGCATCCGCCAAACTCAAAACTCTTCCATAATAACCGAACAGGACTGGCTTGAAAGTCCATGTCGTGGATGAGTTCGTAATAATGCAATTTCTGGAACGTTTGGTGATATTCATACTTAACGCACTGTTTACACCACCAATATCCACCATCCAATTTATAGTTTATAAGATTGTAATCGAAGGGCAATTAATTTTCTGCTAATAAAAGTTCAGTAGCTAGGAAAATTTAGTATATATCTATCGGGTTACTACGAGGTTAACTCAGTGAATTTTGAAATGAACAAATACTCATAACTGGATATACAATACACCTTTGCATGCATCTGAAACCTCCGAGATATGTATTTTGAACGCATCAAGCGCTTCTTTATTTTATTCAATTTATTTTTGGTCTGCGGAAAGAAGAAATAAATTGGTGCCAACCAAGGACCGTACTGCGGATTATCCATCAATTCAATGTTTTGACTGTTCAAAAACGTTTTTGTTCGAACTGATGTGACGGATCTCGCATTGTCGTGGTGGATGATGATTCTGCGATTCCCTGATTTTTTCGAACACTTTTGGCAAAAAAATGCTGGCGTGGCGTACCATCCAGAATTGACCGTTCTACGTTGCTTTGATAGGATGGTGGCGACATGTCCAGTTACTTCGAAATAACAAGCGACTATTTGCTTCGTACGTGAACAAGTTTAATTTGGCTCGTCTTGAAAGACCCATACAATCGATTTTTGTTTAGTTTCGGATTCATATGCATATATCCATGATTATAGACGTCTTTTGAAGCACCGCGAGTGAATTCTTTCAGAATTTCTTCGCACCAATCTAATAGTAATAGTTTCAGTCCTGTTTCTGAAATCAAAAAGTGCATATATAATATATAATTTCTTAATCAATTCACTGACAGTAGCTGCTTGCGACTCCAACCTTTGTTATTATAAAACGCTTCTGTTAATTGAGTTTATAGAGTCCTAACTCTAAGTTTTCTCATTTCGAAACCTCATATACATTTAATATTGTATACAGTGTTGAGACATATTGAACAATTTATTATTCAATATGCTAAAAATGTACTCAAGTTCACATTCTTAATTGAAATTGAGAGCTTTCGATTTTCTGATTTTGTTAATCGAGTTCACGGCTTATGGCTATAAAATATCATAATTTTTAGAGAGAGAGAGAGAGAGAGAGAGAGAGAGAGAGAGAGAGAAATAATAACAATTATGAATATTTCACAGCTACCGTATGACATTATCAATTATTAAAGTCTCCCCAAAAGGAAAATGATTGATTTCAGTACGATGGGGCAACGCCTCATTATGTTATAATGAACCGGATGAAGAATGGTAATATTGATTGGCCAACCTACCGCGCTATATTTTTTCTGTTTTCAATACGCATAGAGAACTGTGATTACCACCAAAACGGTTATAGTTCTTCCAATATCAATTGCAGATTATAAAAACCCTTGCGGCAATTTTGTTTTATCTACCATAGGCGTAGATACCTCATTTTATGAATTTATTATTTTTATAAATACTTTTAAAAATATGTATATCCTATGCGAGAAAATATTCGTTAAAAGGCAATCCAATCATTATAAATTGGACGGCATTATACGCCGTTATTTAGACAGATGCACTTAATTGTAGTCTCACTTGGAAATTAGACAATAATCATTATTATACCTCATTAATTTGCTACAATTGAATATTAAATTATAAAACGGAAATAGACGAGTATCTGCCTGTAAGTGCGTTTGGTTTGAACAGGGTACCAGACATGAACTGAGCCTTTTCGTTCCTTTTTATGGAAAATGAGATTAAACAAAAGCAAAAAAAATAAGAGGGTGATACAACATATCTTCTTCTGTCTGAGTCTGAGAAGAGTATGACCCTGTTCTTTGCACAGCTTTTCAATATAATAAATTTTATCTAACTTTAGACCTATAATAACAGTAAGCAATTCTTTGTTTGTTGGCCCTTTTTACGATCGCTGACAAGAATAGGAATATTTGTTCAGACATAAATGCTAAAATTTGAGCTTTGTTTCTACTACTATTTGGTATCTTAAGGAGTTGCCGCTAGAGGTAGGATGCGTTGTCCATAACGATTACGGACTGCGGTGAAATTTTAGGTAAAAGCTGTTCATTAAACTACATTTCAAATAATTCAGCTGTCATATCTCCATGATAATCTGCTGCACAGCAATTTTTACTATTATCAACTCAACCAAAATTTACTACATCATTACTGTCAAACCATGTTTAATCTAGATAAATTATATGTCTATTATTAAAACTTCGGTAGTCTTTTGTTTGACGCAGATAATCTTCTCACTATAGAAATATTTTTGCCGATTGGGTTATTGCCATCCGTTTATTCAATTTTTTGTGTTTAAAATTACATGCTTAAAACGCAATATTTCTGAACTGGTATAATTGTATTGTACTTCTAATGTCGCAACCCTGTTCTCCTTAAATAAACCATAAATTGTTCAACGTATCAAATTTTGGGTAGCTTTGTCAACTGATTTCAGTTTTTCTTTACATGTTTTTTGCTTCTATGAATGATTGATAGCAACTCCTTTTATGACTACTCGATAAATGGAAAATTTATATAGTTAATTCAGTATTCTTATCTCCTATTTCTATTTATTTGAAGAAATTTATGAATTAAATTAGTCTCACCGAGCCTCGCCACTGCTTATCGGAGACTGTCTATTAGAAATATTTCACAGAAATTGTGTACATACGCTTTCCGACAGCTTCGGCCAATAGAAATGCATTTATGTTTACGATACTATGTTTTCATTGGTAAACAGTGGAGATGATGAGTCCACAAGGACTGACGGTTTGTTAGATGTTTACCGAATTTTATACGAGGAGTAAACATTATATTTTATTTCTTTATTTGGTATCAGTGCCGTGGGTATTTATGAAATATTGATTGATCCTCGCATAACTGTCTTTTGCAATTGACATTGGAAGAACTATAACTACATTTTGAGCAGTACAATAGGTATTCTATGTATTCTATTTCTTGAAGAGGATACTAAATATTTACAATTTTCCACCTTGTTACATTTTTTTCATGTAGCAGAGTAAAAATCTATTTGACAACGTGTATTTTAGCTGGAAAATCTGTTATGAAATATATATTTTGTTTCAAAATTTAATGATGAATCATTATTATTTTGATAATTTTCACTAATGGGTGATAAAAATCTTGTATAAAAATTCTTTTACCTAGAAGCAGGTAGCCAATTTGCAATTTTATTAAAAATAAAATGTACCTGTCAATTGACGACGAAATTATTGAATAATAATTTTCTCCCTTCTTGTCGATTTGATCTCAAATTGATAACCATATATTTTTCAAGGAAAGCCTCGTGTCGGTTTTTATGATAAATTATGTTTTTCTCTGTACTTATGCGGCAGTGTGAAACATCAATCTTTGTCGTGCGTACGTGCTCTTGAAATAAAATGCACCAAAGCATTAATAACTGGTAATTAATAACGCCAAAACAGTGGCGCGACAGGTAGCATTTCATAAATGGCCCAATAAGATTTTGGTATGATGTTTATGTTAATGAATGCAAGAGAATAATTGATTGAAGAGAATTGAATCCAGTGACAATAAAGTATTTACTTTGACTTAAAAAGAATCGGGATACAGCAACTTTTTTCTATTGGTTATATTTGTAGCTTTTTCTTTCTTTTTGGTAGATTATACGACATGTCCCCAGATTCTAGTGAAACGATTCTCGTAGGACATAAAAACTTCTCGATTCCATTTTTGATCTTTAGAAATTTAGTCCTACATACATAATTAAAGTTTTGAATAATCAAATATGCCTCGGAAATTTTCAAGAAAACATATTTTCCTGTGAAGCAAAATGTTTTATTGGACAAATATGAAAAAAGTTACTGGGAGAAGATGTTCAGAATCAAGATCTAAAATCGTATACTAAACTTTGAAATTATTTGTCAACTATAATTTTCAATTTTTATTATAATAAAAACATTAGTCATATTATTGTAAAAGTATACACAATCTTACAGGATGTCCCAGAATACTGTGCCACATCGAAGTTATATTTTTTTGCCTATTTGTAATAAACATGACTTCTTTATTACAATAATATGGGGTTGTGATGTGTTTTAATTATAATTTCCATAAAAATCGAAACAAGTTCAAAACCCGGTAACATGTAACAGAAATTCAAAAATAAAGATCTCTTACGGCCAAAGCATTTGAGTAGTAGTAAAAATTTTGGAAAATTATTTATTTAGTTGAAATTCCTTGAATCTGATACATGGTGAAACATGAATGGTAATTCATTATCATTTCTTGTTTCTTAAAATGAATCACCCGGTAATATTTGTGAGTATCCAAGTTCTTCCAACATACTTCTTTTTATATGAGTATTACCTATATCTAAAATTATTAGTTCTTGAAATATTTTCATTTTCCACTTATATCTAATCATTCAATAATTAATTGTGAATTGGCTATGAATCATTTGTCAAAAACTGCGAACAGAAAATGAATTACAGGAACGGAACAATGAAAAACTGTGCCATCTATGCTTAACTCAAAGAGATAATAATTGAAGGAGCTACATTTCGAAGCATTTATTCTCTCCAGCATGGCATCCCTTGTTGTAGAAGGTATTTTGTACAGTTAATTCTTAATGTGACCCCAGAAAAATTATTCAATTCAAAAAATTCAATAAAACGTTTCCAAATACTTTACTTTTCTATGCTATAAAAGTATATGAGAAATTAGTTTACAAACAAATCGGGCTGGACTAAAATTTGTCATGATTTTAGGTTGAAGCGTCAAACAGACATAAACACAAGACAAAATAATTTACGACAATTAAGGATAATGACAACAAACCTTTATCAAATCTTTATCAAAACCAATTTTTTAATAATTAAAACCTCTAAAATTTCAGTTATTAACTGTAGAATTAAACAGTTGTATGTATGTAGGACTAAATCATTTGATAAAACTTTTATTTACTATTTACTATTGAACCTAACAGAAATCGGAATCTAAGCAATACTTGACTTCATGAAAAGTCATATATAAAGTAAATACTATTGCTTGGATATTCATACAATTGTACGAAACGAGGAATGTAAACACATTCTGTCCGGTGCAATAAAAAACAGAATGAATAGATAGACGACCCACTGATGAACATGTTAAAAGCAACAGCAATAAGAACTGCTGGAGACACAACACTCATAATTCAGGTGGGATATTTATCTTGAAGTCAAGTGATAGCTTCTGATGCTTGAACGTTGATGTAAATTGTCTACTACTAGTTGTATAAACTCCGAGCTAAAGATCAGTACTGTCCAGTGGTGTACAGATATTGAAGAAAAAGAAACATAACTATATAATTCTAAAAAAGATTCGGTTATAAAGTAAAATCCTAGTACAAAGGTTAATAAAAAAGATTCAAATTACTTAATATAGATTCAGTGATTTCAATGTGCCTTGAGATTAATCAGACTTTTTTCAATAGAAATAAATAGTTAATTGTATTTTAAACTTTGCGACAATCCACCCTATAATAATGATGAACGCATGAGTAAATTTGTAATAAAGTTACCATGAAATTTACCTATTTGATATATAATGAAAGAATTGAAATTGTGATAATCGTAGGTGAAAATTATAAAACTTATGGCTGATTCTATCATCCAATTATCATGAAAAATAAAATAGTGATGAAACGATGAAAAATTCAAATTATACGGATATGTTGAAATTTTCTCATGGAAATAGTTTTCACTCATATAACTGAAATTTATAACAATATTAAAATCCTGAGACTACGATAAGAAATCAGAAATTTTGTTTTTATTTTTATTTTTAAGATGATTTTATTAATAAAATAGTTATTTATGCAACAAGTGAGTAAAGTAATACTTTTTTCACGAGAAGGATGGTTTGACCGGCAATTCCTACGAGGTAGTTTACTCACTTGTTTCATACTACGTCCGTAGACTTGAAAAAATTCGACAAAACTTCTACCAATTTCTATTTTTTTGTAATAGTAATATTAAAAGTACAACTGTGAGCATTATTAATTCGAACTGAAGAAGAAGTTACATTTTTAGTTAGTTTTGACATTTGTGGGTGGTTTCTATATTTACATATAATATCTAAATTTACATTAAAATTTGTTGCTGTCATACCTTATGCATGAGATAATAAACGCCGGGAGCTTGCAACAGAAACTTATTAATTTCTTCACGGGCAAATGTTTCAGATTTTTTGGGTCCATAGCAAACTGATTTATTTTTCAAATATCCGATAAGTTTCGAGCATTTAGTGATGTCTACGTCGTTATTTACAATTAGGGTCCCTTTCAGTTTTGAATAAGTCGACCAAAGTGTCGAAGACTTCCACATTTTTGATTTAGTCCCAAAGTAAGCTAGCAACACTCTTTCTGTGAAGCTGTTTATGTATTTTTTCGTACGCCACCCCATAAAAGAATTATATTCCTTCAAATACTGTTCCCTGGATTTCTCAGGGAGAAGATTTATAGTCGCTGAAGTAGCCGTTTCAACAACATCTTCTGTTTAAACTTTTCTCACTATTACTCTCCATCACTAATTATAATAATACACTCCTTTTAATTAGACACAATTGACATGAGAAAGAAAGCGTTCACATTCCACTATTTTGATAAAACAATTTCATAATTACGTTAAAAAATGACACGTTACGGCAATTTTTTTAACGCAAAAGCTTGAAAAAATGAACCGCTACGGTACTTTTTTCCACGCTTTTTGGCCGATTCAGAAATTACACTCTTTATGAATGCATATGAATGAAAGAAAAAACTTGAATATTATAACGGACGTAGAAAAAAATCATTTTTCAGACGAAGTCACATTTAGTTGGAACAGTGAGTTTCCAAAATTATTGATCACTTTTGAGACACTTTTCACAAACTCAATTGATAATTTTATTGACCTGTATTATACGTTTCTTCAATGTCATTGAGCATATCATTTATTCTTATTTGAATAGTATTGTAAGAAAGGAAAACAATACCTATTAGCTAAAGCCGTTGTATCGTCCAACATTCTCTTGCTTAGATTTATGGCTGATGGTAGTATATACATTCTTTAGGAATTATTTGGTTTTTCTTACATTTAGCGACGAGCTGAGATATCTCATAAGATACTAGGACGTTTTTACTGAATTTATTTTATATCTATCCAATTTATTTTTGAAAAATCCAAAGATTTACTACTACATTTGTACTGTTTGTTTCATAATTCCGCGGGAGTTTTACTTACTTTTTCTAATTTTTGCAGTATGCTTAACACTGAACTTGGACGCGTTGAGTTCAAGAGGCACTGACCAATTTGGTTCTATACTCACTGATTTATCAACTTTAAAGTCAAATGCTTTCTCTTCTTCTTCATCTATATGCCTATCGCGTTTTAAGGATCCATTTTTCAACCATTTTCTATTACCGTGTACGTACTGCAACTCTCACTCTCACAAGCACTGTTCTATAGAAACAACACAGTCTGTGATTGGGCACAAGCAAGCAATACATTTAAAATGGCCGGCTATCACTTGTGAGCTGCAATTAGGTAGTTGCTGAGTAGTACGCTGAAGGCAAGCATAAAGCAAATCTATTCTTTAGCTTTAGTTAATGCGCAGAGAAAACTAGAAAATGGTAGATCTGTTACTGTGCAAATATACATTTGTAATTATATCTAATTATATCTTGCGGACCACTTTGGCATGGCTTACGGACCCCTCTGGCATGGCTTGCGGATCCTCAATGGTCTGCGGATCACTTATAAGGAACCACCGACCTACAACAACATTATTATCAGAAGTGTAGGATGGAACGTCGATTATTTCTGCTATGTGATGAAAGCCAATGTTGTTTTATGCTCAAGAGCTCAATACTATTATTATCAATTGAATATGAAATCACTCAAAATTTCAGATATTAATGAAGAATGTCAAATTTGTTTTTCGGTAATTTTGAAGCAGACGCTAACTTTGCGTTTTCTTTCATAGAATTTTACAAAACGTCGTTCAAGAATTGAGGTAAAAAATTAGAATCTTTTGTTACAATATGGTTGGCTATGATTTCTATAACTCACTTTGTTAATGTTACCTACCTTATATTTACAGTACTGTATTAAAGTATTATATTATACAAGGCTGGCTACAAGTTTTGAGATATTCGTATTTGTATTAAGATCAATACGCTTTTGCATGCGTTTGAATAATTCGCTTTTGGTAAACAAATGCTGGTTTCTCATTCAGAGTTGATCGTTCTACGTTGCTCTAATGACACAGTGGTGACTCCTCATGATTTGACGCCTATCACGATCTCTTAGACGTACGTCTTTTGAAGCACCGTGAAGCATTTGTTTGGACCAATCGACACGAGCTTTATTTTAGCGATTGTCAAACTATGCGGTTTCCAAAGTGAACAAATCTTTATCACAGCCAAATGTTTATGCAATATTGGATGTATGCGAATGAAACATGCCCAAGTATGTCTCAATCTCACGGTATGTCCCAGTGAGTTGATCGGCACATTGCTGTTGGTTTACTCCACTTCGAAAGTAATAGATAATCAAGAAGTACATCGTCGCATCTGCAAACTATTTTTTTTACACAACTTATAAAGAGATAATTGATAAAGATAATAATCAAAAAAGTAATTTCTTGAGCAGTATACTGTTGTACCGGACAAGTAATCTCTTTGATTCTTTTCAGAACTAGTCAATCATATTACTAGTCTAGTAAGGTGAACGATTGCTATTTGAAAGCTATAGTTCAAAGATTAGACATTCTTAATTAATTATACTGCTAGGAAAAACTTTTGTTCTATAGTAAACAGGTCTAAGAATAATAATCAAGCATTTATCGCAAAGAGGAGGGGTGAAGAAATATTTGAAATAAATTTATTTGGAGGTTTCATAGTACTATATATAATTGTTTCCTTGTTAGTAGACGAGTTTATGATCTTTCCTTGTACAAAAATATATTATCAATAAAAATATCATCATAATGAAGATGAATTTACTTTTAATATCTCGCACCTCAATAAATTAATACCTTTTTACCGAATTGACGGGTAGACTTTGGCTAACTATTATTAATATCAGCCGGAGTTCTAGATGAATTAAATATTCAACACGCGAAGCAGTTGAATGCATTCATACCTAAGGTACAACGACATGAATAAAAATCTTTAGAATGGCTTTATATACGTCAATAAAGATATGGTTGCGGTAGGAAAGTTTCTGTATTCAGTTTATACAAACTGATTTAATTTCGGTGTTTTCAATTATTGTTTAAGAAATTTCGTAGCTTCTTTTTGTTCTTAGAACAACTTAGAATACCTAAGAAACTAATCTTATAAAGCGGTTAAACTTCAACGAAAAAGTCCATAATATTACAGATGAAGAGACATTGAACAAAAGTAGGGATACAACCGGATATGACTATTATGATATAATATAGGAAACAATATAAAATATTACTTGATGGCATGAAAAAAAAATATGTGATAAGAAATATCTTTGTATAATTGGAAGAAGATATTTCATGATACATAATAAAAATGTACCTAAAATGCAATACCACAAATGAGTGATTCATATTTGTAGGACTCAGGGAAAAAGAAATCCTACAAAGTTACTCGCGCATTAAGCACTTCTAAGTAAATGGTTGCCTGTTTTTTTTTGGAATATATGAATATGTCGCCACCATCCCATTAGAGATACATAGAATATTACACCAGCGTTTCTGCCAGAAGTATTCGAAAAAATCAGGAAATGTGAGCTCTCACACATCAGTTCAAACAAAAACGTTTTTGAACAGTCGTGACATCGAATTGATGGGATATCTGCCGTACAGTCCTTGTTTAGCACCCAATGATTTCTTCTTATTCCAGCAGATCAAAAATAAATTGCAAGGTTAACGTTTTTCTATATCTGAAAACGTGGTTGAAGCGCTCAAATCACATATTACCTCATTCGGAATGGAAAAAATGCTTCGAAAAATGGTTCAAACGCATGTAGAAATTTATTGATTTTAATGAAGAATATTTTGAGAAACAATGAAGCCACAACCAATTTCAAAAATTTCTTTTTGTCTATCGCAAAACTCAAGTAACAGCCCTCGTATTAGTTGTATCGAGTTCAATTCAATCGAATAAAAATTACGCCTCGTTCTCGCGCTATTCCATCTTCTAGATATTTTATATATTTATCCTCATAATATCAAGTTTTGGAGATCGATTTTTGATTAGTTTCTTCAATCTAAGCTTTTTTCCATAGGGTGATTGATAAGTGTTCTACACGCCAAATGTGGTATGGACCGTTATCCATAACAATGAAAGATCTGGTTGGATTTTTGAGAAAATATCTGAAAATCGTTTCTCTTGATGTCCTGCATCCATTACCTCTCCAGTTTCTCTGAAGATAAATGCGTTTAAGTCTCCTTCAGTGAATCCTGAGTAATTACCAATATGAGCAAAAGATGTTGTTTTCCTTGTACATGTGGGGCTTCCAAGCCTGTCAATAAAGCATCTAAATTTTATTTTGGATTTAAATCCTACCAATAGAAACTAAACGTAAAAACGACTTGTCTTTATAATACAAAAATATCCCGTCTCTGCTTTACAAAACTCTACATCACATGTATGACAGAAATTACCTGTTAAATGGCTTTATTGTCAATAACTCGGCCTCAACTATTATCAACTGTTGGAGAAAGATATAAATTAGATCCATGCCGTCACTTTTAAGTTGAATCATACACGCTGACAACGGTTTATTTTACATTATTTTTTCAGGCCCCTCCACACTCTCGAGAGAACGCAAGAAACATGTGAGAAATGCGAATGTAGAACGGATTCGCATATTTTTCTCAAGTTCTCGCGCTGTTCTCCGGCAAAGATGGAGAACAGCGCAAGAAAGGAGCGCGAGAACGTGAGAACAGGCGTTTCTCAGTAAAGAGCGAGTCGCCGATTTGAATCTTTTTTTCGCCACTTCTTTTTAATCATTCTTTTGTCTTTAATATACGCATAATTATAATATCCAAATGCGCAACAATAAACTTGACGCATTCACTTCGACGTCTATCGTTATCGAGCGGAGAACTGAAATGAGAACTGAAATGAGAACTGTAGTGAGAACTTTGTGAGAGTATGTACCCAAAAGAAGTTCTCACTACGTTCTCGCTGAGAATCTCGTGGAGATTCTCGCGAAAATGTGGAGGAGTCATTAAAACAAATTTAAACAGTTTCAAAAAAGCAGAAATTATTAAAAATCTTGTCGGGAAGTAAATAATAAAAAAAGAAATAGTTATACAAAAAAAATATATGATAGCGACTCAATTTTTATTAATTAAATGTGAATCTTCTTTTTTACTGTCGGTGTTTAACAACTCAATAACTAATAAAAATAACATTTTCCTATATTGTGAGTGTCTAATGTGATTGGTCCAAAAATTCGTTCAACAATTTGGGTAACTCTTCATGATTGCAGGATTTAACTATTGTCTTGCTTAATACCCAATAAAACATTTTATTTAGTTTAAGACAAATTATAGGCAATTATAGGCAAGAAACTGTAATAGATGTTACAATGAACAATTAATAAAAAAAAATACAACTGTGGCTGCTAATCTAGACCATTTACAAACATATTTTAAAGAAATGGATTTCACTATGAAAAATTTCAATTTCAGTGGAAAGATCGACTGTAGAAAACTAATGATTTGTGAAGGTGTAACGAATTATATTTATGTATATTAGAAAGAAATTAACTACTCATTATCGTCCAATTTCTTCATTGTTGCATAATTTTGTGTTTTACTAATATCTTTAGTACCTATTCCTTAATTTTTTACTGTGATCGCTCAGCTTCCAATGGTGTAAAATCTCCACATATAGATAAAAAATGAGTTTTTCGTAATACGAAGTTCAGCTTACGAATTATATGTATTCTATTTATTTCTCATGATATATTTTTTTGTTTCAGGTAATTTATTGCCAGTGTATATTGATCTCACAAACGACTAGCCGATTTAAGAAAAATATATTGAAATACTTAGGTAAGCAGGGTCTTACGTGATCTAGTCCTCGATATTCCCGGAATTGTTACCATGTATTAACATTTACGTTATCTATGAAAATTATTCTAGAATTCACATAGATTTTTGATAAATTTCTCTGTATAAAACAACAATTTTTTTTAATATTAGTTATAATGTACAAGTATATGATCGCTCATTGATAATTTAAAATTATTACTATCATCATTTGAGGGCATCATGAATATTAGAAGGGGAGCTGGCTACAAAGAACAGGGTCGATAAGGTGCGCGCCATTTTAGCTTGTAAACTGGCGGCCTCAACTTAGTACATCACCAAACGCCACTTCTTAAGGTCAGCGCAGGTCGAATATGAAAATGCTAGCCAGTTTTCCCGAACGAAAAAATTGGCTGAAAAACCCCATAAAGGGCGCGCGTGAAATCCTTTGTAACGTGGGGTTTAAACCTTAAATAGGAAAACCCTCGTAAGATTTGATCTAATGTGCCGGAAAACTCACCTGAAAAACCTCATAACGTGCGCGTGCGAAACTTATCTATTAGGTTTTTGAGATCTCAACTAAGAGCAGTATTATAGAGCAAGAAGTTTTGCTTAATGGAAAATTATTTTTGATGTCTCCACTCAAAATATCTGTTTGAGCTACCCGAAATTAAAAAAAAATCATAAGGATACGATGAAAAATCATTTTTTATCGCACGCCTACACATTTTCCACCTACTCAAGCCACCGCCAACAACGCAAAAAACAGGCTTCTAATTTTTTTTTAATTCATTTACTGCGCCAATTATCAATTGATTTTGATCAAATTAGTTGAGACCCCAAAAACCTAATAGATAAGATTCGCGCGTGCACGGTATGAGGTTTTTCAGATGAGTTTTCCAGCACTTTCGATCACTTCGTACGAAGGTTTTCCGGCCTAAAAAACTTCTTAAACTGCACGTTACAAAAAGTTTCGCTCGCGCCCGTTATGGGGTTTTTCAGCCAATTTTTTCGTTCGTGGAAACCGGCTAGCATTTTCATATCCAACCTGTGATGATTAAGATTAAGATTAAGAAGTGGCGTTTGGTGATGTACTAAGTTGGGGCCGCCAGGTTACAAGGCGCGCACCTTATCGACCCTGCTTTTTGTAGCCAACTTGGGACTATATAGACCCTTTAAAGTGATCTTGAAAATTTCTCCTCCTATTTGATGCTGTTCTTTGTATAAATAAGGTAGATATAGGAGACTTTTCCATGAAAAAGGTAGTTATTAGCAGGAACAAACCTACTATAGATTATAAATCACATCAATGATGGAGATGACGAATTCATAGGAACAAATGTAGAATATCTTTGAAAATAATCAATTCTACACCGTAGATGACCGCTACATAACTAACCGACCTAGCTAGTGAGCCGCGCGGATAACTTATTAATAGATGTAGACTTCCCTATCGCATATCGGTGACTTCGCATTGAGGCGGGTGCCAAGACTACTTAAGCGTTTGTATTGAAGTTTACAAATAATATAAAGAATTTTGTAGCTCCTTATATCGGTAGATTTTTTAATGAAAATGAGGAAAAGATTAGCTTTATGATACATCACTAAATGTGATGTCCTTTTGGTACTATATTGTATATGTTGTACAATTTTATGTTCATGTCAATAAAGATTTTCTTCTTTTTGAGATTTTGGACACTCAACGAAAATATGTTTATCAGTCGGATTGACCTCGCACTTGCTACATTTGAGGGGGTATTCTTTGGGTATTCTACAACCATAACTAACTACTTTAATCTGATTGGATCTTTCCGTCAACTTCTTGATCAAGTTTTCGATATCACTGTGAATATATTTTTGAGTAATTTCCTTATCTAGCAATATTGTACCATAGGCAGCAGTATCCTAAGATAGATAGTTGATGGAAACTGCCTGAATATATTTGACGAATTGATTCCAGCTGAATGAATCAGAATAGATTAAATATTTTGATTTTGGATTACTCATTATGTTAACTTAATGTTCTGAATTGTTGTAATTGTCATGGTTTATAATGATCTTCTCTATATTCCGGTTAACTTCTTTCAAAGCTAAAAAAATATCATTATTCAGGAACCAATACATAGTGATAGAGTATATAAGATTTTCAGGAATGTCGTTCTTGATTTGTACAAACTAGTCATTTATTCTAAAACTAAAAGTAACATTCGATATGTATTTGCTGCTTGAGGGTTATTCTCACAAATCTCTTATGTCATTCGATACCTTGTTTCAAAGCTCCATTTTTCAAAATATTCGTTAAAGTAATATTAATTGATTTTTTTGCTTCTTTTTTGCATTTCCTCTCTATTTTGTAATCATTTGATACTAGATTGAATATTTCATATAGGTATAATATTTATTCGATTTTTATACCAATTCATTCGAGTTTATCCATATTATGGTTGCTACCCAAATTAAATAATCAAATGCCCACAATTAGTAAATTTGTTTGAAATTTTAATACCAATCATACAGAGGTGGGCGAAAGTCAACGGATAGGCAGGTCTATCGAAGTATGCCAAGCTGTCCGCGAAGTGTTTAAAATTCTTCTTTAATTGCAGTTTGGAAGTCGCGAAGTGTGTTTGCTCCTCTTGCAAAAACGCTGTCCTTGAGAAGGCCCCACAGGAAGAAATCACAGATTGTTGAGTCATATGATCTTGAATGCCACTCAACGAATCCACGTCTGCTTATCCATTCTCCAAAATGAACATTAAGGTACTGCCCCGTACATAACACGTAATGCGGCGAAGCTCCATCCTGCATGAAATTTTCCAAATAACTTTGGCCTGTTACGTGACCCTCGAAAAGTATTTATCCATGAGACTTTTCGCCCATACACATATCCCAAACAGATTTAATTCTTCTTATATTCCAGTCGTCGCCAACAGAGCCCGTTTCTGGCATGTCTTTCACACGTTTTGGTAGCGGCGAGTTCGGAAATTGTTCTTGAAATTCGGTGAACATGTTTCGTAATCCGCGTTCATACACAGCTACGACGTAACAAAAAAATCTGAACTTATTATAGTTATTATAGTTATTATTATTATTATTATTATTATTAGTTATTTATTCTAAAAACTCGTCGACGAGTACGTGTTATCATGACGCAGACACAACTGCCTGAGGTACGAACATGCCTCGTTTTAATCGTTTTCGACAGCGTTGTCAGACACAGTGTTCCCTGATTTATGCCGATTTTTCGAGAGCGTCGCCTGATTTATGCCGACCTCTGTATAGGTATAGTCGTCAAACCAATTGCAAAGAATCAACTTCAAATTCTAAAAATAAATACTTTATGTAATTGTTTTACACAGAGAAACGTTTTTGATTCAAAATAATGTTTGGGGTTAGTCCATTTCTGTGGTTTATTATAATTAAAAGAAAAAGGCTATCTATGTACTATAACGGAAAAATCATAAGTGCTTCTAAGTTTAGAAACTGTTTTTGTGATTTTTGTTCTTATATTCTAGATATCATCGTTTTTGTTCACTTGAAACCTAAGAAGACAAATATTTTGAGAAAGATTTAGTTCTCAAGTTGTTTTTTATTCAATTTGATGATAAAATAGATATTCACATTTAATTCTTAGCCTTTAATTGAATACAGATCAATCTAGATTGTGACATGAAACGTTAAGATTTTGAAATAATGACAGTGAATTTCTAATTATTTATTTATATTGATAAAATCCCGAAGCTACTTATCATTTTATCCTATAATGTGTACTTAATGTTGCTCTTTTATTTTAAATACAATTTACTAGAACTCTGTTTAAATATATTATATTTTAGGTATTTAAATTTAAATGAGTTTAGAATTTTGTGAATAACTGATATTTGTTAATATATATTTTGTTAAATTGTATATACAATGATAATTTATAATTCGAAACGATATGTGACTTTGTTAAGTTTTTAAATAAATTCCTTCATCCAATTAGATGTTTTTATAACCTTATATCACACGTTTACGAAAGTAACTTCTACTGATTCTTTCATCAATTCTTCTGTGATACGTCCTTACTATGTTTTGATGAAATTGATTACTATTAACAAATTGGAGTGAAGAAGACAATTCACCAGTTCTAAAATTCAAAATTGTTTGTTAATTCATTTATTGGTCTCCCGGGGAAAGAAAATGTGAACTAAAAGAATTTAGAATTTAGCAAAAGGAGCAGCACAAGTCATTAAGTGGTTCATAAATTCAATGTTTAGGCAATAATTCTAAATATGTTTTTTTCTCTGAAGAAACTAGAGTGAACCTCCATAAAAACATGGGCATATCTAACGAAGTACAGGACAATATTTTATGCAGCAATACATTTCAACAAGGGTCGTTTATTTGTCGAGAAAATTTCAATTTTAGGATTGCCGAATCTTCTATATTTGTTGTCTATGAATACTGATTCAGTAAAATACTCCACTCTGTTAAATAGATGTAATACGAGGACTGCTACTTGAATTTTGAGATATGGCATAATGTTTGACAATCTTAATGGTGGACTAAGAACGTGTTGTCACACGACTGCTATTTGAGTTGTTTACTTGAAACATTCATCATCAAATGGTATTAAATCGCAAACATTTTCGTGCAATGATTATCTACGACTTTCGACGTGCATTAACGAACTCGCTTCCACTTTTGGTGATGAAATATCACCTCGTTATTGTCCGAATTTTATCGTGATCGTCCAAAATTGACTATTGTGCCCGATGCTCTGCGATATTGCAAAATCGCCATGTGATATAACGTGAGTTTGAGGCGTTAGTTCCACTTGCATACATTTAATATTGCATGAACATTTGGCTGTCGATAATATCTGTTCCCGTTGGATACCGAATAATTTGGCAATCGTTCAAAAAAAGCTCGTCGATTGTGGGTAACGAACCCAACTCTATGGGTGTTTCAAGACGTTCAAATTCGAAAAAAGTTTTTAGAACACTAAGCAATTAATCACTTATTTTTAAAGAATAACTAGACATGTTGTCACCGTTCCATTAGAGCAACTTAAAACAATTAATTCTTTCTTCTTATTGGTGCATAACAAAAATAAATTGCGAGGTCAACGTTTTTCTACAGCTGAAGAAACTTTGGACGCGTTCAAAATCAGATGCTTTAGAGGTATCTTAATCGAAATGGGAAAAATGTTCCGAAAATTGGTTCAAAGACATGCAAAATTGTACTTATCATAATGGAGAATATTTTAAAAAATAATAAAGCCATACTAAATTATAAATTTAATTTCCAATATTAATTGCTAAACATCCAAATAAATGCAGAAGGTTATTTGAGCTTTCAACTCAAACAACTATGGATAGTTTATATTTCTATGGATGTTTCTATTTTGTTCTCAGGCAAAAAGTTTTTAAAGGATGCTTCTCTAATTTCTCAGGGCTTACTATCGTTTTGATACAAATCAATTTCATCTAATAATGTGCATATTGGAAATTGATCCAGTCACTATGAGCCATTAGTATCTAATCTTCTCGGCTGTATAACTTATGTCTCGAGTAATCATTTTCTTTTTAAATACAAGAATACTCTTCCTCTCTCTTTGTTTATTAAATTGGAGCATTTTGTCAGTTTCATCATAGTTCACATATCTTCTATTTTTATTCTCATTTTTCATCACCTGGGTAATAGAGAAAATTAAAATTCTCAACTCGTCTTTCTTTTTCTTCATATTTTTAGCTATTTTATAAAATCTTGCTAATTTCAAATATTTTTGAGCATTAATTAGAAAACAATTGTTGTGGTTTCTTGCACCCTTATATATTCATATAGTATTTCCGTTAATTTTTTTGTCCAACCTCAGAAAAAAACTTATAATGAGACTCATCCTTGCAGTCATGCTTGGATACAGATTAGAATTTCCTTTATTTTAAAGTACAGGATAATTAACATAATTTTGTCGAGTTTTTGTATGCGGCAGATGGTTTAGTTGCATAAAGTTGCATGGGGTAAGGTCAAAGAATGGGATGCAAGATCTTTTCAATCGAGTTTTGATATGCGGAAGAACAGGAATTATTTCCAAGCCAATGGACATTGTGAGATTTTTGCCTATGCTGATTTATCGTTACAAGTTTTTTGTGACTTGGCGGTTGAGATTCACAAATTCGTTTAATGAAATGCAATTATATACTCTTTTCCTAAGATACAACAAGTTATTAAAATCTTTATTGGAAATCTAATCGGGTACAATCACGAGATATTGTAGTATAATGAGATAAGTACTGAATATTTCATTATTCTTATTAAATTACTATATCCGACTGCCAATTTTCAAAATTGTATTTCCTGAGTTTTATTCACATTATTCGATCTTTTGAATCCCACTCATTTCATCTCAAACATTTATTATTTATTTCTTCTTGATACGGTATAATTTTACAGCACAATTATCCACAGTTTAAAGTCCTCATGAGAAACGAGTTCTACATTTTATTTCATTTATATATAGAAAAATCATTGATTAAAGAGACAACAATGTTGGAAAAGAAATTCTTCTCCATTGAGGATTTCGGAAAGCTCCTACCTTGAAAATGATATAATGAATTTCGATGGATAATGAATTTGGTCTGTTGTATTGAACTATTATTGGTGCTTGTATGAAATAGTAATATCAAATGTCAAAGCACAGTACCAGATTAGAGTGAAGTCATTCTAGTGATAAAAGAGTGGACAAAATGACAAAAGGTGGAGAGAGCATCTTTGAAGCAGTGTAGGTATAAAAAGATAAAACTAGGGCAATTATATGGCGGACTACAAGAGTTGCTACTTATGGTTTGAGATAGACATATAGAAAAAAAATATTAATAATTGGATATGGCTTTATTGTTTTCCAAAGTATTTTCCATCAATATCAATACACTTTCGTGTGCGTTTTAACCAATTGTCGAATCATTTCTTCCTTTGTGATTGAGGTACCTCCAAGACATGTGATTTGAACGCATCAACCGCTTCCTGTGCCAAACAAGGGACTGTAAGGCGGATCAATTTGATGTTTTCACTGTTCAAAAACGTTTCTGATTGAACTGAGGTTCGAAAGCTCACAATGTCATGGTGGATAATAAATGGTGCTTCATTACAAAAAGTCTAAATGACTTGATCGACACACTACTGTTTGTTTAATCTCGGAAGTCATAGAAAATAATCGCACGAAAATGTTCGCCGCGATTTCATACAATTTTTTTGACCAAGATGAAAGTTTCAATTATGAATTAACAACGCCAAACTTGTCAGATTTGACATATTTACATCAGAAAGATGTAAGATGAAGATATAGAAAATATCGAGAAGACGAACAGGTAAGCTTCTACATCCGAGAGAGAAGACCGAAAAAAATTATTAAAAAGATTTAAAGCCGTTAGATGTCAGTACAAGAAGAATTAAGGTATAAAAAACATGTGTTAGTTTATTAATTCACGTCATATCATCCAAACATATTAACAAGACTGACTATAATAGAATAGAGAATAGAGAATAATCTCAAGCCCCAAAATTTTTTATTTTTTTTTGTAGCTTTTGTAGAATAGTAGATCGAGAAGAGAAAAAAAAATTAAACTGTTAATGTTTCTTTTGAGATAACAAATGCCAAGCCATCCACTGTTATACCGTGGTTTAACAAGATTAAACTCTAAATAGGTATAAATCCAGAAAGTTAAAAGGGTTTAAGAAACACCAAGGCGACTATTCGGCTATTCGAGATGCATAAATCTAGATTTCGAAACTGAATATATCTTGAATAGGTTTATTAGGTTTCTACAATGTCGATTCGAAAAATGTTGAGTTCGCTATAGATGTCCCCTCCGAATACGAAGTCAAATATAGGAACATTACTCTGGACTAGAAATCATAAATTTGTACAAACATATACGACTAAACCATTTAAGTGTATTCTAAATTTTCCGACATCCAGGAAATTTAAAAAAGAAATTATCTCCTAAAATTCCAGAGATTTTGTCTTTTGCCTCAAAATAGGCTTCAGTTTCAACAATTGCTTCTTCATTTCAGATGAATTTCTTACCGGCAAGCATTTTTTTGAGATCATCGAATAGGCAGTAGTCACTGGGACCAGATATGGACTATACGTTGGATGAGGAAGCAATTAGAAATGTAATTGGTTCCTTTTAACCATCGTTGCCATCAACTTGTGAATCGCATTGCTTTGTCTCGGTGAAACAGTGGTTTTGTTTAACATATGAGGCTGTTTTTCCTTGATTTTTGTATTTAAACGATTCAAAAACTTCATGTAGTACAATCCACTCAGATGATGATTACAGAGTGAAGTGATGGATTCATGTTTCATCCATTCTCACGTATCGACGCATAAAATCTGATTTATAACGTGTAAAATGGTCAAATACTGCTCTGAACATTCGACACTTTGTTGTTTTTGAAAGACACCCACTTTAAAAACTTTTTCTCTTAATCAAATGTCAGCTATCTCACGCAATTTCAATTTACGATTAGATATAACTAATTTGTGGAATTTCTTTTATGTTTTCTAGAGTAACCACCTCAATTGGACGTTCACCATCATCGGTGTCTGTACATCGGTTTATCATTACCAAGAAGCAATGATAAACTAACACATGAACTTGTTTTGAATCCATAGATTGAAAATAACAAAAGTAGCTTCACTTAAATGACTGTGATTTTTTTCTGACTAATCGAAATGAAATTTTACACATAGTCTTTTCAAAGTTGTTACTTTATAAACGACATACGAAGTTGATAATGGAAGCTCCATGTGTGTCAGTCACATGACTTAATTTGTTAGTGAAATAATTTTATCAATCTTATTGAGTACATCCAATAGTAGTTTGGAAGACTTCAATTCCAACTACCATACTTATGTACAAAGGCAATTTGATAAATATTCCTCTCTCTTCTTTATCGTCCTCTGTATCAAATTCTACTGGTACAAAAAATGGTTGAAGTATACTTTTTGGATTTTAAAAGAAAAAAACTGAATATAAGTGATGGAAATATTTATAGTTGCTAACGTGAAAATACATGGTTTTGAAATAAATGCGTTACCTACTACATACTATGTAGTTGTTAAGTCATCGGATCAAAATTTATGATACGCTGATTTAAATAAACAATGAAATATTTTCGACAATTCAAATTTGCGAATAATTTATTTGTTCATAGCAATGTTTAAGTTGATTTGTAGTATCTTCAAATTGAGTTTTGCAAAATAAATTTTCATTAACTGAGATTTATCGCACTTCTTCGCTACGGTTGTATCATTTCTTGTGTTGTCGTTAACCATAAAGAAAGCCAATCCGGGTCCGTATATCATTTCAGTTTTTATGAAGACAACAGTTGTTTCGATTCTTTCATGTAAATTCTACTCATGATGGAAATCTGATGTGAGCATTTTTATACGGATATTTGCCGAAAAATTAATGTAAAAAATTATATGGAAGTTTACAAGATTATATCAGATTCACAATGGAATGGAATTGATTTTTATTGGATTTTAAATTTTTGGCAATGAGAACGTCGACTTCATTGGTCATTTTGCTAATTTACTGATATTGGTGATTTTATTGGTAGTGGTTTGTAAGCTTGTATTGATATATATCAATATAACAGTAATATACATGAATTTCGATATCAAACGAAAGAACGAAGAATGATGAAAAATGATCATTTGATGCCGGTTCTTTGCATCTCTGGATTTCTCAGTGAGATATTCATAAAATCTAATTTTAAATCTTTAAATTCCATTGAAAACTGTTGATGGTTACAAAACAATTGATTCATAAAATTGTTTCAAAAAAATTGCTTCCTACTCCAGTAACAACATTGTTGAGTATTGTCTATAAATGTCAGCGCTACGTGAATACAAACCACTACATCTTTCGTGTCACTCGGTGTTCCAAGAAATCTCATAACAAGAGCAAAGGAATTAAATCTGGTGCTTCAGAAGACCATACTATAGAAAATGATTCGTCCACATTCCAACACGCACCCAGCAAATGCCGCTGGAAACCATCTTTGACTTTAGTGAGAAAACCAGCATCATTTCTATAGGTTATACTTGATATGAACTACCAGTTGAATCGGTTGAATTTGATATTTCATTGATCAATTCAAAATACGAGTTATTCATATTATTTTTTTACAGATTTTATTTTATTACCTTAGCTACGTACTGTAACAGAAAAGAAAACAGTAGTTTATACACATTGGCTTAAAAAAGTCACATAACAATTAATAGCTCTAATATATATAAAAAAAAAACTTATGAAAGATTAGAGTGAGAATAAAATTTTGAAAAAACGATTGAAAATATGGCAGCTTCACTGTAACAAACACGTGAGTCGGACTCAAAGTAAATAAAAGTAAAACATTGGAACGTGCGTATAATATACAATGTACAATTATGAGAAAAAGGAAGATCACGATCCTTTAAAGGCTAATGTGATTATTCAGTCAAAAAAAAACATTAAAGACGTAATACAAGACGAAAATCTGAGTATTTATATATGAGTGAAGCCCAACAGCTATAATCAAATTTTAAAAGAAAAATGCCAAACATAATACACAAGAATAAATGACGAAAAATAGACTTGGATATCAAAAGGAACAGATATCAATTAGTAATAAGAAACATGTCATAGAAGAAGGAAAAATATGAAAAAAACTACTTATCGGAAGAAAGGAATAGATTATTGAAAGAATATTTAGAAACAAATAGAAAAGATGAATTTACTTGAGTAGTATTTTTGTCTAGTCTGTCATTTTATTTTTTTTATTTTGTATTGAGAACCGAGTCATTCACATTTTATATATTTATTATTATAAGGTCATCCTTGGGTCGGATGATGAACCTCTAAATAAATTTGTGTCTCAATTATTTTTATTGGATGTTACACTTTTGATTTCATTATTGATCTCAAATTTTTAAAGTATTTCAAATGATTAGATAAAATAATCAGAAAAACTTATTATCCGGATCTACCCCGACATATTCAGTAATTCGAATTTTTAAACCATAACTTGCAAAATTCACATTCTTCTCTTTTTGTCTTTACAATATTAAACATAAATACATCTGATGCTACGCAAATAATGGAGATTCCAAAAAATCAAACCACATAAATTTCTCATGACTGACTTTACCCGGTAGTCCTAAACACTCATTAAGTAGGAAGTAAATATTTGTTTAAAAATAAAGCAACATTCGTAATTTTGTGGACCGATGTTTACAAACTATTTTTCTTCCTCGTTTTGTACAGCCCCTTTTTTGATATTTGTTTGATTAGGTTCGTTTTGGTTGTCTGTCTTTTATTTGATCTTTTTTTATATCCATCGTAGAAAAGTTCTCGTCGTACTTAAGAAGATAGAGATTATCAAACTAAAGTAATAGGTAGTAGTAGAAAAAGCACACGTGTGCAAGTTTGCCATTTTAATCCTTTTATACAAACATAAACTACCTAAAACACCGTGAGATTGGTAAATAGTTTCTACCTTTAATACTCGTATTTTAATGAAATACACTTTAATGATGGAACAAAGGATGAAACATTTTTAGTGTCAAGTTATATATCAAAAGCAAAGTAATGAGTTTTTAATCATCAGTAATATGTACATTTCAAGGAAGATTATACGTATTTTAAATCTATTTTCAAAATCCTAGCACACAATGAAAGTATTTGTTTTCAGTGACCTAATATGGAATAGAAAAAAATGTGTAATAGAATAAAAAATATTGTAAATAAAATTTATTTATTATCAGTCATACAGTTGAGCTTAAATTATTGATAGTCCTGTTTTACATATATTAATTTAAAATATAAAATTTTCACAACAACAAACAGGTACCCAAATATGGATTACTATAAAACTATAAATAATAAACCTTAACTTTTACGAGATGTTACAGTTAACTTTGGTCAATTTTAAAAAGTTACTTGTAAAAATCATATATCCAGGTATCGAAATCTGCACCTGCGCAATTACCATGTACCCACAACCCGCACTTGAGACATTTGATCCATGTCTCTACTCGAGTATCTTGAGAAAATAGACACACACCCCGCATCTTCTATGTCAGGAGGCTCAGGCTCACTGTCTGTTTCAAAGTGTATATCTTCTTCATCATTTGAACCAATGGAACTATTATTTATTAGACTTTTCTCTTTTTGCTACTTTCATTTAGTTTTTTTTTCTTTGTGTGTTTTCTTGTTATTACTGTCAATGAGTTGATTTTTATAAGATATTATTATTCGCAGCAGTAGTTGCCATTCTTGATCTATTAGAATTTTTTTTATCTGGCAATGGGCTAATTTCATAGGGTGACACCAGATTTAGAGTACTGCGACAACAAGCCTGGAAGTTGAGGATTCTATAGGAAATTCTTCGTCTTGTCTTGACGTGAAAGAGTTGGAGTTAGACAAAAAAAAACTATTATCAGGTGTTATTGCATCGTTTGTTGATGATTGTTTTGACTGAGAGGTTGATTTTGTTGGAGTTGCATTGATTGTGCAATCATCTATAGCTGTATCTTGTTGGTCAGTAATGTAGTCGATCTTACTATCGTTCAATGGCCAAAAGCGTGTAACGCGAAAGCCATTCGTTGCAATTTCCTCTATTGTCATGTCTTTCAAATCTGCCAAATAGCTCGAAAATGTCATAAGGATTTAGTGGCCTGCTAGTGCTTCCTATCCAAAGTCGTTTTACTTCACTATAATAGGTTTTCAGAGGTCCCATAAAAGTTTTATCTAAAATTTTTATGGGTTCTTTCATTCTCGTACTCAAATAGATTCTTATTAACTATTTTATTCCAACTAAACTTCAAATTTTCTGATATTTCCACAAAAGATTGAAATTAATTTTATTTACAACCATATACAGGTATGCAATGTTGCCATTACTAACGTCATTGAAGGTTAGAAAATGTCATATTCAACAGAGATTCAATTGAATCTCTTTTGATAATTATTTGCCTTCATGTCATATTTTGTGATAGTTTTTCGACCAATTTTAGTACCATATAATTGGAATTGGAGTAAGCTGCAAAAAATCTTTCGACGAATCCAAGAGTTTATTGTATAAAAAAAAACATTACAAGAACTTACCTGCCCTTCAATCGACCCTCTATATGAGCAAAAAAGTGTCGCTTTTATCAATCAGTAAGCCATGAAATATTCCGTCTCCCATCAACAAAGCCATTCAATAGGGACCTGATATTTAAATAGGCATGCTCTGATTTCTTACCTTCTGCCTCTACTCGCACAATAGAGAACTCATGTGATTTCTTCTTGTGTTCAGCATTAATATACACAAGTCCCTGACATTGAACCCAACAAGTCTGCGACCTCTATTATTGATTGACAGTGCCGTAGACCATCAATCAACGATAAATTGTGCAGAAATTTCTTAAGAACAGTCAAAACTTCATGAAATTTAGAGATCACGGAAAATACGAAATTGATTAATAGACTGAACAAATATGATATATTCGTAACGTTAATTTTCAACTAGAAATAAAAAATCTTTTTATTATTGGGTGAAATACAGTTGATAAAAGACTTTATTCTTAGAATTTATGACTATAGGGAAGGGCGAAAAACACGATGGAAAGAATTTTTTGTCTCAAAACTCAAACAACCAACAAAAACCAAAAAATATTATGAACCTGAAGAATTTTATCAAGATAAAAGTATAAAACATTTCAATGCTTTCAAATGCATCCAAAAATTTATTTTTGAATACATTTTTTAACAATTTTACATTATTAATATTTATGTCATGATTGTGATACTTTACTATTTAGGAATAGTAACAGGTTGAAATTGGATGTATTCCCGTCAAGGATGTTTTCCCGCTGAAATATATTTTCGTGTGAGAAGGTTTATTGGTGAGAAAACTCAGCATAAAACAGGGAAGGCAAATTATTAGGTTTTAGTTTATCTTCAGTCTCTGAAGACGATAACTTGGTTATCGAAACGCGCGTCAGACAATGTAATTGTGAGTGTTGATGTAGTGATAGCGTAAACAGTTCGTTCAGTATGAAAAGATCCAGGAATTCCAACTTACTTAATTGAGATTCTGAAATATGATTGATGCATTTTATTAATGTATCAGATTCGTCCAATGAACTGTCTTGTCATAAGATAAATTTATTTATTTTTCCTTCTAATTAAGAATTATTATATTCGCTCATTTTATTTGCGTCAGAGTTAGGTTTGTTTACAAGAATATATAATTGTTTTAATTCTAGATACATAATTCGCACCACCTACTTATAAGAGCTGTAAGAGATTATTATTGATGGAGTGGCTAGAATCCAAAGATGAATAGCAATCAGGTATACAGCAACCTCAACGGAAAACCCTTCTGACCATTGCTACACAACCACCAATAGACTTACTAATAGAAGACAGAATATTCATAGTCAGGGAGAAAGAGAATCCCGCAGGTTAGTCTACAATAAATGAAAGTAAATGTGGGATATTTAAATGTGATACGACACATGAAAACTTGGAACATTGAAATGTTTGAACAAAGAACCTATTCCTACCTACATTGCTTTAAAATAAGTGTCACGGATGAGTGCATATACCACAAATGGTAAAACAACTGAGCCCGTTTTTTTCCAATGCTTGAGATAGATGGAAAAAAGTATTACTTACTAGGACTACTAGCCCTGACCTTTCTGAAATTGAAGAAGAATACTTACGAATTAGGCTAACAAATTCAAAGATGAATAAGGAAGGGTCAAAATTTTTAATCTTTTAAAAAAGTCCCAACAGAGAGCCCTGCTGTTTAGACCGAGTAAAGCTCTCTTTTGTATTTTGAGGATTCGCTCAAATTGAGTCGCACCACACGTACTCCAAAAGTGAAGGGCATATCAGAAATGCGTCTTAATAAGAACTTAATAAACTATTAAAGAGTTTAGTAAGTTCAGTTCTTTGGAAACTAATATCATCGCCAAACAAGAGGAACTTAATTTTTTAGATAAAGCGGTAATGTATAATTTCCATTCCAAGGAATTGTCCACAACAAGCCCTAAGAATTTTACAGATTCAACGACGTTTGCAAAAAAAAACATATTTTACCAATGCTGTCTAGATAGGCGTTGTTAACTATAAACAGAAGAAACAAAATAGTAATACTGAAATTTGTTAATTAAAATATTATGATTGACAAAATCGAAAGCCATAGGAAAATTACAAAAAGCTGTTGCAGTGGAATGATGGCTGTTTAAGCCGGAGTAGACATTAGATTAGACATAGTATCATTTGTGTATTTCTTACTTGAAAACCCAAATTAATGGGTAGTTAGTATTTTATATTTAAACTGAAATGACAAAAGCCTCCTTTTGACCAAACATGATTTTAGATAACGTGGAAAGGACTGCAATCGGATGATAATTAGATGCTTGATTTTTATCCCCTCCTTTATGCAGAGGTATAATTATATCCGTCTTAAGGCAATTGGGAAAAATGCCATTTTTAAATGAAAGGTTAATTGAAGTGGTAAGGTGATTCAATGTGCAATCGGTTAGACTCGAAAACATTTTGGATCATCAGTCCATATTTTTTTTTGATGTCATTAATTGTACTGCGAAGCTCTGCTAATATTACGGGCATAAAGAAGAAACTGTGTAAGGTAGCATTAGCATCAAAGATATATCAAAGCGAATAATGAGAAGAAGACATTGAATTTGATAAATTTTTGGCTATATTCACAAAGTAATTATTGAGGTTATCAGGTGAAGTGGAGATTATGCTCGATAAGTCTAAGAAAAGAGTTTTAGTCGAAATACGACAGACTACACCGAGCCAAGCGTCGATCTTCAAGAGCTTTCTCCTCTACAGAAAAATACTATACGCACAGATTGATATTGTTTGATTAAATTTTGATTTTCATTTCGCTGTTGTCACCAAAATATTCACCAATTTTGAATGTGATCTGAATACTTACACACCTATGATATTTGTTTAATTGATCGTTGTTTGTTGTTGGTTATGGAGAATTAATTGTGAATAAACTGTTTTAATTGAAATAATGATTTTATTTTTGTAGTACTCTATTCAATATTTATGAAGGCTTTTTTGATTATTTAGGTGCGACTATATGTATTTGGTCAATGGATACCGGTCATCATTGTATTCATTAAAATAAATACCAATAAAAATAAAGATAATTTATTCAACCAGTTATAAGTCATGAATGCAGAAATATTAAATATTTATAAACAATCATTCGCTGTAAATGATATGTTATAGAAGCTTTGCTAATCTGTAATTACTAATAGATAATTTATATTACAACAATGTAGAGTGTGCAGATGTAGTTGTATAGACGTGAACAGTTTGTTGTTACAATCATGAATAATTATAAAGATCCAAAAATTCTTGAAAACATTCATTTTTCCATTTATTCCTTTTTCTGTCCTGAAAAGGTGAATAGGCAAAATTATTGATTCCCAAAAGCATAAAAAGGGGAATTTATATAAATTTGAGATATCGATTAATTTGTTTCTTCTTCGAATCATTCAATCGAATTTTTCCAATTAGAATGATGTGATGTATACAATATGTAACGTTTTTCGTATTTATCTACACTCTCTCCATTGGTTGGGTGAATTAATAAATACTGTCTTTTACGTTCTTAATTTATTTACACACTATACAATACACTAAACTTATAATAATTTACTTATAAATTTCACTAAAATAATTTTTTTCCTAGAAACTGTTTAGAAGAAATACTGTAAATAAACCGCATGATATAATCATGTCTATCTAATTCCATTGTAGGTGGACAGGGCCGGCCTAAGTACCCATTTTACGAGCTTGTTCGTAACAATATGTACAACCAAGAAATAAAAAATGTGTACAAAATAGACGGAGACCTAATTCAGAGAGTTTGCGTTCAATTATTTGTATTAGTGACATTGATGCATGAAGGTATTGTGTCAATTTAATCTTTTCATAGCATACTAATCGTCAAAACAACCTTAATTGACGAATATAATGGAATTCGGTAAATTGAGTATATATTTGATGCCTACGCTATTATGAGTTTTTATTTTACGAATTACCTTGTAACCCTGTATTCGAAATGCTCAAGATTCCCACAAATATTAATCCAGCTGCCTGAGAAGACACAATGAACGTGGGAAGGAAATCGAAGCAGCACGCCTCTGGCTAAATAAATGTAGTCCAGTTTCTTGCCTTCATTCATACAAACGGCCTCTGAGTGATGATCTCAAACCTATAAGAAACATTCGAGCGTAGTGTAGTTAGGCGCAATCTATTATTTTCCGCACTAGGGTCGTCAAACAACGTCAGCATTAAAAAAGAATGTGTAATCGAAAGATGAATGAACGATGCTTCATCTATCTACTCTCTTCTACCTTCGGTCTCGTCATCACAATGTAAACGTTTTGTTTTTATTTTTAGACGTATAAGCACGCGTGGCGACGAGGCGGTTTCCGTTAGATACAATGTTTCATATAATTTGCGCCCAAACCGGAATTGTCAAGGTCGCTCTGCTTTTTTCTGCAATTTGATATTATACACATCACTACTAACATTGAACCGATTCTTCTGCAGATTAATTAATCCCAAATAACATAATTTGTTAACTGTTACTTGCCGCTGTTTAGTTTATGTACAAGGTGACCCTTCACAAAGTACCCATCCTCTGAATAACTGTGAAGGTTATATCTCTCTAAAGACGTGGCGAATTACTTTGATTGTACCAGAATACTTGTATATTCAACGTTACTTTCTTCTTTGTTTACAGTCGACTATGATTTTCTTATGAAATATACCTATCAATGGATATGTAGAAGCAATAAATTAAAATATTCGCTTAATAGATAAATTATTACCCAAATACGTAATAAGAAATAGTTTTTTTACCAAATCTTTGGCTTTTGGTTGTCGATCAAATGATAATAATAAAAAATATTGAACTTACTGCTTCGGTGATAGCTAATTCATGTATTATTCTACTTTCTAAACGACCATTTCTGATAATTTAGAATTTCTGAGCAGATAAACCCAAGTTGTATGTATTGTAGTATTGAAAAACTGAATTTTCAACAATAGTCCTTTAACGTTTTCAATTATTTTCTTAACAATACAAAAACTTGTTCTGCTTGCAAATTTTTAACCCAGCCCCCAATAATTCCATTAATCGTTTTATTTGTTTGCTCGTCAAAGGGCTAAAGGGACAAGTAGGTTAGCTAGTTTATAGTGAGGAAGTCTATTGATTTTTCTGACAGGTAAAAAATACGCCTAATAAATTGTACAGGTAATGGTTAGAGTGTGGGAAGGCATATATGGATCGGGAATTATGGGTGGTCGTTTAAAATTAGCAATAGGTAACCTATGGCTCAAATTACAATCAAAGAAAAGGGAATAACTTATTAGAACAGTGACTTTAAATAACGATTGTTCAAACTATTACAATAAATATTTAGCAGATGAACGATTTATGTTCTCAAAGATTCCCTATTCTAGAACAAAGAATATATGTAATTATATAACAATCGCTACAATTACAAACTGAGATGTTCGAGGATTTCAAGTAGACTTATTTTGATAATTACCGTGAGAAATTTAATATAAAAAATGTTTCATACTATCTTGTCAGCTTTCACTAGAAGGTTCAGGTAGGTAAATTGTTAAGAACCCTGAATCAATTTCACTTTCTAAGAAACTAAGTCAATAAACGTTGAGTGGACGCTATGAAAAACAAATCTCTTGTTTATTCCAAATATAGTACAGACCCAAATTGTTCAGATACATCACATGCACATGATATTAATGGAGAGTGGAGAGTGGTTCCAGCTAACAAATTACATAAGATCTGGGACCTATATGTGCCTTTATCATTTTCCAAGTTCCAAGTGCTTTTCTAAGTGATTGAACATTTTTCACAAGTATATTCAGTGACCAACCAAGATAAAACACTTTTTATTGAAACGCATCAAATAGCCCTAAATAGGATTGATTTCTATATGAAAATATGTCTACACCCACTCGTTCCCAACCCCTTTAGACTGTTTTCTAGAAAACATTTCACTTGTCTCGTCCTGGCCAGTAAAATATTGTTCTTGGTCGAGTTTTTGTTTTTTCAATACCCAAATGGTAGAAAAATCTTTTCCCTTAATTTGAAACACATTCGATGACTGTCGGGTATTTTATATAGTTTCTTTGGCCAATACTCATAAAAGTATTTTGTTACCAAATCCAATTGAAAATCATTGCCTGTTTCAGCCTTAAATTGTTACTTGCGTTGTTCTGACATTGGAATGTACTGCATAATTGCATGAACAGAAACTCTAGTTCTGACTGTAATTTGTTCTTTTTACCATTTAGAAATGCAATGGAAAGTATGTCTGGACTGAATAATCAAATTATAATTCAATAACTTTAGACGTATTCTTGCAGTTCTTGGAGAGATTTTCTGAAGATCTATCCTAAAATTGTCTTCTTAAGGCTTATGGTCACTATAAACCTTGATACCTCAACTATGAATAAATAAGTTAAGCTTTCCAAAACCAAACAAAATAATCAGTGTTTCTTTTTATGTTAGTGCATACTTTTGCTCAGTAACAGTAAGGCTTCTGGAAGCAAATCCAATTGAATAACTTTCCTGTATTAACCATGCATCATGACCATCTTTGGAAGCATCAACTTCGAGCACAGTTTCATTTTCAGGATTAAAAATTTCTAGTACTGGCGACGAGGTGAGTGAATGTTTTAGTTTACTTAAGGATGACTTATGAGTATCATTCTAATGCCATTGATTATCATTTCGAGTGAGATTACGAAATTTCCCATAAATTGGGAATACATTTGTCCAGAAACTTTATCAAAAGCCTCAACAATTCGATATTGGTTTCAGGATATTCCATCTCCAAAATCGTTTGTATGTAAATTTGGTTAGCATTGATACATTGCTTGGAAAAAATCTGCTCTAGAAATTTTACTCCATTTCTTAAATTGGATTTTTGATTTGTTTAATTTTACGTTTTCTTTTTATTCTCTTTATAAAACTATTCTCAAATTTCTATTATATTCGGTTCATTGGAGCCTGTAACTATTTTTCTTCGAAATATATCTGGCGAAATGTTTGGGAAATTCATCCAATCCCTTAAATACCTCTGGAAATTCCTTTTCTACATGACTAAAACTTAACAATATCAGATTATCTACCGACATTTTAGTTGATAAACAAGCTAATATTCATTCCAAAGGACATTCTGAAATACCTCGATTCTATAAGGTGAACAAATGAATAAAATGGACTTACTATAAATTAGATCATATAAAAATAATATAAATAAGTCACCGCCGAAGTATAAATACAGCACTCTCCTCTCCGAGAACCGCCGCATCCGCCAACCTTTAGTCTCTTCCATGATATCCGAACAGGATCGGCTTCACAGTCCATGTCGTAGACTAGTAACAGTATTATCCAATAAACGTGCCAAGATTGAAAAAAGTCTAGGAGCTTGACAATGAAGAGAGTTGAGGAACAGCGATGAATTTCATAATATAATAAACTTTTCTCAAATATTCTCAAATAATTTCTTAATCTGCATTAGAATACTTTAAAATGTAGATGATCGAATAATTAAATTCATTTTATGTGTTTGATAGCATAAATGGATTCACATAACATACAGAAATTTTGGGGATGCTTGTGCCCAGTAGTTGAAAATCAGTGATGTCAGTAGGGACAACATGTATAATTCAAACTTCTTTTTCAAGTGTCGTCTTTTGAGTTCGAACCACAAATTTTTCCAAATAAAGACAGCCAAAAGCAGAAATTTTTACTTTCAAATGAAAAAACTATAGGTAATAGTAATAGGTAATAATTAGTATATAAGTCCATAGCAAAAATGAATCCAGTATACAGCATAACCGGGTATATTATTGTTAGAATAGAATTCGTTTGCAGAGTAGAAAGCACTTTCCAGTAATTATGCCCTCAAATTATCGCGAAATGCGAGAAAATATGATATCGATTTGATTTCAATTGGCAAATGATTGTGCATTTTATGTATTGTAAAATATTGAGCCCTTAACTAATTTTAAATGAGGAGTAGGTAGGTAAAGGTCGTGCTCCGCGTTTCCAAGTGGATAGCCGTGCAACGATCTTTCTGAAATTGGAGAAGCGTGCTTACGAATTAGGAATAAGGAAGGAAGAGAATTTTTAATTCTTTCAAATTAGTCCCTAAAGTGAGCCCTGCTGTTTAGTCCTAGTAAATATCTAACAGCTCTCTTTTGAAGTTTGAAGATTAGCTCAAATTGAGTCGCACCACACCACAAGTACCCCAGAAGGAAAACCGTTGAGTTGTTCATAATCTCAATTATTTCTTCTTTACGCTTTATGTTCAATCCGTTTTCAATTGTTGTCCACAATATCTTCAACACAAATCCATTCATAACTAACTTTATTTTTTCTCTTTTGAAGTAAACAACAATATCTCAGGTACTTATGGTAGTCTTTGTTTTCCGATTTTTTGCTGATATTTTTTCGTATGATGTCGTTATTATTATATTTAATTTTTGTAATAATGTCCCAAATTTTTTTGAAATGATAAGTACCTGCTTTTTAAAGTCCAGTTACATTCTTTCATTTCTTCCATGCTCCCGTTGGCTCCAGTTAGTTCGTCGCGAGCGATTACTCGACGTCATATTTGACGGCATTGCTCTTGAACGACTGGCGGCGGCACCCATATAATGATCGTCATCAAAATGTGGCGTTAAATACAACAATGGTGACAAAGCATGTTACATTTTAAAATCCTGAAATCAACTTTGTAGTGCAATTAATTTTGTGAAACACAAAACCACATATCCGCTGAAATTCTTGTTGAATCAAATTTTAACGTAACCAATGCGAAATATTCTTCGATACTGGAAGTTTTTACCAAACCATCACATTTTAACCCAACAGTTCTCGATATGTGCTTTCCACCTATAACTTTCTCTGATAACGCCCACGATGTTTTACATTAGTAGAAAGGGAAACTCAGCGGCTTTAGTCGTAGGCGTACCCAAACTTTACTTCAATTCCATCGTTCGATGTAATTCAACAGTCATCTTGCATTTTATGACTTCATCATTCAATTCTGTCGACGTCTACAAACATAATGTATAATTTAGGTTATAGTACAGTGAAATTGTAATTCAATATTAAATTACCTCATCAAATTTGATTATAGTTTTCTTATTAATTGATCTTCCACTGAAATAATCATTTCAACTTCATTACTTTTGACGAATCACTAATCTCCAAGTAGTGTTTTTATCTCGAAGGTAAGTAATTTGGTTTTATTATTATATCAATTTCGAAATTTTAACTTGAAAAAATAGTTTTGTAGTAAAGTAATTCATTGATTTTAATTAAGTTTTGTGATTTTATGATTAATATAGGAAAAGGAACAGTCAATAAATTTGTAAGAGAAATATTTAGAGAAAATCATCCACTTTTTTTCTCCAATACAAATACTCTGGAAAGGGTAGAAAAAAGAAGGTAGAAAAATAATAATTCTGATCCATCTTCTGGTTTTTTTGTTGAGTTGCCAAAATCTCATTTATATACCAGATTCATAATCAAATCTTGTAAAATAGAGTCAGGGAATGAATTGTGGACGAAAACCAAATCTACCAAATAGATATTGATACAATATTAAAAACAGTGAGAGAAGCTTCAGAGGTTCAGAGAGAACCGACTGGTATTAGAAAACAGTATTTCCAAAAAAATTGTTGAGGAGGAGATATTAGTTAACAGTAGAATGGAAAAGAATTGACTATTGAAAAATTTAACATCGAAATATAGGAAAATTAAAGATAAACTAGAATATATTAGGGTCAAGCCTACCCATAAGGATTTGAAGATATAAGATGATGACGAAACTAAATGTTGAAAGTCTACATTGTCTAAAGGAAGACGTCTCATCATATTTTATCCTGAATTCATATGTAATTCATTAAGAATAAATTGACTGAATAATTTCAATAAAATTTACATACTAGTTGGAATGTATATTGTTGGGACCTATCACGTGCCTACCCACTTTATATAAGTTACTTACAGCTTGTATCACCAACAGAATTTGTAGACACGTCGAGGAAAATAACATCTTAGCAGAGGAACAGGAATTCTGCAGAAGATATCACTAATGGTGCAAAAACAACTTATTATTGATTCGGCAAGCACCGGAATATACACACTGATTTGGTGGATTACAAGAAAGCGTTTGAAAGTATACCTCATTCCTGGCTTTTGAAGATCTTGCAGATTTACAAAGTCCATCCAACTATTGTAAGCTTCTTTCTAACAACGATGAAGGGATGGCAAACGGGCCTACATCTTCAAATCGGTCCAAACTCCCTCAGTACTGACGAAATACCCATTCGAAGGGGAATATACCAGGGCGACTCCTTGAGTCTGTGGTTCTGCCTTGCATTGAATCTTATATATACCATGCTCAATGTTACAAAATACGAATTCAACATTAAAGCTAATAGAGACACCAAGTGTACAATCTCCTATCTTCTTTACATGGACGATATCAAGCTATACACAGCAAATAAGAGTCAAATCAATCACATTCTCGATATAACACATCGACTCTTCACCGATAAACATATGGAGTTTGGACTGTCTAAGTGCAAGACTCTACATATGGAGAGAAGCATTGTAATGAACTGAAATGTGTAACTTCCCAACGGAAATATCGTACAGGCGATGGAAAACTATAAAACCAAGGATTACAATAGGTTAAGTTACTGGACCACAAGCAATATACCAAAAAAGTGAGGACACTTATGAAATCCGATGTCCAGGCAATCAACACCTATGCCACTCATGTTTTATGTACTCTTTTGGGCTAAAACATAGCAAGAGGGTATTCAGAGGTTGACATGAACAATGATGACAAAGAATAACAATTCCCATTCGAAGTCATCCACTATTGGGAAAACATTACCCCGAAAAGAGGTTGGAAGAGGTTTGATTGACCTTCTCAACCTGCACTCCCGGTAGGTAATGAAACTAGGTGAATTCTTCCAGAGGAAATCAGAAAACTCAACTGTACATCGGATTATATCCAAGACGGATAAGGATTACTCATCCCTCAACTTTAATATAGTATTGGACACCTAGAAGCTGGACAATGGTTATGAAAGGCACTACACGGTGGATATCACCACGACCTCAACCAGACAAAGAAGCTTACTAGCGGCAATCTCTTTCCAGAGAACGAAGGCTTCATGATGGCGATCAATTTATAACTTTATACGTTATAACGAATAACTTTAAGAAAAATGTTATTAAGGACCCGAACACTCATTTTGACAAATGCAGAAAGTGCCAACAAACATCAGAAACCATTCAACATATAAAATATGCTTGTAGTGTGTTAGCTAATACCGACTATCTACACCGGCATAACCAAGTGTCCATTATTATCACCGAGCGACAGGTGACGAATAACAGACCCACATCGTGGTGATTGATAGAACAGTCCTTCTTGTCGATGTACCAAACGCTCATAACGTTCTCAACAAATACCAGAAGAAACTGGTAAAATACGCGGAACTCACAATTGATATTAAACAGATGTGGGACAGCGAAAATAATGTGGAAATAGTTCCTTTTGGTTCTTTTTATCCTGGGTAGGTAAAAAAAAACCGGCTAATATTAATAATAATAGTAATTTCATTTTACCATTTAATTTTTTTATTTATATATTTTTGAAATGAATATATTTATTTGACAGAAATTGTACTAAACAAATATTCAACTCAGCACTATTCCAGCTATGCTTTTCGAGTATAAATTTAGCCTTTTTGGTTATAAAAAAACGAATGCGCGGGTATCTTCAACGTCATAGATCGCAAGAAAATCAACCCGTTCCTCCTGTTTTCATTTCGACCATTTCAAATCCTTGTCCATTTAATTATTGACATCACCATTCTGACTTATTAATTGGTATCAAAGAAACTCCCAGCTGAGATTTGATTCGTTCTCGGAAAGCCGCCAATTTTCTTGACGACAACTTGTTACAAAAATGAAATATTTCCAATGACAAGTTTTAGCGTAAAACGTTGAGTTTAATCTATTTATTTCTGTTATTTATTGATATTTTTGTATTTACAACCTCGCAAAGCTGTTATACCATTCTGGCGCATGCATCACTTAGGCAAATGAAATGAAACTTTCTTACATGCATATTCATGAATTAAAAGATGCATGTGGTGGTCATCGTAAACGGCATACTGTCATGCCGGGTGTTTTAGCAGGTGCCTTCCTATTTTTTTCACTGAAACGTCTGAAGTATATTAAATAAACTGGTCTCGTACGAATTGTAGAGCAAGTTATTATGCAATACAGATTTAGGCAATTATACAACTAATGACCTAACGTCAATATTCACCGGTGTTAAGTAGAAAAATAAAATAACCAAAAATTGATACCATCATTTGTCGTGAATTAGTGACCACATTTATCAAACAACTACCTGAGATTTGGTTCATTAATAATGCAACCAAAAAAAGGAGCCAAGAAAAAATTATGTAAGGCAGAAAATCTTTCCCATAGATTATGACCCAGGAACATAATACGTAGTGATTTCAAGATATATTACACAACAAATATATACAGTCCCGTGAAAATCATGAGGGGTGTGCTACCATTATAACGATGAAAACAAAAGTGATGTGAAAATTATGGAAATGAGGAAGGTAAAATAGGAAAGTTGCACGTATCTAATTTTTTTCGGGTCTGTTGTAGATGTGTCAAGCCCTTATTGAAATTTAATAAATATATTCTGTGGTAAATTTCTGGAGCTCTCAAAAAAATAAACTGTTGAATAATTTTTGAAAGAATATATAATGTTATGATCCAGGAATTAAATGGATGAAATGAAAGTTATCGCACATTTTTCCAAATTTCTAACTTTTATGCTACAGTGTCCATTTCACAAGGGCATAAAAAATATCTTATTGTTAGTTATTTGAGCTGAATATTTTTATTTTCTAATTTCAAATAAGCCGAAGCGTCGTTCAATTGACAAGGGACCTTGCGGGTTTTTCTACCTGAAGAGGGATATTTTAGAAATTGCACATATTTCCGGCACAAGACGACATAGTTCAAAACATTTTGCTAGAACGTTGTATTGGGCATGAATTTCAATTAAAGAAATATTTACATGTTGCTCACAATTGCAGAGCTCTTATCCAGTCAATTGCCGATATCGCTGGAGCAAATTCCAAAGCCCTTTCTTCTCATTGCGAAAAAATGGCAGTTAGCTTTTGTGAAAAATATTCAGCTTTTCTTGAGGGTTCTCATTTCTCATATTATGGCAATATTGTAAATAAGAATTAAAAGAACTCATGCAAGTCGGTTGCGAACTAATTAGAGTGTTCCACGCTTAAAAGTTTATTGGAAACTTAAATTCTCTCATATTTCTAGAAAAAATAAAATATAAGATATAAATAATCGCTCCTCAAAGTATTTATTCATAATTTCCCACAAAAACAAGAATATATAAGACGATCAGAATAACCTTCATTGATTTGATGATTTGAGGATTTATTGGTTTCTCATATAAATTTGGAAGTTTAAAATACTTTTTCAATATCATTTGAATAATTAATGAAGGAACTAAGAGTATAGGAACAACTGAACTAAAATAATCTTAGTAATTCGTGAGCTCTATAGCAAACTTCAACCAAGAACAAGTTTTGAAGGAGTCTAGGAGAATTGAGTCTAAGTGAGCTGTGCATAAGTGTGTGAATTACTTCTTACTTTGTACCTTTGTCCCTCTTCAAACTATTCTCACATTCAACAATCCGATATCTACCAAATTCATCTAACAATTTATATGTTCCATTTAAAATAAGTAAATCGGATATTAATAGATCTCTTACCTTACCCAGTATTCTTCTAGCTACAATAATTACAGCTAATCTCGTAAAAACCCATTTTTCCATATCTTGTACTATATTCTTGGTATTACCCAACAGTTCCTGTAATTTATTTTCCGATTTGAACGGTTATTTGTCTCAAAAATGTATTATTTTTCTTAATAGAGAACTTACTCTCCGTTGAGAATAAACACATCATTCAAAAGAAACCTTTCCTTATTGAGTTGTGATTTGATCAAACGATGCACCAGGAAATGAAGACTGACCATTTCATCTATTTTATCTACCTATGTTCACTTCAGCTGTAATCGGTAATAGGTAATCATCCATAGCTTTTCGTTCATGTTTTTTGTGAAATTCAATTCTAGCTACGGCCCTTGAAGCTTCTCATTCTAGTCTTCTATCTTTTCTATAGGCGATTCTGCCTGTTTCTTTATAGTTATATTATCGCTCCATCTTTTCCGCGGTCGACCGACACTTCTTCTGGCCGGCGATTTGTCTCTTGCGATCTTTACTACCCTATCACCATTCCATTCTTTTTTTTATTAAATAACAACTCGTTAATCTTCTGCAGTATTCTCATCTTAGCTGTTTCCAGCATTCTTAGTGTTTTGGACGTGTACTGCTGAGTATGTCATTATTGGTCTTTATAACTTTATAAATTCTAGTCTTAGTTTCCGTTTGTTTCTCCATATTGTATTATTGAGGCATCCTGCTGCTCTATTGGCTTTCTGTATTTGTTTTTTTACTTCTGATTTTGCATTTCCATACCTTGATAGTGTGATGCCTAAGTAGTTAGTTTCCATAATCTGTTCAATGCTGGTTCAATTTCTATCTTACATCTAATCGGTTCTTTGCTAATGACCAGTGTTTTCGTTTTTTGGAATGAAATTACCATGTTTAGCTTTTTTGCTACTATGTTAAACTTGTGGATTCATCTTTGTAAGTCGTCTTCACATAGCAGTGAATTTTTACTTCTCTATTTCCCACCTTATAACCTTTCCCCCTTTTCACTGCCTTTATTATTTCATCCATTATGAGATTAAAAAGTAGGGGCTTAAGAAATTTCCCTCTCTTATACCTGTGCCTTTGTTTTTTTCCTCTGTAAGTTGTCCGTCTCTTCTGGCCTGTATTTTGTTGACCTTATATATGTCTTCAATTGTTTAGATGATGTCTAACGGTATTTGTCTATTGTATAAATGGTGAACCAAGTCTTTTAATCTAACTCTGTCAAAGACTTTTGTCAAGTCAATTAAGCAAATGAACGCCGGTCGATTATATTCTAGAGCTTTCTCTGTGATTTGTCTAGTTACAAATACTGCGTCTATACATGATCTCCCACTTCTAAAACCTTGTTGTTCGACCTTAAAAGATATTCTTTGATTTATTAGTTGTGTTAAAATTTTGTTTGTCAATTTCAGAGTAGTTTTTAAAAGATTGATTCCTCTATAGTTTTCCGGTTCTTTACTGTCAAATTTTTTAAACAGTGGAATTATTATACTTGTTTTCCATTCTTCAGGTACTTTTTTGTATTTTAATATTTTGTTAATGAACAGTGCCGACTATTCAGCCATTGCTTTCTCACAATTTTTTGAAAATTCATTTGCTATTCCTTCACTGCTCGTAGCCTTTCGGTTTTTTAGTTTCCTCTGAGCTTCCTCCACTTCTTTGTACTTACTAGTATTCTGATCTCATCATCAGTTGTGATTTCTGGTATTTCCCGTTCTTCTGTTGTGAGTTGATTTTGTAAGTACAATCTTTTTCCAGGCTTTTACTCCTATATGTTTTAATTCTACTATTTCTTTCATTTCTTGCCTCTGTTCTCTTATAAATCTCCACATTTCCTTTTGTAATCCTTTTGTAATTTATATGTTACTATACAAAATATGACGGAAATTAGCAAAAATGGGAAACCCAACAACAGAGACGCCAAAAGAGAATTAAAAAGCTGCTAGGAAAGTTGATCTTCAGCATCCCAAGACTAAGTCAATTTTATGGGTATAATGATACTAATAATTCAGAAGGCAAGTCGTAAATCATAAATTATTATAGACACTAATAACTTTTTATTACTACAGAAAAATAGAGATAATAAAAAAACTAAAAACAAGTTTTCACCTGAAAAGTTTCAAAACGCATCCTACCACTAGCGGCAACTACTTAAGTACCAAATAGTAGTAGTAATAAAGCTCAAATTTCAGCATTTATTTTAGATATAACAAAATTGTCGGCAAAGGTTTTTTTTAATCTGCAATTGATATTGGAAGAACAACAAACAAATATCAATAATTCGAAATAGATTGTATCGACTATTCTTGGTTAGTAACATGATATAATTTTTGACAAGTGTGAAAGGTATCCATCTTCTCAATAAATTCTTACCGTTCATAACGAGTTTTAGACACCATAATTATGCACTTTTATATTGTGAGATAACCTTATCGAATAACTACTCTATTTTCCTGATAATATTTTTGTTTCAACGAAAAATCATAATTTTGAGTATACAATTAGAATAAAAATCCATAAGTGGATCATCCCGGTAGGGGTCAACAAAAGGACAAATAATTTGTTATTATCTGTTTCATTCAGCACGTAAAAAATTTTTTCCCGTATGTATTTTATCAAAATATTGTTTCAACAATACCGTTCAAACTTTATTTTCAGAAGAACCCGTAGGTATATATTGTACATCAGGAATAATAACCTAAGATGACCTTTTGCCACCAAACAAACAAAAACGTCTAAAAACCAGAAACTTGAGTTCGTTGATTTTGAACGATGAGTCCGTTTCTTTTCTAGTATAAAAAATTAAACGCCATTGCAACAAGCCAACAAGTTATTAAGTCCCCTGCATTTAAAATTTACCTGTATATCGAAAAACAAGTTTGTATGTGTTGAATACGCTCGTGGGAATTAAGAATATTCCCGTATGGGACGGTTTAGAAAATAAATAAGGTGCTCTATTGTATTCTTCAAGCAGGTTCTGAAAGTTCACGTTCACCCTCCAAAAACTTTGTTCAAAATCTTTTGAAGAAGATTTTTCGATCTTATATTATGAAAAACCGTTAAAATGTAGATGAACGTTATTAACGATTCGGTGAATTTCAGTTTTTTTGGATTATTAGGGGAAACGTCGAAGCACTTAGTTCGAATATTGTCATATGGGAAGTTGAGTTTTTTGGGGTTTAACTGTCACATTTACTATAATTTTATATCCATTAGTTCATTTGTCATACTCGATTTCATATATTATCGGTAACAGTTGATAGATAAATAGTTAATTTGTATTTTCTTACCATCATCCTTTGGTTCATCCATCCACAAAATCAATTAGCAGAAACTCTAAATTTTAGTATTGATTAGAAATAGACAATGCCTTTCTCATAGAATTAGAATTTTATTTATATTGGTCATATTCAATGAACGGCTGAATTATAGAATAAAATTATTGTTTTTGGAAACGGAAGAATTTTTATATCCACCTTCCCATGTTCTAATTTACATTAGGTAGTGATTACGTCATTGGTGATGTCGTGATAATGTAATGGTTGTTTATTTAAATAGAAATCGATATTATGGGATACCTCATTTGGAAGGAATTTTAATTCTGTATTCAGCGGTATTGAACTTTCAATTAAATTATATTTACTAGTTCCTAAATTTTTTCAATTCATTTAAACTCCTTCAACAGACAATTTTCAAAAACATGAATTTCTCGAGTCATTACTCAAAAAGCCATGACGAATGATCAACAGAAAATATTAGTTAATTTTGTAATGCATATTGAGTTTATCTTTGCATAGTTATGCATCGTATTATAATTTGGCGTAATAGTAAATGATGACTGATTTTAATGAAAAATAAACAGAATACAGCGAGAGGTATGCCATTTATGCTAAATATTCAAGTTCGATCAACTAGAGAAGAATTGAGAGGAAATTTTCGAAAACTGAGAGTGTTGAGCATATTCCAAATGCTGGACGCCCTAAAAACCAAGTTGTCAAATTGAGTTATTAGAATTACATAATGATCGTCTATTACAATTTTCTGAAAGTATTGTAAGATTTATTTAACTATGATCTGCGTTTCATTAATGTTCCTTGATGAGTCTACATCAGGAGTCGGCAACATTTTGAGTCAGGAGAGCCAAAAATTACAATTTTTCAAATTTCAAAGCTTTTAAAGAGCCACTTATTTTTTTCTTGGTAAAAGAACTAATCTTTTATTCATAAGCAAAAATATTAATGCTTCGAAACGTCAATTTTTTATCAAACTTTTCTATATAACCATGTAATTGTTACTAAAACGTCAAAGTTGTTCAAAACGTCTTGGAAGTAACCGAATAACTGCAATCTTCTTCTGAATTAAACTACATTAAACTGAATCCGATAAAATAATATTAATGGATTCATCCAACGAAGAACTTCCCGAAGCCATTTTGAAGGCTGTAAATGAAACTAATTCCGAGCTGTTACCTGCCAAATGACTTAAAACCGTTGCCGTCACCGTCATCGTCATCTTTATGCGACCTGCAACCGATGCCATCTTCATCGACGTCATCTACCTTCCAGTTGAAACCAAATAACTCCACTGGACCGGCAATTCTTACTAGTCTACAGAATACAACAAATTGTGTTTTCAATATTAATATTTATAATAATTAGTAGATTTTAGTTAAAGCTTTGTATATTATTATGTTTGTTGGAATAAAATAATTTTAGAAAAATGGGTTGGTATACTTTTTTGTATATGCGGTCGTAGAAAGAATAATGTTCCTAACTCATGCGTAAAGTGTCTTTCCCGCACTTGACCACTTGCACTAGTGCGGGAAAGTGACATTCTTCAAAGGAGAATCAACTATCAAACCACCCGGGTTTGATATCAGTTGTTATGACAACCCAAGCGTGTAATTGTTACTAAAACGTCAAAGTTGTTCAAAACATCTTGGAAGTGACCGAATAAGTGCAATCTTCTTCTAAATTAAACCACATTAAACCGAATCCGATACAATAATATTAATGGATTCATCCGACGAAGAACTTCCGAAGCCATTTTTAAGGCAGCAAATGAAGCTAATTCCGAGCTGTTACCTGCCAAATCCAGACTAAAGTATGAGAAGCAATACGACCATTTTGTTACATGGTATAAGGAGAAACGGGCCAAAACTTATAAGGAAAAGGTATTTCTGGCGTATTTTTCAGACCTAAGTAAGGTTTTGAAATCTAATACATTATGGTCCCGCTATTCGATGGTAAAAAGTTTCTCTGTTCTACAAATGACTTAAAACTGTTGCTGTCACCGTCATCGTCATCTTTATGCGACCTGCAACCGATGCCATCCTCACCGACGTCATCTACCTTCCAATTGAAACCAAATAACTCCACTGGGCCGGCAATTCTTACTAGTCTACAGAATGCAGCAAATTGTGTTTTCATTATTAATATTTATAACAATTAGTAGTTTTTAGTTAAAATTTTGTATATTATTATGTCTGACACCTGTTTCGATTACCAAGTTATCGTCTTCAGAGACTTCGGTCTTAATCAAATGGCGCTCTTACAAGCCGCTTGCTGAATATTTGTTACAAGGCGCTCTCCATCATAATTTAACTGTTCTTCCGTTTGTAGTGGAGCTGAGAGATCAATTTCCTGAGAAAACTTCGCCAGTCCAAACGATTTTACATTAGTTCACATAGAAAATCTCGAACTGGCTGAGATTGAAAAAAATTGCTACATCCTTTATAAATACATTGATCAAGTATTCATAGAATATGACTGAATATATAATTCTATGAAAAAAGGGGCTTTCTATTATTGTAGGAAATGAAAACGGACATTAATTGATTAGTTTCTAACTTTTTCATTATCTTTAACCAAATCAAATGTTAGAATCAATTTGTATATACTCTAATCAATTTAAGAAAAATTCGATATGGCCCACCCTCTCGGTGTAGAAAATAATGTAACAATCTATTTACCCCTTACTGGGTGTAAAGGGTATGCGGGTATAAGGGATGATAATTATTATGAGAAAATTGACAAAAGCTCAGTAGGTGATTAGTTCGAACATTATGATTTATATCTTAAGTTTTTTTCAGATAACCAAGCTTGTGTGTAGTGCTTGTATTTCAGGACTCAAGTTGATGAGTATGGTATTGAAAACCAAATTTATCACTTGGTTTGGTTTGATATGAATTTCAAGAGCTTCGCATATGGTTAACATTGTTTCTAAGTGTACTCTGTTGTTCTTATCCGTTTGTTCGGAAATATTTCTGTATTTTGTGAACTATGCTGGTTTTATCTCATATCTAGTTGAAACGATATCGCTCAAAGTCGTTTTTTATTTGAATCAAAATCGTTGATCACATACTTTGTTCTACACAAATCATACAACGAATTCGTGAAACAAAAATGTTAATTCTTTCATAATCGATTCTATTAAGGTTGGTAACACTTTTCAAATAAAGTCAAGAAGAGATCCAAAATATTTTGTAAAAAAAATTATTTCATCTTCATCTATTAACAAATTTTTCGTTCTAAAAATAAAAATTGAAATCACTACTGTCTAGTTTTATAGGAATTTTTTTGTAGGATTTTTTTTCATAAATTTAATTTCTGAAAAAAAGTTTCAATTATAATTTTTGTTGGTTTTACATGATTCTTCCCAATCCCCCATGGGATTAATAGATCAGCTGTGAACACAGGGTTCTCCAGTATCGCAGGACGAAAGGGGGACCTTTGGGTCTCAGTGTATACGAGACCCCAAATCCATACATACATGCTTTTTTCCGCGTTTTCTAATTCCCCATGAACAGTTTCTCTTAAAAACCATAACTCTATCGTGCAATATTTGTTTGATAAAGTATAAAATTTTACTGAAAATAGGTAACACCAATTTAATATGTTTACTGATAAATATTTATTAGCCAGAAAGAATAATTTCTATCATGTCTGGCTTTAGGAATACTTTATGAAATGAAACTTTGTTAACTTAGTGTCAGCGATAAAAAAATAATTGAAAATGACAGATTTATGACTTGTTTTCATTTCATTTCTTGAGGTGAATTTACCAAAATAATACTAATTAATAACTTTATCAATAGTTTCTACCAACATCGGTTATCACTCCACAATTTTCGAATTAAAATATTCTGAGAATGGTACACAGTATCGAGTATGGAGTGTAGAGAAGGAGTAACGTCTCTGGGTTAAAAAATGTGAGCTGATTTTTGATAAGTAAATAGGTGGCGCTGATTATAGAGGGTTTCAGATATAGTAAGTGTCTAACTTCTGATCTCAATCCCATAGTACAATCAGCGCCACGTATTATCCCTACAGAATTCAGACCATATTTTAAACGTACCGTCCATAAGAGACGTTACTCCTTCTCTACACTCCATTGGTATAAAAGTTTTGTTCCATACCACTTGTTACGAACCGTGTAACTAGCGCCCTCTATGAGAGTCAAACAGAAACAAATTCATTGGATGTATCAGCTTCCAAAACATTTTCGTATAAAATTTGAATACAATGTTGCCAGTAGTTGCGGTAAAATCGTGAATGAGTGCATAATTTTTTTTAATCGCTTTTTATCTTGACTACAGATGGCGTTACGAAAATTTTTTACTGAACAAACCCCAAATATTTTTCAGATTTTTTGTAAACACCCTATGTGTGCAATCATCCATTTTCTGTCTAGTATTTTCAAGTAATTAGTAGTGTAAAGGTTAATACTTAATAATACTACAGTTGTTAATTAAGCAATCTATAGAAGAAACCGCTATGATTAGAATTATTCATAGATTTAATTAGAAAATTTGTGTGTGAGCTCTCGTCTGTATTGATTTGCATACGTTTAGAACCAGGTGCCTTTTTGTTAAATTATTATATCGATTTGTAGCTCATTACCTCAAATCCTATAATTTCATTATGGATATTATTTCATGTTAGAGCTCCCAATTTAGTGAGATATTGAGTAATTTTAAGCGATCTGGTTGATACTTTATGAAACCATCATATCTGATTTAAAATACACCATTTATTTCGGTTTAAAGGCACAAGTTTTTATCTACTGGTTTTATTTACATTTAAATTTATTTACGCATATTTTATGTTGAAGTACGTTCAGTTATTAACGACTTCCGGTTATATCCGAAATTGAACAACCTGCTATTTATTTCAATGCAACAATTTCTTAGAAATTCCTAAACTAAAACGGTTATTAAAGTCTAAATTATAAGTAAGATTTTTTGATGTCACAAATACTGAAGTGGCAATGAATAATAATATTTAATCAAACGATGTTATTTGAAATGGTTCCAAAAGTTTTCCTCGCGAAAGTCACTGACAGGAGTTAAACAAAATCAAGCCTATCATAGATGATAGGGGCGCGTTATCTAAATTATAAAATATACAAAATAACGAGAAACTCTAAATTATCGAACTGGTTGTTCCTACTTCTAAGTATTAATAAATATATTTCAAATAAGCCAGTATCTAGAGCACTTTGAATTTCTTCGATGATGTGTATAAAAATGTGTTTATTAATTTTTGTAATACGGCCGGTTTTATGGAGTTATTTGGATTGTTGTCAGATCTTTGGTTTTTCCGGAGAAATAATGAACCATGTTATATTAAATGGAAATTTTTTGCTTTTCGAAATCCTTAAGAAATACTTATTATTTTTCAACCAATATTTCCTATATCTAAATGCCATAAATTCGGAGTTATAGCGTTATTTCTGTCGAAGATAAAATGATACGTTTAGGTGGTTATGACTGCTACAATGACAAATTTGACGGTTCAATAAATTATTGTTAAGGTTTAGAGTGAGTTACGATGGATCGTTTATCTGAAAAAGAACGAATTGATATTGGGATATGGTAATAGCCGTAGAAGTCAACAAGAAACGAGTAATATTTTTAATAATTTATATCCTAACCGAAATCCCATCACAAGATCTACTGTCAGTACATTAGTAAAGAAGCTTAAAGAAACTGGTGAGAAATTTATCCAAATCAAGGCGCAGAAAAGCTGCATTAATTGTAAACAAATCTGTTTACAGATGTTTGCGTCCTGTTAAAAGACGATCCACACTTGAGTATTAGACAAATATCCAGGAAATATGTCGCAAATATCCATAATGAAAATTTTACGTGATAATAAATTCCATCTATACAAAGTAACGTTGGTTCAAGAGTTGTCAGTTGACTCCAAATTTGTTAAATAATGTTGTGTTTTGCGAGGAGGCCAGTATTTGTACTAATAAAAACGTAAATCGGCATAATTGTACATGCTGGTCACGTAATAATCCTCGTTGGATACGTGAATCCCACACCCAATATCCCGACAAACTGAATGTATGGGCTGGAATAATAGGCGATAAAATAATTGGTCCCTTTTCCATTGAGGGTAACTTAAATGGTCTGGCGTATTTATTTTAAGGGTCGAAAACTCTTTAAACAACACTCGTATTTCCAAATGTAAATTTTTTGAATTTTTGTTATTAGTCTGTTATTTTTGAACCATTTATTTCAACGGGGGCATTTTCACGGCCTTAGATCGACTATTTTTTTTTATTTTTTCATTTCTATGAACTATCATCCAGATTTTATTATCAAAGATACGTCATTTCTGAGTTTTTTGAAAATCTGTATTCGCGTCTCCTACCAATGAAAGAGTGAACTTTATAAAACTTTTTATTGTTCTTATCATCAAAACTTCTTTATGACTTTTAAGTAAATTCTAATTCAACTCCCCTACTATAAATTTAAACTTTTAATTTATAGCCAAGACAAAAAAAATTTAATAAATGTTGTATTAACCCACATTTCACACTTATGCTATTCTGTTTTTCCGTTAACGATGGACATATGTGTTTTGGTTGATTTTGAAAAATGTATTCCTACTTTTGGAAATATTGCAGGGGCGGTTATAGGGCGTTGAATTCGCACCATTTGCAGAAAGATAATAAAGTTTTAATGGGATATTAAGATAGTGAAAAATGGATTCCAGATCCTAATGCGTTGGAGATTTAATTAGCAAGAAATATAATTCTTGACACTATATTCACATGTTTTAATTAATAATCATCGTTGTTTTATCACAATAAGTTATCTATGGAGTAATAAAAGTATTATCAGGTAACTTGGCATATATTTATCAATAATTGTATTAATAAGATCTTCTGAGCTCAACCTGAATTCATGTATTGAATACCTATGGATCCCTGGAAATCCATTTAAAAGGGAATATGATTGTGAGATGACTGATTGCTTATGTACATAATAAAGAAATATTTCAAGCAAAAAATATTCTAGTGCAATTTCTGATCACAAATTATTGATAAATTGGATAAAATACGACAACTTAATTGTAAAAATTAGTGGAAAGAAAAATGATATTTTGTTGATATAACCGTATTTAGGAAGTTGAGCCTGGAGCATTACCTTAATTGAGTAGTGCAGCTTGCTCATAAATGTCGAACGTAGGAAGACGCTGTTAATAAATGTATGTATCAAACAAAATCGAGATTTTTTTACTTATTTCATTATTTATTCATATTTTCGACTCTCGGATTGAACAGTGGTGAAATTGAAATATCTAACCACTTTAATATTGCTATTTCATAATATGAATGATTCTACAAAACGATCCTTTATCGGTAGTACACGAAAATATTCAGATATTGATGTTTGAATTATCGTAAAATTTATAAGGACCTATGTGATCCATATTTTATATGATTAATATCATATTTTAAATTTCGTTCAATATTTTTTTATTGTCATTCTAGTTAAAAAATTTAATATGATCTTTGTCATTGGTTACACTGTTTCTGTTTATTGAGCTTTTTGTTTGAAAGTACAGAAATGTGTATAACTCCTTCAATGGGCCTTCATTTTCACAGTGTAATTTTATACTTTGCTAATTTCGTTTCTTTTTCACTTGGTTATCTTTTTTTTTTCTCTAATTTCTTTTTTTTTTACTAAGTATCCAGCCGATGACACATAACAAATCCATTATAATAATTTGACGAAAAGCTCGCGAGAGTCAGTTGCTTTCAAGACGTAAGAACTGATGTTTTCAAATATTCTGTAAATCCGAAAGACCCGCGATTTCCAGAAAAGACATATTTTGTTCAAAGACGTAAATTCGACGGATCATGTAACCCTGAGAATTAAGTATGTGGATAACCATTATTTAAGTTCTATCTTTCATAGTTCTTAGATTTTAAAATTTATTTTGTGACATAAACCTTCATTCAACCTACTTACTTTTTTATTCTTAATAATAACCTAGACAACATTAACTAAATTAGACCCCAAAATTCTTGGGAACTCCCACGGGATATATTGAATGGATCGATAAAATGTTGAACATCCAGTACAGAACTACAGAAAAAAGATATGCTGAAACTGTAAATGAAAATAGGCTCTCTCGATTATTGTCAAACCAAAGCACGCCAACAAAATTTTGAACGTACGTAACGGAGTATTTTCAAAAATATTATAAAAGTACAGAACAAAATCATCTTCGCCGAGGCATCAGGCCTTATTTACATTGTGTTAACAAAATAAAATTCATATCGTTGTATATAGTTCTTAAAATATCAATTTCGGATTTTAAAAACCCTTTCCGACAATTTTGTTTGATCTACCATATATTTTACCAAGCCACGCCATTGCCTATCGCGGACTGTCTAGCAGGAATATTTCGAAGAAATTTTGTACATACACCACCCGACAGCTTCGGCCAATAGATTTGCATTTATGCTCACGATTCGATGTTTTCATTGGTAAACAGTGGAGATAATGAGTCCACGTGGACTGACGGTTTGCTAGATGTTTACCGGATTTTATACGAAGAGTCAACATTATTTTTCATTTCTTAATTTGGTATGAGTGCCGTGCGTATTTATGAAATATTGATTGTTCCTCGCATAACTGCATTTTACATTTGCTTTTGTAAGAACTATAATATTTGTCCTATTTATTTAAACTCTTTCTATTTGTGGGGGGGACTTTGTAAACACTGTCTTTTAAGACATTTACACACTATAAGATACAAGTAACCAATTAAATATCACTTAAACAATTTCTACGATTACTTTTACTAATTCGTTCTGTTCGCTACGACTATTAATTTAGAACTTACTGGGCTATAGCTAAATTTTTTATATACTACAAAAAGAATTTTACAAAGCTCTAGAACTATAAGGAACAAAAGAAATAAATAAATAAACTTTCCTAGAAATTATTTAGAAGATATAATGTAAATAAATTGTGTAAATGTAAATAACTTGCTAAAAAAATTATATCAAAGGCGCGTCCGCCATTTATAAGAACAGAATTCGCCAAATTATTATTTGTTTTTGGCCAGGGCCGGCCTAAGGACCAATTTAACGAGTTTGTTCGTAATCCTCGCATTTCATGGAATTACTATTAATGTTGTTTTATTATGTTGATTACATGTAATTGATGCATGAATGTCTGGTTGTTCTTAGTGTTTGATTTTTATTTTTGTGATAAAATTAGTTCCATGATATAAGTTGATTCGCAACTAGTATGTTTGTATAATCTAGTCTAAGGTTTGGGTTGATTTCTCGGTTCATTGTAATTCAAATAAAAATATTTCATATTAAGGATATACACGTCGCGTCGTCACTTATATTTGCGGGCGGCCAACTTATTTTTCCCCAATATTCTCGCAAAGGATTGATATTAATGTTGAGAACCAAAAGTTCTTGAAACTTTAGTCTTTGCTTTGTCTACTTAGTCGTTCCTTAAGTTAGTTTACAAAATTGATTCGACAATAACCTAAAAAAAAAATGATTCTGAATATTTACGCCACAATTTCATTTCTCTAATAGTTATAGTCTAGATCAATTGAGTCTGTGATAGAATACATCTACGATAATATTGACAGTTTTTTCCAGCTCCCATAACATATTTGCGTTGATAAGGGTAAAGAGTGATTATATTTTTGTCTTTATCTGTTTGTTGTCTTAGTGATGCCAGTTGTAACTGTGTATTCTGTTTTTTCTTCTCACTTCTTTATAACGTGACACAGTTAGATCAAAACCGGATTCATCTTATCTTAAAAACTCACTTAGAGATATTATCATTATGAAGAAGTTTTTTTAAATCAGTTAATACGACATGATATTTAGGTTTCACTAGTTAATGTGTGTAGAGATATTTTCAAACCCATTCATAGCAAACATCAGCTTTTGATGGTATGTTGATGGGAAAACATTATGGTATATATAGGTAGGTCATACAGTGTTGGTGTAGAGTTAGTAGTACATAGAATGTTCGGTACGGCCAGAATAATACATAGTGCTTGAGAACGCTATTATCTAATACTTAAATAATCACCTAACCAATTATCGTACAATCTTCCTAATTTCTTTTCAATAGTTATTTCACCTTTCTAAACCTTTGGGAGTGAGTAACCAGTTTTTAGGTATGTATCTTTATTAAAAGTAGTCCAGTTTCAGTCAGAAACCAGAAGGGTTGGTATAAGATTTTCAGCAGTAGGATGATTTTTATTTCTCTCTGTCATATTTCCCTTTGCGTGCTCCAACGATGACAGTAAAAGAGGGTATGATGGACGTTGTCCTCGTTGTTGCAGAAATATAGGACTATCAATGAAGTAGAAAGGATACAGGTAAGTTCTGAAAGATCCATGTCCAGAAAGGGATGTGTAAGATAGAAATTCATTTTGCCGTGTTTCCTGTTGATACATTCAGGTAAGTTCCCATCGTTGGTACCATTCTGTTTCAAGTTCTCTCCACATATATCTTCAGTTGATTTGAATATTATGTTTTGCATAGACATTTTTTTCCAATTTCCCAACAAATTTCTAATTTATAAAAAATCTCTCCAAAACAATAATTATCAAGTTTCTTACAACAATCTTTTTTTGTTTCCTACGTTTCGGGGTGAAAATACATTTCCTATTCACCCTAATTTGTAGAAGGGTGGTTACGGTACTGCTAGTAAAGATAAAAAAATATTTTAAGGACACCTGGCGTAGGAGATTGTCTCGACTCGGCACTGCAACAGGAAGTGCTAAGGTATGCCACACAGGACACGTGTGTGTGCAGACCACCATAGCAAAAAATATTTAATCTATAAAAATACACTTGAAATACGCACTTGACAGATAAGGTTTTCATAATTATGCATATTTAATTTACATAAATTCGAAAACAAATGCAGGTATAAAAAAAGACACGTGCTCGTCTATAAGATTGATTAAATTTTCAAAAAGAATATTGATATTAAAATGGATTTTATTCCATAGCTTGTGACGGGACTTTCAATTCTATATAAAATACATCATTCATTCCAATATCTATTAAAATCTCTTCTGTCTCATTTTTTGTCATTATGAATTGACGTTTCTTCATTTCATCCAAATTATTATCAATAATATCAATTGATATATAGGATAAATTTAGAAAATAAAAGTGAAAAGAAAAAAGTCAAATAGCAAATGAATTTAGAAGAAATGTTGATGATTAAATTGAATATAATTATCAAGAAAAAGAATTGACTGAAATTGAAAAATATTAGATTAAGTCATAGTTGTAAATATATCTGTGATGAAGTATGGAAAATACAATCTTCTTCTTCTTCGTATTAGGCGTAGTCGCCTGTTTTATCTTCGACATCCTTGCCTCCTATACTGCTTTAAGGTTGTCTCTACACCTTTTTTTGGTCGGCGGTACTCCTTCGGCCCAATGGGGATTCATCGCGCGCAATCTTGACCATTCTATTGTTGTCCATACGACTTACTCGTATGTTCTCGTTCCATTTTTTCTGTCTTGATAGAACCCTGTTTTGCACAATGTTTTGATGTCCTCACTTCTTTCCCTGTCCAGTAAGTTTCCATCACTCTTTTGGTTTTCGCCGTTTCTGGCCGTGTCTGTGCGGTGTAGGAAATTATGGGTCTTACCGTGGTCTTATATATTCTCGATTTGGAATCTATTCCGATATGTTTATTTCACCATAAGGTTTCTTTCAAACATACTGCCATTCTTAAGGCTTTAGTTGTTTGCTCTCTCACTTCGTTCTCTACGTCTCCAAATCTCGATTCCTAAGTATTTGAATTTTGTTACTTGGTGAATTATCTGATCGATACAAGCTTCGATGATATGTAGGTATATAAGCAGCGAAGCCATTATACAAGTGTGATGTCAATTGAATAAATATAGTTTAAGAAAAAACAAAAACTCGTTTTCATAACATATGAAACTAACGTTTTAGTTTCATGTACTTTATAAGTTTTTCCAAATCATATTTTCATTGAAAAACGAATCACAAAATCTTTTTTCTTTATTTATATTATCTTTATGGAAGAAGATTTCTAAGTTCCTGTGAGGTGTCTGGTCGAAGATTATGGTAATTAATGGATTAACGTAATTGATTTGAAGATTAATGAATGGGAATTAGAATAGACAAACTGGGTGGAAGCGGTAGAAAAATAAAATTTTGATTTCATATTTTTATCAAAACCACTGCAGTTCGATGTTGTTTCACACTATTATTAATAAACAAGAAATAACTGCCTATAGCGGCATGAAATTGTGACAGAAAGATACTTTGGTGAAATTATAATTGCACCTCATAGAAAGGGGTCATATTCCTTCAATATATCGTTGATGCAAGAACATTAATGGATTTATCCATGTTTGTTAAGGTCTAATGTATCATGATTGATATTTGTTGCAGATGGACTCTCCTCAAAAGTCGCCTGAATATTAAATCAGCATACAAATTCTATTCCTTATGGCTAAGATATGGACAGAAGCACCTCTAGCGTTAAAAAATATTCTTACCAGGAATCTGCAAGTATTACGAGTAAGTCTACGAGGTAACGATCATTAATAGAAGTTTCTACTGAATGTCTTACAATTCTTCGACTTCCGGAAACAGTTCCAGTACCTTGAACTAATTTAGCATCCATGAAATAACTTTTTGGGCACATTTTTCCATTTGCAACGTCTACGTTAAGGAAATTTCTAGTAATCAATTAGCCCGAGAAAACTCTTAGATAGTTAATTCATTTCTTAGCATTATACGAATTGGAAAAACGCGCTCTAACCACTATGCAACCAGTAAATATTTTAACATCACAAATTCAAAAAATATTATGAGGAACTTTCAAGAAACAGCATTGTGCTCTTTTTGACTTATTCTAAACTCTTTTCGAAAATCAAAGCAATCTTATATTTTGGCTAAAATCTATTACATTTCAACGGAAAAAAATGATATAACTTCTTTAATCCAATTGTGTGTCACCATGTCCTATGTCACATGTCTTTTATGACTTATTCTAATTTCATAATGAAGGAAAGATGCTCTTCATTTTCATGTTTAGAAACTGTTTTAAGTATAATGATATTTGTTTATTCTCTTTACGATTGAATCATTTATCATCTTTTTTTCTTAATGCAATTTGCTTTCTTTAAACAATCTGACTGCAACAATCAAAATAAAAAAAAATGATCTGTTTCTAAAGAATAGGATGATATAAATTGAAGTTGAAATATCTATACAAAATTTCATAAATGGTGCAATATAATTCCATACTGTTATCTTGACTATCTCATGAACAATATGAGGCACCGATCAAAGCTCATGGTTGACCAACTTGATAAAAATTCAGTTATATCGGTGGAACAGTGAATTCGATTTTTCGAACGGAAACTATTGTTATATGGGCACACGACTCATTTAAAGTATTTCCTTTTACGCTTAAAACATTAAATTACTTAGTACTGTGTCATCGAACGTATACCCAATTAATAAAACTACACCCTCCAGTAGTTTTTTTAATTTATGGATAACCAATTCAACTACACGTGTTCTTTGAGGGTTGTTCCACCACCGACCGAAGCGATTTATTTAAAAGACCGGAAATAGAAGAACTCCACCCAGAGCACACTTTTTGCATAATGAGAATAATTAACACGCACAACTGTCTATAACATACTTTTTATTCAAATTAAAAAGATATATATTCATAGTTATTCAATCAAAATAATCTAACCAAAAATACTGGGAATGCGGAAACCAATCCCCGCAACTATTGACAAAAGTGATGGTATAAGATTTGGCCGAAATCTTTTATTTCCTTAATAAGAAAGAAAAGTTTTACTTCCATTAAATATTGGGTGAGAACCTTAACGACAATTAATAGTTACTCATCCATTTTATTTTTCATGTTTTTTCCACAATTATTGGATTATCTTAATAAACGGCTCATCTTTTTTCAATTCTATGTTTGATATTTCTCTGTAAAGTAAACAGAGTCGATAATCTCTTCAACAAAAACGATTACGTTTTCTTGAATCACAGAAATATGTTAATGTGATTCTTAACGACTCTATTAGAAAATCTAACTTAATATTTATAATAACGCATTCATATTCAAAAGTTTTGTCTCATAAATTGAAAAAAACTGAATAGGTTCAGAAATGCGTTAATAATCTTCTCAAATGAAAGCATACCCACGAACTTTATATTAATAATAGCTATTCCCGGACGCTTTAAAATGAACTAAAGACTCAAATTTTCTTTTTATGAACATATAATTCACTGATCTCCAAAGACGTACCATCAGTCTTTGAGAGGGTAGGTCTACAAAATATAATATAATATAATCTTGATTCATCGTTTTAAATTTATAAAATATTCAATTTATTTAAAAAAACAGTAGAAATATAATTAGAATCGATTGCTTTAAATCGACAACATATGAGGAAATTATTCAAACAGGAGTAAATAGATACGATGGTACAAAAAAACATATCTTCTTCTTCATAGTACTTATTCTTAGTGTGTTTGCATAAATGGTTGCTTGGCTGCAGCTGGAATGATGAAGACCAGCTTTCATATCATCTTGTAGGTGGTCGTCCTAGTGGTCGGGATGTATTGGCTTTTTCGTTCTTTGCAATATTTGCCAACTTGTCATCTGACATTCTGTCCACGTGTTCTCTCCATTCCCTTCGCCGATTTCTCGTCCACATCACTACATCCTGGATGTCACATATCTCACTCATTTCATCATTTCTCTTGTGGTCAAATAATGTGGGTTCCGCTCAGTTGTGGTGTTCTCTGCTCTGGTCTCTATCGCGTATGTCATTGCTGGTCTTGTATATTCTAACTTTGCTCGCGGTATTCATATATTCATTCTATACATCTAGGTCAATAATTTTTGCGCCAAAAATAGGAAACTATATTATATGTTTCTATTATTCAAGAGCGCCAGTTTTATCTGTTCTGCAAACCTTGGAAACTGAAATAAGGATATTCATTCCATTTTCTCTGCAATCGAACAATATCGTTGATTAATAAGATTTTTTTAATGTTAGTTTGAGGGAAATCACATTAATTGATTTCAATGTTCTTCGAATTAATTTGAAAGTGTGGGACCATTTCTTTTCATTCTCCTGTAGTTGTTTTATCTTGTAGGTCTACAATATAAATTACATACAAGAGAAATGGGTAATTTTTATTTATAAAACTATAACAAGATTGAATGAATCAGACATTAGATTTTTAATGAAAATAAGAAATACATGAAGAGGAGATTGGAGAATGTGATTTTAAAAAGTGTGTCATTATTAAATAAAATTTAAGTAGTTAATACCTTATGGTATAGTGTATCTTTTACTAAACCTTTTGTGAAAAATGTATTGAGAAGAGTAACTGCTAGTGATATAGGATGAGTACAAAAAAAATTCATTCTAACATTGCATTCTGCGAAAGTATAGATATAGTACAGCCATTCAAGCTTAATATCGACCGAAACCTTGCAATTTTAAAGACCTTCATCGATCTTCTTGAAAATTTGGAATTAAGTTCATCGTACCCTCCTCTTCAAACCTGACTTGGTCACAAAGTATGCTTTTAATTTTTAAGTAGTGAAAATCACCCCTTGAAAACTAATGAATTAAAGCGGTAATGGGCTATAGTTATATTCAAATATATTAAATTTTGATTGTTTTGTATTATGACTTCAATATTTTGATATTTTACACCTCACCTACTCTTAAAAACAACCTCTCATACCAAGATTATAAAAAAATGTGGTAAAAAACATGAATTTTTTTTATTTTGGATCTTAATAGTAGAATTTTCTTTTTCAAGTGTAAGAAATCTTAAAATTATTAATAATACAACAACCAAAAACGACCCCTCAGGATGGAAAAAATTGTAAATTACTAAGTGGAAGCAGTTTTAGAGCTAATTATGTTCAAACATGTGAAATGATTGTTGTTTATTTACAATGTAAGTAATATTTCTATTCTTTATATGTAAGTACCCTAATACAGTTATTTAAAAAATTATTGAAAGTATGAAATCGTTTTATTCTCGATTTTGAGTAGAACACATATACATATTTATTTTAAATATAAAAAACCTGATACACTCTACATTTTCTTCATAAAATTCAATTCTCTATCGATTCCTGGTGTTATTTGCATAATTTTTGAGCTTTTGTCAAAATTTCAAACTAATCCATGAAGGTCATTACTGGTTAGGTGGTGATTTGCTTGATTCACTGGACTAATAATTTAGTTAAACGAATTAAAAAGTAACTCAAGGAAGTCTGCTTCTCAAAATAATCGACATTTTATCAAAATTTTCAATGGAAAAATACAATAATAAGTGAATCTACAGAGATTTACAAAAGAATAGGTCGACATCATAGATTTATCAGCTATAAATAAGAAAATGTTCCAAAATAAATATATAATAAAGCAACAGGACGACATTTAACAATGGAGTCGTGGAAGAGAAACCGAAATAATCGGTAAATAGGCGTCAAATAAGGTGAATATAAATTCTAAATTCAAAGCATCAAACACTTGGGAATATTCATAGTAAGCAACTACCTTTTACCCGCGGCTTCGCTCGCATCGAATCCATTAAATAACAATAATAGAAAAGAACGAACTCTGTAGCTATATTAGAACCTGAGATGTAGATCTTTGAATGTAGAAAAATTGCCAAAAACCTACAAAAATCCATAACTCCAATTTAAGTGTTCAAAAACTCAAAAGAGAGAAGGTGTTTTAGCGAGTGTTCATGAACTAAAACGAACTCTGTAGCTATATTAGAACCTGAGATATAGATCTTTGAATAAAAAACCTACAAACATCCATAACTCCACATTGAATGTCCGCGCCTAGCTCCTCTCCAACTCAACCGATTTAAGTGTTCAAAAACTCAAAAGAGAGAAGGTGTTTTAGCGAGTGTTCATAAACTAAAACGAACTCTGTAGCTATATTAGAACCTGAGATATAGATCTTTGAATAAAAAAACCTACAAACATCCATAACTCCACATTGAATGTCCGCGCCTAGCTCCTCTCCAACTCAACCGATTCAAGTGTTCAAAAACTCAAAAGAAAAGGGGTGTTTCAGTGAGTGTCCTTAAACCAAAACGAAGTCTCTATCTTGAATAGAACCTGAGATATTGAGAATAGAACGTGTGTATGTGAAAAACTCTCATAATTAATGTACAGGGGGAAATTGCATTTGAGTATAACTTGAGAATGGTGAAAATTAGATGAAATTCGATGGTTGATGGCTGATCTGTGTATCAATACCTTTCATTGAAAAAAAAATTAAGCAAATCGGTTGGGTAGAACGCCTGAATGGACTCGGAATGGACATCATCAATTTTTTAATATATAAGATATACTTGTATAGATCTCAACTTATATAGATATGTAGATATCAAGAGGAGTGAGTAAATCAGTAATAAAACGAGAATTATCCAAAAAATAACTAATAACAGACCAATAGTCTATAGCAAAACTTTTACCATAATAAGAATAAGGGCTTGTAATATTGGAAACATTTTAGATGAAAGAAAAAAATAGAATGGAGAGAGTTGATCCAGAAGGATAACATTCGTATAAAAAGGTAAATGGAAAAGACAACATAATAATTTCAAAAAGACACCGCAAAGAGTGGAAGTGGAGTAGAGAACCAAAAACCTTAACAAGATTACACGAAATCTGTAGGAACCATTGAGAGAAGTATTTGAGAAACGAAGCAAAACAATGTGAATAAAAATGAAGAAAGGTATTCAACTGTCAATACCTCTGAAAAACTCTACATGTAAATCACTCGATTTCTGTGGCTCGATATCATTTCCTAAAAGTATGAACAGCTTAAGCAAGGATTTTTACCCAACCTGTTTGACATTGAGCAAGTTATTAATATTAAAACTACTAAATCGATCGCTAATTTTCTATTTTCCAAAAGTGACAATTATGCAACTACTATTTATTTATCTTACGATCAATATAATCATTTAGATATTCATGAAAGAAGATAAACTAACTGAGCTTGTAAAAAGCGGGTTATAGTAGTCTTCATCAGCATGGTCACCGGATATACCACTATAATATATTTTTAGTTTCAATGAAATAAACTTAATTAAGCTCTGCCGTAAAATGTTTCTTCAAAGTCAACTCTACAGTAGTACAAATCAATCCAATTCGGTCTAACCGAAAATAGATAAATGAATGAATCATTTAAATATTTTCACTGTCAACATCGAGGTAATAAATATCTTATAAAAGTAAACTCGGAGCTAAAAAAATACTGAATTATTCTAGAAATCAGTATAATACATAATAATGAGGTACAACAATAAATAATGAAACTTCTTTAATTTCTTATTTCTTAGATCTTTTGATATGTTTATTTTTCCAAATGTTTTAGGTCTCTTCTGTTTCAAAATTAGTTTTATTAAATAATTTTCAAAAGACAGATAAAATTTGGCGTTTCGACTTTTGAAGAACATTTAGAAGCATAAAGAACAACAAAAATTTTAGAAAAAACTTTTAAAACAGAAGAGACCTAAAATCAAGTTTAGAAGCATAAAAATAATGAAACTTATAGGGTAATCTATCGAAAGAGTAAGTTGAACTTTTTGATGAATTATGGTAATAAAAATATTTGTCGCCCCCGTTAAATGTATCTGACGATACGCTTCAAGTTTATCGGGAGAAACCGAAAGCTCAGAGGAATCCACTAATCCCAACACGGTAAAATTGAGATGTCCAACTTGGTAAAAGAACGCCGTGACTTTTTAAGTCTGATGTATGAGTCAAAATGTTATGACACGAATGCGCTTTTCAAAAATACAATCCAACAATGGCTAATATGATGATAAATTCGATATTTATAACCTACCTTCGTTTTCATACTCATTCTCACTTTTAAATTGTGAGAGGACATATTTTTAGGAAGATGAGCATATATAGAAATCAGATATTCTTTTGTTAAGTAACGCTTTTAACAATAACTTAATCTGGTATTATGAATGTTGGCTTCTTAACAAGTTGAATTTTACTAATTTACTCGAGAGTTATACATTTGCATCTGTTTAGAGAGACATTTGGGCAGGTGCGAAAATGATTAATTTGTTAATAAACCCTAATATTTTATTTCGTGGACGTTTCGGTTTGTTGTAGAATAAGAAACGAAAGAAACCATTTACTTTAGAAAGAATATTAATTTTCTTAAATTTAATATGGTGCAAAGTAACAAGCTTCATGTAAATAATCGACTACATAATCAATTATTCATAACAATTTCAACTTAATATCTTCAAGAAAAGTAACGAGCTTCATTGATTGAATTGATCTTTTCTGGATAAGAATGTGTTTCTTTATAATTCTTGAAAACCGTGTATCTCTCTATAAAATTCCTATTTAGATGTTCACGGAAACGAATATAAAATTTCAACAGTTGTAAGTCCATAATTATATGTTTTTACTTCACCCGTGATACTTATGAGAGAATGTATGCAGCTACTAATAACTTGGTTAAATGACATGGAATTCAGTGTTTCCCAGGATGTTACTGTCTTGGTGTGCTCCACGCTTAGAGCTTATTTCCTGGCGATTCCATTCGTCGACGAATTCAAATATTTAGGCATTGTCTTAGATAAAAAATTACTATGAAGGAACTACATGAATTATATTAAAAAAAAAATGCGAAAAAGCTATGAATATGCTAAAAGTGGTTCCATATTGGACTATGGGTGTACATATATGGGGCAGCATCTAAAACCAATCTTTTATAGCAGAACCACCATTAAATATAGTTCATTTAATACGGGTATTATGCACAAAATTGCCCTAAATATTTGTAGTCTTACACCACCCTACTGGAAAATAAAATCATATCCTGTTTTGGCAGAGGCCTTTATAAATACCAATTATGATGTCTTTAATAGTTTTATATAGTTACAAGGACCGTATTTGGGCCAACCGTCATATACTCCTTATATTCCGAAATTACCAATATAAATAACTTAATACTTACAACCATATACTGAATGATTTCGGAGACAATGTAACTAAAATATTTACAGATGAGTCAAAATGTGAGTATGGAACAAGAGCAGAATTTTTTGTTTCAAATATTGATCATGTTGAAAAATTTTGAATACCAAATTTGTATCCAGTTTACTCCGCCGAGGCGTTGGCAATAAAACAATGCTTATTATGGTGTCTACTAAATCCAGTTCAAACTGTTGCCTTGATGACCGACTCAAAATCAGTTTTACAAGCTATCGTAAAAGGTCATAGCGGCATTGTGGGTAACGTGATGGTAGATTACGAAGCAAAAGTAGCTAGCAAATTAGAAAAGTACTTAAGCTTCTTCTGTCACGCTGATGTAACATAAGAAATCCATCAGAATCAGATGGATTGAAGCTTACAATAACCTAAGCAAAACATCTATATCCAACTTCACCCAAATCTACCAAATAGCATTCAACATATAACAAATTTCGCGTCTAAAATTAAATTATGGTTGTTTTCCTTTATAAATTGGGTATTTAACACTCACCATTTTGCAGCTGCGACAACGTATCGATAGGCAATACTAATCATATTTTTTTGGAGTGCAAGAAAAATGAAGTGGCTATATCCAATCTTTACGTATCTTTGATTGATCGTTACTTTCCTCTTCCAATAAATATTAGTTCTCATTAAGGTAACGGAAAAAATTTCTGCGATCTTAGGTCATCCCTTCTCCTACTCACACACATAAGTCCATAATATTTTTTTAACCTTAGGCGTCTCACAGAGAAATTCTCTGTGAGATTTGAATGCAATGTTTATATAGTTACTTAGTTCCATTACTGGGATTTTACTCATTGATTGTTTGAAATTGTTATTTTTATCATATGACACTGAAACTTCCAAAAAATTTCTCAAACCTCATGGATATTATCAGGATCTGCTGTGTCTCGGCTGGTTGTCTTCCTTAAGAAAAAATAACTTCAGAGACTCGTGAAAAAGAATACTGCATTTAAAAGGAAATATCGTTAATCAATGTAGTTTTCTTGTGTATACTTTATACTTAGATTTTATATTATGTGTCTTTATTTCTCTTTTTATTTGAAAATTGTTTAGGATCGCAAATATCGTGTATATCAAAAGTTTGAATAAAAATTGAATATAATGAATGGTGGATTGTAAGTACATGTTAAATGATACTTTGTTATCACAATTTGTAACATAATATTGCCCATACTTTCTGTGAGCAAAAGCTATGATTTGGAAACAGTACATTTCACAAGTTTGTTGATTCCGATGAGTACATTCATATTTTTTGATTGTATCTATAGCCCATGTGGTTTAAAAAATATAATTACATGTATATACACAGTTTCTACTAATGTGGAACGAGGAAATGGAGAAATAAATTCATTTAAGCATTTCGTTTCCGTATATCAGTAAATTACCCAAGATAAATTGTATCCGTTTCACACAGTATGCTTGGCATCTGGTTTAAAACTTTCAGACGAATATTAAATCTCTAGACAAATCAAAAGCAGCAAAAGTCGAATTCTGCATTTTTAGAAATAACTTAGTCACTAACACTCTAAAACACTTGTGTCTGATCATGTAAGGGGGTGTAGGATTTGAAAAGCCTCAACCACTTCCGTAAGAAAGAAGAGACGATATATAAGTCACATGTGCTTCCATTCACAGGTCCATAAGTGGCATCTGGCACGCTTATGAAAATTCCCCATTAAGTATCGACACCTGTTTTTGTAATTCAACTAAAAATACAAATTCTCGAAACAAAATTATTTCTATCTCGTATTTCAAATATACAGCAACTTAAACAACAAAACTAAGAATACAAAAAAAATCGCATGTTATTCACTCTATACCGTGTTTGAATTGTTCAAAAAATTATATAGGAATGACTATCCAATATTCAAAAAATAGTATAAAGGGTCACAAACCTACTAAAAAGGTATTAATTAGCGTACACAAACCTGAACAAAAGGAATTTGATTTCAAATATATCAAAGTGTCAATTCCAGATAAAAATTATCAAAAATTGATGATTAGAAATGATCGTCACAAAAAAAGGTTTTATAAATGACAAAAACTGAAGTCGCATAACAAAGAAGAGCAACATTGGGTATCAGTCTATGCCCCTTAGACATTTAACGAATTAATATAAGCTACAGCTTAAAAAATTAATTAAATAATAATAAATTTTACTTTGGTTTTTTATCTTATCTATTTCTTATTTATCACAAACTTATAATTTATTTTGCTTATATATAATAAGTGCAGCAAAGTACAGGGTCCTTCACGACGAGCTGAATCAATATTTATATGGGAAAATTAACGGTTTTTGTAGAAATTTGAAAAAACTAAAATTTTCATGGTTTGTTGGTTGCCTGGAGCGATAAAAATGATGATGAACATTTTTGCAACGCTTAAACGTCAAGCTGTTTTCATTATTTGTTTGTTTGTTGATATATTAACATTTTTTGTCGTCTAAGACAATCGACAATTGAAAACCATGAAAATTTCAGTTTTTTCAAGTTTATACAAAAACCGTTTATTTGAGATATATGAATTTACTAACGAAGTTCTCTCAATTTAAAGCGTAGAATTTCATGATAAAGAGAAAAATGGGGGTTGCCATTTGAAAAAATTAAGTTTTCGAAGTTTTTAGGTAGAGAAATTCGGCACCCTATATAAATTTTTGTCAAGGTTTTCACAGATTTTGGAAGTTGTAAGTGTTGTTTTTCCAAATCCCAAAAATATTAGACTTGGCTCACTTAAACTTAGAAATACAATTTTTTTAGTGGAGGGCTGCCGGTGTCCAAAAAAATCGAAAATGTGAAATAATTAAAAAATGGTGGACTTTAGGCATACTGTGCTTCTTATAAAGTTGTATTGAAATTTTGGGTAGATTCCAAAAATTTTCTAAAAACCATAGTATTCTGTTTAAAACAATGAAGTTTGGGAAACTGAAATTATTTCAGCTGAAACGAACTTTTCGGAAAACTCGTGCAAGCAAATTTTCAGAACACTAGTCGCAGCACTTTCCCATATGCACGTCGATTCAGCTCGTCGTGAAGGACCCTGTATATATCTTCCAGCGAAATGTGGAGCACTTTTAGTACAGACAGTACTATAGTGAATCCTTAAGGTATTTGACCTTCGAGTTCACTCCTTAATTTAGCGTAACGCCTTTATAACCAAAGGCTAATTATTAAAATTGAAAAGGTGGCTCTGTTCTCTGCTTGGAACGGTCGTTGTGGGATCATGTTTATTAAGTTGATTTTTGTTAGGTGGATTTTTTTTCCTATTTTGGCAACTTTACGTGAATTTATTTTTTAATGAATTTCATAGCGTGTATTTTACTTCTATTCTTTGTTAGAAAATTGCTTCAATAAAGAACAAGCAGTTACATATCACCAATATTACCAATAGCAGCAGCGTGAGGTATTTGAGAAAACTTGAAAGTATCAATCGCCATTAGAACAGAAGTAATTCAAAATCATAAGCTGTTAAGTTAGATTAACAAATAGATGTAAATGTGTCCCAAATATTATTAGCAGTAATATCCTTGAGAGATTATCTTACTTTGTTATTATCAAAAAAAGTTCTGGACTTCTTTTACCTAAAGTTATGCTAAACTCACTTACCTTAACGGAAAATTGGATTCAAATCAACTTCTTCCTTAAATTTTTTTCAAAATTTCCACCGAAACCATTTTCTACAAATAATTTTGTGCTTGTTTAAATTTTCTATTAAATTCGACGTTCAAATTTAACCACGAACAAAAAAAAACGAATTTCTTCTATGGAGTGGAAGTGGAAATCGAAATGTCGAGAAACTAAAAATTTCCATCGCTTTAAAAGCCCGTGAACGTAGTTTATTTTCCCATGATTCTAACCGTGAAAACTCTTCATTATTCTCAACCCATATCTAAAATCTTCTAGGATTATTTGTTTTCATACTACTCATATTCAATTTTATTCAATACATTAATTATTTTTCATTTTATTTTTTTCAATTTCTCACCTTTTTCATCACCAAGCTCTTACTTTCAAAATTTGGACTCTGTGTCCATTTCTTCAAAGTTAACGAATTATTTTAGTTCTTTGATATGCCAGTTAACTGTTTCTTTTAATAACACTTATTATTTTCAGTTTCTTAAAACACTGTATGGATATATTCATTATATACATCCCATCTAGCTTTTTCACTAGGTATGTTTATAAACCGAGCTCATTCTGGGACATTGTGAAGGTGGGACAACCCGAAATTTTCTAAGAGAGCCTGAGACATTTTCCTAGAGAATAATTGACAGATGAAACGTAACATCTAAAGCAATGTGCCAAAAAACCATGCAAGAATCCTAGTCTAAAATAAAACCTAACTCTTTTCCCTTCTCTGTGGATGCAAAAACGAAATTCCAGATTTAAAAGTGAACTTAAGTTCCAGCAACATATATCGATCGACATACAATTGATTATACTGACTACAATTACATAAGTTGAGCTAGAGCCTAAGACTGTAAATCTATCTTGCTAACAACCCTTTTACCTATTGATATAATGTGTACCTCAGACTGCAGATGGTACCACCTCAATTGGACGACCAGAATGTTGACCATGATCGGTGACCACGTTTAAATTCAGAAATCAATAACAAATAGTTCTTTTCGATGGAGCAAAGTCCGAATAACACTTTTAAAGTCACTGCTTAGTATCATGAAAGTTGTTACTTAATAAACGTCATATGGATTTGACAATGACAGTGCCATCTGTGCTTCAGTCACCCGACTTATTGAGTGATGTAATAAATTGAAATAATTTGCATTACAAGATACTTTGAAAAATCTTATTCTAAAAACGTGAGCGTTATAATAAAAAGTGTTTTATCATGTTGCATTTCAAGTTTGCAATTCGAGCCACGATGATTTGTCAATGCGTCGAATATCCTTTAATGTATCTTTGAAGTATCTTTGAACATTTTCAATTTTAGCGTTTATTGAATATTTTTTTCTTCGGCATATAATCTGATCGTAAGAATTCAAATTGACCATTACAAAATTCTGTTTAAGTGTTGTCCAGTACGGTTATACCTCATTTTTCATTAGCTATCCCTTGTTTATGGCCTTAGAAAAATACCGTGCAAACCATTAACACTTCCAAAAACACTTTATACCTTTCACCACAATAAAAAAAGAAATGTTTTTAAAGTACCTGCCGATATCGTATATAACTCTAGGCTAATCGTCTAATTTAATTTTAAAGTTAAAGATAAGTATCCCGTATACATAATCATTCAACCGATTTGCATATGAGGTATTCATTCAACTTCTAGTTGTTTTAAGGGGCTCAGTTAAGACAAAAATCAATTCGACCGATATTCCTAGTAAAAGTTTCCGAAATAAGATATAACAACAAGAGTAATTCCAGCTTTCACATCGGAGTAAAAGTCCCACAATTTTAATTCTGCAAAGTGAGGAGATGAAATTATTTATTATTAAGGCTTGGAAAATATTGTATTATTGATTCAATACTTAAGAAAGAATTGCAGTCAACTTACAATAGACATGAACTAAATACAGTACGTCTCAATCTCAATTTGTACATTTTCAATTAAAAAAATTGAGAGTTCATTCAATATCTGCCTTTCCATTAGTTTCCATACTTGTTTACGTATCCACATTGTCTAAAATTTAACTCAAATGAATTTTTCATGGTATATTTATATTAAAATATAGAGTGATACAAAACGCACTCAAGCTTTTTGAACATTCTTTATTCACTTTACGATGAGTAGAAGCTGTATATGAAACTGGATCTTTTGCAAATTATATTCATAAAGAAGACTGGTTTTTGCTAAGACTATTTGTGAAAACTGTTATCTTAACTTTTGGTGCAAAGTTTCTCTTTGGCATTATATATATATATATATATAGGTGCTTCACGCAGGCCTTTTAGGCCCATAGCATGGAAGTGATTTCCTCCCACTCTTTCCTATTTTTTGCATTCGTTTTCCAGTCCCAAATTCCTTTCTCTCTTAGATCTTGCATCACCTCTGCGTACCATATTTTCCTTGGTTTTTCTTTTTTTCTTGCTCCTCCTTGTTCATCCATCCATTTTCTTAGGTAAGATTCGTTGAGCTATATCATCATCTTTACTTTGCCTCAAATTTTTGGTTTTAGCTTTCTGTTTCATCTTCTTATTTCTGATATTCATTTCAATAATCAATATCCTCATAAAACTTAAACGTTTAACGTTGCCCCATTTTTTTCTCGGTATAATGCATTCATTCCCGTTTGATAAAATTACATTCTTTTCTCCACTTTATTTTGTTTTTTGTTGGAGAGTGAATCCGAAATCTAGCGCCAATTTTTATTTGATTTTTATGTTACTTAAACACATAAAATCCTTATCAAACTTTGAGTACTTATTCAATATGAAAGTATTTTATGTTAATATCCTGCTTTGATCAGTAAATCAGAATTGAGACAGAGTAATTCATTAAAATAAGCATGAAAATGAGTTTTTTTAGAAAAAACATTTAAGGTTCCATTCCACTTTACCGCAAAATTTGATCTTAGTTAACAATAATACAATGAAACTTTTTTATGTCTGAAAGTTAGTAATGCTTTCAGTTTTCACTATCAATTCGTATATTCTCCGGCGAAATTCAGTTTATAGTAAGAAAAATTCCGAAATTTTTCGGGTGCAAACACGGAGGGCTTGTACAACTCTCCAAGGTACTTAGGCTAGAAGCTTCGGCAGGCGTCAATAACGAAGCAGACTTACGATTTTTATGAGAAATGTGCAATTGATTTGTAGTTGTTTGTAATTGCATACTTATTACCTGGTATTTTAGTACGGGCAAAATATTAATGTGAAAGGCAAATTAACTGACGTATTGAAAGAATTATACGGTGTTATTTCCATATTTATATTGGCCATTTTCATCTTTCTAATTTATTCATTTGTCATTTCATTTTATAACTTTTGTTTTGACATTTATCTGTTATTCAATTTATTGGGCAGGTGTTTGAACTTCTAATCTTTGCTAATTCCATGAACTTTTAGTTACAGCCTCCTCCTTATCATAATCATCTAGGACGCAACAAATGTTATGAGGATAGCAGATTTTCCATAGAGCACTCCAATCAAAGCTAAAACTTTCTACGAATATTAGGTTATTTTAGGAAATATAAATTTCTTAACCAAAAATGCTAAATTATCTTTAAGACAGCAAATAGATTTTGAATTCTCAGTGTAAAGACTTCTATTGTACTAAAAAAATTAGAGTTAGTGAAAATTTCAAATGGATATGTTATTTTTTGAGTGAAAACTGATTATTCAATTTATAATTAACAGACCAACGATTATTAATGATCTTAGTAATAATAACTACCAGATAAAATGATAATTCCTTTGTATATATTTTCACCATGGACCCTTAATATCGTAAAAACCTGTTCACAAGCGAATCGCCATATGGGTGGTTTATTGGTGGCCGAGGAGTAACGAAATTGTTTTATTTGCGTATTTTGAAAAGTGAATTATCTGCGGTCAGAGGCAGAAGTCGTTTAAGAAGTGGCGATATGCCGCCGAAGAAGGTGATGAGTTGAACCCATGCTGAGAGAAGACGAATATCGTTAAATCTACCATCGTGTACCATCCAGTTACGGTTCACGGTGGGGATCAGTCTACTAAACTGAATATACTTCGATAATGGCTAACTAGGTAATAATTATCACTGAATGTTATAAATCGTTTATATATTTCTGTGAAATATTTCATTATGTTGCTAATAGCAGTTAGTACGGAGTCGTGAATTATTTATATTATCGTTTAGGTAACGTAATTCAATCATACAGGGTCTCTTTGCATTCGACTCCAAATGCCTTAGGGGAAATTCCTTGGGTCAAATTGTCCGCAAACGCATCTTTTCCAAAATACAGGGTGTTTGAGTTTTAAAAATAAAACGAATTTTTGTTAATAAAATTCAAATGGTACGATTGATTGTTATTGAAATTTTTCAGCTACTATCAGTTTGTTAAGCTACTTGTTTCTACATGAATTGATGATTTCTACTTTTTTCAGAGGCGTGCAGCAGAGGTCAAGGACCCTTTTTTCACCCCTGAATTCTCCATTAATGGATAACATGTCATTTTTTTTAATTTTTGAATTCTACCAATATTCCTTAATAAAAGAAGGAGAACATAATTTTGTGATTATTATTATTATTTACAGAAATACAAAACACAAGCCCTGACTCTTTGCAGCATTGATAAGCACATGTTACAGATGTATTAGAAATTTTTTGTTGCTTGTATACCACCAAAAATATCTTCCTCATTTCCTACCGGACTCTGATAGACGAGAGACTTCATATATCCCCCCAGAAAAAAATCAAGAGGAGTAAGATTCGAAGACCTAGCTGGCTAACCAATTAGCCCATCTCGTCCTGTCCATAAATGGCATTTAAATGGAGTCGTACATTTGCTGAAAAATGTACAGAAGCTGCATCATGTTGGAATATCAAATTTTGTTGGATATAAAGAGGAAATTTCTCCAGAAGTTCTGGTAATATATCCGTGAAGAATGTGCAATTTCTCCGTTTAGTTTTTAAGGAAACATATATGGTCCTATTATGTAATCATCTACTAATCCAGCCCATAAATTTACAGAAAATTTTCGCTGATATGTATACGGGTTTTCATGATACTTAAAGAACTTAAAACTTTCAACATTTCCTATACAGTCTTTCCGCCAATCTCTAATTTAGTCGACTTTCTCAGTAAGTTGACTCGGAAGAAACTGTTTTGTATTTTCTCAAATAATCACAAGAGTGGTCACAAAATGATGTTTTTCTTGAAACCGATGTTTCAATAGAAAATTATTGAATTCATAGAATTTAAAAATCAAAATTCGAAGTAGCACTTGATAGAAAGATCAAGCTTATTGATTTTGGTTGCTATCGAATTTGCTGCTAGTTTTCAATTCACAACGATTACAATTAACATAATAAAACAATTTAGATAGCAACCAAAATCAATAAGCTTATTATTTCTATCAAGCGTAAAGAAATAATAACATTTGAGAAACCGAAATTCTCAAATAATTGATGTAACTAACAATTTGATATATATTTTTACATTATACTTTGACCATAATTTCAGTCCCTGATGATGGATACATGAAGGTCGGTGTTTAATTTTCCTAACCAATATATGTATATGTCATTCATGAAAAGAATCTTATGAGATGTCCATCACTAAAAATATGTGTAGTTCTCTCTTCAAATGAAATAATTCTTAGAGAGATACGCATCTGAAATATCTGCCATGGTGATATTGGAAGGTTCGTTTGTCGAATGCTTCACGTCTATCACATATAATTTAAAAGAAATAAAACAGAAACAGAATATTTGAAATACTTCGAATCTTTCTTATGGAACTCTTTCCAGTAATTTGGACCAAATTAGGTGGATTTTATCGATACGAAATTACGATAAAATGTTCGGTAGCTAGTTAACAAGAGTTTTAAAGAATCTCTTTCTGCTTTGATTTTTTTGTTGTCTAATAGGGTGTTGGAGATCGAATTCGTCAGATATCAAAGGGTGAAAATAATCCGATCTGATTCATTTGATATTCTTTCTTAAAGTTTGTCTGATTTTAAAATAATTTTTTATCCCTTTGAATTAAATTCAACCGCCTTAGATGGAGATTAGCAGGACATTAGTAGAGATTACACAACGTTTTCCGATTTAATTTTAACTCATTTATTAATTACTATGAGTGAATATTTTCCGAAAAACTAACAGCTCACTAAATTTAAAGTTGATTCAAACAATGTTAGTTGTATTGACAGCATTAAAAGGAAATTCGTGCACAGAAACCAAAATAGAATTTCAATTATTGACCATATATAATAACATACATAATAACAATAGAAAATATTATTGAATCAAAAAAATTGGATAGGAGAACTAAAACATTGTGAAAATACTTATTTTATGCCCTAATGTTTCTTATAATTTTCCTCTATATCAAATATTGTTAGCCGTGTGTCTTATTTCTACGATTTTTTACAATATTGTGATCGGTTATTTTATTTGTTGTTGTTACCATTTTTTTATTAAATTATATTGCATTTACTATCACATAATGCGTTGTAATCTGCCAATCCTACCCTGTAAAATGCTTCACATAGTCCGGGAGCCAGCAATAGAAATACACGACCAAGTTCCTCTCAAGACATAATTGGTAGAATGCATCAGAAAGTTGTATAATAAAGCCTAGTGAAAGTCAGCTCGGTGGGTGGGATGATATAAGAAATAAAAAGAAATTTAGTAATTTCCCCTCAACTAAAAATTTGTAAAACTGTAACTATCCCAATATCTGGAGGAAAAAAAATCAGTTGGTGCCTCGAATATGGAAAAAAATTATATTTTCATAGATTTCCGCGATCTCGAATAAAAATTTTATTAATCATAGCTTATGTGTAGATGTGAATGAATGTATGAAACAGCTGGCTATATCTTAATGGAAAAACCGTCAGCTGATATTTTGGATGTTATTACGTAGGAGTTAAGCGGAAGCATCTATTGCAGAGGTGGGGAACCTTTTTACTATTAGAGGCCACATTTAAATTAGGCAGCAATAAGAGAGGCCGCATAAGCTGATTGACCTAAGAAAGTGACTTTTGTTTTTCTATAGATTTAACAATTTATTGCATTATATAGAAAAAATAAAATATAATACTACAAAATTTTTAATATAATATACATATAAAATAATATAAAAATATTCACTAAGTTAGTGATTTATATGGCTTTATTTTTTGTATGACAGTAATTGTATATATGGATCAAGTTTCGTACCACACAACTTCAATTGATCCTCTAAATGTGCATCTTTAATTTGCTTTCTTGAATTTGTTTTTATTTTTGACATGAGAGAAAATGTTGTCTCGCAACAGTAGGTACTTCCGAAGCAGGAAAGTAAATGGCGCGCATGTTCTCGAAGGCATGGATATTCAACAGCATCTTTCCAGATTTCTATGGGATCCTTTTTAGCGTTAAAAAGGTATTTGATGATACAACTACTAGGTGGCAAAGGGCCGCACAAGAACCTCCTGGAAGCCGCATGCGGCCTCGAGGCCGCAGGTTCCCCACCTATGATCTATTGCATCAACTGACTAGGTTTTCGTCGACTCAGTGCTATATATATATATATATATATATATATATATATATATATATATATATATATATTCTTTATATATCACAGAATTTCCTTTTTTTGTCGTTCGTGAGAAGCTACTGCCACTTATCCCATCATCCGAGTCTCAGCTGACGTTCACTAGGCTTCATTACATAACTCTCTAATGCATATCACCTTTCGAAAGGAAATAATTAACCAAATTTTCACCTGGCTCCCGGAATATGAAGAACATCGCATCAAAATGTTACATAGTGATCATGACCTTACATTTTGTCCTCCTGCTTTCTCTATGTCTCTATCCTTTTTTTGGTAATATAATATAATAAAGTATATTATAATATATAATACTTTATTACAGAACTATATATTTTGGATTTTATAACCCTAGGTGATAATCATTCATATACTTCAAGTATAAAACACCCCAATTATTTCACGATTGTTAAGTTTTTATTTGTAATATGGTTTATCTTATGGCGGTATGTATATTGTTTTGTTTTTGGAATCCTGGTATTTTTCATGTATTTTTTGCTGTCTTCATTTCGGATTCACAGCTACATTGGTAATATGCCCGTCAAAGCTGAAACAACACAATGTACTTTATATCATTGTAATGTAAATTATTTTTCAAACGATGGGGTGAATTTATATACACGTTGTATCTTACTTACGTGATTTATTCATACGCTTAACTATTCACTAACACTTATTACTAAATTATTCACTAACACACTAATATTGTTAGATAAACAGTTTGGTATACTTTTTACTATGCCGACTATGACATCAAATTAATTACCGCCTGCTGCGCTACGGCTAGTAGAACATCATTTAATATTATTAACAAATCTCTAGGTTGTCATGAACAAATAAAAAGGCCCTCGTAGAAATTGGAAAATAGACAAACTTTTTTAGGTAATAAAAAAAGTATCCGGCGCATCCGTCAAACTTTAGATTCGATAAACAAAATACAACAGGGCCGGTTTCATGAAATATATCAGTGGGCAGGCTTATATGATTATAGAAGATATTGTCCACGAGCCACAATAGAAAAAATTAACAGCAAGCTGCAACTATACAGGTTGCGTAGTACGTAGATTCCGACAAAATTCAACTATTAGGAAAGCTGAGCAGTGATAACATTTGAATTTAACAAGAACATTGAGAATTTTTTAAAGTAGGTAAAAGCGGAGAGAATTTTGTCCGACAAATAGATAGATATTTTGGTTTTTTCAACATAGTAAGCATTTTCAGCTGCTCATTTAATACCTGCAACTGTCTATAGTAACATTGTTAGCAGAATTAATGTAGTTCTTAACATACTGGTTACGCTAAAGGGTTTTATTATAATATTTATTCGAAAGATCCCCTCCAATATACTGTCCTTCCCACCACTCACTTTTCAATACGTTTTTCCATTGATTGAAGCATTGCTGGAAGTCTTTGGGTACCTTTCACGTCAAATCTTTTTCTAACCTTTCAAGGAAATCTGAGCAGACCCGTTGACACAAGAGCTTTTGGTTAGGATGTCAGATTGTTTGGCACAAACTTCGCACAGACTTTTTTCATGTGTAATTTCTCGTGTAAAATTTTTCTAACCGTTTCTTTAACGGCGTTTTCATACGGCAATACATTTGACTGCTCAATTATCTTTATCTCTGTGGTAATACCTTAATTCTTGAATATTGGCAGGTTTTGTTTTATAAACGATGTTTTTTAAGTATCCCCACAGGAAAACCCCGCCTTACAATCCATCTTCTAGGAAACACATTATTTAGGTAGTACCTTACCACACACGCATAGTGAGTAGAGCACGATCTTGTTGTAGCCAAATATTGCCGTTTGGGATATGGTTTTCTTAAGTTTTTTTAATGTAATTCAAAATACTTGGATTTGGAAATCTCCGAGCCAACTCAGGTATAATACTATTTTCCAATAAATTTAAATACGCCGGACCATATACGTTACCATCAATGAAAAAAGGACCAATTATTTTGTCGCATATTATTCCAGCTCATACATTAAGTTTTTCGGAATATTGGGTGTGAGATTCACGTTTCTAACGAGGATTGTTACGTGACCAGTATCTATAATTATGCCGATTTACGTTTCCAATAATACAAAAAGTGGCCTCATCGCAAAACTTAACATCGCTCTAAGAATATGGATCGTTGCGATTGTAAAATTGTTCCATAATTAGGTCTTCAAACTCTTCATGTCTATCAAAATACTCATCTGTCAACTCTCGAACTAACGTTAATTAATCTTTTACTGAACTAGTTTCGTTAAATTTTTTAATAATTTACGACAGTAGATCTTGTTATGGGATTTCGGTTAGGATATGAATCATTAAAGATATTACACGTTGCTTGTTGACCTCAACGTCTATCACCATATCCTAATATCATTAAAATATTAATTCGTGCTTTTTCAGATAAACGATCTATTGTAACTTTCAATAAACTTCGAATGGCAAGAAATATACAGGGTGATCCATTTGAAATAACAAAATTCATTATTTTTCCGAAAAAAGGGAGAATCTGACAACAATGTAAATACTATCATAATACCGGCCGTATCACAAAAATTTATAAAAACCGTACAAGCCGAGATAACTGAGGCGTTTCATACATAAAAATCACTCTGTATATATTACATGTTCATTCAATTATTGACAAGGGCCACATGAAAAGGATATGAAAGGTACGATAAATTTATAGGGATGCAATTCGTGTCACTGTTTATTACTTACATGCAAAAGTCTTCGTGGTAAGTTCGAGTGTAAGTGAATATAAATTAACGAAAATTCTTGAGAATTCTGATAAATTTGATACTAATATCAAAGAACGTATATCCACAAATTGTTTTAAAAAGTGTATGCGATGTTATCAAGTCTGTTTCATTTTAATTTGAAGACCGGAAATTAGATATTTAATTACAAAAATTATTTTCAAAATACCAATACCGTTATCGACCATTTTCTTCGAAAACGAAAATCTTCCGAAAAAAATAATTACTGTAACCGCTGCGATGTCGATAATTACCGTAATAACAATCACGAAGATTGCGAACGAGTAGCCATATCTCACGCCCAGATAAGTTAAATAGGAAGCAACTACCTCGATTACTTGGTAACATAATAATTTTTAGGTATCCAAAAAATAATAAATTCTTTCTCCGTTTTTCAATCCATTATAATTATAGGGCGTTTAGAATATATGATAAAATCTGCAATTTCATTGTAGGTACCCGTATATTTTACTCGGCTTACTAGTAGCCGAAATATTTTAAAAATAATTCCGATTTCGTGCCAAAAAATTTGAAGCATCCCCCAAGTTTCAGTTTGTAATACAATATATGAAAATCAAGACTAAATGAACCGAAACGTTTAATATATTTACAAAGTATTTTTCATAGCCTTCTATTCATACATATAAATTTCTTTGGAACCTCTTACCAAATTTTTAACAGCTCAATGTCTATTAATTGCGATATAAATTCTATTATCATTTATCAACAAATTGATTATCGTTATGGACTTAGTAATCTGTCAACTTCTTTTAACCAATATTAAACCTGTGTTATTAGATGTTAAACCTTTCACGAATTTATATGGTGCCAGCTTATACATGAGATATTACCAAAAGACGTGCCTGAACTGCGCTGTCCATTCATTTGTATATCTAGAATTTTGCCAGTTGAAAATGTGAAGTTTGAAGTGGAAAAACATGCAATCTAATTCTGTGTGAGTACAAAATAACATATTCATTATTCATTGATGCTTCAGACTTTTTTGTATTTAGTTCAAAACATTTGAAAGTACCTATAGTCCGTGGAAGTAAGAAAATCATCATTAACTTTCTAAATTCTCTAATAAATTTTACTGAAACTTCAATGCAGCTTGTAAGTACAACTTAGCGCAATCTACCATGAAATTTATTTGAACCGACAACTAACCTAAAGGACACACATACTAACCAAGAGAAAGCAATTTGCCTAAAAATTTAATAAACTGTACTGGTTAATAGGTCGAATATCCAAACTAACAATCGAGAACAAGCTGCTAATATACAAAGTCATACTGAAACCTGTTTCGAGTTACGCTATTCAAATATGTGTACCTGCATCCTACACAAATATAGCAATTCTAGAAATATTTCAGTCAAAGGTACTTATAATTCTTGTAAATACTCCATGGTATGCATCCAACTACGTTACTGCTTGTGACCCTCGCATCAAGTCATATTTTAATAAATATCTTACTTCTCCCAGAAGTATTGAAACTTATCCAAACGCATTGGTTCAACCTCTAAAGACACCGGTTAGTTTATAAAATCCCCAACTCGTAATGTGAAATGTGATAAAACTCCCAAACTTTACGAAATTTCGTAGAGTTACGTGATTTCAGAAGTAGTTCTGATTTCGTTGCATGTAGACGATTTTTTGCTACCCTCTTATAAAAAATAAAGACATTGCATAATGGCTGGTAGGCTTGAGCGTTTTAATTCCAAATTACTTAATAATATGGATACTAAGAACAGTGGTTGAGTTAGTTAGGTAACTACTCAAAAAAAACCTGCACTCTATTCTACTGGCCCAATAAGCAGAGTCCGTTGATTTAAATCTGATCATCTATCAGTGTTGAAAATGATGTTACAGGCGTAGCTTCTGGCACGAAATTTACTTCAATTGTATTTTATGATGCTGTTTAAGATCTGTATTAATTTGACGTATATAAAGTAATGAATAAGTAAAAATCCAATAAAAATTAAAAAAATCTGATTTAAGTAAAAAAAACACGAACACTACCAATAAATCATGATTGTATCACGAGTTGGGGGTTTTATAAACTAACCAGTAAATGTGATAAATATGAAATAAACAATGAGAGTATTTTTTTACAAAAACTTGTACTACAAGAATGAGCAAACATTTTTGAGACAAAAATTAGCTCTTATTTTTAACAAATTTTTAAATCCAGTTTTTAAATTTAACTTTCACGAATTCTTTTTTTGTTCTTCATTTCTTTTCCTCTATATGTGGTTGAAAAAGTGTCGTTCTATGCCACAATAACTGGAATAAATATCCAAAGCTTTGTCCTTGACTATGTTTTTTATTATTTTTAAAAAAAATGTGGGGGTAATTGGACAATTTCATATTTTACATGATTGCTTTGAATCTAAAAGAGTCAAATTGTGAAATAAAATCATATCAACTTGTTTGTTTGTTCATTTTCAAGAAAGATTATGAATAATATTCAAATGGGAATTGTTGAATGCCAGGAAATACTGAAAATTAAAATAAATTATTATACAACATTTGAAAAATATACAGGATTTTAATAAATTCATTATAGAGCTTCTCTTAATTAAATAAGAACACACAGACATGCACTCCAGAACCTATATCACTGTATCAATTTCAATAATAAAATTGTTAATTTACATAAATATAATGATGCTACCGTATTACGGCAGTACATATCAAATAACGTGATAATGTTTTAAGTATAACCATTAATGAAGCCGTAGTAAGAAAAAATTCGAATTAAACTTAATGTGGGCCTGATACTACGAATTTCTCTTCAACCTAATTTATTCTTTAAAAATTTTTTTGTCCGTATTTTGTTTTAATTCGATATGAGAAACTGATCTTTTGGTGGTTTTTCCAAATAAGTAGTATCGTAGGTATTACTAGTTTGAAGTTTTGTAAAAAACTATTTAGATTCGTTTTCACTAGCTTCCAAACAAAAACAAAATCCCATATTCATTGTAATTATTACCATTTCCAAACGAAAGGTGAATGATACAAATATATCCTGATTTCCAATTAAATGAGTGCATTATTATTATGCATACGAGGTCTGGCTATTAAATAACGAGACAGCGCGCCTAGAGGGCGCCCTAGACGGGTGGAGCAACGTATCAATACCAAATTTCTCCTTTAACTGGAAAAAACTCCGACTGAGTGCTATAAGTTGTTGCAAATCGGGTCCCTTTCAAAGCAGTTTTTAACACGGTACCAAAACTGGTGAGTACGGTTGGTGTTCGAGCACTGGAGTGCGCTCACTGGCCAAATACTTTTGGTCAGGAGTCAGATTTTTTGGCAACAACATTGCATAGACTTTTGTCATATCTTATTCTTCGTGTAAAATTCTTCTAACCGTTTCTTTATCGGGGTCTACAGCCTCGGCAATCATCCGGATGCTCATTCGACGATCTTCACGCACAATTTGGTTATAGGCCTTTTGCAACAATTTATAGCACTCAGTCGGAGTTTTTTTCAATTTAATGAAAAATGTTTTTCTTCACACATGGTTTTCACATGCAGTTAGGGACTTGCATAATCAAAATATCTACATACCCAACGCACTACTCTCACCCAACCCTTGTAGGGCGCCCTCTATGCGCGAAGTCTCGCTATTTAATAACCAGACCTTGTATTATATGATTCGATCTTCTACACAGACAACAATGTTGACTTCTTCTTCTTTCATGATACAATTCTATATTATTTTTCCATTTAATTAGGAAAATCCCATATACATATTCTTGCGAAAACTTTGTATACAAGGCGCTTTATGTATCAAATCACTAGAATTGAGTTATTTAAGAATCGCCTAAATCAATACTGTAGAATTTTTACAAGGCTCAAATATCCGAATTTTGAATTTTCTTTATTCATTTTTAAGTTTATTACATTTAAAAACACAAATTATCTATAGTTATGTTGTTGCTTGAACATTTATTTATAATTAATATCTGAAAAGTCAACAGACCAAAGTGATAGATCTTAGGACTGTACAAATACAGTTAATATGCCAATTTCATCAGCTTAGCTCCCTGTTGAGATGTTTAAGGATTAATTTGACGTTCACATAATATGAAATGTCTTCCTGATTGTTATCTTTTAATTGAATTAATGATGCTGACAGTCAAATAATTAAAAGAACACAATATTCGAAATTTCATTCTGACAGAGGACAGACCACATATTGCTTAACGACTGTTCAAATGTTAATTGTGCCATATGAACAAGGCGACCTCCGGGGTATTAAGGCGTTTGGATGTTTGTTTACAAATACTTATTAGTTTACTCAAAAAATTTTTCAGTCCTCAATTTCCCGTTAATTTTTTGAAATATATTTTCTTACAATCACATGTATTTATGGAAAATATTTTGGGGGTATCCTGAGTTTAAAATAAAATCAGTTCTATATATGAAAAAAATGTTATCAATAATTATCATATTTTAAACTTTCTTTCTGTCAAACTATGAATATTCAATATTATTCCGAAGAAAAAAATAAATCATAAAATTTTCAGAATAAATGTAAACGAAGGAAATAAACAATTAACTAACTATAACTATAAAATTATTGTTATTAATATGCAATATCCTCACTCTTCTTACTCTATAATATAAATATTTCACTAGAGACTATGATCAAACAGAACATAACAAAAGAAAATTCGCAGAATTAAAAATCCTTTAATACCAAAGAAACCTACTGAAGGATGAAACATCCACCAGGTTGAATGTAAAAAAAACTAATAAAGTTGGAGTAGCTGTAACAGTTTAAGTACCTTAATTATTTCAAAAAATTGCGTCAAATTGAGCAGAAATACCTCAAAATCTGCATAAACCAGACTGGATTGCAAGGAAAGGAAGAGATGTATATGAGAAGGCAGTGAGGTTTATAGTGACGTTTCCTAATATGAATGGTGCGATTCAATCCAAAAATCGATAAAAATAGATAAAAATATACAAATTTTTGCATTTTGGAAATTGCTATGAAAAAAAGAAAAACATTGTATTTAAAGAAATGAGCATTTGACATAGAGAACATATATTGGAAAACTTAGAAATAATATCGTCCAAATGGCCACAATCTCACCTCATGGATTAATGAAACCTGGTGTTTAGTTTTGAGAATACACTACGACCCAAAGTGCCGGGTATGTTAACTATTCCCTGATGAATGTTGTTCTTCAATATAAGTATTGTCCATAGTTTATTAATTTATAAAAATTTTTTTCATCTATTTTCTTATAAATACAAGCATTCTACTTAAAAACAGACACTTTTTTATTTACTTTTTACATACTACTTCCTGAGCTTTCCAATTAATTGAATTCGATGATCTAAATTTTGTTAGTTAGATTAGGCGAATCCTTCTAGATATAAATCACATTTTGGGACATCAAGGACTAATATAAATGGCCCATATAGTAGGATGGCGCCAGAAGTATCTAGCCCAACAAAGAAAAATTTGTTTTGGATAAAACATATTTATTTTTCAATGTAATCTCCTTTAAGGTCCAAACACGTTTACCATCAATATTCAATGAGTTTGATACCCTTTTTGATAATAATAATCTCAAGTTTCTTAAAAATACCCATTAACTACCCACATCACCTCCTTATTGTTGGAAAATCTTTGACCACCGAGCCCATGTTTCAAGTCTAGGAACAGAAAATGATCCGAGAAGCCTAAATCTAGCAAGTAGGGTGCAATTCAGACTTTAATTCATCAATTTTGTTCATTGCAATAACGGATGTATAAGTTGGTGCTGATTGTCTTGATGAAACAAAACTTTCTTCTCAGTCATCTCAAACTTTGCAGTAATTTCGCATTATACTCGTTGTTCACAGTTTTTCCAATTTCAAGGTAGTCAATGAAAATTATCCCACGCACCTCCCATAAAACCGACTGCATGATCTTGACTGCAGATGGGACTGCTTTTCCTTTTTCGTCCATTGTTTCGATTGTTTTTTGTGAAATGATGGGCCTTCATTTCATCTATCCAAATACTGCAAAACACTCAATGCAACAAAAACGGCGTCGTTTTTGTTCCATTGTGAACAAATGTGGCACGAATTGTGCACACGGTTTTCTCATGTCCAATTTTTAGTTGGTACGCGATGTACCGCAGTACCGCTTTGTAGATTTTCTGGTGTCATCACATTATTTGGTCGATTACTGCGATACTGGTCTTCGTAGGTCGTATGGTCTCGTTCAAACTCTGCTATCCAACATTCTACTGTTGTTAACGAAGTAACAGTCTCACCCAGAGTAGAAACACTAGTTCAGCTTTATCAGCTGCATCACATAACGATGACCAATTTCTTACATGTTTACCAATTCACTGAAAACATTTACTATTGATGGCAACCAAATAAATACTAAACAACGTGGCGTACGTGAAACAAATGCTGTATAGGTTATATAGTTTCTAATATGGTATCTTTCAAGCAACTACCGCCATCTTAATTTAAGCTTGAGTATTTTGATATGGTAAATTCTATTTAACATCATAATAAAGGCAGCGAGTTTGCGTCACATGGAAATCGTCAGATCATTGAAAGAGAGCTTTCTTTGAAAGAGAAGCTCAGATGGTCGATTGATACGGCCATGCGTATCATGAAAACGATTATTGAAAATACGTGGGACGTTGATATTATAAATATCTGTCGAGCTCGAATATGTCCATACAACAGTATTTTTTTACATATTTGAACATCTACAGCCGCTTCCTCACTGATTACCTAAGCTTTGCAGCCCAATAGGACTCTATGAATCTCGAGAAAATCTCCATTTAGAATCGTGGGCTCCCCTACTATAGACACGATTCGTTATTTTTGTTTGCCAGCTATTAAATGAGAAAAAATTGGTAATTTTTATTGTTGAGCGAATGGAAATGGATCAATTGATTATAAAGGAAAATTATATCTGCATGCAGGAATTGTGATATAATAATGATATTGCATAATAAAAATGCCTCAGACTAATTTCTGGAACGGACTACCCAACGCTATAAATTATACATTGGCCCTTTCATGTTTCATCACGATATTCTATATTTAAGAAAGCCATTATGATATTTATAGCTTCCGAGACCGTTTTTCTGGAAAATATCGTCATCAACATTTAACCGGAATAATTTTCATAGTCACTAAATATACTTTAAATATAAAACAATTTCCATTTTTGTATAAAATTGATTATCGATATAGAGTACTGGATATTTTTCATGGTAGATTAGTATTTTGTTTTCAATGTCTTGGCCCTTAGGTGAAACTCAGGTAAGAGATGATGTCAAATAATAGGGTTATTTTGAATCGATTCATGATCATTTCACAGAGTCGGATGTTCTTAAAAACTTGACTACACGGTAAGATAGTTTTATATGCATTTTGCATTTTGTTAACTCCTCATAGCAACTGCATGCATAGATTCTAACTTAACTTTCCTCTACCTGAATTTGGTATCAAAGTGCGATGTTTTTTTTTATAATTTTTTGCTAAAAGTTTATGAATAATTACGAGTTAAAATCTTCACTGTATTATTTTATAACGAGAATCAATTTGCAGTGGCACTGGCATAACAGTTACAAATTACAAGCGAGGAGGAATTCCTTCTTCTATTTTTAAATATGGATCTAAATTTCAATACTGGCGTTTATCTTCTTCGCTTCTACTTTGATTGTCTGCTTTCTTTATACTGTGATTATGTTGAGCTTGAAATTGTTACATCTCCTTGATCAGAACTAAAAAACATTTCTAAAGAACTACGTAACCAAATCTTTATTGCATTAAATAGTAGCAGTAGTGACACAACGGTAACAAAGCATTCAACTTATACCCAGAGACAAATTTTTCTCCGTTTTCTTAATGAGGATCTAGATTTTAAAACTTGTGTTAATCTTTCTTCCTCTTGCTGTAATAACCTGCTTCATTTTACTGTGATTGTTTTGAGCTTGGAATTAACACATATCCATGTGAATATCTTGAGACCCAAAAATATTTCTTAGGAAATACTTAACCAAATTTTCATTGCATTATTAACTATTAAGTAGTAATGAACAGCGGTAGTGGCGCAACAGCAACAAATCCTTCTACTAACACCCAAGGACAAATTCTTCTTCCTTTTCTTGATGTGGTTCTAGCTTTCCATACTTTTGTCAATTTTTCCCCCGCTTGCTATGATAGCTTGTTTCTTTCCACTGTAATTCTTTGAGCTTGGAATTGAGGCATCTTCATGTGGATTTCTCGGAACTCAAAAATATTTCTAAGGAGCTATGTAACCGAATCCTCACTGCATAATTCATTATTAAGTGTTAATGAACAGCGATAGTGACGCAACGGTAACAAAGCCTTCAACTAACATGCATGATTTCATGCTTTCTAAATACTGTGATTTTATTGGACTTTATATGATGCTTATACTTGTTACATTCTCATAATTATCGTAAATCCGCAATACTGATGGTTACGCTATCACTCCATGTGCCATTTTTGAATTTAAACATTTCATTTTGATTATCTGTGGTTAGGTTAGGTTAGGTTAGGTCAAGTTAGGTTAGGTTAGGTTAGGTTAGGTTAGGTTAGGTTAGGTTAGGTTAGGTTAGGTTAGGTTAGGTTAGGTTAGGTAAGGTTAGGTGGCCGTCTCAATATGATTTATATAATCTCTTATGGATTTGATTTGAGATAGCACATCACGTAGAATCATAATCTTTCTTCTAAGATTTTGTATGTAGCATCTGGAAACAGCTTAGTATATAGTCTGTAGTTAATGATTGGACAACTATGAAATGATTGATAGGTTGAAACATATTTTTCATATAGAGATTAAGAAGACTACAACCAATGAATCTTGAGAAACTCGTTTTTATATTATTCTTCCCAGAAAATCTTGATGACTACATGCAGTATATATTTTTTTTCTACTTATAATATTTTCAAAGCCAAAGAAGTGTGAGGAAATTAGGGATGTTCATAAAATTCTTATTTCATCTAATGTCATGTTGAGATTATGGATTAGATAACGGTGGATTTTTGAAAAAAAATGAGTACGTTATCAATTGGAAGATAATTTTAGTTCTATTAGAGTTTTGGGGGTATATACAATGTTAAGGATCGGAGAGAACTGACTATCTACTACCTAAACTTAATATATTTTGGGTTCGTATTATCGATCTTATATTTAAATTTATACCTGGTTTTATGACTTGTAGCTCAAAAAACCTTTTTTTCGTCATTTTAGGAAATACCAAAATATGTTCTTTAAGGTTAAAAATGTGTTTAGCAGATGTTTATATTATGAAAGTATATTATATCAATCGAGAATGATTTTTGCATTCAATATTCCCATATATCATAAGCTGAATTTGGACTTTTGACAATCAGAAATGTTCCTTTCAAAAGTATTACTGTCTTCAATAATTGAGAAAATGGACTTTAAAATGAAGAGTGGGAGTAGTAGGACTTTGAGGAGCGGACTGGAGGACTAGGGCTGGCTGTTTAGGTTAGGTTAGGTTAGGGCGTCCTGTTTTAGTAGCAATGGACCGTGGCACATCGCGTTTTCGTTGCTGAACATTACTTCAAAAGTATTGAATCTGTTATTACTGTTCAACGGCTTTCCCGCACAGAGTTCAATGTTCCACGAAATGGTTCGATACCTGTTCACAACACAATAATTCGTTGGGTTGCCTCTTTTTACACAACTGGTTATGAAGCAAAAGTCGTCTGATCGTCCTCACACGGCGCGATCTTCAGAAAATTTCGATAGATTTAGGGCGTCGGGTCACCGCTCCACTAGGCGGCGCGCTCCAACTCTGAACTTTTCCCGACGCTCGCTGCAGCGCATCCTGAACTATGATTCTCAGAATAATGGAAAATTTCGAAGAAAGACTTATAATGTGTATTGACGCGGAAGGACGACATGGTCTGAAGTAATCTTCTAAAAGTGATCGGTTCAATACCACTTGCATATCGATGTCGTTGGCGTCGCGATTTGTCTTAATTAGGTCAAAATAAATCGACAATGAGGAATAGAATTTTTTGGTATCTCGCTTCTTTTTCAAGATTTCGATACTTAAAGTTATAATCAAAATTCGCTATATTGAACAAATGGCGGAGCCCCTAATAAGAAAAAAAAATAATAATAAAATAAAACTAAAATAATCCTCACGCGAAGAAAGTTTTTTTAGGCAATTTTGGATGTTGAAAATTCACGATTTTCGAACTTTTTGCACTCAAAGTGATCCACGAGAAGGTTAGGCTAGGTAAGATTAGGTTAGGTTAGGTTGTGTTAGGTTAGGTTAATATATACAAATATTAAATAAAAATAAATTTTTCCAAATTCAAGTATCCATATATCGAAAACGAAGCGAGATATCGAAAATTTTATTCTTCATTTCCGACTTATTTTGGGTCGATTTTTAAAGTGGCATACTCAAATCCAGGCTCCACAGAAATCGTACTCGTGACGATATTTCAATGAGTCCAATGAGTCCATTTTGTATATTATCAAAATAAAGTAAATTATACTGGTTTGAAATTCATGCGTTTTCTTTGCGCCACCTTGCGAGAAGAACACTAGGCAGGAAAGAAGATGGAGTCTTTTTCAATTAAACGGAATCGAGACTGTACTTATCGTGTGAAACCCCATTTGTAACATAAAATCCGACTCTGTTAAATTCCTCGATTAACAAAGGACAGAAGTTATAAAATATGATAAATATAATTAACGATCTTTTCACATAATTAGATAAACTTTCATGAGCATTCAACCTGTAATAAAATATTTTACATTTTTATAAAAATTTCTATAACAGGTAGAAAATAGGCGACATAGAGTTATTTTATTATTGGGTGAATCTCAATGTGTGGCATTTAGGTAGTTGATTTTTCTCTCAAAACGATACAATGTATCTTGTTATTTAATTCAATCCTCAAAACTTTATTGAGCTATTAATGTTCTCTTTGAATATTAACACTGCTCTTATTTTTAATTGTGTCATAAAATACCGGGAATTGAAATAAGACTTCAAATTAAAAATGAATGTGACGAAATTATTTGCATGAGTTACAGAGCAATAAATTTGTTTATTGTCTGTATAAAATGTTATCTTATTGGGTTGTTACTGACATTTTCATTTACGTATTCACGTACTGTGGATGTTTTATTGACACATTTTGTTCTTTTAAATAGCAACGTCTGATTGGAAAACATTAAATTGACCGTTTTCCGAATCACTGGGGTACTTTTTACTACCGTAAAATGTAGTTATTTTTTCATCTAATTACTTGATATCGTACTCTGTGATACAAGTTTAATGTTGAAATATAGGGTGTGCTACGATTAAGAAGTTTCAATATTTTATACTGAATATGAGAACAAACTATACAAGGTTTCCAAAATGATCCCAAGTTATGTACCTATACATATAATATTTTTTCAATTACTTATTTTTTAGACCTTTTGATATGTTTATGATTCGAAATTTTAGGTCTTTTAAATTGGTTTCTTTTAGATTTTTTTCTTTGCATTTATTAAAAAGTAATTCAGTTCTTTCTCGACATTTTTCTCCAAATTTTTGGAAAATATTAATAGGAATTATTTCATTAAATCATTTTCTAATTTTCTTGTTAGTATAGTTGATTCGATGATAGATAGTTGTATGATTTTGAGAAAAATCTAGATAAAACTTGATTTTGATATTCATGCTGCAGCGACTATTTGTAAATTTTATATAGGATAATTTTAAATTTAGAAATATAGGTATCAACTTATCATTTTGCATCTGAGTAAAAAAATTCTTCGGCTTTTCAGTTTTGCAATTTTGTGGAGGATATTTTCAAAATTTTTCAGATTTTGTTTGGCTTCAGTTCAATATGTAAGTTCAACGTTACGGTTGGTAAACATTGTTTCATCAATGCCGGTATAAATTTATTTTTTCTTATTTCTTAGACCTTTTGATGTTCATGTTTCTAAATGTTCTTGATTTTAGGTCTTTTCTGTTTCAAAATTAGTTTTTTTAATAATTTCAAAACAGATAGATGAAAATTGACGTTTCGACTGTTATTCAAATCTTCATGAAAATATGATATTGCCACTTACAATTTGCGTATTTATATTAATCAATAGATCATCTTGAATGAATGAATATCAAAATAGAACTGTATTCTAATTAGAAAAATCAATTTTTCTTTAGTTCTTACATTTCAAATATGTAGCAGTAATCAATTAAATTATTTGTAGTTTTATTAGAATTTGCAAAATAGATCTATAAATTTTACTAAAATTATTTTGATATTTTTTATTATTCATAGCTTTTTCGTTCTTATGAATGCGAACCATTTCTAGAAATTCTCTTTTTCGTGTATTAGATTCCGTTCCAAGATTTAAATAACAGTCGAAAAGTCATTTTTTTATCTATCTTTTCAATACTTACTAAAAAAAAACTAATTTTGAAACAGAAGAGACCCAAAATCAAGAACATTTAGAAACATAAACATAATATTATTTAACAAAGTGATATTTTCGATTTTTTGTGATCTAATTTTTGGTATTCCACGATTCCAAATAAGAATTTATTACTATATTCCGCCCTTCCATTATTCAGAACTTCATAGAAAATTATTCGGATAGCTTAATCAACTTAAGAGATGCGTTTTATTTCGAAAACTCTTTCAAATACGTGAGAATTTCATGACGATCTGATGTTTGAAAAGTTTTAATGGTTTAGCAAGATCTTCTTCAATTTCAGGAGGTGTTATGTGAAAATTATAATTAAATGTGTGCAAAACAATGCCTCTTAAGGCCGCTTGACATGGTGCAATACAACGTGCATTGCAATGCAAGACGCAATATTTCTTGATCAAAAGCATACGCAGATGAAGTTCATCTGATTGATTCATGCAAGATCTTGATCTTGTGCAATTTTTATTGCGTGCAAGTTGCAATCTAGTTATTTTTAGCTTAACACGTAAAACTCAGCTTTGTTATTTTCATTGTTAAACTACGTACAAAGTATTCGATAAAATTTTAGGTTAGGAATTTATTTACTTTTACTGCATAGAAAGACTTGTATACAATTTCTTGCACGTTCTATTGCATTATGTAAAGAGGCCTTTAGAGTTTAACTCGATGCACTCTGCAACTAGAAAATCGACCAATATCAATAGTTAAGTTGGAATTTTTGGAACCGTTGGTGGTATTCACGTATCGGGTGGTACAAAAGTGAGTCCTGGTATAGCAAATATCACAGGAGTGATAACGTGATCGTAAGTTAAGTTCGTGTTCGATAATAAATGAAATAAATCATGCTCCGTCTCAAGCTAGACATTGATAGAATAAAACAGACATCATTTTAATATGTGAGTGGGTCATTTTTCTGAGTTAGATTTATCTTTATATACAAAATAGTTCGACTTTTAGTACCTTAGAGGACTTAAACTTGCCTTGAGAAGCGTAACATTGAGTAGATTGACCACTAACTGAAGAATCATACGGGAAACAAACATAAAAGAAATAATTCACTAAGTTTAGAGGATTTTGCCCCTCTCTTCTATTTGTCATTCTACGTAAAGTATGGTGGTTATGAGTTAAGAAGTAATCCGACTTCTATCCATGACATCCAATCTTCCAAAAAAAGTAGTTGATTGTTGGTTAGCCTCGTCACGTCGCATCAATCCGATTCTGTGATCTTACTTGTGAAAATCTATCAAAAGAAGGATGTTTGTTTGTTCAGCAATTGAGAAATCCAATGAATTGTCTCAATTCTTCTAAAAATAGCCGCTGCGAGGTAAACAAATGCTTTTGCCATAAGTTTCTATGTGGTTTGAGAAATTTTTTGTTGTGCTTAGTATAGGTGAGCGGTCAATATAGTCTGAAAAAAAAGTTATACTGGAAACTGGTGGAAAATGAGATTCTGACTAAAGTTCTTCTCATCTTATGAAACTCCAGCTATAAACTTGAACTCTACTCACTGTGGCAAGTGAAAAAAAAACAAAGTAATTCAAATTTTGGGAAATATTTGAAAGCTTATTCACAGACTAACTAAAACAACTTCAAGAATACGCATATTCAACTGTATTAGTTAAATGAAATAGATCTAGAAAATATCTATGGAGTCTTCTCAATATCACAAAACAATGAAACCACACAATCGCCTATCTATATTGGACTTTCATTCCTGGTACAAGAAATTCCATTATTTGAAGATTAGGTATTTATCACGTTTTCATCGGTATAAGTGGACATTTGGCAACTTTAGTTTTACTGAATGGAGAAGACCCAATTCTTGATGCTTGCTCGACACTTAGGCTTGGAATTATCCTATGAAGAAAGCAATTTTTGTAGAAAATTGTGCACATTCTCTACATATTCTATAAATCAATATATGTAGCATATTTTCTATATTTATAATTGGATATAGCTTTATTGTTTTTCAGAAAATTCTTGCACTTTTGCATGCGTTTCTAGCAATTGTCGAAGCATTTTTTTCCGATTGAGACAGAATTTGATCTGCGCGAATAAGAAGAAATCTTCGGGTACCATACAAGAAGAGTACCGTGCATGACCTCCCAATTCGATGTTTTGACGTGTTTAATTGAATTGACGTGCTAGAGCTCGCATTGTCGTGGTGGAGAATGATTCGACTTCTGCGATTAGTTTCCCTCATTATTTTGGTAAACAAATGCTGGTTTACCATTCAGAATTGACCAATCTACGTTGCTCTAATGGAACGGTGGTGACATGTCCAGTTATTCCGAAAAAAGTACTTAGTGCACGAACTGTTTTTGTTAAATTCGGCTCGTTCTAATGTCTGTCACGCCTGACGTTTTTTGATGTACGGCACCAATCGACACGAGCTTTTTTTAAGCGATCGATATATTATGCGGTATGTTCATGCAATAATGAATGTATGCGAGTGAAACTGATGCCAAAGTATCTCACGGTATGTCACATGACATCGATGTTTTCTGGCACAACAACCGACTATGGACGACCTCCACGAAATTCATCCGACTACATTTGAATGTGGAAAACCAGCGAATCACGACGATTCGTGAAGTCGAAGCGAGTTGATTATCTAATTCACGTCGTAAGTCTTAGATTTAATTCCATTTTTCGGCCAAGTATTTCACACACTTTCTATTAAGATTATTATACACATTCTCAACTGCATATAACTACGATTATTCTCGACCATGAATACGCAAATGAACGTGACACAATGGTGTGTCCCAGCTTATTTCGTATAATGATTCATGAAAATACAAAGCAATCTATAATAATCGTCACAATGATACAATAAAAGAATCTGATGATGATGAATCCTTCATCACAATTGAAAATAAATAGCTCTATAATTATTACCTCTTTATAGAATGATAATCAAGTATGGTGTCAAAAAGTTTCAAATAAAATTTTGTACTGGAAGTTCTATTGAAATTAAAAATGTTGGGTTCACAATAAATCATTAAGCAATTAGTTTCTAGTGCTCAAATTTCATCCATCTCATCAACAGTTTTCGTGGAATTGGACTGTCAAAACGTAACGAGACACCCTGTATATATGGAATGAAGTGTATTTTCATGGTGTTGAATACATGCTTCGTTCAAAAGTCGGAAGACAGGTGTAAGTGGACCGGTCCGAATGTGCCAATCTGCCAAAAATACCAGAGCACGTGTATGTAAGATTGCGTATATATATATATACGAAATTGCATTATGCTTGTCTTGTACCGCTTTGAATAATTACCTCTTATTTTTTATATCATTTTTATTAATTGGTAACGTATATCTCCGTTTAAGATGCTAATATCTTCGATGAAACAAATCACTATAATTTATAGGTTAACGATTTTACAGAAAAGCAAATGAAATATCTTTTGATTAGTGACTTATTTTTTAATTACTTAATGAAATGTTGTAACTCGAAAGCAGTCAACTTGGTTTTAAAACAAACAACAGGATTTATATCATCTAGAGTAAGTCTCGTTACCTCCGGAAAAAAAGCGTGTCCCACATACACCTGATATTAGTTGGTTTAACTACAATGTTAAATGAGTTTGTACGTCTAGCAGAACGAAAAACAAAACAGGATATGAAATCGAGATGTATTGGGCTTATGTTTTGATAAAATTCTCATGAAAATATTAGAGATGATAAACTGGTAATGGTATGTTAGCTGGAGTGCAGTTTAATAGAAACACATTTCAAGGAAAAAAGTTTTGATGTCTTTCACTGCATCTGTAATTGAACTCTACAAAATCGCTGTCGTGGTGTCGAGGTATAGCTAATCGAATGAACTCAATTCATTTAATTACAAATTTACACAAAACTTTGCGTTCCTTGCGCTCATCAATTTTTCAGTTCATAACAAGCGTGTTTCGTGTACTTGAGTATGTATGAAAATATACTTGGAGTGGTGACGGAATCTTAGCTAGAGAAAAGCTGGAGATAGTACGTGAATGAACTACATTGCAAATAGGGTAGTATGAATTGAATTAACAGTTGTGAATAGATGTCTGTCCTATAAATCTCAATAAACCCTCAGATATAATTGATGATTTTTTCTTAAAATTCAAATCTATGCACTTGGATTTTGTCAGCTGAGCTCAAAGTGAAGATAATTTTCAATATATATTTTGAAAATTCTGTGAATAAAAAGAATTTTTAAGGAAGGTCACACTTCATTTGTTTATGCTTCATTGACCAATTCGATGATATAAATTTTTAACTGCGGTTTGCTTCGCACCATTGATTTTATTTCTTCTGGACAGTATGTGCCACACAAAGTTGGTCTTCGTATTTATATTTTTTAAAAACTGTTAATAATAACAATAAATTTTTGTACCTCCTCAATGACAGTGTATAGTGAATCGGAAATTACACTATTTTTGTAACTATATTTGTAACAGCAGTTTTGCACTGTTAATAACAAGGCACTAATAGTGAAGATCGGTGATCTTATTATTTCCGATTATACGAATGTTCAGCACTTATTATACATACTATATTTCTGCGGATCTCCCGTATAACCACCGAAATTGGCAAGATAGAGCCAGAAATAGTTTTTTTAGCTTTATTTTGAAGTACATTAGCAATATAACAATTCATTAGAATTATTACCACCACTATAACTGCTCATAGATCTCACTTTAAACCAACATTTCTACAAACGTTATTCGTGAGAACTCAGTAATATACTAAATACTTCGAGTCAGGAACGATATTACTGATATTAAAATTAGTGGGATTGTTACAGATATTGAAGGTGAGCAAAACCAATAAGAAATGTTCATTCACGTAACATAGGTGTATATTTGGGTAATTACACTCTAATATTGAGCAGTGAATTTATTTTGGCATAAATTTCTTTATTTCTGGTTGATATAATTCGGTTAAAACTAGAGATAATCTAAAACATCTGATGGCGATTTAGAAATTAGCAAATTAGAAATATTCGAATTCAGCTCTTGGCGAAAACTTCTTCATAATTATTTTATGTCATGAATGTTGGCAATATCACAATAATTTTTGCATTACCTACTTGAAACATCCATTTTGTTCCATTAATCTCATTTTTATTATTCTCCTGGGTTTAGACGTAGAATATGCCCAATAATAATTTTTCATCTTTTCTTTTTTTGTATTCAAGAAAGTTTTACGTAAACTTTTCTTGTATTTTCTACGGATAGATCAATATTTCTCCATAGCTATTAATAAATAACAATTCCGGGAAAAATTTCAACCATAGAATGTGAACATTGATTCTCTACAGTGATAATATTTATCATAATAATATTTCTTGTTATTGTGTTTGTACGTTTGTTTTAAATCAAGAACATTCTTGATTTTAGGTCTCTTCTGTTTTAACATTATTTTTTTTTAATAATTTTGAAAGCTTGATAAAAAATTGACTTTCGACTTGACTTCAAATTATTTTGATAAAGACCTAACGTAACCTATCCTACCTCAATATATCTATACAAATCTTGACGAGAAATTGAAACTTTATAGAAATATTAAGGTATTGGATTATCAATATTTCAATATTCATATCAAGAGTAAATTTGGATATTGTTTTTTGAAGAAAGAAATAATATAATTTAAAAACGCAAATCTCTACTAATCATTTCCCAGACAATGAGTACATAAGTATTCGAAAACTCTTCATATATTAGAGTTAGTACACCTTGGTGTTTAATGTTGCCACATTCCCACTACGAAAACTCTCTGAGTGAGTGATTGCCTTGGAATTTTCTAGCGTAAGTTAATAAAAATTATAGCTGGTTTATAGTGGGATAACAAAATAAAACAATAGCATAAATATTTAAGAAAAGTCGAATGTAAAATCTGTGTAGACCATTTGCGGGAATGATTTACATACCGTAATTCAGGTTCTGAAAGAAGACCTATAATGACGAAAGAGGTAACGAATGTGTAACTAAACCTCTCAAGACAAACTTGCATAAAATCTGTATCTAAATAAAAAAACTAACATTCTTTATCTCAAAGAAATTTTGAATGTGATACATCTAAAGAAATAGAACTAACCAACAAAATCAAGATAAACCAGGAAGAGATGAAAGAAACAAAATGTGTAATTAACGGTGTTGTGAGCTGAAAAACTTTTTACTTTTAATCTTTTACTTTTTTTTTAATCAAGTACCTTTTTGTATAACCAGATATAATTTCTTATCTTACCTTAATAATGTTCCAAATTCTTTTCATTCTCTATTAAGAATAAATGGAGCCGCTATCGTCCAGTGCGATAATAAAATTTCAATAATAATTGTTCCACATCGTGTATTCGCTTTTATCGATCAAGTTGTTCATAAGACTCATCTATAAAGTCTCTTTTAGTTTTTCATATTTCGCATTTTTATAATATTGAATAAATTAATCGTCGTATGGGGCTTGTAGATTCATTTTTTTCATAGTTAGAACATTTAAAATGATTCAGATTCCTAATGTTTTATTTCGAAAACAATCATAGCTGATTGTACATAGAAGTTTCCCTTTTGTGATTTTAACTTCAAAAGAGACAATTTGATGTCTAGATGAATCCTAACAGTTCCTCACATTCTTCCGATTATTAGTAAATAGTTTGCTATTTATTAGCAACTATTTCTTTATATTTATTATGTTTCAGTTACAGCATAAAATGATTTTTTTATTGAAATTATAGGGAAACATTGCAAGCCATCCAAAAGTTTGTTATTTCACTTCTAACTCTTATCAACTTCTTTGGTGAACTTTTGTAGACAAACCCAATCCAGCTGTGGGTACGAGGACAGTTTAATATTTTCGCTACAATGATTATATTGATAAGTTTATGATGTTATATGACAAATTTCACATAAATCTGACAGAAAGATTAGCTCTAATACGTATATAAAGTTGTTGGGTAAATTTAGAGTAAAAAGAATAATTTTTAAAATGAAAATAAAATCAGAAAGAAGCTGAAAAATAGTTACGTAAATACAATCTTCAAAGTTCTCCGTACCAAGATGATGCTGATAGTCTGGGATCGTCATTCACTGCAACTACTTTAGAAATTGTTGATTAAATCCATGACATTGTTTTTAGCGATGGTCGAATAAAAGTAGGTGATATAGCTACTTAAATATTTCAACCGAACGAGTTCGCAATATTTACTTGAAAGTGTACATTGTAAAATTATATAAAGTCTGTGCCGCAATAGTTTTATGCTGATCAAAAGCTCGCGAGCATTAAAAATGCTTGAATCTGTTAATGAACGATCCAAGTGAATTTTTGTGTCGTGATATCACTGTGAATGATACTTAAATTCGTCATTATATCCTACAAACGAAAAAAAAAACAGTAAAAACAATGACTTTTGTCCAAAGGTTGTGTTCATAAGGAAGTAGAAATAATTTTTTTGTAATTAAGGTAATGACCATTATTTTGATCACTGGTCGATATTTTTTTTTAATTATCTGACACATTTTAATGTCGAAATTAAGATCGTGTTTGTTGAATAAAACAGTTTTTTCTTATTATGATCATGATTCTGTCTAATCGTGTCATTGTTACAAAAAAACTGAGCCAAACATATCTATCTGATTTGACTCCCTCTGATTACTTAAGGTTTCCAAACTTGCATAAATGGTTCTGTAGAAAGCTATTTCAGACAAATGGGAAAGCAACCGATAAGTCAAATGTATATTTTGTCATAAAGCTGAAAAGGGATTAGTTGAGGAAGTATTTTTACATAGAAGAGTAAACTACCTTGTTATTGAAATGCATGATATCAAAATTCTTAATGTGAATGTAAATATAAGGCGGTGAAAGTTAAATCTGGTAATGGTTATACTTCTTTATCTTGAAATCAGCTGTACCATAATTGCTTATGAACAAAGGTATTTTCATAATTATGTAAAATTCAACGATTATTATTTCAAGAATGTATTTAGAATCAACACTCATTAACGAATCCGTTATTATTCAATTTTTCATTGCTAATTACTAAATAAAATTGAACCAAACAAAAAAAGCTTGTTGAACTTTAAAGCTAACAAGAGCAAATATACAGTTAATTAAGATTTATACATCCACTGTTGATTGAGGAATTTATTTTTTAGCCTGTTTCATACTTCTGAAGCTACTATTGACAGTTAGTCATCTTCTTCGTAACGACGCTTCGTAGCAGACCGACAAAGAAACATCGTTCAGGATCGACAGACGTTTTTCGTTCATTGGAATTATTCGAAGATTTTAGGAAGTGTAAATTGCATTCACTAAATCATAGCCGTAGATCTATTAGTATAAACTATCTCAAATTAAGAAACAACTGCTGGAATAAAGTAAATTAAGTAGCATCTCGTTGTTTATCAAGTCGTGTAAACTCAGTTTACTTTGCTACAATAATTGCTGCACGCTGTTAATTAGAAACTCTTCTTCATAAAATGCAAAGTAAAATTATTTAAATTATAATATTAAGATACAGTTAAGATTATAAGTGTCGGTGCAGTAAAAGGATGTTGAAAATTATACAGTACGTACGTACGCAGTTATAAAACAAGTTGAGAGGATTTATACTGAACTAATGAAATTTAATAGAAATGTGAAAATTCGGTAGTCAATTTTAAACTGAATTCTGAAAAGGGATGCTGATTTTAAAAGGAATACATCAACGGAGCTGAGGGATAATGGGTGGTAATATCATTACTTTACGCAAATGTACAATAAAAAAAATAAATATTTGTCGAAGATTTTTAAGAGGAATATTTAACACTATTCCTACAGACACTTAAGGGTATACCATTCTTATGGCGGCCGGTCAAATGACCGGTCTTTCACAACATATATTTTCAATATTGATTGCAAACCAGCTCACCAGGATATAGAATAGACTCAATATCAAGAATTTATTTCTTATTTTAAGATGAAACTGGCAAATATTTTCTTTTTATCAAGCAATATATCATCAGAAGTCGGTAAGTCCTATCATTAAGGTAACTTGTGAATGGTAATCATATAGGTAATAATTACTCATGTTGGGATTTTGAATATAATATTTGAAAGACGTATTTTCGCGAAGGCTTAATTAAGCAACAACGAGTATTAAGTGATTATTCAAAACTTTGACAGACCATATGCTATAACTATGATGTCTTCTTGTGTGGGCCAACCAATTTAACCATATTAGGGTGGGTAAAAGCACAGTAGCATGATGTTTATTGATTAGGAGTTTCGAGCATAATATAGATGAGAAGAGATGAGGTAAGATATACAGAAAAAAAATTTCTACATCTTCAAATAATTAGATTATTAATAAGTAGCAGATAGAAAAATCAACAGAAAAAATACTAATGGCGACAGAAATGGACTTCTGGAGGAAATCATTGGACAAATCTAGGAAGGACAGGATAAGAAAAGACGGAATGAGGGATATAATGGGAATCGAACACTTATTTTGATTCTAATCTATGATATCGAAACCAAACAACTAATGTATGTATATGTACAAAGAATGTCAGATAACAGAATATCCAAACAGGTCCTCAAGTGGACAGCACAAGAAAAAGGAGAAGATGAAGATCACGAAGAAGCTAATGAAAGGGTATAGATAAGAAAATAAAGGAAAGAATACTAAAAGAAGACCTATGGCAGTTAGAGATCGTAACAAGTTGAGAACCAAGTTTTATGAAAAAAGTATGAATGGAAATATTGGTTACATTTAGAAGAGAACAAACCAAACGATAAAATTAATGTTTAAAACATAACAATCTTCGAAAATTCAACGAATATCAAAATATATGTCTGTCGATAAAAAATTGTGTTTTTAATGATTCTATAGTTCTGAAACTCGTCTAATTTTTGTGGACATGTCGTAGGTCAACAGACAAGTTGGGATTTTAGCTAATTTCCTAGGACAATAGGCAGTTGGCTGATGGCGCGCAACGCATGCCTATTCTCCCTAAGTACTAGCTAAATACCGGACAATCGATTATTTGTCGAAAAATGACCAAGAGTTTGTCTATTCTCTTGGGACTTTAGCTAAAATTCGGATAACAGGCTATTGGGCATGTCAATCAATCATTTATTGCAACACGTGGAGGCTTGGTGACATTGTGATTCACATTTTATTTTATTTTTAAAACAAGAAACTCTGGTTTTTCCCACATTGTCCACCTAACCTAACCTAACCTAACCAGTCTGAGCATAAGCTTCTAAAATTTTCTCATAATAATCTTCTACAGGTTCACAGTAAATAACAGCATCTGTTTGTTTTTATCTTTTCATTCATTTTCGATTTGCAATAGTTCATATCTATTCACATTGTAAGTATTGCAAGCTTTGGGTCTGTAGGACCAGCGAGTAAAATTTGCTTTACTTTGTCTAACTGTTCTTTATCCCAAATACCGCGATTACCTTTCTGACTATTAAACAATTTGACCTTTTTCAATATATATTCTATTATCAGAATTTTAGCTAAAGTTCCAGGGGAATAGACAAACGCTTGGTCATTTTCCGACTAATAATCTATTTAGCTAATATTCCGGGAGAATAGGCAAGCGTGGTGCGCCATCAGCCAACTGTCTATTGTCCTGGGATATTAGCTAAAATCCCAACTTGTCTATTAACCTACGATAGACATATGTTACAAAAATAAGAGGTGATCACTAATTAATACAATTTTATGAGGTGAATAAATAACAAAAATATAGTCCTGTTCATCTTCAATATGAGAGGAGAGGAAAAAGCTGCAATGCAAAAGAAAATGGACAGTGTTTCATTTGACAAACTGAAAGTTCCGATTAATTCATATCGAAAAACCTGGTACAATGTAACGAGGAGTAGCCAAAATCTTCAACAAAATAAGGACCAGGAACATTGGTGATAAGGAATTAGAGGATGTCATACTTATTCAAAAACTCGAATATTTTGATCATTAAACCATGTAGACAATATTTTCAAAATAGAATAAATAGATGACGTTTTAAGAAATTCTTTCACAAATTTTGGCAACAGTTAACAATTCACAACTTGACTGTTGAATTATAATACTTCTCCATATCATTATAATTCTCAAAATTTTTATCAAGAAACGTTTTTTTTTGCTTTTCTCATAATAGTATATTTGTTATTACAATATATTTCTTTATGAAATTGTAAACTTACCCGTCACTGGTTTATTGATGACATTTCATTTTTATTTTTTGTGTTTTATGTGTGATCACTGCTCCTTCGATCATTATTAATGAACATATCTGTCTATAAAATGGCTTCATCATATTATTCCGATTCATTATACTACTAAACAACAATATGAATTCTCTGTTGTTATCAATCAAGTTATTAATTCTATTGTCTCTCATTTTTTCTTCATTCTCATGAGCCATATTGTTTCTCAAGAAAAATATTTCGTCTCATATTTTCAACGCTGCAATTTTATTTAATTAAAAATTATGTGAAAAATGTCATAATACATATATAGTCGTCAAACCATAGTTTTTGCTTTATATCTCATATATAGTTTGCTTGGAGCAGAAAAATATGGAATTTTTTCATAAAATAATTTATATCTCATTAATTTTTTACGGTGGAGTAACGTGATACTCATATAGGTGAATATTATTTTGAGCCTAGTGGACGAAACTAACTGATTATATGTCTGATTTATAACGAAGAACCAAAGATGTACCAATAATAACCATAGGTATAGATACGACTCAATAACATTAATTTTTCACGGTATGATACTTTATAACTCGAATAGTGGCATTTGCCACGACGCATTTGAGAGTTGTACCAGCAAATAAATGCAATGCTACGAATTGACATACAACTCAAAGTTCATAAAGAGTTTTTAGTCGAGTGCTCAAATGTACTGTCACTGTTTTAAAGCAGTGAAAACAAACATGTTTCGGCACACTATAAATACAAAAAATGTCAACTCTCCTTCTCTTTGGTGTTCGATAAAATGTTATAAACCCCAAACTCTTATCTATCTGATACACATACACAAAAAATTTGGACCAAAAAGTTTCACGTATCTACTTTCAGCATAAAATGCACTTGTGATTCTCTAAAAAAAATAAGAGTAGCATGAGTATCACCTACGTGTTATTGAATTATAACACCTGAGATATAAGCAAGTCCTTGGACCCATAACCTTTGTTATTGTACATATTTGGTAAGCTAGGATACATCCTTGAAGATAACTCAAAGGTCAATAAATCATAACTAGAATATACATCCATTGATGTATATTCTAGTAATAATTGATACAAAGCGTAACATAGATAAACTACGGAGGCACAGAGATCAATGGAAAGACAATAATGAGTATAAAACTGATGGATAGTGAAAGGCATCAAGTGGATAGATAGAGAGAGATAGATTCATTGGGTAAAGGTTTGTAGGATAAGGTGGATCGTTGTTTGAGTAGACTCTAATATAGGAATAGCTCCTCTGCGGAGCTGGGGTTGTGGTGGTTTCGTTGGGATGTGTTTGCCCAACTATTTCCAACGGGACATTTTGACCGAAGAAAACGAAGTTTGCAAGTAAAAACGGTTCTTCTCGTTTTTTTTATTTTTGGGTTTTTTTTGGTTTTCTGGAATTTTGTATTTGTTTTTAATTATTTTAATAATTTAATTTGGGGTGGGTAGGTACAGCTGCGGATGTATTCCCTATCGTTCGCCATTTGGTTGGAGAACCGGTTCACCAGGTTGCAGGAAAACCGCAGAAAAACTGCAACATCGACGATAAGTAGATAAGAAACAAAACAAAAGGAAGAGTGAAGAAGTAGCAAAACTGAAATTAAAATTCGAACAAAAGGATGAAAGATGGAACGAAATAATTATGGATTCAATACCTTGAAAATATCGAAGAAGGAAGTCTGGAATCGAGTTGTGCAGGCTAAGACTAAAAAATAGAGAAAAACATGGAGTTTTGAATAATATGTGTAGGCTTAAGACCTAAGATTGCCAAACTCCTAATCCTTTATATAAATTTGAAGCACATTTAGTGCTTTGGCGTTCTTTCTTGGTCTTATGTAATGACTCGTTTCTCAATTTATATTCTTGATGCTCACTTTTTAATTGTGGTCCCTCGACGATTTGCTTGAAACAATATGGTGAGTATCAGATTTAGTCTTATTATTTAGTCTTATCCTTTGCGTTACCTGAAACTCCCCTGTGTTTTATCCTACGCACTTGTGTGGGTTAGTAGTATGCATAGTTTCTTGGGTATATCAAAAAAATCTTTTATAGCTTTCGATCTATTTAGTGTATCGTAAGCAGGTTTGAAGTTGATGAATAGCACATGTACCGGCGATTCACAATATTTGATCCATGGATTTTCGAAATCCTCTCTAGTACTATATTATAATTGCTTCTGGCTTAAGTTAGAATTTCTGGAACTTTTTACGCTACCACTAGACCAACTGTTAACGTCTTGTATATTAGCGCTGCTATGATTTCAAGCGTAAGCGTGAGTTAAGTTTAATGGGCAATGCGGAGCAGAAGAATAAACGATAAGCAAGAAGTGAACAAGCAAGTGTCAGGTTCCATTGTATTGTATTTCTTATAATATATCTCATCAATGAAATGTATGAAATAAGAAAACTTAATTGGTTACATTGAGTTATCCCTGGAAAGCAGCTGAAAAACTGGGCTTTCGAAATCGATCGGAATTGTAGTTTTCGAAATGGCAACATGGCTGACGTTGATTAGTATTAAATTTGGAATTTGAAAACCAAACCATGTGATTAACGAACCATACACTAGTCTACACCCACTGTTGTTGTTATCTCCTGCGCGATGTGCGGCTTTGAGCTTTTTAAGACCTTTTAACAAACAATAATTATAGATGTTTGTAGAGTTTTGTCTTTGATAACCTATATAATGTAGCCACGAGGTTTTCGGAAGTTTTGAATAGCATGAATGTTTTTGGAGCTGGAGCTGTTTTATTTTCTAAATGAAAAATAGTGTTATGGATTTCCGTGCAAGTTGTTAGATGTTTTGTGTTCTCTGTGTCTTATTCCTTTTAAGTCTTTCTAAAAATTCTGAATTTCATATCTTTTACATTATGTTTTCTATCATCTTAATTATATTCTCCTCTATTTTTCGTTCTACAGAACCCTTTTGTCATTTTCCTCTATACCATATATTTATATTTATCTCAGTTAATTCAATTTTGAGCGTGAACTTCTATTTTTGTTCACATTATCTGCACATTCATTGCTTAGCCTTCTTTATTGTTATTTTTTTTTGTTGTGTTTTTCTTTGTTGTGCTTCCTGTATGGTATTCAGTTTTGTGAATATCCAAAAATGATTGATTTTATCATAAGCCTTTTGTCTATGACTTCTATTATTAATTGATCTATTTAATTTGTTTTGTTGGGACATGGTATCATCCAAGTTTCTTTGTAGACTTCCTTCAATAAGTATGTGCTTATTATTATCAAATATTTTTCTACATTAATTTCAGTCACTGCTTTTCCTACTTTAGCACCTGCAAATACTATTATGTAAGTCTTGAGTAAAGCAGTATAGTTTCATGTAAATAACATTATTTGTACCTCACTCATTCGAAAAAACGTAATTTTTTATAATTATTTTACGAGAAACAGGAAATTCGATGGTTGTAATAAGTATGACTGAAAAGTTAATGTATTTCTAAACATTGATTCAAGTTCTCAAAATTAATTAATTTAAACAACTGGCCTACTCTTTTTATTCCAATTTAATAGACATAAAGTTCACGAAACCAAATAAATTCCGAACTTTATTTGGTGCATTTACAATTTAGATACTACTACTTTCTCTACTAGAATCCTCAACTAACATTATCTCCCAATAAAAGTTTAGTACTATTGCTCAAGTATTTTATCTCAAAATCTAAAACTCTATCGATTTTGTCATCTCCTTTTTAATTACTATATAGTAATATTAATTCTGTTGGGTAATTACGTGTCTACCAAACATATGTAAAAGATGGAAATATGTAAATTATTCGAATACCAATCATTAGATATTTTGTATAATTGAATGCGACAAATAATGTGCTCCGTGTTCCATTAATCACAATTAGTTCAATATTGAAATGACCAGAAGTTGACTATCTCTTCTTATCTATGACATCTGCTTACACAGACGCATCAACGGTTATTTAAAAAGGAAACGTACGTATATAGAATATGTGATCCGACAAATTTTTATCTCATTCTTACTTAGATTATGGATTATTCCAGATATATTATTGAATTTGAATATAAACCTTTCCAGTATTTTTTCATAAAAATTTTCGTCCTCAGAAATAATCATTACCTCAGATTTTGAGTAATTTGAGATAATCTTGGGGTATCACTTCTATACTTATCAACCTTTTCAGAACAAACGCAAACATTTTTCTTTTCTAACGATTCATGGGTTCTAAAAAAAACAAAAATCGCAAAATGACAACTTCCTAATTTTTAACCCGTAGTAATTAAACTTCACCTCATGTTTATGAACCTAAAGGAAAATAAATTGAAAATAGAGTATCATAACTTTTAGCCTTTCCTCTTATAAATATAACATAACTACTCATTTCTCTCTTCCAGATAATGAAACAGTTTTTTATTGGTGTTGTGGAATTTCAATTTGCAAGATAATGTCTATTCGAAGATGAGGTTTCCATAAGTTTGCAGTATAAATTACATTCACACTCATTTTCGCCTTGTGGAAGTGAACTAACAAAATTTTTCATAGGTTTAGCATCACTGAATGAGCGAGGACTATTTTATTTTGAAAAATAGTCTCTTTTTAATCTAAATTTCATTTTGTGAAAAGAACCTTTTCATTACCGCCACTGTTTCTTTAGTCGTAATCTTCAAATATCCGGAAGAATTATAAAACCTGCCTTGGGAACCGAAATAAGTCGTAATTTATAATCAGTAATTGGGTTATTTAATTGGTATTTATCTCTGTTAATTTAGTCAAGTTATTTTTTGCATAATTAAAGCTAAGTGTAACTCTTTTTGATTCGTTCCACGTAGATTTATATAAAGATATTGAAATAGTTAATTTTCATTCAAACAATTTCAATCCATTAGAATCATTTTTTAAAATTTAACAGGAACGAGTACTTGAACTGGAAATCTTATATCTGTAATTAGCGGTCTAGAGCATTGTTGATACATAATTCATGGTTAATAACCACTACAATCAAAAGTGAAACTAATGAAGGTTTTATTTCTGCATAGTAATGTGGTTCTCACAGGAATATTAATTGAATGTCATCTTCTATTGTGTTTTTTCCTGAATATACTGGTTTATGCTTGTAAATAAAAAAAATAAGAATTTGAGTGATCCATAAAATCATAATTTTTGATGCAGAGCATCTCTTTACTTTTTTATAAATAGATTTGAAAGTGTCAAACCTTGAAAAAATCATTTATTAACATTTATAGGAAACGGGAAAGCCACAAAATGGCTATAGAAGAAGAAGATTTACTAGTTTTCTGAGTAATGAAGTAATAATTAATACACTCGACTCATGTAAGTTAAAGTTAAAAAACATAAATTAATCTGGTGGGATACGAAGCAAGCAGCTTCTTTGAATGAAAACGATGTTCGTTATAAATACTCAATGGATGATATGGTGATTTCATTTTAGGTGGCAGAACACCTTTCTTCTTGTTTAGCTTAGCAGCAGCGTCTAATATTTCATTAATTTATTTTACGTGTTTCTCCTCCTATCATTCTTAAGTCTATTATAACTTTTATTTGCTTTAATTACTACAGATGCTGATATAATCTTCATATCCAATAAATAATCTTTGTTATTTTTTTAATTAATATCCCATATATCTAATTCTAGTTTCTATCTATTTAACTTATTTCTCAATTTTTGAAATGTATTGATTTCTTTTTGACGCTGCATCTTCTCCATTCTTAATGTAGTTATTCCCGATACTTCGTGTTCTTACATTTGATGTTGCTTTCTTAGCACAAATTCTGTATGTGAACTACTCCATAATATCTCGGTTTCCAGTTCCTCATTTCTTGATAACTGATCTCAATTTTCTTTAACTCTATACCTATCGATATTTGTATAAACTTGCGTGCATAGAAATTGGCCCACTATAAACTTTTGACTTTAAATAGATTTTTTTTCAAATTATTTATCGGATCAAATGAAAAATATGCTGTTTGAAAAACAATGTAATATGCTTCAATTTGAGCATGGATGTATCAGCAAAGATTATTGTTCATATGCGTAGCAACCGATAAACAAATGAAAGGACTTTATAATCATAACAAATTTGTCAAAAATAAAAATTATTGCGGTTGCAAGAGAAATTTGCAAATTATTCGTATTTGTAATCACAATAAGGCTCATGTATGTTAGTTTAATGTATACTACACCACAAAAAATCGCCCAATTAATTGCTTTAATCGAAAATAGACTATGTCGGCGAGCTGTTGCTAGACAATTTATAATTTTCAGTTCAATGCACTACTTTGTACAAGTTGAAGAAATGACACCCAAACACCCGAAGACAATTCAATTGTATATTAGCACCAAATTTGGCGTAGATGTGACCGTTCAAATGGCCAAAATGGGTAAAATCTAAATCTTGGATATGAACTTTGCAATTATTTTTCAATAACTTGGATTTTGCCGGGATAAATGCATGGGACGAACAAAATCTATCTAAAATGTAAAAAAGTCTGCGAAAAATGTTCAATTGGGTCCATTTGTAAGAAATGCAACAATAAAGAAAAAAATGTAGATTATGGACTTTCGCATAAAAAATATTTATTTGTATGCCAAGGGGACTGAAAGTTCCACTTGGTTGGGCGAGTCTAAAAATTGCGAGACGAGCAACAGACGAGTTCAAAAAGTAGTATTTCAGCCGCGGCGTACACAACATTTTTTAAACGACGCATAAAATCCAAAACTTCTTCATTTACACTAAGGAAAGAAAATAAATAATAGAGAAAGTAACTCTTGATTTTTTCCTTTTCATTATCATTCATTGCTATTCATTAATTTAGACAAAACTTCGGATAAAACAAATAATTTCAGAAAATTAAAAATTTGAAGTTATCCAAAATTATCGAAGTGAAACTGTCAACTGTCAACTAAGAGTCACATTTAAGGTTAAGTTGTCTACTTCAGAGCGCCCCGAAAGTGTTTTGCAGTACGGAACTGTCATTTTCACTACATGAAACACTCAAAACACAACTTTCGCTATGTAATTGAATACAGAAAGAACAACTTTCAAATGGCGTCGTCTAAAAAATATATTTTTATACTGGTAAGCTGGTTTGCATTAAATATTAAAAATATAAGTTGTGAAAAACCGGTCATTTAACCAGAATAGTGTTAATTTGTGGGGGTGAGATTTGTTTTTTATCACACCCTGTCCTCTGTACTATTACTTACTCTTAACTGAATCTACGGGTGTCCATCTCCTTTTATATACTGAGTATGTAGAAAATAAAACTTAGCTCAGAATCTAGTCTGTTGATTCACTCGAATAAATTAATTGTCTAGATTAAATTTGATGTATTTATGTTCTTAATACAACAAACAAAATCAAAGTTAGGTTATGGTACTAACAGAAAATTCAACTATTATGTTATTTATAACAAATTGAAATACCTAATTTCAATTCACCGAAAATTTCAAACATGTAGCCTTTTTTGTTATTTAAAAAATTGAATTTATTATAAATTTTCTTAATCAAAATAGAAATGTGACAAAACAGATCCTAGTGGCTTCTATATATACGTCAGCATTAATTTACGAAGTAGATTTAGACAATGTAGACGGGCGAATGTACCTTTTATTTAGGTACCTTGATTTTTTAACATGAAAAAATATAAAATATAATACCGCCACCACATTGTGAATTATCCAAGTGAGTAATAAACCTGCTTTTGATTAAGAACAATTCTGGTACGTTCCAATCAAGTGCATTTGCATGATTTCATTTCGGCTGTGGCTCGCGCCAAGGGTTAGACCATAGGCAGAGGCGTAACACAGAAAGTATGGAATGTACTGAAATGTACATCATACCGTATTGCATTGTATATCGTATTCGGGAGCCCCAAACAAAAACGAATGAACTCTGCATTTGATCTATTTAAATTCTATATCATGTTTGGGTATACAAATAATTTATAATATAATAATAATTTTTTTTATCCTATTACGATCATAGATAAATGTTGGAAGCTCTTTATAGTTGGACAAGCTAAATATGAGTTTCACAAGCACGTTAAATGGATATATTAATCAATAGAGAAACCAAGGGTAACTTTATACCAATCTTTATATACCACGTCAGGCTATTAAATAACGAGACTTTGCTCCTAGACACCTCCCTAGACGAGTGGGGTAAAAATGTTGGCTATCTAGATATCTTGTCTATGCACGTCCCAAAACACGTTTCCGTCACTATTATAGATCTCAAACTTCTCCTTAAATTGAAAAAAGTGCTATTAATTGATGTAAGAGGCCTATGGGGACAATTCTCTACCTCGTGCGCGTGTTTTTGTGTGGTGTAAGCGGTTAAATGAAGGCCGAGAGAGCACTGAAGATGACCAGCACCCAGTTCGCTCCGTGACTGTTTCAACTCCGGAAACAGTGACCAAAATCAACCAAATTGTGTGTGCAGATCGTCGAATGAGCATCCGGATGGTTTTCGAGGCTGTACACGCCGATAAAGAAACGGTTAGAAAAATTTTACACGAGGAATTACACATGAGAAAAGTCTGTGCGAAGTTGGTGCCAAAAAATCTGACTCCTGCCAAAAGCTCTTGCGTCAACGGGTCTGCTCAAATTAGAAAAATATCTTCTTTGGAAGGGACCCGATTTGAGTCGATGCAAGCGGTAAAGCAAAAAACGACAGCTCCTGAAGACACTCACCAAAGAAAGCTTCCAGCACTGCTTAGATCAATGGAAAAAACGTATGGAAAGGTGTGTGGAGAGAATAGGGGATTATATTGAAGGGAAGCATTAGTATGTAGAATTTTTATTTAATAGCCAGACCTCGTATAGATACTTTTAATATAAGCTAGAAATATTCCTAAAAATTGAGAGAAGTTTAAATGTGAGGATTTACCGTGCAACACAGTAAAATTTTATCTGAGATGATAATAAGTATGCCAGGGAAAGCTGAGTTGATGTGAAAATAGTCTTATGAATAAATGAACTTCGAATTGAGAAAAATTTAGTGTCGAATTTAATTGGAATACCGCAAGAGCAGAAATTTCAATAAAGAGAAAAATGAGCTATAATTATGATGTAGACTCAACCCCCAATAGTTTAAATAAAAATTTGAGGGGAATATAATCATGTTTGGAAAATCATTTCCAAATTATATCATAAAATTTAGCTGTAGGTAATTAAATCAAAAGCGTACATACAAAAGGGATACCTGGGGATATGTACAACCTACAAAGAAGGTAGACATTCAAAACTGGATTTAGTCATTGGGAGGATCGAGTGGAAATAGAAGAAAGAGGGAAAACAGTAGAAAAGAAATTATAACGCTTCCAAGAAATGAGGAAATTGACAATTTATGAAGAAAAGTGTTTTTGCTGGTATAAAGCTACTTTTTTGGATTTTCAATCATCTATAATTTCGCCACAATATGTTCCAGTACACAAAAACTTATTATGATTATTATGGATTTTACAGATTTTTTTCATGCTTTTTACTTTTCACGTGAGTGAATATTTTGTGACTTATAACATAAATAACACTGAAATATGTAGTTTGAAGAATAGATTCGAATCAAGTTTAGTTGTTTGTTCTCCTCATTTCACTTTGTAATATGGAACATTGTTCAAATATACATAAATGATGTTTGGATGATGAGTTTGGTATGAAATTATATCTTTTACGAATCACGAAAGGAAAAAATACGATAGTTATTGTTTGTTTTCCAATTTTTTACTACAGGGAACCCTATTCTGAGATGAATATCAAATTATAAAATTTATTATACCATTCAAAACACCATTCTCGTCCTACAGCGATAACTTCAAGAAACTCACTATAGTATTAAGTTGAAATATTCTTATTAATTTTTTTTAGAATCCATAAAACAAGGATGTTAATATGTATATTTTTTGTGCGTCTAACCCCTACGCTACTGTTCATCTATACTCCAGGTGTCGGCAGCTGGCTTGTCGGGAGCCACTTTCACCCCCTTGCCACAGACTACCCCGTCTCTTTACTACATTTGAGGGCCTACCAGCGGAACGACTAGTTATACTACCTACCCTGCATGCCATAAAAAGCGGGAAATGTTTTTTTAATGATTTATAAACCACTTGGTTATCTCATATGTGTGAAATACGACGTATATATTATAAATATAAATATATATTCTATGTATCTACTGATTTTTTGTCTCTGAAGAATATGGAATATCTAATCTCATTATTTATTATTTTATTTTTGTTTGGTGAAACATCAAAGATATTTTTTTCAACGTTTACCAGTAAAATTTTCTCCCCATACAATTATATTCAAAAATTTCATATCACATCATCCGATTCATAATTTTTCTAATGCATCAGCATATATTTAAAAAAAATTTCAGTGAATATGATATTTCTGAATTTACTCATACCATGTGTAGTACGTTTCTAACTTACGGATTGACTTGTATGTAATTTCCAAGAGTTTTTTAAAATGCCAAAGTTTCGTATATTTGATCTTTATCAAGGTTAATAATATATGGTACATTATAACTCAAGCGTTGATGAGAATAAACAAGTAAACAAAAAATTGTGCAATGTATATATAAATTAATATTGTTGCACTAAGCAGTAGAACAATTTAAGTTATTTAACAAAAACAATACATACACATCTAAGTAAAAATTTGTGCTAACAACATACCAACAAATTATTAGACGCCAGTCAAAAGATAAAATACATATTTACATATTCCACACAAACAGATAATTCTCGTGTTAAGATACATCTATCAGTGAATGGATACTTCCAAACTTTTCCAATATTAACACAAGCATAAACGGTATAAACTGTTGGAATTATTCCGGCCAGTGTGTGTTGATTCAAAATATGTTTATATTGAACCCCGAGATTGGCCACAACTGTATCATTCAATTTTTTGTTTATCATTTCGCTGATGGTTCTTTTTGCATAAACATGTTCTTTATCTAGAATTTCCACATCCTCAAAATTATGACCACCAGTGAAATGATGTTGGACGAGGGCTGATTTATTCTTATTATGTACAATCATATTCATGCTGGTGTATTCTGGATTTCAAATACTGTTTAATCATACCAATGTAACTCCTATTGATGTTTAAACAATTTATTTCATCAGTTACATTGGAATGCTGGAGATCGAAGCGTTGGTATTTTAAAAACTCTTGGACAGTTTTAATTTGAGTCATCAACCCGCAATTACAGATTGAAGTTTAATAACATCAAATTAAATATGAAGTGGAATAGTTTTTCAATATATAATTAACAAAAAAGCCTCAAGCTGCTTGATAGTATGCTAATCTGTTAACAAACGACCTTAGCCAATCATTTCAGGCGTTACATTTTATACCTTGACTCTGATTCGATCTTCTAGTTCTTAGAGAGTCTGAGGTATATAACCTCTTCAGCCCACCCACCTCAGCAGAAGGTCAGAAACGGTCTGAAAAGGTGGAGGTGGAGCTGAAATCAAATTTCTTCTAATAAATATGAATTTTGAAGCAAACGAATGTATTATAATACTGCTAATGGTCTCGTGAAAGATATAATTACTTATATCATCACTTAATGTGTTTCTGACAAAAATGGTCCTATCATTATTAATCTATTCCATGCACAGAGTGCTGATTTTGAAGATGTTATGTATGATCTTCCATCCAATGCTGAATATGACCAATATCGGCAATTATGTTGATTTAAAAAAATCGTTTTTCTGTTCATGTGCTTTCTTTCTGTACACTTAGATTTACATTAAGTTCATAAACTTCATGTGTGACTGCTTTTTTTTCCCAGAACCAAGAATTTTTTTCACACTTACATTCAATTTTTTCTAATCCATGTAGACCATGTAGAGTTGGAGAAATGAGAAATTTTGTTATATGTATCATTAATTATCCGGTCAATCTAGACATTCGAAGTTACATAAATTCCCATCAGTTCCATAAATCCCCAATCAGTAAAATTCTTTAAAATACAATTAAACATAGAATTTGAAGGTTTTCCTCCATTTCCGTGTATGGAAAAAAATTTATTCGAGGTCAAAGGTCAGAAAAATGAGTTTTTCGCAATTTTCAGCAAAACGGTGAGTTTTATCATAAAAATGCCTCAGACAAAAATTGTAGATCAGAAAATTATCTACAACAAACTTGAAAATACTTTTTTTGCTACAAGCCACTGTTACTGAGATATAATAATTCAAAAAGTTGTAAAATATTTTCAGCAGTAAACTTTTCTCACAACATTGAAATGAACCGAGACTTGTGAGTATTTTTACGTAATTTCTGTTGACTGATTGGAACTGTCATAAGTTCATTAAATAAATTTATCAATTGACGAAGATGTTGCTAAAGTTCGACGATGTTGTTCTGCAGCTTTGGTATTTCTCGTGCAATCATTATGGCCATTAAATGCGACAGTAAATCTGAAATATTATAATTGATACGTTTTCATTAGATAACTTTATGATCTACAATTTTTGTCTCAATTATTTTCATTTTCAAAACTTACCGTTTTGCTGATAATTGCGAAAAACTTATTCTTTTGAACTTCGACCTAGAATAAAATTTTTTCCATACACGGAAATGATAGGGAACATTCAAATTTTAATTTCAATTGTATTTTAAACAATTTTGCTGATTTTCAGCTTGATGGTAATTTATGTAGCTTTACTCTTATTTTTCGTATGATTTGACCGGACTATAAACAAATCGGCGGCTTCTTATGACGATATCTTTTTATCTCCAAAACCAACAATCATGAATACAGTAATTCTTTCACGTTCACTTAGTTCCTAGTGTTCCTACATGATTAATAATGTATAAATTCGATATACCTTGTATGTGATGAAATAAATTGTAGTTTCAAAGTTAATTATCTTAGTCGAATGTAGGTTTTTGACATAAACGTCAAAATGGATGAACATTTTCTGGAATACTTTGATAATTACTCAGGATAATAAATATTAAATCGTAATTTGTAAGCCAGAGGCAGACTAAAACTAGTATTAGTACATTTAGCAATACTGCTCAAAAAAGAATTATAAATATACGGTGATGTATACAATAATAATAGTATACAAAATATATAGAAAAATTAATTTGAGATAATTTTTCATAAAAGTCAAATTTGGAAATCCGCCTAATTCATTCGACCGTGTATAGTCAATCTCAAAATTTCAATATCTACATTGAAGTGACAGAATAAAGGTCGATCCACACATATCCGTCCCGTGACATAAGGCGACGTATCGTACCGTGACCGTCAGTGGAAAAAAATCAGCTGACAAATTCGTAGTAAACTGAAGAGGGAAATACGGTGCGTGTTCAAACTTGAACGGCAACGTGACTCTCCCAAACTGTCAGTGCCCTCCACGTGAAAATAAGAAATACGGCCTCACCGATATTTACAGTTAAAATATGGACGTGAAAAAGGGGTTGCTGGATTCAATTTTCAATATTTTCTGTGTTTACCTCATTTTTGTAATATGAACGATAAACTTCTCATCGAGTTGGTTCGGGAGCGACCAGTTCTTTACAATATGAAGGATCCCAAATACCTAAATGTCGATTGGAAAGAAAGAATTTGGCAGGAAATTGGTCTCAAAATGAATGTCGATTGTGAGTTTTTAAATTTATCGTCTTACAACCAACAAGTCTCTATAAATAACTGTCCTTTATGGGATGAACTCAGTGTCTTCTTTTCTTCTGTTCTTTATTTTTCTTCGTCTAAAATTAATGCAATAACTGCGAACTCTTCTGTACTGAAATGCCTTGTGGAGAAAAACCTGAGGTAACTCGAGCAGACACTGAAGAACATTAACACGACTTATCTCCCACAGAAACAGATGAGTTGCTGTTTCCACGGAATCACAGTGCGAGGACCTCATCAGCATTTCAAATTTATATAAAAGTATTTTCTCACACATTTTCAGTTAGTCAGTTGTGGTCAATTACAATCAATTGTAATCATTTTATAATTAGTGAAAGGTACGGTGCCGTCCCGTCTCGGATATCTGTTTATAGTCCTTTAGAATATAGATTATGAAATGGAAAGGTGGGTAGAGTAATGGAAAATTAATTGAGATAACCACGAAAACGAAAACAGGATTAAATTCGTATGGTGTGTAGAGCAGCCTTAACAAAAAGAAGCGAAATTTAACTTGATCTCTACTTCTCTATATGTGGGGAAAGAAGATGTTATTTATATTGTTGAATAAGGATTCATAATTTTATGTTTTATTGAGTTTCAAACGTGCGCATGTTTGCCTCTAAGTATGCTTGATATTTATATAATTACTATCACAACATACTTGTGATCCAATTTACACTAAAACATTTAGTTACAATATTATTTGAACTAATTTTATGGGTGGTATTCACATGTTAAACGCTATAGTAATAGCTCTCTACACCAATCAAATCAAATATTAATCATTGTCAATCATTGAAACAAAATATAAAGTTAACCCTCCACGCGACCGACTCTCTGGAATTAATCGGCTTTTTAAAATGGGCAGATGTGTTTATATATTATTGTATAATGGACATCGAATGGATTTTCGTACCAATAGTACCGCTATCCAAGTTGCAAATCACTGAAGATGTACACGGAAAAAAGTTTGCTATTCTAATTATTGTTACTATAACGTTAAAATAATATTGATGGAGCTCTTGAGCATAAACTGAGAATTATAAAGGTTTTTTTTGCTTTTAACTAAATTGAAATACTACTTATTATTCAGTGTGAATAAAAAATTAAAAATCTATGAGATCATTCATCTAAATTGTCCGTTTTCACGAACTTCCTCAATACAACATTAATCCTTCTACCCCTAACTGACCGATACCTGACTCAGGGGATTCCTAGCTGCCTCCTCTTGGGAATTCCAAGTCATATTTCTTTTATAATTTTCTTAATGTCCTAATAGTATGCAATTAACTCAATTCTATCTCTGGTACACGTTTTAGGACAAACCAACATAACTACATCCCCCAACGTTCTTCTTGTGCATTACTTAGACCAACCCAGTGAAGTGAACTGAACTTGAAAGCCTGGACCTTAGCGAAGTTACGTTGCTCCTAGAAATTCGGCACGCGCTACTAGTTATTCGTTTTGTAGATATTTCTGTATATATTGTTTTGTTGATATTTATATATATATATACGGTAAGTTTATGTGGTTATCGAACTGGTTGTTGAGCGGCGGTCTTTTGCAATGTGAACACATTTATTTAAAGTCTATAGCCTATAACACCGCTGGAGCGGCATCGCTCGACACTGACCGCTTGAGCGTTGTCAATGTGAACGTACACCAAGTGTCCGCGGAGGAGTAGTATGCAGTCCAGAATTCCTCAACTGCACCAATCTGAAGGTTGGCAACTGATTGGTCACATCTTTATAGATTCCACATTCCATTTCTCCAAAAAAAAAGCGGCGACTCTAGAACTACCCTGGATCACCAACGACAAAGAAATCAAAGGAATCACACTCTGCTACACAATTTATGATCACCATATCCAGGAAATCATATGGCTTAAGCCAGATAAATTACCTGGAGTGTGACCAGACTGTTGATATGCCATTGGTACGAGAAGCCAACGTCTGAGTATGCCGAATTAAGGTTTTATTTTCTTACTTGAAAGTTAAATTCTTATTCTACTACAATAATGCAAAAGCTTTTTGAACGTTTCAGGAGATAAGTCTGGGGATTTCTCGTTTTTGTAGTTGAGGGAGCACTTTTCCATCTCACTTCAGATCAGAAAATATATCTATATCGAAACCTTTCTCAATGAATAGGGATTTGATTTCTAACTAGATAGCTTGAGCAGGGTGGTTCTACTTTCTGATATCTTTCTGAGTAGTATCAGAAATATAATGAAAAGTTATTGGCACTTATGTTTCTCAATCTACTCTTTTGTTAATATTTATCTCTTTATTCGACTTGATACTTTATGTTACAATTTGTACACAGTTTCATTATTAGAGAGCTACACAATAATAATTTGTATCACATCAGGTTCCCATAATTTGCATACAATAAAGAGGTGATTTGATTGAATGAAAGTATAGTTATTTCAGGTATTTTAGTGATAGAAACGTTATAAATTACAATTAGCAGATAGATAAAATCAATTTGAGATAAACTATTCAAAAAATCGATTGAAGAGAAAAAAATATGATAATAAATCTACTATTTACAACTGAGTTTATACATTCTTGATTAAACTCATTGTTTTCCATATTTGTCTGAGACTCTTCGATACCAGTACTACTCAAAACATTTGTGAATATATGATATGAAATTGTAAGGATATAATGAACAAATCGCCTGAAGTGATTGCTCCTGAATTACTTTGGTTGTCTGTGATAACACCGACTTAAATTAAAATTTACATGCCATACCGCTATTTTAATAAATTCTTTTTTGAAATGGAATTCTTATTATTAAAAAGCTGACAGGCATCTGCCCTATTGAAAAATTCGTTTTCACTCTACATTAATCCTAAGCCGCTACATTGGTTAAAAATTGCAGTAAAAAGATTTTTGATAATACTTTTTATTTTACCTTAATTTTATGATGATGGGTAAAAAAAATAATGATAACCTACAATGAGATAAAAGAGAAAGATTGGGTGAAAAACTAAGGAAATGTGCAAAAAGACTTACATGAGGGTAACAGATATTACAGAGAAATTGATAAATATTAAAATAGCACCATCCAAAAACCAAATGGTATAACTGTGATTATGTCAATTAACAAATATAAAATCCTATGACGTTTCAAACTACTAAATTTTTAAATAATATGATATTATTTTTTAATTTGATAAATATGCGAAAACACCCGGAAGAATTTAAAATTGGTATACCAAAAAAAACCACTAATGGTACCGTCTAAAAACATATCTTTCCTTTTCGTTAGTTTCATCTGTATATTTGTAATAAATCTTGGCTTAGTCTTGGTCTTGGTCTTGTATGCGTGGTCTTGGAATGATAGGTAACTGATTTTTCGTATAATGAAAATTGTTTTTGAAATGAAATTTAAAACCATTTTCATCCGTATTCATATCTCGTTGAAATCGATGGTGAAAAAATTAGTTTCTGATTTATTATTAAAAATAATAGGTATTAAGCTTTTTCAAAAAATTAAACTGTTAAGTTCTCCTAATTTGCTGTAAAAGTTTATCCGTTTGTAAGAAAATGTTTTTTGTTTTTATTCGTATTTTTGTCCCAAATTACATACACTATATGGCGGAATATGGCGGATACAGTAGACAAAAGGGTGTAGACACAACGCACCGACTACACTACCGCCAGACTGACTTTTGATATAAACCTGAACCTCCTCATACCAACGAGAGAGGACTGGGAAGAGAACCCAGGAACAGTAAGTAACTCGATTTTCACGGACGGGTCCGTAAAGGACGAACGGACGGGAGCGGAAGTATACTCTGAATTTCTAAGAATAAGGGAATCCTTGAGGCTTACAAATGGCTGAAACATACTGCAGGCCGAGCTGCGGGCCTAATAAAACGAGCCGTGGAACTAGTCCGTTGCGTGACATCACAATCTACACAGATAACCAAGCGGCTCTGAGATCACTATCGTCTACGGCAGTGAGATCTAGGTCAGTGGTGAGCTGTCGCGAAGCCCTGTCATGGATTCGTGACCGAAAAGTTAGACTATTCTAGATACCTGGACACAGCAATGTAGAAGGGAATCAAATGGAAGATAAACTAGCCAAATTGGGAACGACCAGGAGCGGGAACGAAGCGATGGGCTTGCCACTACCACCGATCAAATTACTGAGAGAAACAATATATAGAATATTAGAGGGAGAGCACGGCAAGAGATGGAGTAATAGAGATGACTGTGTCATGTCACGCTCCTTGTGGCCGGTGCTACAGAAGAAGAAGACAACAGAACTGCTAGGCTATGGGAGAGCCTCGATTCGAAGAGTCGTAGCAGTGATTACAGGTCACTGCACAGTAATCTCTAAAATCCGAAAAATGGGTATCAGAACCGACGATCTCTGTTTAGAATGCAGTGGAGAGGAAGAGACAATAGAACACGTAAATTGTCACTGCACAGCATTGACGTCGAAACGACTACAATGCATGGGAAGTGAAACATTGGAATGTCTGGAAGAAGCAGCGGAGCCGGGTGTTAAGGACCTCAATAACTTCATAGCAAACTGGAAAAGTTTGTGAAGGGGGCAATGACCTGGCCACGGAAGAGATAGGGAAGGGGAGTGAAATGGGGCTGAGTGAAAAGTCAGCAAGGGCATCACAATGGGCCTAATGCCTCCGAGTGGATCTCGGCCGAAAAGTGGAGATCACCCGGTTAACCTAATATAACCTACATACACTACGATACAAAAAATATACCTACCTATTTATCCAATTAACCATATTTCGATACCTATTCAAATTTATTTTATATGACATTCCAAAAAACCCTATTATTGACATAACATAACATTAAATAAATATCAGAATTTCATGATATTTTGAAGTAAAAAGACACAATTTATAAGAAATAATTTTGAACGTCATTGAATAAATGGAAAAAAGCAATACTGCAAGGGTCTTGCAGGTCGGTCTTGGTCTTAGATGAATCTTGAACAACTCGGTCTTGGTTTTGGTCTTTCAAGCCATTAGCGCAAGACCAAGACCAGTCTCGCTCATCAATAACTTCGCTTTTTCAGTTCTATCTATGTAATTTGGGTCTATCTCCGTTTCTTCTTTTTCCCATCAAAATGTCATTTGCAAGATTCTCTTTTCACCTAATATTGAGGGGAAACTGTATAAATATCTCAGTATTTTGCTCGAACGGGTCGTTTGTTTAATACAAACATATATTTTATGAATAATTGAAATGCGTAACTTTATTTAAAGTGACCCATTGACGAATGATAAATCACCAGTCACCCTTGTTATAGAATTGAAGAAAGATCAAGTTCTCACTTTTTTTAGTGTAGTTTATTGGTATTGTTTCAAGAAAGAAGACCCGCCAAGTCTGAATGATTGCCAATAATGCCGATGAATAGATCTGCCGAAATCAATAAGGTTTTTGAATAAATTTGAAAATCAATATAACTTTTAAATCGTTCTAGACAGCTCGTTAAGGAATGAAAGAATTGTTATTTTGGATTGATTTGAAGGGATATAGAATACCGCTCTAAGTTGAAATATAATTTAATAATGCAATATTTTTTGTGTATTTCCATTCAGGTTTGTAGTTTTACCATGAATGCAAGCAGTAATTCTTATTTATAATGGATGTCGCATTATATATCTGCTATTATATTGTGAATACCATAATGTATATAATTATCTGTCATTCCATTTCATACTTTCAGACCACATACCCAGAAAATGTCACATACACGTGTTCTAGAAATTCAGTTTTATAAAGTCAATCTTGATAATAATTTTGGTCGTTTTTTAGGATCTGTAAAATATTTCCGATCATGTAGATAGGCGTATTTAGTCTGTTGGTTCATTAAATTTTTATTTATGGCTCCTAAATCGAAAGTCTATCCTATGCACTAAACCTGCTAAATCTAGCCAATTACCAAATATTTTTGTTTACAAGAAATTTTATGTTGTTTTGGATGGATATCTCTGTCGACGATCAAAACGTAAGATCAAATCGGAGAATAATAAGTAGTATTCTCTTATCTTTTACATCGCACTAGTTTTGGTTTTGATGTTAAAGGAATGACGTTTTCAAAAATTGAGTGAATTTATGGACGGTCTACGAAAACTGTAAATTTGTGATACATAAAAGTTAGTTTTCTTTATTGATTTGCTCGTTAATGTAGCTAACATATATGAATGAAGGGTAATAAACTATCTGGAATATTTTCAAGTAGTCAGTTCATAAAATACAATGGCAATTCTTGAACTTATCGAAACAAAACACATATTTAATCTTGCTGTTTAAACTTTATCATCCATCTCTGGTTAAACAGTTATCATATTTTCTGTATATCTTCTGAACCAATTTAATGTGAGGGTTTCGGTAACTGTAAGTTGAATATTTCCGTTTCTTATCATTTTTGGATACACCGTTCTCTACTAGTAGATATTAGTATAGTTGTTTTCATAGAGTCTTTGTTTTTATCAATTTCTTCATTATCCCTCATCTTGGCGAGTAGAATTAGAATGATTGAATTGAAATTCTAACCTGAAGCATTGTGCTCCGATGTGCAAATATTCAAGAAAGTATTAAATTACCCCTAAAGTGCTAAGTATTTTTATGATACTTCAATTATAATTAAAAATGAAACATGAAAAAGGACACTTAAAGATGAGTCAGTGTTTTCAACGCTATCTTCTACAGAAAAGTCAAATAATTGAAGCAAAAACAACGTTTTTTTTTTCAGTTTTGCTAAAATATCACGTTAACGGTGGAGAATATAAAAAATATTAAAAATTGTGTGTGTCAGCTCCGACGCACGACTCCTTAAGTTCGATAGTGTAACCAGACGCAAAAATAGTTTATTTAATTTAAAAAAGATTGGTTGATTGCCATAATATTTTGGGCTTCCTTCATTAATTTTTTTTTTAATTTGTAAGCTCGCTATCTCTCGGCTGAAGTTTTTGGAGGTTTAGATTTTTTCCTAGTCAAATAATATAAAAAAAAATTAGAAAATTTATAAATGCATAATTATAAAAATTTTAACCGACTTTAAGGAAATTGATAAAAAAAGGTTTTTATAAACGTTTTTTTTTAAATTATTATAATTAATTTTTTATTTAAAATATAATATTATCTTAATAATTAACAAAAATGGTTATAAAAAGATAATTATGTCACCAAATCTTTTACATACAATAATAAATAGTACATGAAAATTATTTAAATAAGCTAAAAAATAACTTTTCGAAAGAAAATGATATAAAAACATTATTATAATGAAAAAATATTGTCGATTTTTCTGATAATATTATCGAATTATTGACTACAGTTGTTAATATTTAAAAATTATTTATAAAATAAATCATAATAACGTGGAAGAATTTATAGACATCGACAAAAAAATTAATTTTTGGTCAGGTTAGAAATTTTCTATTTTATGTGGATGCGCTCGATAATTCATATTGGGTTGATTATCTAATTTTATGTGTTGTTTTCAAATATATATTTATATGAACTACATCGATAATTATTAAAATATTTAATAAATACAAATTGCACATGCTCATACATATAATACATGAATTATAACGTACATTGCAACCACGTGTTTGTTAGATGTTCGGCAATATCATCTACACCTCTTTCTGCCATAGTTATTTGATAATACATTCAGTTCACTTTAGCGGAACACAATGATAAAAATTAAAACTTCACTATAACAATATTAATTATTGATATTTATAATAAAAACAGCAATATAAGTATGTTGACACTGACAAATTAGAAAGTTGCACATCATAGGGTGCGCACCAAAAACGTAACGAGGTCATTCATCGATAGATTTTACTCCTCACATTTTTCTCATACCGGGCCCCTTATATATGCAAATCGATTCTTAAGGAGTAAACTCCAATAACTAAGTAGAATAATGATGGCAAGGAAATTGAAAGAAAAATGTTTAACAAATTTTCTCATGGACAAAATATCATCCACGGAAAAAATAATTTTTATAGCTTTAGAGATATGATTACTGGAATTCCTCTCAAATGTTTGAATATTACTTCAAATGTGAAGAAAATTTGAAGAAAAATTTGTTTCTAAAAAATATTAAAATACATACCGTACTAATGCGCGCAAATTTGTTTTCTGAGTGTAAATGAAATGTTTTTTTTTTGTTTTTATTGTGTAGCTGTGTATTAAAAATAAAGATGTGGTGTTGTGAAGAAAATCGATAATTGTTTATAAGAATACATTATTTTTTATATAATACATTTTTTATTATCAGAATCTGTATCACTGTTAGAATCACTTTCATTATCTTGATCAATTTCAGTATCACAATTATTTACTTGATAATATTCTCTTCTTCCAAATCTATTTTTCTATAATTTTGGCAATTATTATCATTACCGAATACGAACACGCTCGTACAAAGTAATGCAGATTTTTTGCAGCTTCTAGCAAGCTTTACCACAGGGTTTTCTGCAATTGCAAAATATTACTTTTAGTAGCGTATCAGGTTCAGTCGAACTGGTTGCAGCACGTTTATTATTTAATTTACATCTCCATTCTACATTTTTTTCAATGAGACACTTAATGGAGAAAGATATTTAGACTTTATAAGAAAGAAATTGCCACTTCTTGTAGAAAGTATACCCTTATCCATTCATAGTGATATGTTCGAAATAAATGTTGTTTGATTAGTTTTAGGAGACTGATGTATATAAGAATTTCAACCATAAGAATATGCAGAATAGCTATTTCCTTAATAAACCCCGTTTACACATTTTGGAAAATCGATACCATGAAAAAAGGCGAATTTTTTACGAATCATGCTCAATTATTGGATAATAATGGAGAAAAAATATTAAAAATTTGTCTATTACTTTAAAAGTAGGTAACATTAGTGACAAATTAAGCTAATAATGATTTCGCATCAGGTATTTTATTTGTAAAATGTTATTTGATCCATTTTTTGTTCAATTTCCGGAAGTTATTGAGAATTTGACTTATGTTGTTGCATCTAAATATTTGATTTTTTTTGACAAAAGAACTCTTGTATGGTACATTTATTCTTGTAAATCACATCCAAAATTTTTGTTGTCATGGTTATTTATTATCTCGTCGATGTAACCTTCTGCAAAATGATTTGCACTCGATTCCTTTTTTTACTGATGTTAAATCACCAACCCCAAATCACACAAATTGTTGCCACTGAGCAACGAAATGAATCATTCGTATAATTTTTTACACATGAGTGAAGAATTTTGCGACATTGAAGGAGAAAATTCTTGTATGCATTAGATTTTGTCAGTAGCAAATTTTTCATTGTGCTTACTGCTAACGCCACGAATTTCGATTTCATGAAAAACATTCCTATTAGTCGTACTATTAATATAATAAACGAAACAAACAGAATTGAAAATAAAAATCCTCAAAATGGCACAGTTAACGTTTATAAAAATAATGTCCCAGCTATAGGAATCTCAAACCAACTGTGAACACTAAAAAATTTAATATTATGAACAATCATCTTTCTCGTATGTATCCCTGTCAGTTTTCCATGATTTTTTCCAGTAATTTGTTCCTGTTGTATTGTTTTTGATGGTGTTAAGAGTACTTCATAGGGATATTATGGATTTGTTTCAGTGAAATTAATACAGCGGAAACTGAGTATGTTTGCAGTTTTTTAGTCAGTCTGGATGTGAGTATTCAAGCAATTAAGAATTCTCAGTTTCTTTGGACATCAATGTCCACTGTTACGTTCAAATTTCTCAAGCATGAGTAAGTACTTTTTAAAATTGCAAAGTGATAACCCAGCAGCTGAAAGATACAAGGACAAACTTGTTTGCACCACTTTCGAATGTACTTGCTTTTTAAACTATATTTACCGTTTAACTACACTAAGCAAATAACTAAACTACGTTTCCGAGAGGAAATTTCGCATTTCTCTAATAAGCCAATTATTGATAAATCTGCGAATAATTAGGTCTAAAGTCCAACAAATAATTCACAAAATACACAGACATTTACGGGAAAAAATTTGTTTTACCCCACGGCTGCTATTATTAAATGGGCAAAAGCTGATTTTGAAAATTTCTTAAATTAGTCAATTGACAATAATGATAATTGTCATTTCCTGCCAATATTCTCTTAGTAATACAAAGATTATACGGCAGTTTATAATTGCATCAAGTATTGGGTGTCAAATACCAATGGAATCAATAATAAACTTACCCTTTTTATAAACTACGTCGATTAATTTGGTTGGCAATTCTGTAGATTCCTGATTGATCAAATCGAAGCAGGTTATCAACGAATAGTGTCCATTTTGTTTTTTCTTTCGCTCTTATTATTGTTTTATCAAAATATGAATTCAGGTTTTTTCAGAATTAATTTGAAAATGGATTCAGATAACATTACAAGTACCAGCAGATCATTCGGTATTCCAAAAAATTAAATTCTTTATAGATTTAATTTTACAACGCTTTGTATTTTTTTCGTTTTCAATGTATGTCGTATGTCTATTTGATTAATCATTTCCAGACTATATAATTTTAGTATAACTAATGTCGCGTCCCTATACAATTTTCTAGTGATTTTTTGTGGTGTGCTTCAGATTTCCTAAAATGGTTCTCGTAGTTCAAAAACAGAGTATAGCTTTGATCAATACCTGGTGATCCTATTTGAAGGATTTATATTACAAAAGGCTCTATTAACAACGCGCTGCTCTCAAAAGTTAATTTTATTATATGAAAAAGATCAATAGGGGGAGACACAAAAATTGTTTTTGAACAATCGGATCCGGATACCGAGAGGTTTAGAAACGCTGATTTGGCAGAATTATAATTTTACAAAAACTTGAGTTTTCATTCCAAATGTAATCTTTTATTGGTTGATGATAAATATCAGTTAAGTATAGCGGCAAAAACTTATAATCGGCAAGTGAAGAGTATTTAGATGTTTGATTAAAACTTGAGAATAATAAATTTTAACACTGGGTCATTGATCTTCTAAATAATTGATATAAATTGTGCAATCAATACACGGAAACTTATTCATTAAATTCAACAGATTAATAACAGTATATAATATCAAAATTTTCACGACTACAGAGAAAGATATCTTTTTTTTCAATATTACTAAGCAAATTAAAATCGATACTGAATGTAGTAAGCTAGAAGGATTATAAAATTTAATGAATACCATATAAGGCGCTGTTCAAGATAAGGGTTGTCTGGAATTTAAATATTTTCATAGCATTTTAACGTCAGTATTTCAGCACTTGCCGATTATATGACTCTGTAAACGATAATACGGATTATTTTGAACAGTAAAATTTCTTTATTTATGTACATATTTTGCATGAATTGTGTCTAGTCAGCTCATCAATATTCATTTTAAGGTTATTATTGACTTTCGCCATATTTTTTATCGGTAATAACAATTATATTCTTCATTATCCATATAATCAATAACTGAATTTAACTACCATTCTCATGTGGTTATAACTCATGGGAAAATAAAATGGAATCGTACATTCACGACTCTAAGCAATTGTGAGATGCTTGAGTTTGTTATTTCTCAATAGATCTTATGTTACTCTAAAGTTTTTGAGGTTTTATCAGAGTGTTTGCTCCGGATTCATTCGTCAACTAACAGTTCATATACTAGGTATGCCTAATTTTTATGATTGTTGCAATAAGTGACTCTCATTTAGTAGATAAAATGTGATATTGCTATACGAGATAGAAAAATAAAAACAATATATATAATTGATATTGTTTTTGAAAGCTTTTTCATAAAGATCAATAAACGTTTGCATGCGATTGAACCAATTGTCGAAGCATCTTTTCCTTGATCTGCGGGAATTGGAAGAAATCCTTCTGTTGCACAACAGGACTGTACGACGGATGATGCATCAATTCGATGTTTCGATTGTTCAAAAACATTTTTGTTTGAATTGATGTGTAAGGACTGGCATTTTCGTTGTGGAGAATGATTTGTCCTCTTCGATTGATTTTTACGATTTTCTCGAACACTTCTGGCAAACAAATGCTGTTGTGTCATTCAGAATGACCGTTAAACGTTGCTCTAATAAAACGGTGGCGATTTTTCCACTAATTCCGAAAAAATATTTGCTTCGAAGTGCTTGATGTCGCCTGTCACGATTTTATAGATGTCTTCAGATGCGCCGCAATTTGAGTTTTTCCAGCATTTCTTTACACCAAATAACACGGGCTTTTTTTGAGGGATTGTCAAATCCAACACGAAAAAATATCTTTGAATCCAAATATTCATGAAATATTGAATGAACGCTCGTGAAACTAATGTCAAAGTATGCCTGAATCTCACGGTATGTCACATGACAAACTTGCAATATCAATTGAGGCACGACATCGAGTTTTTCTGGCCCAACAGCCGATTTTAGAAGACTTCATCCTGTAGCGTAGTGCGAGCACAATTGAATTCGGAAAACCTGCGAAGCACGTTGGATCGAGATGGTGCTTTAAATCATCGCACGTAAACTTTAAATTTATTTTTAGATCATGATAATACCTGTAAACAACTCGAAAAGCACACGTATGACTACACGTTTTTGATACATTCACAATTAAAGCAATGTCAAAAAAACCCGCGTTGCTACTCAAGCACATGTTATTAGAAGGAGGATGAGAGATGACTTCAAGCTTATGTTTTATGAGTCGCTCTTTTTAGAAATATTTTTTCAATAGATTGAGAAGCACAATTAGTGTGACAGTGCAGCACGAACTTAGTTCTTTTTATTCAAACTTATGACCATTCAAAATTTATCATCTTCAGCCTATACAGATTTGAAAACGTGATTTCTACACATGCGTGCTCAATGTTAATTATGGGAATATTGCATATATCTGAAGTATATCATTGAGTGGAATATAGCTGAAATTTTTTTGTATCTTCTTGGTATCTTTTTCTTTTATCTTTGATCTTGTGATAAGATACTGTTGAGTAAAATCAGTAGGAGTAAAAATATTCTTATCGATGGTGTTTCAACTATTCTTATGCTCTACATTGTATACGGAGCCGAAACCTTTGCCTGTCAGGGAAGATCGAGAGGATCTTTGATAAATAGAGAGAAATATATTAAGAAAGATATTGGGAACTGTTAAGATCAATGGAGGATACCTCAGAAGGTTAAAGAACCATGAGATCAAGAATTAGATGAAAGATGATGATATAGTGACTGTAATGAAGATCCAAAGGCTTAAATGGTTTGGACATTTATGAAGAAGAGATCCGAAGATAAAATAGTGGAATCCAGCTATATAACTGTCAACAAGTCGATCCAAAGTCCGCTGGGAACAACTCAAAGCGGAGAGATTCATCGGAGGAAGTCATCGCAAAAGATAAATACACAAACAAAAATTAATTAATTAACTCCTTCTGAATCGATTTTGGCAAGTAACAACAACACTTGATGCTATGGAATGTACAGTATGAAAGTACCGATTGGAAGTTGACTTATTTGTTTTCTAAAAAAAAAGACATTGCTTGATAAGAAAAGAAAATGCTTCTCCATCAGGACCATGTACCTGCATACGAATTGGTTGATCACCCATCGAAATTACCAGATAGACGTCTGATTCTTTGACAGGTCCGAAATTCTCAAACAATCCCTGTATATGGAGTTACAGCTTTTATATTTTTGAAAAACTAATGATATCAAAATAATTTCATAAATTTTTCAGAAGATTTTTTGGTTTAACAGTGGTAATTGCAAATTGCATCAAATCCATTATCTAACGAAAACAAGTAATAAATTCGAAATGATACAAGGGGAAGGCTAAATATTTAGAGATACAAAAAGTTATTTATGTCTGAAATAAGTTACATCCACATTAATACCATATTGAGATCGAGCTTCTATAAAATAAAAGCATCGAGATATTGGTTCGTTCAAGGATCCTGAATAGCTGTATCGCCATTCAGACAGTCATTTAATGGTACATTTTTGAATATTGAAGCATAAAAGAGAGAGAACTAAGAAATGTCAAAAATATAGATATACATAATTAAAAAAACAAAGTAATAGTCAGTATAATAAAGTTATTATTCTAATGATATTTGATTTATATTTTGACATTGAGTTTAATGATTTTTTTTATTGCTATATGATTCTCCAAGAAATAATTATTTGATGTTCAAGCCATACAATGACCATTTGAAAAACACGCTATGGAGAATATAGAGATCCATATTTGAGCTGTCATACTTGGCGAAAGTCTAGGTAAAGTATGCCTAACAAAAATATGATCATGATATCATAATAAGTGTGGCAGAAAGTTCTAGAATAGTATGTATTTATTAGTCAATATAGTTTCTTGTGATGACGATGACAACGATTACAGCGGTCATACCATTTGCATATTTGCGAAATTTCTGTCCAGTGAGCATCCTTTTCAGAAAAAAGTCACATATAAATAAGTGAACAGAACAGAAACTGATTTTTTTAAAGAACTATTAAGAAAGAAACTGATTAAAGGTTATTGAAGCCAACAGAAAGTGACAGACAATACTCGACACCGGAATATTATTGTTAAGACAACGTTGGTATTGATCTTCTCCCACGAAACACAAAATTCAGAGTATATTGTAATAAATGAACTCCTTTCTTTATTTCTTTGGTAAAATGTAATTATTCGTAAAGATTGTCTTTTAATGTGACTCCTCCACGTGTCTTAGTATCATCTTTACCATTTGGGAGAAATTTCCATAAAAGTGGAAATTAAAATTTAAATAATAATGATTTTAAGTTTGTTGACTCAATAACTATGTTAAATGTATAGGCAAAGAAGAATAGATACTGAAAATATTTCAAGAAGCACAATTTCACAATTTTTTTTCGACACTATTTTAGGATTAAGAAAAATTTGTCAATTGGAATGTTATAATAAGAAAAGGGGTAGTACTACATTACGTACTTACACCCCGCACATAACACTACTTGAATCTAACGCTTTTTTGCCCGTGCTGTCGAAAATAAAGAATACTATCATTATAAATGCAATGACAATGGACCTAATGCACAAAAAGCTTAGCGGGCGCACGTGAAATGACAAAGCGCCAAAACCACCCCTAATCCAACAAGTATAACTAGAAACACACATGCACTGAGAGTACAATACCTACACTATATAACCGGCACACGTTCTTCGACTCTTACCGATATGTCAGCGGTCCTCCAAATGTTTTTCTTGATAACAATTCTTGATGAGATCCATTTTGTTAAAATATGTTAAAAATAAAATTGTGAATATTTTAAAATGTTAGTGAAGGTCTGTGTCCATTATAGCTCTTTCAAAATATGTGCGTAAAATGATATTTTTGAAAGTGTTAAATGGTTTTTAAAACCGAGTAACTCATTTATAAATTTATGATTGATGGAAATAGAATTTAAGGTAGTAGTTCAATTCGTTATTTAATGCAGATAATATCTAATTCTATTTCTAGCCAATAAAGGCAAATTACGTCGCACTAAAGAAATTCATGGTTACCATATATTATGAATAAACCCCCCATATTATTCGACTCGAAACTTTAACTTTACTATTGAAAATATCATTAAGCAAGGGATCTTATTAGCCGAGCTATATTTACTTGTATGTGTTATCATTGAGTAATAAAATGGATACTAAATGATTCTTAGTTCATCAGTACCTATTGACCAACGTCATGTTCTCTAAAAACATATGGTATCAGTTTATAAATTGAACACGTAATATATAATTGATGATTGTACCTACGTTATGAAATATTTATTTGCAATATCCTATTGCGAAAAGTCATTTAGCAAATATTGATGAAAATAAAAATATAATTTCATAAATATGAAATTTTGAGTGACTGTGAATGAAGTGAGTTTATGTTGAAAATTTTTTACACTTAATTTACAAGTTTTATTAAAACGACTGGTTCAGTGGATTGTTAATTTGCCAATTACTACAAAGATTATACAGATGTATGAATAACTATATACACTGTATATATAATTCCAGATAATTTCAAATATGCTCCAGTCACCTTTGTAGATGTTGAAAGAAGCTTCTGATAGATAGCTTCGATAACTTGATCAAAATTATTGCGTTGTTTTCCAGTAGATTTATATTTCATTTCCGCATATAAATCGATTCCTCATTCATAACTAATGATAGTTTTCCATGGGAAACCTAGAGAAAGTCAAGATATACCAATTAATTGACTTTACATAAATGGAAACCCTTCAAGGGGTCTCATGTACGCGAAAAAAATAATCAATTAACATAACGATGATCACTACTAAATAATAATAAATAATTTGAATAATTTGATCATCATGTATCGATTATTATCTCATACTTTCTCAAGCATAATATTAAAAATAATAAAACTGTATACAGCATACTGTTTATTTTCTACACTTCTTGGTACGAACCGTCTAGCTAGCGCCATCTATGAGAGTCTGATATAAAGATCAATTCATGGTATGTATCAACTTCCAATATGAATTTGTATACAATTTCATAAGAATGTTACCAGTAGTTTCAGTAAAATCGTAAAATTTCTTTCCTTCGCCGCCCTTTATCTTGAATACGAAAATTTTTCACCGAACAAATACCAATTATGTTTTAGGTCTCTACCTTAGTTAAATAATTTTATTCCAACATAGTAATACAATATTTTAGTTGATCTGCACAACTCTATGTAATAGTTACATAGGATAAAGATCATCATAACTATTTATAGAGTCGATATGCGAGGTTTGTCCGGAAAATACGTATAAAAGTTGAATGACAATGCACTTCTGCTATCGCCGTTTCCACTGTTAATAACATTAATAAAAGTCTTTAGTTTTGTGGGTATGTCGTTTCTGCTTTGATGGCTTCCACATCTCCCAAGTGCCGCCCCCGAAGCAACATTTTGTATTTCCGCAACAAGAAGTCACCAAGGGCTAAATCGAGTGAATAAGGCGGATCCTATCTTGGAGCAAAAAATCACGCACAACGAACGACGTGTGAGCGGGCGCATTGTCGTTATGAAGGATTCACCTGCCACTTTGTGCCAAAACCGGTCTCAAAACTTCAAGGAGAAACTCACGTCCAGTTATGACTCGATTAAGACAGTCCCACTTCTTCTCTGCTTCCAACAAAATTTCAGCACTCAACCATCTATACTTTCGGTTCTGGAGACGGTTTTTTCATTTGAATCTTTTGTGTCAGAATGCCATAAGCGATTGTTTTGAGGATTGACAGCTCGTCATTCTGACTGTCAACATACGGTCCACAATAAGAGAGTCTCGTTTCCCTTCCTCTCGGCCTTTTGGAACTTCAGAACCTTTTAAACCACTTGTTCCCGGTTGGTTCCTTCATAGAATTTTCTTAGTAAACTTCTTTCAAATACTCAAAAATCTCATGGCCATTGTTGTCTAGCTTTGCTAAAAACTTGATGTTGATACGCCGTTCTTCAATCAGAGAGAGTTCCATGCCGACAGCATATAATAAAGGGTAACTTTCAACAAGCAGATGCTCACTCCTAATTAAACGCAGGACGCTCTGACTAGAACTGAACGTTTGTGGGATCATCTACAACAGTAGTGCTATCTGGCGGCGCTTGCAACTTGTGAAATGAAGTTATAATTTAACTTTTAGACGTAGTTTTTTACTTGGTACATCATTTAATAGCTAATGTGGGGACTAAAGTTTATTCCAAATTTGGGTCAAAACGAGTTTTTGGTTAATACCTTGAAAAAACATTGAATGAACAATGTGATAACTAAATTGCAAAAGTACATGATTTACAATGGACATATTTTGATGTAGACCAGTGAAATTCATATTGTCCTATACGTTCGACTACATTTAAACAATATTTATGGGCTAGTTAGAATATTACAATGGATAATAATTCTCATTCTTCAATTATCAACATAAACTTTGTTTTTGATTTCACTTGTTGACTACTACTGGTTGCCATCACCTTGCTAACATACCGGGCGGGTCATTTAATATATGCATATATTCGAAATCAAGTTTTGATCATTATTTCATCTGAACCCACACCCCTTCCTACCAATCTTACTTCTACCACCCTTCGCACATGTACAATACCAACATGTGTGTATTTACTAGTTCCACCCCGCAATAAATACATAGAGACGATTACCGCTATTATTTTTATTCATCGAATTATGCTACCTAGTTCATTGGCGTGTGAAATAAGCCTTAGTTTAGGAATGAGAAGTAATTAGTTAGTACTGCAAGAAAAAAAAAATAAACTCGAAAAATTTGTTTAAAATATATAATTGAAGTTCCAAAATTTTTTGTTTCTGTGAAAAGTGGATCCGAAGATTCTGTAGGGACATTGTCAGTAAAAGCACCGATTGAGCAGAACATTAACATTTTCGAGAGTCAAAAAAAGTTAATTGTAATAATGATCAAAAATTATCCATTTTTATTTCAAAACTCTATCTTACTATATTTACTCTAAGTTGAAATATGGTTATGGATTCAAATGGATGTATTTCAAAAATTACAGCTCTCTTTACCATAACAATGGATTTGAAAAAACAATTAAACATGTTGACAAATTTCATAGAAAACCCTTCTAGTAAATTCCTACGTCCATGTTGCGAAGTCATTTGAAAATCACTAAGGGTGGTAAATGTACCATTTTGAATGAGTGTACACGTGGCATATGTCATAAAGATGCCTATATACATACGTATTTTTCGCGGGATGGAGGGAGGATAATTGGCAGCACACGCAGAAGGGTAGGTGATGTTGATATAATAGAAAAGGATAATCCCTATAGAAAATATCCCCTATTTCAGTTAAGGGTGGAATTGTACAGCAATGTTCAATGATTTCTAGCATTCCGCCACCAAGAATTTTTTCGATTAGAAATCAAATTAATAGAAACTAGCTTTTACCCGCGGCTTCGCTCCCATCAAATCCATTAAATAAGTATCAGAAATCATTATAATAAAAAAGAACGAACTTTGTAGCTATATTAGAACCTGAGATATAGATCTATGAATGTAGGAATATTGCCAAAAACTACAAAAATCCATAACTCCACATTGAATGTCCGTGCCTAGTTCATCTCCAACTCAACCGATTTAAGTGTTCAAAAACTCAAAAGAAATAGGGTGTTTCAGTGAGTGTTCTTGAGCCAAAAGGAAGTCTCTATCTTGGATAGAACCTGAGATATTATAGATAGAGCGTGTGTATGTGAAAAACTCCCATAAGTAATGTAGAGGGGGAAATCGCATTTGAGTATAACTTGAGAATGGTGAAAATTAGATGAAATCCGATGGTTGATGGCTAATCGGTGCATGAATACCTTTCAATGAAAAAAAAAAAAAAAATAAGCAAATCGGTTGGTTAGAACGCCTGAACGGACTCGGAATATGGAAATCATCAATTTTTTTAATATATAACATAAATACGTTTTCTAAGGAGTTTAATGAGGTTAAATATATTCGCTATCTAAAATTTATTGTCAAAAGAAAATTATTCCTCAAGCGCCGAGTTCGTGAAGAATGAATGTGATCGATATCAGTAACTTTTTTTTTCTTAAAACTAGACTAAAGTGCCACACCCAATGGCTGCTTTTTGCATGGAAGTCGTTGGCGGAGTGGATTTTCAAGTAAAGAATTAGTAGAATATTTATTTTACAATAAAATCGATTATTTATTGATGAAGATGTATTTATATATTGATATGAAAATAATTATGAAGCAAAGTAATTCGTTGGTTTTTCATATCTGTAATATCAAAATAAATGTATTTATATTATTCCTTGAAGTACGATGATGGTCCTTAGGGAGGAAAGATTTGAAAAATTTCCTGAAACAGGCTGAAAACAATAAAACAATAATGAAAACTAGTATTAATCAATGTCAATATTTGTCGATACATTTCTTTAATTTCTTGTCTCTTAGACTTGTTGATATGTTTATGTTTCTAAATGTTCATGATTTTAGGTCTCTCCCGTTTTTAAACTAGTTTTTTCTAATAAGACTGATAAATTTTTGTCTTTTCGACTACTTTCAGCCTTTATTAAAATATTTTGATAAAGACTGAAAGTAGTCGAAACGTCACATGATTAGAGATGAAAATATTATTGACGAACGTAATAAAAGCATTCATATTAAAAGAAAAGTATAAAGAAGGCGATTTGATAACCAGAAAACCATTGATTACCTGACTTATCTTTTGAGTTTAAAGGACTGCAGTTTGCTATGACTTTAAACAAATCCCAGCGGCAGTTATTAAGTGTTTGTGATATCAATCTGGAAAATCTATATTTCTCGCATAGTCAATTGTATGTTGCCCGTTCCCGTGTTGCTGATTGTTGCTGTGGTTGTTAACGCACCAGGTAATCAAACAAAAAATATGTAAAATTGTAATTTTCTATTGATTGTTACAAGAATTTGGGTGTTTCATAAATTTTATTTTTGACATAACGTAGTTGATGACTTTTTTTTCTTTTTACGGCATAATTGAGCATTAAGTCCACTTGCAGACATCCAATATTACATGAACATTTGGCTGTCATAAAGATTTGTTCGCTTTTGACACCGTATACTTTGCCAAATGCTCAAAACAAGCCCGTGTCAATTGGTGCGAAGAAATGCTGAGGGAATTAAATCGCGATGTATCAAAATACAAAACCATGGATTTGTGCATATGCACCCGAGACTAAGCAACAGTTGACTTGACATGTCTTTCAAGCCAAATCTAACAAAGTGGTTCGCGCACGAAGAATAACTGGACTTGTCGGCACCGTTCCATTAGTTCAACGTAAAACGTTCAAACCTGAATGGTATACCAGTTCCAATAAAAATGTTTTTGAACAGTTAAAACAACGAATTTATCGGTCATTCTCCGTACAGACCTTGTTTGGCACCCATTGATCTCTTTTTATTAGCGCAGATCAAAAATAAATTATGGGGTCAACGTTTTTTTACACCCAAAGAAATGGTTGATGCGTTAAAATCACATTTTTTGGAGGTACTTTATTTGAAATGAGAAAAGACTTCAGCAATTGGTTCAAACGCATTCAAAAGTAGATTAATCTTAATGGAGAATATTTTGAAACAATATAAAGCCAATCATAAGTATTTGTCTACATTAAAACTTAATTAGTAGCCCTCGTATTCCGTATCGTTGACTTATTTATGTATTTCAGTTCCGATTTCTTTTGATTTTCAATTTTTTTCGTCCAAATTCGCTTCAAACATCTGAAATGGTCGCTGTTGCATTCAATCCACTTCTGAGATCTCTTTTTAGGTCAATATAGTAAGACTGATAAGTGCCCAGATATTTGAATTGTGAGAATTGTTAACGAACACCATATGGCATATAAGAGAATGCTAGCTATAATCAGAGCTGAAGACATGGGGTAAAACCTATCAGTCAAAAGAAGTTAATCTTAAGAATTACGTGTTTGAAAGTTTTTCGATTATTAGAGGACCTGAAATGAATGAAATGAAGCAACTACCATCAAATCGAATCAGTAACTTATATTTTTACAACTCAACTAATACTAAAAATTTAATTCTAGAACAAATGTTTGTGGTTGGATAATATATTTAAGATATTTAGCTTTACTGATATAAAAATGGAATTAATTGAAGTCGTTTCTTTCAAGTCTCTTGTAAACTTAAAGAAAGTTGCTGTATGCATCTTTGGTGGATACTCACCTTTAGAAAAAACCAAGTAGCAGTTATTCGTAACAGGTCAAATTAAAAAGTAAAGTTTTTATTGAGTAATGTAAATATGAATGTTTATTGTTATTTATTGAAGTGGAAATAATTGAAAAATATTCCAGTATGTTGTTTGAAACGACAATATAGGCGTTAATTGTACTTAAAACATATATTGTATACAAGTTGTCCCCAATAAGAAACAATACAGATTAGAAACGTATGAGGGACACCAAATTATGATGTTTGGGATTAATTAATTTACCTCTATATCAAGTGCATCCCTTATTGGGCCTCAAAGTAGGGCACAATTTTCGGAAAAAGTTAATGTCTATGCAACCTTTCAATTAAAAATACTAAATTTGGTACACTGTTAAGGAAAGAGGAAGTTTTAGTGTGTTAATCGAGAATGTACTGGTCAATGACAATTTACTGTATATTATTAGCATTAAAACTTAGACTAGACTAGACAGGGGCATATCGAGATCATCTATACAGCGAACGATTAGACGTAACTTACTCCAACCATATCATGTTCAAAAAGTGCAAGAACTGTTCAGCCACTGAATTTCTGTCAAATTCATTTACTTCGGGAAATTCACTTCCAAAAGAAAACTCTCTTTCTTATCTTTCGTCGTCATTACAATCGTCCTCCGATATTCTTTACCCATAACTTATCCACTTTTTCGCTAAAAGAGAATTTTCCACTAATTGAAAGTATAATAATAATTCAATTAATAGGTGAACCGAACTGCAAATTGTCAAATTTGATGTTTAAATTGATAGCCAACTGTCTTGAAAAATTAAAAGACTCAAAAAAGTTTTAGTTAGCTAGTTAACTCCCCAGAATGGTTCTTCTATTTACCATTACTCAATACTTTATCGATCTTATACGGTGTACAAAATTAACTTTAAGTTAAAGGGTTGCAAAGACTAATTTTTTTCAAAATTAGGCCCTACTTTGAGGCCCTATAACTCCTCATGGATGCAACTTGATAAAGAAATGAATTGGACCCAATCTTCATATTTTGGTCTCCACTATACGCTTCTGTTTTGCGTTGTTTCTTTTGCAAGACACCCTTTATATTAACAACGATTTATAAATTTGAAAGCAAATATAATAAAAATATATTTTCTAAGAAGTCATTCACTTGCTATTGACATTGTCTTGAAATAACCTTTTACGCCATAAACAAAACAATATTTTTATTACATCACTCTAAATATAATTTTCATGTGGTAACGGTAGTTTTATTGAAAACACAAGTAGTTTATACTATGTTCGGATAAATTATAAATATAAGAGTTTCCTTTTCTGCTAACAATTTAGTCGAAAATGCACGCTTTAACTTATATTTCGCTTGTGCTAGTTGAGTTAATCTTAATTCCGGTGGGTACAATAATAAGTCGTCTTACATAAATTGTAGTTATTTCAATCATATTATTAATATTTAGTATAAAGCCTCTTTCATTTGTCAATACCTGCGTATCCAAGTACCTATTAAATTCCTTTAATTTCTTGTTTCTTAGACCTTTGGATATATTCTTGCTTCTAAATGTTCTTTATTTTAGGTATCTTCTGTTTTAAGATTAATTTTTTTTAAATTATTAAAAATAACTTCGGTACCCAATCTAACAGTTTAATATGTTTACACATTTCTTCTAATTAATAAATTTTATTAAAGAACTTATTGGACATGAAATATCGATAAATTAAATTTATTTTTGAAAATTATTTATCACATTTTGTACTTCCTTTCAAATATTCAACGGAAACTGGTTTATTACATCCTTCACAAGTTTCTTTCCATTCAATAGACATAATAATGATAAATTTAACAGTATAGTACAACAATTTTTCGTTTAGTGGAATCTGTTTATTGAGTATAATTACCTGACTGCCTTGATACGTTTGCTCCTTTTGAAGAGTTTTCCATAGAATTTCTCTTAGTTTTGAAATAATTGTCACTTGACTATTGCGACAATAATCTGAAATTGTTTTGTTATTTTCCTGATAAATTGCAAGAGGCCATCGGTGGATCAGTTTGGTGGTTGCGATTCAACACCTGATTTGATGATAGCAACTCAATTTTTTATTTCGTCATAATACGAACAATTTCTTGTTCTTTATCTTTCTGGTTAACAATTGCTGTTCAAGAATGCATCGTAGATCATAGAGTTTTCTCTAGAACGTACATTAAATTTTTAGTCAAACCCAAAGCGAACAGATTATTCTTTGCGGTTTTTACATGCTAGCTTCCTTCTTGTTTTCGCTAAATTACTAAATTGTTGTATTTCGTGACAATAAATGCTTTCTTAAAAGTAGAGTAGTAACAAAATTAATTATAATAAATAATAAATTCCTCTCTGATCGTCTATACTATGAGTCTAAATTATCTACTGCTTTTTGACCTTGAAGTATTTCGGCGCCGTTCAGTCTTGACCTTTCAATTGATATGAATTTTCTTACATATGAGTCTACACTTTAATGGTTTTTATGGTATATATTGAGTGAATTTAGTCCGCCCTCTGTTTGGGTTTCTTTGGGTGACTTTACTTGCAACATTTTCCATAAATGTATGTAATTTTCCATCTGTATTCGAATTATTTGCACTTAAGACTAAAATAATTGCCAAGAATGCGTTAGTCAGTTTTTTCTGCAAATATTGCATCTATATACGATTTTCACGTTGTATAAATCACATACATCAATTTCTTGTTGTTGTAATGCATAACTCCACAAACAATTTTAACAGTGGAAACTATTTTTAACGCTTTAGTTAATTAATTCTTTGCTAAGTAATATTTCACGTTAGAGTTTCTAAAAGAATCATTGGTGTTTTAGACTAATTAGCGACGTAACGCTTTCAGTGGATTAATCATCATTTTTGTCTAACTTGAACTTACTCGGACGATTTTCTTCCAAACACTGGAATATAAGAATTATGAAAATATAATGACTTCTAGATGCTTACTTATAGTTATACAGTCCTAATCGTCTCTATCTAAAGTATAATCTTCCACAGCGGAATTCTCAACCATCAATTTGTTGATATACTAATCTTTATAATTTTGGAATAAATCACGTTCATATATACGTAAGAGTCAATAAACCACCTTCAAGAAAACTATCTGTATAACCGATTTATACCTATAATTATCAGTCTGTGTCCATTTCTTGATGGTGGATCAAAACCAGTAGATTAATTATTTAAGGAAGCCTGTCTTCGAAACTCAGTTTTTGATAAATTTTTTGATGTTCATAATAAGTTATAATGGTTACATTTTAAACAAAAAGTACAAAATATTGATGATTCCACTCCAAATGACGTCTACGAATTTCAGCTATTTTTCTATTTTTCCTCTTTCACGAGTTTAATGGAAACGGGGTTTCTTAGTTAGGCTCTTCTACGACTAAGAGTGATTACTAATAAAAGTGAGGTATAAAACTCCTTAAAAACTCAGATACTTCGGTTATTCAAGAAAGCCATTCCCTTACCTAAGCGTCTTATTTCAAAAATTCATAAATCTAGATATTTTTGCAAAAGTTTTTCCGCGCAATTCCATTCATTCTGCTGTTGTTATTGCTTCAGAATCTTCATGCATATACGAATTAATCTCATGTAACTACAGTAGAGTAGGAAGTGAATATGATTGGTTTAGATTTGTTATTGAAATTAGAAACCAATCTTCTACGAGGGGTGCTACTTAAATATTGAAATATGGCAACACTGATGTGAATATGTCACATTTCCATTATAAATTTTGACATTTTTAATAGTTAATGTTCCCAGAACGTGTTGTCATACGAGTTTTTGTCAAAAAATGTAATTAAATCGAGCACATTTTCCTGTCATGATTTTCCATTACTTTCGAGGTGGATTGAACCAGCAGCAGTGTGCCGATTGACTCGCTTCGACTTTTGATGTGGCTTAGCACCGAATTCAATCGTGGTCACAATTTGCCACAAGATTAATTTCGTGAAAAATCTGCTGTTTTGTCAGAAAACATCGATGCTTTGCGTAAACTGATATTTTCAGATCACCATGTGACATAACGTGATATTAATGCTTACTTGGGCATTATTTCCACTCGTACACATTCAATATTCGCGTTGTATAGCGCATAATTTGAAATCGCTTAAAAAAAGCTCATGTCGATAGGTACAAATATATGCTGAGGAAATTCAATCGCGGTGTTTGAAAAACAAAATCATGGATTTGTGCATATAAATCCGAGACTAAACAACAATCGACTGTACAGGTCTTCCAAGACGAGCGAAATTCAACAGATCTTGTTCGCTGAAGACGCACTCGAAGCAAATGGTCGCCTGTTTTTTCGGAATAACTGGACATGCCGCTACCGTTCCATTCGAATTGATGCGTCATCCTCCGTACAATCCTTCTTTGACAACCAATGATGTCTTTTCATTGTCACTGATCAAAAATAAATGTTTTTCTACACTTGAAGAAGCGGTTGATGCATCAAATCACATATTTTGGAGTTACCTCAAAAATGGAATGGGAAAAATGCTTCGACAATTGGTTCAACCGCATGCAAAGGTGTATCGATCTTATTGGAGACTGATATATTGATGACAATATATCAATAGAGTATTTTCATCAAAGTAATTGATAAGGAGAAAGAGCAAGATCGAGGTCGACGGGGTTGGATGAGGTGGAGAAGTGGGTAAAAAATTTGACAAAAATGGCTATGGATAAGCAGAAATGGAGCAGGCTTGAAAGCAATCTGAAGACGTGAGAATCTGGGAAGTGAGCCTCCATAAGAAGGGTTTCACAAATCTTGGAAGAGCGCATAAGTGACGTCGCTCCATTTTATAAATGATCTTTTAAAGAAATCTCTATTGTGTTTGTCATCCATTTGGTGGACCTCACAATGTCCAAATATTCACAGGACGTTGCATATTAAAATTAATATAATATCTTCTTCATGCAATCATCAATCAATTATGAAAATAGAGAAACACTAGTTTTATGTCACGTCAATATCATAAATCTTGTACACCAAGGCATGTGTCATATAGAATATATCAATTTAATATTTCACACAAGACATATGTAATATGTGACTTTCATCATCATCATCAAGCCTTTCAATTCCATCTGGATTATGACTGTAACTTTTGGCTTTTTAAATCCTTTCTTTTTGAGGTGGATCGTTTTCTAATTTTCATTTTCTTTCTAGTTTGTCGTTTGTTTTGGCTGCTTTTGTTATTATTTTCCATTCTTTTCGGTTCCGGCATTTTGCTCTCCAGTTTTCTGTATTCTATTTCGTTTCTCCAATTTTACTCGGCCTGTCTCTTCTCCTTGGTCACAATAGGATCCATTACGCTATTATTTTGATCATTTTAATTCGTTTTCTTCTTATTATGTGCCCAGCCTAGTTGAGCCTTTGTGCTTTTATGTATCTCACCATATTCTCCTTCCCCAGTTCTTTCTCTATTTTTTCGTTTTTCTTTGCTCTTCTTTCTTTTTCCTGTGTTATGTTTGCATCTGTTATAGTTCTCATTATCTTTCTTTCGGTTCTTTTAAGTTCTCCTTCTTCTCTTTTGTTTATTACTGTTGCTTCCATCGCATATGTGATTACTGGTCTTATTAGAGTTTTGTACATTTTTATTTTGTGTTTTTGGTTATGTTTTTGTTTTTTAGAAGGTTTTTGTTCCTTCCATAGGCTTGATGATAGCCCTTTTGTATCCTCTCTCTGGTTTTTGTTCCAACGTTATTCCGAGATAGTTAAAAGTTTCAAAAATGTATTTGCTAGTTTTCACTTGGTTCGCTCTCTGTTCTGGTTTTTCTCCTATTTTGATATATTTTGCTTTTTCTGCATTTATTTCCAGACCGTAATTTCTTGTTTCTTCTTCTAATTTGTTGATCGATTTTATTAATTCCCTCTGTCCATCCTCTGATCGTTACATCATCTGCGTATGCTAATATCTGTATTCCATCTGTTATAACGTTCTGATTTTGTATTCCTGCGTTTCTCACAATGTCTTCCAGAATTATATTGAATAGCGTTGGTGACATTGGGCCTCCCTGCTTAACGCCCTTATTTGTGTACGTTTTATCTGACGTTGTACCTTGGAATATCATTTTAATGTCACTCTTATTTAGTATTATTTCTACGAGTTTTCTCAATTTTTTTGGATATCCTTGTCTTTTTAATTTCGTGACTTTTGTTTAAAATCCTCACACATAGTTCATGATGAGAAATTGGTCATTCATAGGTCACAACTAATTATGATTTGAGATGCAGTACCTGTAAATAGTGTCACACCTCTTATAATTATATTTAAAAGGAATATCTATGAAAAAATATCCATACATATATTTTTTTTCCAAATCGAGAGTAAAGTGAAGTATTAATACTGATAGAAACCGGCAGTTAATTTGCTTTTCAGTGTCTTTGAATTATGCTGTCTCAATTCTACATGTTCTCTCAAGATTTTTTTTTAGTCAGGGTGATTTCGATGAAAATATAATATTTAATGCGGTACTAAAGTTGTTTTTGTCACTCGTCTGGTTAGTCTCCTCAGATAAACGCTTCGGAAACTAATCTCCAGTCTCATGATAGAAAATATTATTTTCATTTCATTTTTAATTCCAGAATGGACGCACCTACCAGATGGAACCTCGACTGGATAAAGATATTGTGTTATTGAAAAATAAGTGGAAACATTCTAAGGAATACATGGAACGAATGGAAGTGGATACGTTGCAATCTTTAAAACGCATAATAAACGAGAAACAGTTGGAACAAAGAAAGAAAATACAACAGTGTCAAACAACATTGAAAGGTCTAAAGAGTAATCAACATTTGTACCATCACATCTCATCAAATTTGATCCAAAAGGATTGTGTCAATCAAGAAATTTATGAAACAAACAAGATTTTCCTTAAGGGAAATCTACAAAAGTGTTATCCGACAGTAGAAGTAGTGAACCAACTTAAATATACAAAATCGAGATTTCAAAAATTGTATTTAGCAGTAGGGAATATTCTAACATATTGTAAACAATCTATTTATTATCGCCAGACTGACTATTGCACCAGGAGGAAAGTGAATACAGTTTATCATCAAATATTTGTTCTACAGCGTGAATACGTAGATCAATTGAGAGATATTTTAAAGTATTGTGATAAATGTTCAACAAAACTGAATTACTCTATTGATAGGAGTTTGAAACTAATTGTCGAGAAAACAAAGTCGTGCTTAGGTGCTGGTTATTTCGGCTTATAGATTAATAAAGGTAATATAAAAACATATCGCGTTATGATTGGACCTTTTGTACCTTTAGAGATATTTATACTGGGCTTGCTGTTTACCTCACAGATACTTACTATTACACTGACTGATGCAGATGCAAAGTTCATCTTCGGTATCTTAATACTTTAACTTAGTTAACAAGACGCGCAATGATGTCCATCCAAGATTTTGCAAGCAATAACGAAATATCTCTCAATAAACACTCATGTAAAGCTGACAGATGTTATTATAATTGCTACTATTACTATCAATTTAATTAGGTCTAAGGTCTTTATCAAAAGTAACTCAATTCAATGCACACGTACACACAAAATACGTTACAGCTATTGAAAAATGCATAATTCAAATCGAGTTTCAATAATATTTCATAAACTGTACAAAATTTTATAATAAAAATGGTCTCATGATTTTCTTATCATATGATCTTTTTTCAACTGTAATTCACGAAATATATTCAACCCATAATAATGAAACCCCTTGTATCTTTCTATGCGAATCATATCATCAATAATGTTTCACAACTTTATTTATATCCGTTTAATGGATGAGGTATTTTCCATTATCATTCGACTTTACTTCTTGTAAATGTTTGTACTGTCAAATTTCTTGTCTACGTCTTTAATCATACTAATGATTCAAAGGCGTTTTTCAATTAATGCTTAAAAATTGAAAATAATTAAAACCAATTAAACAAACAATGGTTTCACCATTTTCTCATTTTCCTGACACCATAATTACACCAAATTGAATCATTTTAGCAGCTAAGTTCTTCGCGGTTGACATAACAAATGCGGTGCCATCAAATATTATTTTTCTCTCAAAGTATTTTATAATTAGAACCTCCCATATAGACGTTAGTTTCTCATTAAGGTCTGGCTGAAATTAGTTGGTTGTATACCTTGAAAAATTGTGATACGCAGCGAATATACAAGTTGAGTAGTTTAGTTACATTCACTATATATATAATCTTGTGTTTTTTTGGTTGTTAGTGGGATGAATAAATATTTTTATTCGCGCTATGAATTCTGCAAAGTGAACTAAACTCTATTGGTGATCAAAGTATGATAAGACCAGTTTTGAGCGATAGAAAATTTTAAAAAACGGTAATTTGAATATGGAAAAGAACTTAATACTTTTAAAATCCGTGTACTACCAAAATTGTTTCAAATACCCAACTCTATCTGAAAGGGGATTCATGGACCATCTGATTTATGGAATATTAGCACCGGAATTATCATCAATTTTTGATCAATTGGTTGGCTTATTCAAAACCTAAAAGAATATCTGCTGACTGAATTTTAAACCAAAAATTAATATTGATACGTTATCTACAATTTATTTTACATACTAAAACGTGGAAAAATGGAACTAGAGTTTATTTAAAAATTATGATAACTGACTTTCCGTAAACTAGGAAGTAAATCCTGACATAATGTAACGCTTTCCTAATAAAGGTCAAACCACCAATTCTCGCACTATTCGTATTTTGTTACTATCACTTCAATTTATACCGCTCGAATTGTTTTCTATCGCTCGCAACGTTTCTCCAATATTCAACAGCTACTCTATGGCGAGGTACTACTTTTTAAATATACTTCCGCGCCCAGTAACATTTCAAAGCATAACTCTTTGGGGTGAAATATCTTGCCATTTGTCCACATTCTTTGAACATCAGAATTGGTTCGTTTCTTCCATCAAGTTGTACATATCTTACGGCTTCCCTTTATACATTCAATCTTCCAAGCTCCTCTTTAAAGAGAATCAGTACCCTGTACAATCGGCTTTTACGTTGCTCAATTCATCGTACCACTTGTCTATCTCGGTTCTTGAAGAGCAAAAACCAGACTAAAGAGACATAATCAGTCAAAGGTCCTGACTATGGTCAGGAGGTCTTGATGACCCGTTTACCACAATCGTGAACTTGTGACAATACTCTTGGTCGCATCGATGTACTGTAAATTTGAAACCTGATCTAGAATACGCCAGTGATATCTGCTTTTTCAATTCAGCAAATACCTTCTGACATTTTTTCGTCTATTGAAAACGTAAGTAGTTCGCTGTTAACATATGGAGTGATGTAGCCAAATCAGCACATCCTTAGGCAACATAGTACCAAATAACTCCAAACTTGGTCTTTCAGTATTGGCCAAGATCTAACTGTTTACATATCCAATATATTTGACGTCTTTCTTGAGAGATCCACAGGAGAAAAATTTCATGTAGACGTCTTCCTGACTCTTCAAAAAGTTCTGCTGAAGATAATGGAGCGCCCAAATAAAGAAGGCAAGTCTTTAAGTTTAATCGATGCTACATATTTTCGGGGAAAGATTGAAAACTATCGTGCTTCTGCCAGAGTATTATCAATTTTTCGTAGTGGATAGCTGTTCGTCTTGGTGACATCGTTCAGTTTCCTATATTTGACACAGAATCTTGTGAAACCATCTACTTTTGGTGAGTGGAACTCATCTCACTGCCTCTTTTTTCGGTGGATGGTTTCCATCATCTATCCGGTATTGTACCATATTCGTATTTTCCAAGTAATCACTTCCAGAGGAAAATAGGTATTGAGATTTTCTCAGTAATATTTGTTCAATAAATTAGTCGATCCATAACTGCGATGCTCTTCGTTTGTCGCATGTTCTGGTACAAGTTAGCTCAAGTACTACAACTATTCGAAGGCGTCTCTTTTTATCTAGCTCTACACTATCTACCATATTACTCCTGATTTCAGCTGATAGCAATAGATTCTTCTTGATAAATGAATTGTGTTCTTACACTAACATTTGATTTTCTATGGTCGTTTATATTAGTTTTATTGCGAGATTTACATGTATTTCAGAGTACTACCTTTTCTAAATTGTGTAAAAGATCTGAAGAAATTCTATAAATAAAATTTCTATATCTAGGTATATTGTATTCCTATATTTTCAGCATATATATAAATCTGTTTAGCATATAACATACTGCACTTTAGTCTGTACTGTATGATTGATTTCAATACTTTGTAAGACGCGTTTATCAGTGTTTTTCCCGAATGTTTCGTGCAATCTTTTACACCTCTTCATGTTTTTGTCAATAAAATAGAGATTACTTAAAATTGAATTTACTTTTCAAATATCGGCCTTCAAAATGAGAGACGATTCCCTTTAATCACAATACAAATTACAAATCTAGTCCTCCCTGTATGCTATCAACGGTAGTGAGAATAAATTTTATGGAATGTGTAAAACTAATCGCATAGTAAAATCTGTCGATATATCTAACGTCTTACATAACTGATGACGTTTGAGTAAAACGTATTATTCCAGCCACTTGAATCCGAATTTTTTGAATTTACAAAAGATTCTTCGGCTACCTCGGAATCGAATACTAGCGACCTTGTCCCGCATACAAAGAAAAGAATTATATCAGAAATCTCCGTCACAAAGAACAAAAATCAATACAGAAATAACTTTTTCTTCAATAAAACGTACCTTCCACCCTATTGACGATCTATTGAATGAGATAAATTTGAAAAACGATGACCGTTCCATGGTGACCACAATTCAGTAAACATCAGAAATATTCAAAGAAGATTTTAAAGATTTCGTTATAACTTTCTACCTAAGGATCTGGATGATCTTATGTAACCTGTCAACAATATATTAAATTTCACATTCTAAAATTTATTGACAAACCGTCTTTTAGAATAATCAATAAACGGTCGAAATGCTCTGTTCAATATATTTCAATATTCAAAGAAAAAATCATAGATTTTAACAATAAATTGTTCGATATTATACCAATTACGACAAATCGTTTTCTATGTAATATAAGTGCTTATATTATGAAGAAAAAAAGGTTTATTTTCTCATACGAGGGCTGCTACTTAAGATTTAAGGGAAGCAAATGAAAACAAATATTTATAATCGGATGTGACGTTATTGATTTTCAAAATATGCTGTCCAAATAATTGTCGAGACATTTTTTCCATTCCCATTGAGGTACCTTAAAAACGTGTGATTTGAATACGTCAACCACTTATTCAGGTGTAGAAAAACGTTGACATCGCAATTTATTTTTGACCTGCGATAATAAGAAGAAATTATTGAGTGCCAAAAAATAACAGTACGGCAGATGACTCATCAATTTGATATTTTCAATGTTCAAAAACGTTTTTATTTGAAATGATTTGTGAAATTTTAGTACGATAAATACAATCTCGTGTTTTTTTTGCTTATGAGTGTGAATATACCATGATCTTAATACGGAATGATCAACCCTCTAAGTAACTGTGGCACACATACAAAAAAAAATATACGATCACTCTTCTAACAACTGAAAATGATTTTTCCACAGGCTCATCTCGATCTTCAAATACCAACACAAATAGCTCTTTTATTCAGTGAACAAAAAAATATAAGCACTTGTTTCTTGTCATTATTGAATTTAAATAAATCTTATCCCTGTCCTGATATTAAGTTTTTATCGCAACTAATCGTACGTCATGTGGGTGTCCTTTTTGTTCTTTTATATCATTATTCCATCATAAAGTTGGCTTCTTACTATCATCTGTTACTCCTTTGGTCGTTTCTTTTGTAGCTTTTTCTTTTTTCCTCTCAACGTTTTTTTTTGTTTGTAAGTATATATTTTAATCATAGTACAATCTTCTGTTGTTGATTTTTCTGTTTGCTTCATTTTCGTCTTCTCTTTGATTATTTCTATCAATTGTATCTTCTCTTTGTATCTTTTTTTGAATCTTTGTTATGGCTAATTATTAAATTTGGTAATTAATATTCCAATAAATCTTTCTTGATTTACATGACTCCTATTGGAAAATATTTATTTCTGTTCTCTCTTCGTTTTCATGCGGTTTTCATTTTTATTCCTTAAATGGATGGCTACCCTCCAAGCTGCAACTCTCTGGTTAATGTTTACACTACTATATAATAGAGTCTGATCTTTTCCTGTATGTATTAGTCCTTTCACCATTCATTAGCCAAATTCCTCATTTTTACTTCCTTAATTTCCATATTGTTATATGTTTTCCAGTCGTTTTCTACTTTATTTTGTTTATAGATTCGAATTTGAAATTGCTCCAATTCCGTTATGTCTTTTGTCTTTGCCTGTTTATTTTCATTTCCATTTTCTTTATCTATCATGTTACACATTGTTACACATTTTTCTGTCGTAGTAAACTTCTTTTTTGTTTAGTAATTGTAGTTCCATTCCTAGCTTTTATTCGAATTGGTTTTCTTTTATATATGTTCCTCAATAATTGTTATAATATTTGCTAGGGATTGCAAATAAATTGGTGAGACACATGCTTTCCAGACAGGTTGTATGTGGAAAATAACGAGAACTTCATATACATACTTGTTATTGTGAGGTTATATTCGATTTGAATTACATTGGATAATTAAAATGTACTAGTTATTTCACAGTACATATTCCAAATTATATCCTACTCTTTGATTCAAATGAGTGACTGATTAAAATCAGAGCATCTACTTTGCATTGTTTAACTGCATAAAGGCCCATTATATCGGATATAAAGGGTCCATTTAAAAAAAAATTATATCACATCCATTAACACATCGTCGATGAAGTCTATCGACTTATCATATCACATGAAGATCTTTTGTAATACTAAATTAATTTCACTTTTTGCTCCCTGAGAAGCTGGTCTGCATGGAATGCAAAGAAGGCCGAATATATAATTGATAACTGAAAATAAAATAAGAGTAGAGCTTTAATGAATTCCATGCAATTAAAAATATTAACTGAGAAAAAAATCTATTAAGAGAAAGACATAAATCATTCACATTTGTATTTGAAGAGTTTGAATAGGCAGTAGCAGTTAAAAAATGACTCACTTCTCGAGGGGTAGTCGATTGACTGGTGTAGCATCATTACTCATGTTGTCTGCATATTTGTGAACCTTCGTATTCATAGTCTCACTAACTTTATAATCAAAGCTGCGATCAATTTAGAAAAATAAATAATTATCGCTTTCATTTCCTGAAAAATTGATGTAAACTTATATCCAATCAACCAATTGTGTGTTTTTAAAGATAATACATGGAAATGAAAAACTAAGACCAGCTTGGGCAGATTACGAGTACATACTAATCACAATACAAAGATGAGAAAATGGATGGCATGCTTCATAATTGGGCTCGAATAAGTTTTCTGCAAAAGCTGGATAAAATTGAGATATAGCAATACTTTATGAATTGCTCCAGGAGCTTTCACTCGATAGTTGTTCAAAAGAGAGTTGCTTCAATTTATACAGACGTTCATTCATATAACGGATATTATTTCTATGAACGATTTCTACTTTTAGATTTCATCCAATACTAAGAGCTGAGGTATTACATTCTAAACTTATGAAGACCACTTAACAATGAGATAGGAAACTTGCAACATGTAAAATATGTTTATTAGTAGCTTACATAAGTAAAGCGATAAATGTAAGATTTAGTAGTTACAGCTTGTTGGATTGGTTCCAAGTTGCAATTCTAATTATTTTCAGATTAACAACAAACCAAATATCAGTGAGATTAGCAAATTGATTGGAGTACTCTTTTTCGTCTAGTTGAATCTTGCTTTTTGTGGCTGTTGTCATTTTCACACTCAGTTTTGAAAGAACTTACCCTCTGAGCTCAGAGAACACCACAGAAGAGAGATGGCTTAGAATGCTAAGTGGTAGCGATAATTCAATTGTAATGTCTTACAAAATGTCTTCCAGCATAGAGGGCCTCAATACTTTTCAGTGTGAAATCTTCATTAGTGCAACTAGGCTCACCAGTTAGCTCTCCATCATAAACATTTTTTCTTTTGTCATTAAACAGCTTAAACCATTCACCTACCTTTCCATGAACTTCAATAGGCTGTGGTTGAATTTTAGCAAAAAACACCGAAAGTGACTTGAATATAAAGAATGTCAACAAGAGACGAGGGGACTGGGAGGCCCGAAAGAAATGGGGATTGGGCACTGCAAGGGGTAAAACGCTAAACAGCGGATATATCCTCCCAATACCCTGGTCTCTCGTCGACATTGTTTATATCCAGGTCATTTTCGGTCTCTCTTGTTCCAGTGGGTGCCAATTCATTATTTGTTCTGATATTCTATACTAATCTACTACCCATGACCATACTAGCTGAGTTGCTTTTCCTGTATATTATTCACTAAGGTTTTCTTAATATTCGTCATTTCTCATATTGCGATATTTGGAATTTGGAGCTTTGAAATTCCCTCTACTCGCCGGCAAAAATTCAATTCTAGCAAAAATAGTCTTTGTTCCATCTCTGGAGTCAGCTCCCACGTTTCACATCCATAGAAAATAACGCTCTTGATAATTGTGTTAAATATTTGATGTTTTTTTTCTTTGGAAAGCTCAGTACTCCAGTGATTAGTTTTCTCTTATTATTCATCCTTCTATTTATGGTTCCGTTCGGCTGCTGCTTCTGATTTTTGTTGTCAAATACATGTATTCTTCAGTGGCCCGGTATTTGTCTTCCTTCTTCAAATTGTAAATCTACTGATTCTGATCCACCACGGATATACTTAGTTTGAACTCCAAATCATCTTTGTCTTGAGCAATTACTACCTGGTCATCTGCGAAATGTAGTGTTTACAGAATTGTATGATCGTCTATCCTTTTGCACGATCTCCTTCAATGTCTCAAAGCTTAATCTAAATGGACTTTGAATAGCGTTGGCGATATACTGTAGCCTTATCTCGATTACCTTATAATGGAGATTCTGTACTGCTCGAATCAGAGTTACGTTTAGAGAAATCTTCCAAAGTGCTTTCCAGAGTTAACTAAGGATCGTTGTCGTAGCCTTTTGTTAAGTCAACGAGCAGCAAATGAGTGTTTCTACATGTTGCAATTTTGTCCTTAATCAGCTGGTTCGGGGTAGAAATATGGTCTATACATGATCGTCCTGCTCTGAACCTAACCAGTTGTTCCAATTTTTGTATTCGATTAGACCTTTCAAAATTTTGCCCCATATCCTGCTGAAGGAACTAATCACTGATACACATCGATAGTTATTGCATTCGTTCTTACTGCCTTTTTATGTTCAGAAGTAATTCAAGCTTCTTTCCATTCATCTGATATATTCTCTTCATTCAGATATTTATTATACAGAACGCTCAGCATGTGCCGTAGTTTCTTTGTACCATTTTTTAATAACGCTGCTGAGATACCCTCAGGTCGAGCAGCTAGTTTATTTTTCATAGTTTCTAGAGAATTCAGCAGTTATTTATCGATTTTTTCTACTGTACATTTAAGTGTATATCGTTTGAGAGACTAAATAATAAATTCCTTCTGTTCTTTCTGAATTCCCTTTCCCTTCCACTCCTTCATTGCTATGGGTTGTATATTAGTTCTCACTGTCTGTTTTCTCTTAGTTTTTTTTTAAAGTTTCCATGACTGAAGATGTACTTCCACCTATAAACTTCTCCATCTCCATGCATTCTCATTCCCAAGTTTCATTTTTATTATCATTTTTTTGAGTCTTGATTATTCGTTCCCATACTATGTTCTCCTTTATTTTTGGGCTTTGGTGCCAGATATGGTTTCATTTTATGGTGTTTTAACTCATTTGCCCACTGCCTCCACCGCGGCGACTTTCAGTGACTCCTTGATATTTAAGTAGACGATTTGTGTTTCTTGGTCTAAAACTCAAACATCAAATTTTTGACTGAATATCATTTGGTGGAGGCTTTTTTTACCAAACAACTAAGTAAACTTCACAGTCACCCTGACTGAAATGACGACAAACTAAGCAGTTAAATCATCCAACCAACATATGGTAACGTAGGGAGACAGTGTGAAAAACGACATGCAAAAGTATTCCAGAAAATTGGATAGGCTTTATAAAAAGGGAATAAATAACTGAAAATATTAGAAATATGTCAAAGCTTCAGTATAAAGTTTGATAAAACAACATATGTGTTATCTTTGATCTTTCTTAAAAGTATAAATCGACAGTATTCAAAATCTGATGCATTTCCAAAATACCCTCATATACGAGAGAGAACCCAAAAATCACAAGGAATGAAGATTGTGAAGATTATGAAGTGTCCTCCATTTAAAATGTCCATTTTTCAAGCAAAGTTTAATAACCAGTAGTTATGGACAGCCCTGTAGATTCAAATCTATATTATTCTATTTGCCAATAATATAAATACCTAATTCATATTATATTTTTCAATTTTAAATTACACAATTCCAAATGAACTGTCTCTTAAAATCAATCTACGTCTTGTGCGTTAACTTCTTTTTCATGTTTTTTTGTGTTAATTGCGCTACCTGTGAGTTTCTTTCGTAATGGATGTAGAAGCTGTGTGAGAGCGTTCCGATATTTATTGAATGGTACTACAACGTTTACATGAAGTTTAAATTAAAAATTTACGACTCCGTCTAAATTAAGTTGTTAAGCTTGATTAACTCCGAGCTTTTGATGAGAAAATCGATTTGTTTGATTATTTATTGTTAATAGGCAATTTCGTGATGTAGGTAAGTTTAATACATCCATTTTTTTACTCCAATAGGTCCTTAGTGTCAAAAGCTGTGATTATCATTTCAATTACAATTAAATTATCTTGACGACTTTTTAATACTCAAAACTAATTAAATATATGACCAAGGCATTCATAAAAAAAGAGCTGATTACAATAATTCTAATTAAGGTCAATTCAAAATATAAGAACGGGGAATATAACTGTATACTAATATTCCCAAATTTTGAAACAAACGTTGACATGTTTAATACTATTTTGATATTTCTGTTACTATAGCAATGTCTGTTTTAAAATTGAGTTGAAAAATGGATCAAAGACGGCCATCAGATGTTAAAATCTAGAAGAAGAAGAATATTATTTACCTCGACCTCTACACCAGTTGTCCTCTCCAGACGCTAAAGGCAATCCAACCAGCATCAGACAATCTTATTGTGAGTGTTGATGTAGTGGTAGAAGCGAAGGGTAGTGAGTATCATTTGGGGCCATTTCGAAAGTAGCTTTCTAGTTTTTTCGAACCATTGATTCAAGGTTAGGATATGTAAGATACTAGCCCAATTAAGTACGCGAAAGAAGGTTTAATGAAAAAATGATTCACTTTATTTTAGATCACACGTCGCATAACTTTTTATGTATTTATTTGTCGACATCTGTTGTTGCTAAATATTCTCTGTAAAATACAATTTACTAAGTTGTTACTTACTAGTTGGATATCACATCATGAAGAGATATTTCAAGCATTGGTCGTCGTTATCATTATTTATTCTTAATATTGTTAGTATGAGCGCATTATTGAAGATTACTATTTAAATAGTATATCTGGATACTGTAGTTAACTAAGGTTACGATGATCCTTGAGATCTATTTCCTATTCATTTTGTTAATTCGTTTTAAAAGTCTTGACAGGCTCTATAACATGATGAAGTCCGGTTCCCTGTTAGCCAAATGTGAGCCTGTGTTTAAAGTATCCAATGATAAGCAAACATAACCGCCATATTATTTTAGTAAGTGGCTTCTATATGCCCTAAATGAAGCCTCAAAACATGAATTGTTTCACGAACCTAATATAAATGAATAATAATAGGAAAAAATCTCGATTCATGATAATGCTGTAACAATTATTATAGATTTTGAAAAGCGTGATAATATAAGATGGAAAATATAAAATGAATGTGATTGAAAAAATCTGAAAACATAATCATTGCTGTCAACATTGAAGTTAGAAATAATTGAAATACAATGAATACGCTAATTAACGAGAATATTCGTTATTGTCCATATTTTATATTTTCTCTTTAATGATATTGATCGATTCTGATTGAAAAAAAAACTTAACTCAATAAATGATCTTATAGCTGATGCAAATAAGTACTAATATTAAGAAATATTAATAACTTGTATGTATGCTTGAATGTAAGAGGAGAAAAAATAGTAGTGATATAACAATTTTATTAGAGTCATATCATAACATTTTTTTGTGCTATCATAGATATTACCCTGGAACTACTTTCTATTGTATTATTTCATGCAACCATGCTCCTGCCTCTCCATTTTACCTTTCTGTACTTGGAGTGGCTTTTATCGCCTCTCGCTCCCTGTCCAATTCTTCGACTTTCAACGTTGCTGTCATAAATGTGTGCACCGTCTTCAAGTTGTCTTTTGATGACAGCATCATCCTCGTAACCGAGGTCTCGAAAGCATATATCTTCACAATCAAGATATCTTTCTTCTGTTACATGTGAAGGCATTCGAAGGATGTGTGACCTGCGTCGTCTACGCTAAAATAACCGTATCCTGTAAGACGCTGGGTGAGATAATCATTAGCGTCACCTTGTTCCCGCTGGTCTTGTCCCCGTCCTCTACGCTGTGAATGAGGCGCGCAATCAAGTGTTCTCTACTCTCTGATGTCCATCTAGTCTTCCATGCTAGTAGCGTGCTTTCTCGTTCCTATTTCTTCATTCTCCTAGTACTCTTTTCACTTCGCTTGTAAATAGGTCGTCTTTTGTCCATCAGATGGTTGATAGGAAAGAGCCCAGCAATAAATTGAAACTTTATATATTTTCAACGCCTCTCGTGTCTGTGCTGTCTCCATTCCCTGTATGTAGTCCTGATAGCTCAGTTCATCCGCCCTTCGCCTCCATTTAGCAAAACACTTTGTGCACTTCGCATCAGCAATGTCCTTTTGGCTGGTTCATCTAACGCTCTGCCAATGTGAACCCAGAAAGTTAGCTTGTCCAGCATTTCTTTCAGGTACTTAATCGCTTCACCTGTTCCTATTCATTGGTCCCCTACTATTATGATTTTGACTTGCTTGCTTGCTGCTTGGATTCGCTTAGTCGTGAGTAGAATCTCGGTCTTCTGGTCTTTCTCGTTATAACTACTATTAGTACGTCTCCATACCCAATCAAGGAAAGATGCTTTGGTATCTGGACCAGCAGAATTCTATCGTAGTTTATGTTTGACATGTCAGGACCGAGCCTTACGCTGCTCTAGAGGTGATATTCTTTCTCCTGGTGTCCTTCCCTGAGTGCCTAATACAATATATGGAACAATACAATAAATATAGTTTCAAATAATTCCAAAAATCAAACATAGTTAGTGAAATAAGCAGGTTGATCGAATCATTGTTCTTTGAACAGATGACAGTAGAATAACAATGGCCATAAATGTATTAAATTGGTCTCGTGTGGAAGGACGAGCCGTAAATTTATTATTCAATATTTATGGATCAAGAATGGGCACATAACATGCGTTATTCGATGGTCAAACAAATGATGTACAATGTTAAATATTTTTTAGCAATATCATTCTCATATCTAGCACTTCACAGATCAAATCGCACAAACTAAGCTCCATTATTTCGTCCTTTCCAGCAAACAAATACAGAATAGAAAATTTAAAGTCACAATTTTGTTGGAAAAAACTTTATTCTAGGATTCATGAAGCTTTTCTCTGATCGATTAGGTTACCAATTCATTAAGGCAGATTGGTATTGTGTCCCTTTGATCAGGTGACGCGAAGTCATCCGATTAAAGCGGCGTGGCATGCTGAGTTAAAAATATGGAACCTTTCCTCAAGCAGTCAAGATTTAGCTTGAAGTAACTATTTTCTGTTTCCAAAGTTGGAGAAGCACTTCTCAAACGTACGGCTCTTTAAAGACAATAATGTCGTACTCAATAAGCAGTTACACGATTTCAAGACAGGTTAAACAAATTGTTTCCTCCTGGTGTAATTAGTCTGCTAGTTCATATTCTATTTGATATGTTTCTTCAGTTTTATCATTTCATTGAAACAAAGTTAAATTTATTTTATCCATCAAAACAATTATTTATGAGTTTTTCTTGTTCAATAGACTTTTATCGAGAAAATGTTTGATATAAAATAAAATTTATATGATGAAATCCTATACTATAAAATGATGTGTATTCATCCTGGAAAACAAACAATATACAATAATTTGAATCTGTTAAATATTTATTAAAACATAAAATATTTTGTAAATATGCTTCAAACCGAGAATCTTATTTAAATTTTTGAGGTATTTACGAACGTTTACATATTCACACTTCATATCAACAGTTTCATTTTGTATAATTTAATAATTCCGTAAAAAACGATCCATAAAACATAAAACCTATCAGGGAATGCCATAAACTGGTGTCGTTTCAATAATCATATAATGTCGTTCTCGCCCAGCTTGAAATGTTGTTGAAAACAACAAAAATTTAAAGTTGAAAGCTTGTTTAGTTTCGTATGTGAGGATTATTTAAGAGAACAAACCTGTAGGACAGATTGTTTTTTAATTAAATGTATAAATCATAATTAAAACAAAAATACTAGATGTGAGATAACTCCAAGAAATAATTTGAAAATTATAAATTTTAACTCTCTAAAAGATGTCATGTTTGAGATAATACTAAAATAATGTTCGTACTAAGGAATATTTTTAAAATATTACAGAGGTCGAATATAACAATTAAGATTGCCTCTTATCGATTTTTACAATAATTAGAATATGTACGTAATGATTCCTTAACAAATATATTTGATAAATTTAGGGAATTTGATATAATATGGAACAGAGACATATTTGTCGAATATATCTAATGGATATAATTTACAAAAGGAAGTGTTGAAATTCGCGTATGAATGTTCCTGACAAAATCAGCCAGCAGAAATTAGGGATTGTTCATAATAACGGCTATAGATAAATGATTATCCGCTTCGTAGTATAGTTTAATTCCTTTGTTTTTTTTTCCATGATAACGCTAGTTTATTATATAAAAAATTATAAAACGTCTTAAAATTGCAACGCACAGCAACATATGAAAAAGCCTTTTTGGAAATAAAAAGTCGCAGTATAATGTAAAGAGGTTACAAAATATGGGCGCGACGTAAAAAACAAAATGTGAATAGGGGGCGTATTCGCCATAATTTAGCATCGATTAACATAATAGAACAGGTACGGCTTCGCGGTCTATATCAGTGGTAGAGCTCTTCACAGTATATTATATGGTTGACATAGTTTAGTTCACTTCGAATTACGTTCCTTCCAAACAAATACTTCCAAAAAACAACCAATCGTCAATTTTATACTTAATACATATTGCTTTATGTATAATGAGAACATGTTAAAAAAATGCCATGTAGGTGTTAATTAATTAGGTAAGCATCAGCTAAAAGGATTGAAATAGATAAAAAAATGATAATCTTTCAAATCGGTCCTACTCTATGAATTTTCAGGAAAAGACTTACAAGAAATTACTGAAATAATAGGACACAGGACACTTATGATTTTAATATCTAAAATCATAGCGAAAACTTACAGTGGAATATCATAGAAAAATTGTTGGTTAGTCAGAAACGTTCATCGTCCTTGTATCTTTATCCTTAACCTCGGTACCAGTATATAATAATGGAATATTGATCATGATTTTGTGATATAATTACTATTATGTATAAATTCTTTATCAATAAATGTTATCAAATTATCTTAATTTTCTTTTAAAAGGCGTATATAATCGTCAAATAAAACAAATATACGCAATGAAGGGAATAATAATAGTGAATGAAATAATCCATTCGTCGTTGGTCGTGAAAATTAGGCAATGTCACACTAAGATCCTGAATTACATCCGTATAATATCCTGTAGATTTTGAAGCCATTGCAAATAGGGCTCTAGAGAAAACTTATTCACTGTTTTATCTCAGAATAATATCATCTTATTTTGCTTTTTGTTAGTAATATAAATTTACGCTAATGGAGTAAAACCAATCCACCACAAATTCTATTTTATCCAGTAAATTGCTTCATTTGTTGCGGTTCACGTTCCGGTGACATCAGTGGCCTTTCTTTTCAAAAATAAGCCAGAGTTTGCGTCACAATTAAGAGAAATGGACTGGTAAATGGGACATCCAAGTACATGAGATTTGACACATGTCTTTCTTATTTCCTTTAAGGCTACGGCGAGTGACTGGTAATGGGGATACAGCAGCAATAATTAATGCCTTTTCCATCTATATCATTTCAATATAAGTGGGAAATTGATTATACTAATTTTTGCATGATATTAGAAAATTGTCAATGTTGTTACATATACGAGTATCGTAGAAGTTTTCGCAACTGGTATCTAGAAAATTTAATTTCAATATCTCTCAAAAAATCACGGAAGTAAACAATTAAACAATTTTTTGCAGTTAATCTATAGGCTGAATCAAGGAGACTTGCTTAGACTGAACTGTGAAGGTTTATCGATTCTGTTAACATTGTTTACATATTTCAACTGTTAAAGTTTCCGAGTTTGGTCGCATTGATGTAGTGAAGCTTCCTCCTCAATTCAACCGCCGAGTTTTTTAAATTTACTTTTTTCTCATAAATCGATTATAAGATTAGAGAACTTTAAACTTTTGACTAGAACAATTTTCCTGTTTCTAGAATCTGTCATACTAATAAGAAATTCTTTATTCATAAAATAATGTGAAATATATGTGGAAGACACTTTTTCATATTTCCGAGGAAAAACTTATTAGAAAAAAGTGAAATGATCACAACAGAAAAATAGAAAGCTGATAATAGTGAAGAGAAAACTTTCAACCAAAAACCAGAATTCTTAAATAAAATAGTCAAATGAAAACATAAGCAGAGTAGAAACAAAATAGGGCCACATACGATTATAAGATTTTAATTTCCAAAAATGTGTAAATCCATTTTATTCTGTAAATTAATGGAGAAAATCATGTGAAACTGGAAAACACAGAAAAAGAATGAACCACGACCGAAATAGTTATCTGTATGCCAAGGACTGAAAGTAGTATTTCAGCCGCAGCGTATACAACATTTTTTATACGACGCATAAGATCCCAAATTCAATTACACTTAGGAGAAGAAGAAAATAAATAATAGAGAATTATAATCATTTTATTTATTGAGCAATATAATGTACTTAATCATATTTGCAATGTCAATATTGATTTATTAATTATTTGCAAAAAGTAATGTTGATTGTACCCCCAGGACAATTATTAATATTTATTGGAATGAATGCAGATGGAATATGTATATTTCTATTAGATGTTGATGGAATCTTTGTAGATATTTTTGTGTCATCGAAGTGAAACTGTCAACTGTCAACATTGAAGTGGCTAGAGTCACATTTAAGGAAGTTAGAGTTGTCCCGAAAGTGTTTTGCAGTACGGAACTGTCACTTTCACTACATGGAACATACAAAATGCAACTTTCGCTATGTAAATGAATACAGAACGAACAACTTTCAAATGGCGTCGACTAAAAAGGTTTTAGCCCGGTCAAGTTAGCTCAAAAAATAGGAGTTACGCTTAAGAAACTGATTTGATTTTTCGTATATAATAAAATATGAAAAAATTTAAACGATCTTCTATAGAGAAAAATCTGTAATAAGAATTTTTTACATATTTCTGTCCAAAGTTATTCTTTATCATACAAATAAAGCAGACAGACATTGTTTATCAATTATTGAAATTGGGTCAACACTTGTCTAAGAATCTGTTTTTAAAATTTTAACTATTCAAAATCTTCTTCATTTCCACAAATACGTCGCGAGTTCTAATATGATTTATTTGCTAAGTGTCATGAAGATCTTATAATATAATATAATAATAATTTCTGTTTGGGATCAACTTTTAAAAGCTATTCTACTCGTCCTCAATTAAATATATTTATGTATCCAAAATGTAACTAATTCCAATTCCAGTTTATAAGACCTAACCGATTTGAAATACCTCAATAAGTCGGTCTTTTTCGGCTCCTATTTTGTTTTAAAGTTGTTAAGATTTTGAAATCATATATTCATAATATTGACCCAGATTATCATGTAATCCATTCTAACTCCTATCATCTCGTCATCTATTCAATTTTAACTATATTTTTTGTCAATTTAACTCGGTCGGAAAGTAAGTAATCTCTCAATAATAACTATTCTGTTTTAACGATCTGGAATAGGGTATAATTCGATGAGATCAACATATTAAGTAGTGCTTCATCACTTCGGAATAAAGCTAACAAGAGTTAGTTTTATTTTTTATATTTTAGAATGTATTCTTTGTAGTAGCAGCCACATATGGAGACTTATAGTTACTGCACCATATCAGCACACAATCTCTTATAATATTTTATTAAATGCATGCCACTGTTATTTTGTATGGTAACTATTTGAAAATTGTTGGCTTTCAACTCATTTTCTATACGAATGAGTGGCACATAATTACAATGGACTGTTAAAGTAATATATGGGCATGTATGGGAGATTTATAAGGGTACTGAAAAAAAATTTATGCTTTGAATCGTTGAAAATTCATTTTTTATAATCACAATTAAAATTGATGCTCCATGTAGGAATTATTTATTAGATAAACTGCAAAAATCTGAAAAATTTCAATATCTACCCTAAATTATCAACAGAACGTTGTAATTTTCTTAATTCTATCAACAATCTAACTGCATTTAATCATTAACAGAGAACCAAATACTAATAATAAGTCTAGGACTTGATCAATTTTCTTGTTTCTAGAATCTGTCATACTATAATAAATTCTTTATTGATAAAATAATGTAATATATCCATGGAAGTTACTTTTTTCGAAATATTGGGAAGATTTCCTAGATAAAAATCCTTTTGAATTCTAATTGACTTCCTAACAAACCTCACTGATGGTACTCAATCAATCAGTTTACAAAATAACTGCAATTGAGTTTTGTTTTGTCATCATACCTCAGGAAACCTACTAAGGAAATTGGATAATTTATCTAACAACATCTATGACTACTTAGCCCTTCTTATTTTTGTGGCAATCATCTAAATTATCCCAAGATTTTCTCAACAAATTACTAGTTTCATTAGACCCTCCAAAACTATATTTCCACGATATCTCTCAAACTATATAATATATAAATAAATCTAAGAATTATATGCAACGATTATAATTTGCTACCCCTGCTGAGTTTCCTGTGAATTTCTTGGCATCAATTGACTACTTTAGGAATAAGCCATGAACTAAAGGAATTATTTCGAGTGATTGAGCTCCATCTTGCAGCAACCGGATTTTGTATTTTAATATTCATATTGTCTTAGAGTTTCAAATAATGAAATACCCGAATTTGAAGACTTGACATACTTGGTTTTGGAAATCGGTAAAAACCGTCTGTAATGTAAAATACTATCAATCAGTAAATTTCAAAATTCAAATTTCCTCTGATGCAAAATGAACAAATTTTTTTATCGAAAATAATCCAATCGGTACATTAATCTATCGAGGGTGGGATTCTATAGTCCAACAAAGGATTTTTATGTGAAAAGCTTCGAGAATTATTTCTTGTAACGCTTCCATAATTAAAAAGAGTTTTTTGAGCAAAACATTTTCTTATTTAAGAAATTTGGATCAATCGCATCGTAGCTCCTAGCGTATGTCGAAATAAGAATATGTTTGCACTTGATACATAGTAGATAATCTTATAGAATTTCTGCATATAAAATCTCAATTCATCCCTTCTTAGATCTATTGTAACTTTTAATAAATACCAACAATAATAAATTATTAACGTTATTATTGTTTAAAATAGTTTGGACCGTTCCTTGAAATTAGAAAACAACTCTTACTAGCTAATAGAAAAGTTTCGAGTAATTCACTAGTTGGCAGTGGTCTACCTCAGGGCTCAGTGTTGGGTCAAATTCTTTTTTCGATTTCATAAAGGGTGTCAGAGTCTTCACAATGACTTAATACGATCTTTCTATCAAAATTCTTGGTCTACATATTGACAGTGCCCTTCATTGGTCTCTTACTATTAGTTTTTCGAAACGCATCTTCGTCATGATTTGCCTTTCTGGGAGTCTTTTAGTTAGCACCTTTTCGAGTCTGTCTTCAAATTACATTTTCATTTTAGAATCCGTCACTGTCAGCAAAGGCTAGAGAAATTTTTGCTACGGCACTGGAATAGCTGCGAGGTGAACAGCTTACTGGCTCAAAATGAGCTCTCGACATATTCCGACCCGCGCATCCAAAACTCATGTCTTAAACTACACTGGTCGAGTTATAGAATTAAACATTGTTTGACGTGAAAACTCCCTACAAATGGAAGGTTCAACCTCCATTTTTTAAATGTAAAGTACGGGCTTTTGATATAGAGTTTCATACTTTAACTTAAAAATAATTTGCGTTTTAAAAGTCAATATTCAAAGTACACAACGTGGAAACCTTAAAATATTGTAGCTAATTTTGGAGGTTATCATTCGAAGGAGACCCAAGTACTGATCACATTTCCGTGTTGAAGAGGCTTTGCACAAAAATGAGAAAGTTTTAAATATTTTTAGTTTATTGTTACTTTATACAGCTAAAAAAAATCGATCAAAACACGCTTGAAATGTAATAAAGGGGCTCAAGAAATCATAAAATAGAACTGCATAAAGTTCTCTAATCCATTTTGGAGAAGTGTTACAATAAGAAGGAAGGCAGAAAATCTGAGTCAAATTAAAAAAGATTGTGATTTACAAATATCTTGAAACTTTTCTAATAGCACAATGGTATTTCAATAAAAGACGCTGATAAACAAAAAAAAACTTGTAGCTTCTGACGATATATAATTCATGAAATGGACGATTATAATTTCTCCTTTCGCTTCACTTTCGATATATTTTTTACCGATAGGTTTCAGTACAAGTATAACGTTGCGTGATCTCAAGGAGTTTACATTAAGACTATATTAATGAAAAAATTTCCAATCAAAAGTAAAACGGGTATATGATAACAAATAAACAGTTACTGCAAATTACGCCTTATCAGCGTTATGTTAAGACTCCTTTACAAATTAAGAAATAAATTGTACATTTATTTTAATTGCAGTGTAGTAACAATAAATATACATCTTTTCTTTGGTCACAGAAAACAGCAGGATAGGAGTCAGCATTTTTTGTATCTAATCCAATGAAATGCTCAAAGCCTTAAAAACAAGTAATTGACAGTTCATTCAGCTTATTTCGTACAATATTAGAAAATGATTATTATACTAGAATAGAATGAAAACTTAGCTTACCATTCCTTGAAATTGTTTATTTTTCATTCATTCTTCTGATTCTATTAATTCAAAAGGTGTGTGGTGTTATCGACTTGAAACAGAAATAATCTTATTCAAATTTGTGTATTTTTTATCGCGATTCTACCTTACTAAACTATTCAACACTATAACTCATTTTCAAGCGAAGTATTTGCAGATACATTTCACGGCTACACCGTTGTATTCGAAAAATCGTGCTTGTCTTCAAGACGTTAATATCCACTTATACTTTGGTATACAATTTCTCACATTTTTAAACTATAAAATTTTGGGGAAAATATATCTGTTTTTCGCAGTTCTAATTTTGTCGAAGTACGAACCTGACCAGATCAAAAAATTTAGAATCTGTAATAATCAACCAACCTACCTGTTGCAATTTGAAGATTCTGATATCAGATTAGATAAATGGAATGTTTAATTACAGATTCTCTTTCAAACTGCTGCTGATTGGAGATTGGTGTGGTATTTTTAATAATTGCCATAAGTAATGGTAAGGGTAACGAATTTAACTTAGTATTACTACCTATATTTATGAAAAGCCAAATATAGTATCATAAATCACATTATAATTATTTCGGCGATTAAATGTAAGCAATCCGCAATTTAAACAAAACAGGATTATTTAGTGAGGATCGAAGGATTCTCATTCTTTTTTGGGGTTGAAAAAATATGTGGGGAGATAGAGATATACATGAAAAAGAATGTAATAATTCTGGATTCAATATGAATATGATATCCCTTCAATGTGAGTATATTTATTACGAGTATTTTGTATGAGAGAGAAATGCTTTATTGTCAAAAAACTGTTAAAATTTGTAGACAAAAGCTTGTAAAGACTAAAAAACAAACATAAAAATAACTAAATAAAGATACAAATAAAATTTAAATATACAGAATAAAACCACATGAATTTAAGATCTATGAAAAGACTACTTCTGCCACAAAAATATTGTGCCTCAGGAAAATTTGGATACAAAAACTAATGAACCAAAAGGGTTGTGAAATAACAGGAGATTCTTATTTAACTATAAAGAAATACTAGGCTCCGAAACTATGCGAATAATACTCTAATCATTGCAAGCATTTTCTGAAACTTGAAGTATCGATGAGTTTATCAATAAAAACAAGCTATCAAATTTTCACACAAAGTATACATTCAAATTTACACAAAGATTCCAACGTGGCTTTCATGATACAAAGCGTCCTTGGTAACAGTCTGAAGTTACCTTCCTTAGAACAACGGCTACAGCTTTTCTGATTTGCCCAATGCCACTATTCTGATGGGAGAGAAAATTGCAGGGATCAATATCTGGTATATAAAATGAGCAGAAGTGCCAAAAACTACACCACACTTAGTGCGGTATGGATTGGTGTCTTGTGGTATAACATCCAACCTGTCTTGGCGAGTTCGGAAACGGAAAATGCGTCCAATCGGGCGCTCAACGACATCAACATAGACCTGTCCAGATTCGCTGACAGAACCATATTCACGATTAACGATACCATTGATGTCGAAAGAAACGATTAACATTGCAATCACTCACGACTTGGATATTTTTCCTTCTATTTGAGCTTCTCCACCCATATTTTGCAATTCTGTTTACAGGTCTCGGGTGTAAGCTACAGTTATTGATGAATCATCTGGCTTCTGCAGTCACACTAAAAGCGCCTCAACAAATCCGTCCAAATTGCCCTCGCATTCATTATGTCCATAAGCGAGAACTTTTCACACCATATTTACGCAAGCTCTTCTCTTTCACTGCTAAAGTATCTTCCAATCTTTCTAATCCTGTTCATCCACCACTTACCACGTCCTACTAATATTCAAACAATTATAAATTCGATCTCTGTTCGTACCTCTCCTCACTTTCTTTGACATCTTGGACCAAAAAGATTTCAATCACAGTTTACAATAAATATGAATCCTCTAGTGTTCTTGTAGAGCATTTGTAAAGCATTTCTAGAAATTCTGCATGAAAAATCCTTCGACCTAATCCTGAATACCGATGCCCCCAAAGCTGAATCTCAATCGATTAAAACCATATTCACCGTCTACCCAATAGTACAAGGCATTCCTGACATCAACCCAACTCCTATTACACTTGATACAATATGACTTCCATTTGCACAATAGAATCAGATACTGCAGATATCCGCGCAAAACAAGCCTCTATGATTTCATTTTGCATCCATACAGTCAATTAAAACTGTATTCACCGAGTACCCAATAATCTAAAGCATTTAAAATATCTACCAAAATCTCATTGCTCTGGATATAACAGTCTCTCTTATCTGGCTGCCATCGCACACTGGAATCACTGGAAACAAATCTGCAGAGACCAAAGGATCCTTCTGAAATCCTAGTTCAGCTTACCAATGATCTAAAAACTAACCTCATGAATCCTCACTGTCTGCAGACAATACATCAGTTTTATTTGAAACCTAACTTCAATGAATCACTTGAATGGAGTTCCTTAAAGTTAATGATAACCTTTGCACTTGTTTTTAAAAACTCTCAATTTCTTTCTAAAACAGGTTGTTTGATTTTTGTTTCATTGTCTCGATAAAATTTTGGTAAATTTTCCCAGCAAAACCTGTTCAGAGATATTCTTATTAAATCTTTTCTGAAGTATTGTTTTGGAGATCCTACTTCTATTTCGTGCTGATTTTTGAAAGTGGTCAACAGATTTAATTTTTTATCAAGCTCTCCCCGAGAGCTTCTGGGTATTCTCGTATTTTTACTTAATCCACCAAAAGATTTGTTTTTATAAGTAATAATTAATATCATTTCGTTAAAACCCTTATGTCAATTATTAACAGCCGTAGAAAAGTCTAGTCCTAAATTCGCATGTAATCCTAATTATTTACTGATATGATTATCACATTCGTAGTATGAATCAATACCACTGCGTGCTTGTTAAACCAAATTTTTTGATTGAAGTTAATCCATTTCCTCCATCTTAACATTAAACATATATGTCCTGTTTCTTTCCATTGCAATTCAACTGTTAAATTGATTTCATTTTTTAATTCTTAGTACGAAAGGAATACCGTAGAGTATCACCCACCGGGTATGAGATCCCAATTAGTACTTTACATCACATTATTATCGTTTCAAGACCTCATGAGCTTTAAAAGTAGCTCTAGGCACCTACAATCAACAAAATGCAAATGAAAATCAGATACAAATCAGTTATACAGGACTGTTCACATTCACAGACAAAGAAATAATGTTGAATTCAAGAAAATGGAGGAAGAAATATTGTGTACTATTTAACAGTGGCCTCATCTTCATCAGCATAAGGCGACAAGATTTTTTAGACCAATGGAGTGACCAATGTTGAAAGTAAAGCCTGGTAATTTGGGATTTGCTATACTTACTTTTTTATTGAATGAAATCTGCTTCCAAAATCAAGGATTATGAGTGGTTTCAGAATATTGTCCTTCCCGGAACTCATTAAAATTATAATTATGAAGTGAATTTATCCCTTATATTTGTGTTTTGCTCTTGTATATTTCAATGAATTCGCCATCGATATAAATTTGCTAACTTTTTCTCAAAATTCTGTAAGTGTTTTATGGCATTTGTCACTCATCAAGTTCGAGATTCAACTATCGTATGTATTCTTCATGATTACCTGATACGAATATGTGAACGAGTATACTTAAAATCGACTTTTCATTGTATAAAAGAAGTATAAATGGAGATATAAGAGATGATTGGAATACTGAAAAAATGAAAGTTGAAAAAAATTGTTACTGCATCTATACATATAAAACTAAATTGCTATTCGTTAGTATCGCTAAAACTTGTGAACGGCTGGACCGATTTGTCTAATTTTGGTCTTGAATTATATGTGAAAGTCCAGAAAAGATTTAACAGGTGATTAAAATGAAATTTCTCAATGCAACCATAATATTTGATATTTGACAAGCAACTAATATGTCGATCTATCCTCTATGTCGATCGATACCTCAGACAAAGAGTGCATCCTTCTATCTTTTTGAGTGACGATTACCACCACGTGGTAAATTTGAAACTATTTAAAAGGGCCACTTCTCACATTGTATGTTTATGGTATGAGTTATGGAAAGAAAGTTTCTGAAACTCTAAAGTACAGAAAAAAAAAAAGATGAAAATTTGAAAGATCTACACGGTGAATGATTTCAATTGCATAACAAACTTTTTTGATTATTCTTTTAGATAGATATATCCGAAATAATTCAAATGCAGAGGTTCATCTAGAAGAAAAAACATATCCACCTTGTATTATTGTAATCAAATTTTGAACCATATTGTTCTTGGAGTGTACTTACTGTTAGGTATAACATGATGAATAGTAATTATCAAATTATAAAAAGGAACATTACCGCCTGTGAGGGACAGTACGCCCTCATGTAAGGAAAAATGACGATTAACGTGATGACTTTCATTCACTCATGAATCGTGTAATGTATATAAGTAAATTACATATCTCGCTTAGACAAGTTTGTATGAATTATATTAGTAAGTTAACGTTTCGAACACCTCCAATTAACGCGTATACAGTTCATAAGGTCATAATTACAGAGTTGGCTTAAAATAAAATTTCCTCTTCTTCTGTACGGATGCGAAAGTTGGAACATGGATGCGGCCATAGAGAAGAAAATTTATGCGTTCGAAATGTACGCCTACAGGCGAATGCTGCGGATATCTTGGATGGAACATAAGACAAACATAGAGGTCCTACAGCTAATGGGTTACTTCCCGCGACAATCAAGGAGAGAAAGTTGCAGTACCTGGGACATATAATGAGTAGCAAAGGATATGACATTCTCCACCTGATAATAGAAGGTAACATTGAAGGTCGGCCGTAGACGAAATTCATGGCTGAATGACTTGCGCAGATGGCTCGGACAGACGTCTACAGAAATTATCAAAGCTGCGGTTTCTTGTGCGACAATAGCCATTTGGATCGCCAGAAGAAGGTTTAAAATGAGATTTAGACTTTTTGTACTTTTATTTGAAAAAGAGTTTGGCTTATAATTGCTATTCGAGAAAAGGAGTTAACATAATCCTGAAATGATTTCTATCTATATATTCAAATAACTTTTATTGTTTTTTTTGTATTACCCTATAATCCTAATGAGGGTTTTGAAGAAGCATTCTTCTGTTTATGAATGTTGTTGAAACATAATTTCAGCAATAAGTGTAAACTAATTTAACCGAAAGTTTTATCCCTAGACTGCACGAATTGGAAGAGGAAGGTAATCAAGATGTATCAATCAAAACATTTGAAGAGAGATATTCATATGAGAAATGTATACAGAATCAAAAAATCAACCAACCCACTCATAATTTTCGCTTTGTACATAACTATCAAATCATATGATGAATGGGAGATTTGAATTCCGACGCACCATTACCTCATCACCTCTTTTGACAAATAATTCGTTTCACAATACAAACATATTGAGGATTCATCTCTCTGTTTCTAATTTATTTAATGACGACAAAACTCTTGGATTGAGCTGCTTTCATTTGTTATGAATGTAGTGCTGAAATAACTTTTTAGTTTTATTATCCATAGCATTGAATAATGTGGCCCACTCTGGATTAGTACAAAATTCAGACAATTTTGAAAAATATTCGGTATTTGTGGACCATTAAACAATCGACGGTATTGACAAGCTGTTCAAAATATCACTTATATTATAAATGAGTACAAATAGGTTGCACTCGCAGCGATAAAGATTATAGGGCATTTTTTGACACGCTTATATTAGTTTGTTCATTCGTTTGATGGTAACTTTCCTTTGAGCTAAGAGTAAGTGGCTCATTTCATAAAAATTTAATTCCACAGAGGATTCGAACCTCCTAGCTCCGTGTTGGAAAATGAGCACTTTGATAACCTTTTTTTTGGAATATGTTTAGGGGTGTCCCCTGAATGTATAACCAAGTGGGCGCCATGGCGGTCGCAATTTTGAATAAACATTTTATCGAATATCTCGCGAATCTCGCATCGTACGGCAAAAATCGCGAAGATCATTTTTATAGACAATAGAATTTGCCTTAATGTAAATCGAAGAAAGCATCAAGGGGGGGCACGTTAGCCGCCATATTGAAAAACACGTTTATGGCCATCTTTTTTATTTGAAAGTTATTTTTGTATAACGCATAGTTTTTTAATTATAGAGCTTGAAAATTTTTACAATATGGTTTTTGATAAATATGTAGTTGTCAGTTCATGATAAATTCAATATTGTAAAAAGCGCTATAATTAAAAAAAAAAGATCTCCGCTATTTTTATCGTACGATGTACGGTTCGCGAGATATTCGATAAAACGTGTTTTTCAAAATGGGGACGCCTCCTTGAATTTACATTTGAACATATTCCAAAAAAGATCCGATGTCTTTAAAATAACTTTTTCCTAGTACTGCCCAAAGTTTCTTTCGTTTCGACACATCTATAGCTACAAAGGAATTAAATCCAAAAATCCGGATCACGCTTCTTGTGAGGAGGTATCGTTGCTACAAACAGATTTACGCTTTGTCCATCCAATATTTTTAGCGCATGTTTTGCAAAAAAAAAACTGGAATTGCGAAACAATTTTTCATTCCTGGACAAAACCTATGTATTGGTGAACTTGTGTTTTGTTGAAGAAATAAATTCTGATAATAATGAGGACACTGTTTACACTACACCAACACTCACGATTACACTGTCTAACACGCGTTTCGGGAACCAAGTTATCGTCTTCAGAAACTAAAGGTGAACACAGTGTTCAGTATGAATATCACGAACGGTTCCAGAAATTCCAGCACGGATTCTGATCATGTATATCAAACCACAAACATAAATATGGCTTAAATTGTATGAACTGTAGCTTTGATATTAACATTATTGTTTACACTAATATAGAACATTGGTTTCATGATAACGATTACTTGCTGAAACTATAGCCAAGGAATTGAATAATGATAACCTTAAAGAATCATACAGCTTGCATTTATAACCATGAATGCGTGCGTAGGTATAGTATTTATGGAATTTATATTCTAATATTTTTGTCATTTACCTAATACCCAAGTAATTGAACCGCAAATAAGCTGCTAAGTTTGCTGAAACTATTTCCAGAGCTAACAAAAAAAATAATGGTCGTATTTTGGCACTATAGAAACTCATTTACCAAAGAACCTTCTAGTTCATTTCACGGTGTGGCATCAACTAGGAATTTTTCACAAAACAGAGAAGGAATCATACATTCAAATAAATCTCATTTATTTTATGTAACAATGATGGCTTTTATAATTTTAACATGAAAAATAACCGATTGTGCATTATCCAAAATACGCACTATTTTAAGGAAGGTCACAGTATCCAAAAGAAGTGATGTTTTGTTCTGGTATATTTGAAATGATATTGGATTTTTATTGAGGTCAACTCAAATTTTTCTTTTCTTTTGTAGATACAGGGGCTAAGAGGCTTTCAAATTCACACTCTGTATAAAAACATCATATTTAAGTACTTGCTATCTACGAGATTTTTTTAAAGATAACATTAAAATTAATTTCAAAACATACAATGATGCGAAATGATTTTGTTAATCAAACATAAAATTATTTTTCACCGGTAATATTCGTATAAAAATTATTTTTCTCAAACAGTACTGCTAGTTAACGTTATCTTGCAATAAACAAGGAGATACAAATGAATGTCACACAATTCTTTTGTTGATGATTAAATGACATATAATGTCGAAATTTCAAGCGTTGTTTGCAGCAGTATTGATTCAATTACAGGTAATCCTTTTATTTCATATTATTATATGTCTATATGTTATTTATTCAATAATTTTCGAAAGTTAATGTGTCACAAATCAAATATTTAATGTTCATCAGTTTATATAAGATTGATAATACGTGACAACTCCAACGATATTTAAACTATGAAATGTCTACTACATTCTAGTATTTTCATCCTGACCATCTTGTGTCTCTTGACATCATTGGAATACATAACTAAAAAACCATTGGTCATCAAATGTCTTTGCTTCAGATACATTCCACTTTATCGGGGACTCTATCGGACGATGTTAAGCTTGCAGATTTGTCAAATCAGTTCTCATTTGTTCTGGAAAAACAGTTGCAGAATATTGATAAGACAGGACAAACTCTTGAGACCCTAGTAGAAGAATATAAGAAATCTCTGGAGTTGGAATTGCAACAACTGCGTCAATATATTGAAGAAACCACTGTTCAAGCCGTACAAGAAAATAAAGATATTTCGAATTGTCTTAATGAAAGATTGGGTACTATCTCTTTCAAGCAAATTGATCTGTGTGATCAGCGAAATTTGGTAGAATATTGTAGAAATGTCTTGATACACTTAACGAAAGAATATTATACAATATTATCGGATATTAATCAATGTAATTCTAGTGTAACTGTCGATAGTTGTAGATATACCAAAATTTGTAAATTGAGAAATGCGATAAAAAATGCAGATATTCTTATAACAAGTTTATTGAACATCGCACATGATTCAGCATTTCAATGTACGAAAATAAGTGTTATGAAAATTGATCACAATATAACTTCACTAGCGAAGAGTTTTACCACTTGCTCTGATGTTATAATGGAATTTGTATAATTTCATGGAATACCTTATTAATAAATCAATAATTTTATTCATCTCATTTTATTTTAACAATAAGAAAGAATTGCTGCTGGAAATACAAAAGCTAATACGAAAGGTTTTTTTGCAATGATATTGAAAATGCCATAATTTCAATTCTACCTGATCTGAACAAATAATAATTTACGTAGATATATGAATTCAGAAAAAAGTGGTGCTAGAGGTATGAGCAGTCGTGCCTTTTGGCTGGAACTAGGTACGGGTGTACAAATGTTTGCGTATAAAATTCCTCTATCCTTGCTACATACCACTTCAAAGTAACAGTTAACTTGCGACCATCATAACATAGCATACATATGAGTCTTTGATGTTTGCGTTATGGGTTTCCGCTATTCCAGTATCGACAATTTCTGTTAATGTTGAAGTGGGCCTCATCAGAGAATAACCCAGTGTTAAACGAAGTGAAGTGGGTTAGGTTAGCTTCAATAACTTTTAGTTTCTATACTATTTGAATTTTTTATGAATGAAAATTCTTATCTTTCTGTATAATAGGTTGTTACGATCTGGGTAGAGCACTTATGGATAGACTGGGTGGTAGTTTCACGAATTGAATCCTCTACCATATCAATGTTTTCTTCCAACGTAAAACCAGTTTCCTCAAGCTTGTGAACCCAGGTCTAAACGGTTTCAATTCAATAACAGTCAATAAACCGGCGCAAATTGCTATGTTCTTGAAATTTACGACGCGCTCCTTTGGCCGAATTATTGTGGTAAAAGTAACGTACACAAAAAGTGAAGCTCGCTTCCTCTAAACCCTCTATGTCGTTTGAATTCTGAAAGACTTTTGGTGCTCTCTTCGTATCCTGCGCGCGATTTCTGCACGCCGTCTGCATTTTATACAAAACTTAAATTTAAAATGAGGGGCGAGACTCTTTAATATGTTACATAATATTGGAAATAATATCAAAGCACTTGCTAAATAAATATTTTTTACGCAAACACATATTTCTATTTTGCGAAAGACCAGCGAGTCAACCTCTCGCCCGAGTGTGTGCCACCTCCTGAGCCAAGATGGCTTAACGTGACCAAGGTGGCGCGTCAAATGAAAAGCAAATAATTTAGGATTAATCTAAGGTAGGCCTAGTGCGATGGACGTACATATTTTCAATCATTCAAATTATTTATTTACCTTTAAATATGTTATATTTTCTTTGATGACGATTTGTTTCATTACCTCTCCCAAAATCGTAAAGGCAATCTTAGTTAAAAAATACAATAATATACTGGTGTTACATAAAGTAACTAATATACCTAAAATGGTAATTACAACAGTTGAAAGCTACCAAAAGTGCAGCCAAATTCTTTTTGAGAAGAATTAATTTCTCTAATCAATAATCAAAAATTTACTTGCTCCAAATATTTTTATTAATTATGCTTATGTAGAACAGGGACTTGAAGAATTGAAAATTCTGACTCTTCCTTACTTATTTATCTTTGAATCCGTTTGCCTAATTCGTAAGGACGTTTCTCCAATTTTAGAAAGATCGTTGCACGACTATCAGCTTAGGAACGCGGAGCACGACCTTTATCTACCTATTCCAAGTTCAGAATTAGCTAAGGGCTCAATATTTTACAATGCAAAAATATGCACAATCATTTGCCAATTGAAATCAAATCTTTATAATCTTTTCCCGCATTCCGCAATAATTTGAGGGTTTATTCACTGGAAAGTGCCTTCTACTCAGTAAACGACTTCTATTTTAATAATCATATTTAATTCTTGTTTTGTATATTGCAATTTTATTTTATTTGTATCTTTAATAAGTTATTTTTGTTTGAATTTTTTGACAATAAAGCATTTCTCTTTCTATAAAATTTAGTACCGAATAATCTATATAAATGATTATTCGTATTGTAAGTACAATGCATAACGAATCCAAGTACCGTATCAAATCTTTCGAATTCAAAATTCGTATCAATGACTCCATCACTGCAAATAATTTCTGTAATTTCATAGGTATAAAATATATTTAAACTTGTCCTGTTTTGTGGAAATACTCCTAATATTCAATTTATTATCATCAATTGCCAAGAAATCAAGTTTCAATCCGGAACCCAACAAACAAATAATGTTATTCCGTTCCCATGAGTACTAAATTCTCGAAAAGAAATAATCCACATTTAATTGAATTGTCTCATCGTTTTGGACCACCAGTAAAGGAACTTGAGGTTGAGGTGCATCCGGAGCAGAGCTCACTATTTATTCCCTAATCAAGTAAGCTTTGTTTATGTCCAATCACGATTCTTTCAGTAGCAGGCAACTGATTTGAATTGCAATCCAAGTAGGCATAAATCCGTTAAGCGTTGGCATTTATTTGGGGTGGTGACTATAATTTAGAATGTTATAGTCTGGACGCACAAAAGCACGTTAATATCAAAATAAGTGTGAGTTTTAGATACATCAAATCAATATCACATTTATTCTTAATAAACTGGATTTCCTAGTGGTTCTATTTATTTGAAAAATATCACAAGTTTTTGAATTACGAATATATAAGTATATATGTAGAATTAGAAACTTTAAGATATTCTATTGTTGTAGAAAATAGTTGGAGAAATAATAGGTACAAGTAAGATAAATTGTCATATATGACCATAAGAAACTAAAACATATTTTCGAAAATTGTAATCAAGGATATGTTTTTAGGACTCCATGTTATTAATTCGAGATATATTAGGCGTGCCTTCCACACACAAACTTTAAGAAAATTCATCCATACGACACAAAACGAAAGAAAATCTTAGGTCTGATTACATGACCATAAGTTATATTGGAGTAGATGAACTTAGATTAGCTTCATCTGGGCATTCTTTGTGATGGTTTTGGGGTATAATTCGTGGCGATTTTAAGATAAAGGTGCTCTTGGTGCAGCTTTAGCTGCGAGCTGAAGAAGGAAGATCGAGCACCAGCCGGACGAAATTCCAAATATTCGGATTTTTAAAGATTATATCGAGAGAAGCGGCATATTCTAGCGCTTATAATAGTTTGCTATTCACAGGTTGATATTTAAAGATCTTCATGTGACGTGTACCATGAGATTGAGGCATCAGTTTCAATCGCATACATTCAATATTTGCGTTGAGTACCGCATAATTGAACAAACGGTCAAAAAAACTATAAAAATATAAAATCGTGACAGGCGATTAATTGAGAATATATGCATATGAACCCGAAACTAAGAAACAATCGAGTGTATGGACCTTTCCAGACGAACCATATCCGACAAAGGTCGTTCACGACGTTCACACAATTAAGCAAATGTTCACCTGTTTTTTTTTCGGAATAATTGGACGTGTCGCCACCATTCCATCAAAGTAACGTAGAACGGTTAAATCGGAATGCTTCTCTAGCATACCAGCATTGTTTTGCCAGAAGTGTTTCGAAAAAATCAGGGAAACCAATCACAGAAGACGAAGCATTCTCCACCATAGGATAAAATGAAAGAAAAAATAATTTACGCACTATCTAAGGTTAGGAAGGGAAAAGGGATGAGTTTGTAAGGGTAAAAAAATAGTTTAACTCGATTTCCGGCAAAACTACAAGTTTTATGGAAAAAGTCGAATAACAAAGTTTTAGGTAATAATAGAATCTACAGTTTTTGTATCAGCTCTTTTTCCACATAACCTCAAAACTCATGAGAAAAATTCAGAAAACAGAGTTTTTCGTTTGTAATTTCTCATTACAATTTTTTTTCACGAAATTTTGTGGAATGCTGCGTCTCTATTTCCTGTATTCACTGTAATTTATTTGATTTGAAATATGTATTTTTTCACGTTGTTTTGGCATAATATCGAACGAAAATTCTCTCAAAAAATCTGCTTTTTGTAAAAGTTTGCGGGATTTTTTTTGTTCCTTGAAATCTCCACTTGAAGGTGTGAAAAAATATTACCATCACCATGGTAAATTTTCTTAGAAGGCAAAAAATAAAACAAAAAATACCTGCACTCAAAACTTTTTTTTAATCATTATGTAGAATTTTTAGTTATTCATTAAATGTTTTCACTCTCATTATACGAAAAATGTGGGATTCCATATTACATTGATAAACATAACATATCTAAAAATTCTACATAATGAAATTTTCGATGCGAATATTTTTATTTTTTTGCCTTTTCTGAGAAATTTTACCATGGTGATGGTAATATTTTTTGACGCCATAAAAACGTAGAGATTTCAACGAATGAAAATCTAACTGACTTTTTAAAACAAGCTGATATTTTGACAGGAGAATTTTCGTTCGATATTATGTCAAAATAACGCGAAAAAAAATATTTCAATAAAACGAATTACAGTATATTTGGCATAAAAAAAGATAAGTTTCCATCAAATTTCGTGAAAAAAAAAATAAAAATTAAGCGAAAATCTTAGTTTTTTTAATGTTCCACATAAATTTTTATGTGAAAAAAGTGAAAATGAAAAATTTGTAGATCCTCCCATTACCTACAACTTGCTATTTGACTTTTTCCATAGGTCTTGTAGTTTTGTTACAGTCCTCGAATGGGCAACTGATGATTTTTCCTTATTCCCGCAAATCAAAAATAAATTGTGAGGTAAACGTTTTTCTGTAGGTTTCTGAAGAAGCGGTTGATGCTTTCAAATCACATGTTTTGGAGGTACCTCAATCGGAATGAGGAAAATGCTTCGATAATTAGTTTAATAATTTTATATAGTAATTTTTTTCATACATTTCTTTCGTTATTTGATTGTTTGTGAATAGTATTTAATATCAACAGTTCTCACAACAATCCTCCATACTATTCCGTTTGGTCTAACTCCGAAACGATACACGGATTGGCAATCAATTAATTACACAAAGCAGAAAATATTTAAGCGCCGCATCCATCGACACCGCCGACTTTATGAGTTTGTCGGCAGTCGGTGTGTTTATATTTCTTCTTATATCAAAGCTATATGTTTATTTTGGAAATAGCTTTGTAGCTGTCATTATTATATACTGTTCGACAAACTGCCTGGTGGTCGACATGTAAAGACAAAGGAAACGACTGTTGATGGTAAATACGTTAAAATAATTAGAAGTGTATTTCAAATTGACTTGTACAGTAACGTTTTTTTGTGTATTTCTTCGTCAGAATTTCAGAATATTTACCAACTCCAACTAATTAATGATTTTATTTATGTAAATAGGAGTATCTCATTGTCTAACATGGAATTGTAAGTAGGTATCACTAGATATTGGAAAAAGCAGATATGAAATAATAGAATGATATGTCATACATTTATACAGGATAATTGAATAGGAAGTTTCTATTTGAAAATAGGCATTGTTACGTGTTCGTTCATGGAGATTGGGGATGGATGATTGAATTGCTGATAGAGGTTGCTGGCAACTCTTGGTTGTTTCGAGTAATTGAACCACTCTGGCTTGAGAGCAGGTTCATAAATGAATATTAAAATTATTTCGATCATATAATGAAGAGCTCCTTTCGTATTTACTGAATCAAAACAAAAAAATCGAAAATAACAAATTGCCAAGCTGATATTCCAACATATATCTAGTAATGATCAATTATCGTGGTCAGTTGTTTTTAGAATAATCCGTATTATTACGCCCCTGTTGTCTAAAATTTGCTTAAGTTTTTTAAAATAATTGGAAAACGCAGATTTTCTTGATACATTTTCAGATTGATGAAGCAATATGAATATGATGAATATTAAATTCGAAAAATCATTTGGGGATTTCTAAAATTCACATGTTAAGAAGGAACCAAATTTTCAGCACGATATTTAGTGATGTTATAATTTGCTGATCGTTTTGTACTTCTAACTAATTTGAATATACACTTTATTCAGATCTGTTTCAAGAACATAAACAGAAATAACACACATGTAACTTTTGCACGAACGCCAAACACATATTGCAGACAATTTACCTCTACTAATATGAAGCTTAACTTCAAGAAAACATTCAACTGTCCCAAAATCAAGAAAGTTTTTTGAGAACTACCAACCAGTGACAGTTTTGTGATAGTTTTTCATGCAATTTACATATTCTTGCTCCAATAATAGTGGCCAGCAACCTCGCGAAACATAACATTGGAGTTGAAGAGCAAATTAACGCATTCGTTCACAAAATTGTGATGGAAAGTACAAGAAACCGCGAAGTTGATTTGGGTAATAGAAAAATATCATTGGATATTGGAATATCTTGACGATAAAGGCACATATAATGTATTGACGTAAAAAATAGGCACATGCACATTCACTTCCAAGGGTGTCCATTTATTAGTAACATACTCTCTATAGTTTCTTATTTGAAAAAAAATATTTCAATTAAATTGAAATTGTATGCAGTTTTATAAGTATATAACTCCATAACCGAATTGGTTTGGTATAATTGAACTCTAATCAATATTTTTGATTTTTTATTATTTTCCTTACGATTGAGCCGAACAATAACATAGTTTACTCACTAAATACAACCAAGCATAACTATGAACCTCTAAAAATAATTCATTTTTGAATTACAGCTCATGAAAATGTGAAAAATCTCAATTACCTGGTGTCTCGGAAACTATTAATATCAATAATATCATTCTGTGTGATGGGACATTTTTAATTAATCACACAGTATAATTCCATTTATTCAAGGTGATTAATTATTTATCTTTATTTCAAATTTCAATTTTCAACAGGTTGTTGTTAAATTGGTGTGTATTAAAAAAACTGTGAAAAGGATATTTTTATTTTAAAGAAAAGTTGAATTTGGGATCTTGGATATAAAGCTCATTGAAATATGTATTCATAATAACGAATAGTAGAGTTTCTCTATGATTATACTTAAAATTCAATGAATATTCGGACAGTCACAAGAAAGTTGATCAAGGCTTGTTTTAAGAAATTTTTGAGCGTTCATAGTGCTACAACTATGTGAAGTATTATATATTCTACAAAAAGAAATTAATTCACAATCCGACCCACAATAAACTTTTTGAGGATTTAATTTTTAAAATTACGGTTAAGAATTCAACCAGCTCCGTATTCCACAATGTTTTATTGATTTCATATTGTTCAATGAGCACTTTCCAACTCCGGAAACAGTGATCAAAATCAACCAAGATCGTCGAATGAGCAGCCGAATGATTACCTAGACTGAAAACGTCGATAAAGAAACGGTTAGAAAAATTTTACACGAGGAATTACACAAAAGTCTGTGCGAAGTTGGGTCAAAAAATGAGCAAAAGCTCTTGAGTCAACGGGTCTCCTCGAAAGGCTAGAAAAAGATCTGCTTCTAAAGAGACTCGATTTGAGTCGATGGATGCGGTAAAGCAAAAAACGGAAGAGCTCCTAAAGGCCCTCACCAAAGAAGACTTCCAGCACTGCTTCAATCAATGGAAAAATGTATGGAAAGGTGAGTGGAGAAGAGTAAGTATATTGAAAGTGATTCGAATAAATTTTATAATAAAACCCTTTCTCGTAACCAGCCTCGTTATTTAATAGCCAGACCTTGTATTGTTATCGACTGTCAAAAAATCACTCTCAGATATCTACTCTCAATAGTGTGTCCATTTATTTGAAACGGTCTCGAGAACAATTTCCGAGAGTATTAATCTCAGATAGACACGTACCTTGAGAAAGTAATGAGCGGGGTGCTGTATTTTGGAAATAGCACTAAGGAAAACAAAATTAGTAATATGGCATCGGCCAGAAATAAAATAGCATGATGCTTTCTGAGGCTCACTTGGTAACGAAATAATATTTTCACGAAATAAATCACAATATTTCAATGTCATTCGTTGCTGATATACCATGAATTTTTTGTGCAAATTGAATAGAAAATGAGAGTCAAGAAAAGGAGGTGCATTATGATTTTGCGAGACTGATTGAATCTGCAAATGATATATATAAAAACCATGATTATTATGCAAATCAATTTTTTATCTGATTTTTAGTCTGCCTATGATTAAACTAACAGTTCAACAGCTGAATGTTGACGAGCTTTCCATAAGCGATGCGGTTCATCACAGATAAATTGCGCAAATCTGATTGAAGGAAATAGAAAAGATAATTTAGAAGCAACTTATAACCATGAAATGGAGTTATTCAATGGGAACCTATTAATTTGAATGTTCTTCTTAGTAATTCTTTCGATTTCATAAATTTAATTATAAAAAGAAATTACCTTTCCCCAAAAATCTTTTATTATGGTACATAATCCGGTTTTTATTTCAAATCTTCGTTTTGCAACGTGCACTAAAAGTTACAAATAAATATTTGAACCCTTCTTATTGACTAATGGTGGCAAAAGAATTCTGTGATTAATCATATCCTCTATATTTTAACAACATCATTTTGGTACCCACATTTGCATTTGTAGGTGCTAATTGATAATACCACCAACTCTAATTATGAAAATGGATCACTTAATGTGTTCATGAACAAGATTTATATCATATTCGTCTACAGTGGGGCCGTAGTATTAAAATGCCACCTTGGCTTACATTTGTACCTATCATTTGGTATTATTGAGCAAATTATTGCTTTTAAATCAACTAATGTATTCAAGAATGATGATCACCCTATATTTATGTTAAATGCTATTTAATAGAGATGTAGCGGAGAAGACGGTTCGATTGTTTTCCATCCATTAGCCTTGATATTAATATTAATGCGCTGTCAATGGCAGTCGAATTATGTACCAGTTATTAAAAACTCATAATCATCTGAGTGTTGTTGATGGTAAACTGAGGACAAGAGTTACATTTTTTAGAAAACATTTCTTGAACTTATGAATATATTTTCTTCGAGTTAGTTACCATAAATATTTTCAAGGTTAAAATGAGAAATTCCAATTGCATAATTTGTATAAATATCAATAAGAATCTTCAATGCAATTTGTTAAATAATGTTCTGGAAAAAATAATATTAATTATATTAATAGGATAATAATAACCTTTTTCTAGGTCAGAGGATTTACCTCCTACTTTCCCTCAACTTCTAATGTTCAGATTATATTTTTCCTCTATAACTTTTCCTGTGTTACTCATTTTCAATGCTAACTAATTTTTTCTAATGTAGAAACAAAATAAAAGAAAATTGCGTTCCATTATAATAGACAGAAATACTTCATAGCTAAATCTGACTCACTAGATAGAAGATATGTAAAAGCTTCTAAGCCTCGAATTCAATTAAGGCAATATTTTTTCAAAATAGGGAATCCCAGAATTTGCAGCCTATTTCTCCCAACAAACTTTGTTCTTCCAATAAAATTATTAATACACCATCTTTCTCTGTTATAATTTATTAATATTTGCCGGTTAGACATATAAACCAAACTAAACCGAACCCATCGATATAGATTATGAGGATGAATACATTTATTCTATTCTTACTACGGAATCTCGGTACAGTAGAAATGATAGTGAGAAAAAAATATTTGTCTAAAGTCAATTTTTCAAAGAAAAATAGAAAACTAGACAATGATCAGGGCTTAATCAGCACGTGAAGATTCCGGACGAAATGCGGCTTGGCATTGTTATTGATCCAAATCAGTGGCATCATAATATACCACAAATAAAAAGCCGCGTTTAAAGGGCAAGCGCCGCATCGCTGAAGAAGCCGTTGGATTAGGTGTAGTACAGGGACGGCATCGTCTTATCGTACTGCAGTGAGATTTTTCATATTTGTCTGTTGCGTAATTTGCTTAAACATGTCTGATACGGAAACATGATGAAGTTGTTGTATATTTCGCCAAAGAAGAGAATTAAGAAGCTTGATTTTAACGCTAGAGAATAACAAATGATTGTGAGTATTTATAAAAATGCTAAATGCAAGAAGATGGTGAAGTCACTTCTAAAACGGTGAATATTTCAACAGTATCTTACCGAAATAAAACATTTGAATTTTCTAACGTTAAAAATATTTTTCATGAAGCTATCGAAGAATTATAATTGATAAGTTGAAAAATGTATTTTCAACATATCCAGGAAAAGGCTGAAACACAACTGCAAAATATAGATATTGATATGCAATTATTATAAATGTTGAAGACAGTGGAAGCTCAATGTCACCTGATAGGGAAATAACAAATTTTGTTTATTGAGGTAGAAAATGAAGATTTTATTTGAATGTTTCAATACAAATATTTTCTTCCAATTTCTGTATTTGGTTTAAGCAATAAGATACTATATATAATCTTTTAAAAAAGTAGAAATTCGAATATTAATAATTCCAGTTTTCCATATTATGACTGATAACTTTATATCTATTCCGAACTTCACGTTTACATTGCACAGGGTCCTTCAAGACGAGCTGAGTCGATATGTATATGGGAAAGTACTGGGACTAGTGTTTCGAAAATTTGCTTGCATAGGTTTTCCGAAATGCTCGTTTCAGCTAAAATATTTTCAGTATTCTGAAACTTCCGGTAACACCGGATGTAGACCCAAACTTCCTTCTTTTTAATAGAATCCTATAGTTTTTATTAAACTTTTGGAATCTACGTGAAATTTCAATATAACTTTATATGTGGCATTTTCTGAACACCCATATAAATTTTTGTGAAGGTTTTCACAGATTTTGAAAGCTGCAAGTGTTATTTGTCCAAATCCTTAAAATATTAGAGCTGACTCACTTAAACTAAGAAATATAATTTTTCTAGTGGAGGGCTGCATGTGTCCAAAAATTTCGAAATTGTGAAATAATTAAAAAATGATCGACTTTAGGCATACGATACCTCATATAAAGTTGTATTGAAATTTTGCGTAAATTTCAAAAATTTAATAAAAACTATAGCAATCCATCAAAAAAAAACGAAGTTTGGGTCCTTTTCCGGTATAACCAGAAGTTTCAGAAAACCGAAAATATTTTTGCTGCAACGAGCATTTCGGAAAACCCAAGCAGGCAAATTCTCAGGACACTAGTCCCAGTACTTTCCCATATGCATATCGATTCAGCTCGTCGTGAAGGACCCTTCATACTTTTGTAATAATAATTGTACATAACTATTTAAAATTTATATTATTGATCTACTGTATGAATCCGTAAATTATTTCTTAAGTGCGGGGTGCGGTCCTGTTACATGCTGATCAGGTGCACTATGATCACTTGCACTATGCGTGAAAATATTTTGGTTTACTATTTTCTTTCGATAAATATACTTTAGTGTATAAACTGTACAAAGAATGGTGTGATTTCAAAAACGTGAACATTGTTAGTATCTACTAATATAGAAAAATCTTTTGTAGAAAATATCATCAATTCCTTTTTATGTTAAAAAGTATGATGTGTATTATGCAGCAAATACTATCTAGCTAGAAATGTCGTTTAGGTAAAGATCTCGAGGAATCCCACAAACCTCGCATGGAAAGAAAAGTAGAAACTAATAGCAACTTTAAAACCCTTACATTTGATATGCAAAATGTAATGCAGCTCCCAACATCTACGGTTTCCAATTTTATTATATGATTATAGAAGATATAACTCTTCATATAGAGAGACATAACTCTCAATATAAAAATATTGAGGGGAAAAGTGTTATTATTCATAAGCTTATCTTCTATCCATGTTATGACAACGATACTTTTATAATATCTTATTATTTTCAGAACCGCTAGCATATTAATCAGGTAGCAATCAGGTATTTTCTAATGACCAGTGATAGCCGACCATTCGCAAATACGAGTCGTTATTTCTGCATTCCAAAATTCAAACCTAATCGCCAACAATGCCTTCATTATTTTACACCTTATCTGTAACGCAAAATCTAAAAATTCAGAATTTTTCTGACCGTAATAGCCTCGTACAGTAGATGTAATTCCCGATTATTCTGAAATTCTCGAAGAAATGTGGGTATATCAAATGATAATAGCCTTTGATAGATGTTGATAGAAGAACAACGTCTTTTTTGAACTGTAAATTACTACTTCACAATATAATTTTAACAGAAAATGGCTGTTATTTGAGTCCAAGTTGCTGTTTATTAACAACAATGTAACTAATGCACAGTGCGGTCGCCTTAAAATGTTAGAAGGACCCATTTATGAATTAAACTGAAATTAAAAATAATTCCGTTCAACTGATTGAATACCAACACTGCAAATTAACTTTTAAAAAACTAATTACATCCAAATTACTATTCCAGATCTATATTACTATCCATATGAAAGAACTGGTTTCTTCTTATTATAACTTTACCTAGCGGATATTATTAACAGTTCATATTTATTTCTTCTTTTAATTTATACTATGAAATCAATGGTCCATGATCCTCTACATTGTTTCCAGCTCCAGCACTTTCGGTTCATATCACACATCGTGGCTTCATACTTGATGAATTATTTTCTCAAAATTTCTATTTAATGATTAGTTTCAACGTTTCAATCCATGTTTATGGAAGAGTAATTCATCCTATTAGATATTTGAACTTCTTTACTCGTACTAAAAGTAGTTTCTAAAGTCCTTTCTTTCATTATAGATCTAAAACTAGTATCTTTTTCGACATATTTTCTCATTCTGGCTCTAGATTGTGGTCGACCTCTACTCCGTGTTCCAATTTGAGATTTATCATTTGCTATTTTCACAAGCCTATCATCTGTTATTTGACTTATATGTTGGTGACATTGTTTTTTACGCTGTGATACCCATTATCTAGTGTTATTTACCTCACATAATAGTCTGATGTTTCTGCTTTCTTCTCGGTCTAATTGTATCCTTTTTTATTTTCGTGGTCTCCAAGAGTTGTTTTGTTTTTGATTTTCTGGGATTATTTCTGATGTATAGATCATTATAGGTATGATTTTCGCTTTGTAAATTCGTGCGACCTTATTTGCTCTAACTACTTGTCCTCTCACCTCCTCTCATACATCTCCATAACTCGTTATGTCAATTCCAAGGTACTTGTATGTCATTCTCTGTTGTATTATGTGACCTTCTGGTTGTAATTGGAATCTAATGGGGATTTTTTTCAGTACAGTTTGACTCATATTATACTGTTTTCGTGTGGGATTAAAGATATTCAATAATCGGCGTCATCGACCTAGTACAAGATTTTGATTTCTCTGCCATCCATTCCGCAACCTTTGCCTAGTCGCACCTTTTTCATAATTTCATCCATTATTATGTTGACTAAGCAAGTCTCTTTGTTTGATATCGCCATTGACTGCTGTGGGTTTTGTTTGTTTACCATTAATGCAAGCCTGAACTTCCTTGTCCGAGTATATGTTTTCGATGGTATGTATTTTATCAATAGGTATGCTGCTATTGTACATTTGGTGAATAACATCTTTAATATGGCCAAAGGCTTTTTTGAAGTCAATGAAGGAATGTTGGATTTTTATATTCTATGGATTTCTCATCCAGTTGTCGATAAATGCTGCATCTATGCAGGATCTTTCTTTTCTCAATCCTTGCTGCTGGTCTTCTAGTGTTGTGATCAAGTTGATTTTGTGATAATTTTTGTATCGAGTTTCAATATTGTATCCAGCAAATTTACTCTCCTGTAGTTAGCTGGATCTTGTCTCTCAAATTGACGATATCAAATACCTCTTACAAATCAAATATTGTCATTTCTTACTTTTAAGGGAACGATTATCTCGAAAATCACTAATTACCTGGGTGTTATCTCCTGTGCAAAGAACTCTTTATTAGTCTCTGTCTTTGTATAATGGTGGTTAATTCTTTTCATTTTTGATAAATACTGAACGATATTTCACATTCCTTTGGCATGGTTTCTACTAGATAAATCTTATTTATTTAAATACTGATTTTCATTCTGTTTGAACTATATATTGCTTTCAATATTTGCTTGTTATTCAGGTAAGACACACTCCACTTGCTATACTGGTCTCTGCAGAGCTCTGGTTTAAATTTGACCAATTTTTAACTAGGACTGAGACACGTAGCACTCAATTGTTGGTAATTCTGACTTCAGAACGTAAGGATAACTAATTTTGACACTCATATTCAATCTAATCTCTCAAGAGGTGAAGAAAGTATTGAGTTTCCATGGCTTATTAGAGTAATACATCAAACTTTTCCCTTCAGGTACAGTTTTAATATTTTCTGTTAAAGTACAATTAGAAATTGGGGATGGTAAATGTTTCTTCTACCGGAATTAAATTTTTCATCTAGGTTATTTCAGTAATAAGTAACACACACAAATCCGATATAAGATGCTTGTTAAAACTTATCTCTACCTGATTAAAT